>NC_080112.1:76241162-76841162 GCF_950005125.1 Chionomys nivalis | reverse complement strand
CCTGGATGGAGGGGGGAGGACCTTGGACTTTCCACAGGGCAGGGAACCCTGACTGCTCTTTGAACTGGAGAGGGAGGGGGAGAGGAGTGGGAGGAGGGGGAGGGAAATGGGAGGCTGGGAGGAGGCGGAAATTTTTTTCAATAAAGATCTTGGATTGAAATCAAAATGCACACAATTTTCAAATGTTAATCAGACTTTAATAAGGTGATTTTTTTTTCAGAAAAGGCAACAGAACCAGGATAATTGCTATAATTTGAGCAAGTTGTTTTACTTCTTTAGCATAAATTTCTTCATTTCTAAAATGAAGAGAATTCAAGATAAAATTTAGGACCAATAGTAGATAGACTCCAAATGGCCTGTCAAATCCAGATTCTGGGTAGATGCTTAAATTTAATTATTTAACTTAAAATTGTTATTAGGAGAATATGTTAGCATGGAGTTATATTTTGTATGAAAATGATCAAAGCCTGGAAATAGTGTAAACCACGATCCAGAATCAACAGGAGCTGGGAACTCACAGATGCTTTTAAAACCCTAAGTGACTTTTTCAGTGCTCCCAATGTTCTCCCTTTGTTAATGGAAGCAGACTGAGCACCTATAGCTAAAGGAAGAAATGATGAGCAAAGACTGAGGATTCTTTATAAATACCACAAAATTAGTACAGTTAGAATTGAGATAGATAAAGTCACATCTAATTTACTTTCTGAACACTTTTTAAATGCAGTTTTAATTCTACACCAATGAAAAGTCTGTGTGGAATTAAAATTTTATGTTGGGAACCAACTTATGTATATGAAAATAAAATAAATTTCTTAACTAATGCACTGAGGTTTTACAGAAAAAAATATAACAAACTAATCACCACTTCTTAAAAGCTGCATTTTCTGAGAAATCTTGATTGAGGGAGCCATTATTGAGTTAACAGAAACCTGGCTCTAGAGAAATTTCCAGGAATCCACAAGGATGACCCCAGCTAAGACCTTAAGCGATAGAGGAGAGGGGACCTGATCTTGACTTGCCCTGTAGTCAGACTGATGAATGTCTTAAATATCAGCATAGAAGCTTCATCCAGCAACTGATCAAAACAGAAGCACAGGCCTGTATTGGAGCACTGGACTGAGCTGTCAAATTCCAGTTGAAGAGTGGGAGGAATGAGAATATGAGCAAAGAGGTCGAGACCATGATGGGTACACCCAATGAAACAGTCTATCTGAGCTAATGGGAGCTCACCAACTCCTGCTGGACTGGGAAAAAAAACAAGCATAAGACCAAACTAGTCCCTCTGAATGTGGTTGATAGTAGGGAGGGCTTTGGACCTTCCACAAAACCATGTGCCTTACCTTCTCTAAGGATTGGATGGGGGTGGGGTGGGAGAGTGTGTGGAGGGAATGGGAGGAGAGAAGGGAGTGGGAACTTGGATTGGTATTTTTTAAATCTAATAAATTTTTAAAAAACTCAAAAGATACTAAGAAAACAGCATTTCCTATCCTTTGGCCAAACATGACAAATGAGCTAATGCATATAGTTGTTAATACTAGACTTTAAATTGTCAAGGTAGTGTCATACAGTACTATGTACTAGAATAGTTTAGCCTTGAATTTGTATGAAAATAGCTCCAAGTTCCTATTCGTGTCTACAAATAAATATCACTAAATGAAAAAATGGAAGAAAGGTTGCGTTTACATTCAGCACATCCAAGCCATCTTGCAAAATGGTGATGCCACAGCATTTGGGAGGAGCCAACATGCATAGCCAGCATGCACATATTCAGGTATTCACGTAGCCTGTGGTTTTACTGTAGCCATCTGTGACTGGCCCACATCCCAGTCAGAGAGTAACTTATAACCTAAGGGAATCAAATTTAATATCTCTTACCGATTGGACTATGTCACAGAATTTTCCAATTTAATGATTCCCCAAGGCCAGGCAGTTTTAAATTTCCTCAGTGATTTTTCTCTAGGTAAGACTATAACAGACACAGAGATATTTTTCAATGTGAAACTTTTTACAACTGAAATTTAGAACTACGGTGGGTATTAAGAAAGAATTCTACATCAGCTATGATCGTGTCTAATTGTATTCTGAAAAACAATTTAGTTCCCTCTGCAGATTCATAAGTGTCTTCTTTGAGTTTATACTACTTACCATGACCAAAAGGACCATTTACCAGGTGGCCAGAGACCAGCAGAGGAGCTCCAAACCCAAAGTATGAGATGCACTCAGAATACTATTGATTCCAGTCCTACATTACTTACCTACACTTGCCATTTCAAAACTAGACTATCGTATTCATACTGCTTCATCTAGGTAGATTTTTCCTTTCAGTTTTGTGACAGTTTAAAGGAGAGAAGAAAGCACTGCTGTATCAGATGCCTTGATGTGGGCTGT
This sequence comes from Chionomys nivalis, assembly GCF_950005125.1. Lineage (NCBI taxonomy): Eukaryota > Metazoa > Chordata > Mammalia > Rodentia > Cricetidae > Chionomys > Chionomys nivalis. Next base: position 76,838,774 of record NC_080112.1, on the reverse strand, counting down.
ACCTACTGCTGAGAAGAAAACTAGTCATTTCTTCTCTTAGTAGCTCTTCCTCAAAGAAGCTGGTACTAGACAAAGTGACTGAAGTTTTTATTGTATAGAATCCTATGGCATGTTGAAAAATATGTGTGTCTAGATTTATCTTCATGTACCTTGGAATGAGAAATCTATGGTACCTCCAGAATCGGAATATGTCTGGGTTAAAAAGATAAAATTGGTGAAACAAAAAACTCCAACCAAAAGTATACTTGAGAATGTAGAATTAAGGTGCTATCATCATAGATAAATGTAGAGGAAATCCAAATAAAAGATTTTACAATATTAAATAAATAAGACCCTCGATATAAGAATTAAAGCGATGCAGACAGATATAGATTGAAATAAAGTAGAATTTTGAAAACTTCCCTCGACAAACATTTTCTTCTCTTAATCAAATTTGGTAGTAACAATATTTAATTGTAAAATCACATCTAGGTCTATTCTTCGCACACTGTTCATTTTTTGAGCATACTGCTTAGCCCAGCCTTTCAAAGAGACTAGACATCTAGGAGAATATTACCTTCTAAGTCACCTAGTATCACTTAACAAAAGTTAAAATGCGCTAAATAATAAACTATTGTCGTTGTTGTTATCTTTCAATAAGAATTATTTTGTAATGTAAAAAATAAATCACTTACTTTTAAGAATTATCTCACAGTGAACCAGCATCAGCTTTTAAAAACCATTTGGATCTGATCTGTCAAATTAAACATAAAATAATATTAGGTAAGTTGTAGTTATGATTATATTAAAACCACCCATCAGTTACTGAATTCTGATATTGTCTCCCATACGTATTATACACTGAACAAAAGCCTTTTGAAAAAGCAAATGCCTTGTCAGAAAATAAGAAATGAGTTGGGTGGGTAGGGAGGTGGGGAGGAAAAAGAATTGGGGAGGGGAAAATATGATTTTATTATGTTCTTATTGTATGAAAAATAATGTTTTTAAAATCTTATAAAGGTACAAAAAAGGAATGAATGAATTTTTTTCTTTTACTTGGTAGTAGAAGTTGACATATATTTTTTGTTCAGAATGAGAAAGTAACTGGGGTTCAAGATGCAATCTGACCTTGAATTAGAAGACCATGCTTCTGCTCCGAGAATAGAGAGTGCTTCTATGTAACCCACACCTGACTGGGACAATAAATCAACTTAAACATCCTTACTGAATAATGTGAGTTAGTGAAATTCTTCATCTAGCTCCCAGTTTCTAGAGTCTGTAGAGACATGATTCTGGTTAATAGCTTACAGTCCTATTTTGGGACACTCCATTTGCATCTTAGTTCTTGTCTAATGCAAATGTAGCTGTGGTGTACATGAAAACTCTGCCAAAGAAGTACACTGCCCTCTTTCACTTGACTTACAAGACTATACTAACAAAGCTTACTTCAGTTTTTAAATTCCAAATGCTTCCTGAGTATGTGATCAATGCTAATAACAATCAAGCAGCTAGCTAAAATGTCCTCTTTTACTAGAAGTCACTCCCTAGTAATTACTCTAATTATCGAGGCTTCTCACACTCTTGCCTTAGCCAGTCAGATATACTGAAATTTCCACTATCTCCCCAAATCTGAAATCTCTTTATCTTAAAATTTTCTGAGTACTTTTTTTCCCTTCTGTATTTGACAACATAATTTCCTGGACACTAGATATAACACATACAAATATGATCGCATATACATTATTGTTTTCAAAAAGCACTTAGTATCAATTTCCTTTTTTGTTAGTATTCTATATATAAACACAGTAGGAATAGTTCTGTCCTATTTTACAAGGAAATAGTGGTAAAGCCAAGAAAATCAGCCAGTTACACCACCGGCGCCCTTGCGGGAAGCCTAAAGAGCATCATGATATTGAGAGGTTCTTGAGTGATTTCAAAATGACATCTTTTAACATTTCCAATGAATAATGCATGAATCTTAATCCACGAGCCTTGTTAGGCAGCAGGAAGAAGTAAAATGAGCACTAGATGAGCTGCTGAGAGACGTAGAATTTAGCCTTTTCTCTGTTAAAGTAAAGAAGTACTTGGCCTAGTCACTTCAATCTTTTGAGCCTCAGTTTTTTCCAGTTGTAAAACATAAGCTATTTTACTTCTCAAAACCACAAAGAAGTACCACTCATTCCCACAAATGGGCAGGGTAACAGTCCAATGAATTTCTTATTCTCTTTTCTAGAAGGCTGATTTTTGAGAGACCAGCCTTAAAAGGAAATTCATTTTAATAGGCAAGGGAAATGTGGCTGCCTGTACTCCATTTCTCAGGACTGGGTAGCAGTCATAGAAAGGAGTTAAATTCTATTTCTGCTTTTAGTAATCTGGGATATGAGAGGAAACAGTACTACAACAGAAGAGAAAAGACACATTTTCTTCTATTATGCATCTCAGCTACCTAGGAGAAAAGGGCATGAAGTCTTTTCATTCCTAAAAGTCTTCTGGTGGAATTCAGTGAGCATTTTGGAACAGTCCCATTTTATGTTTCCTAGAGGTTTTCTTTCTGTCCTCACAATACCCAGCACCGTATTCCACAGTCCCAGCCAGAGTGGTTATGCTAGATGCATTCACCACGATAAGATTACTGCAAACGTCTAGGCAAAAAAGGCAAGGGTATACATTCCCAAGAACAAAACAAATTTTCTGCAAACAGACTTCTTGAAGGATGGCTTTGGTGATGTGGCTAGCATATTGTCTGCTTAGGCTAAAGAAATTCAATTCATCCTATAAGATTAATGTATTTCTTGCATACCTCAATTATACAACAGCTGGAGGAAAGAACTACTCCTTGCTGAATGACCAAAGCTCTCTGAAATAGCCATTTCTTCTTCTTCAATAAAATTCTAACTTTCCTTCCTTGGAAAATTACCCCAGGATAAAAGCACATCCAAGGACATGGCGCTTGACAGCAAAGCAAGAGGACACTTCCTTGCAATATAATCCCCAGTCATGTTCCACATCCCTCTTCATCCCTGCCCTTACCTCACATAGAAGCCCACCTTTTCCTTTCTTTTAATCTCTAAACATAGCTCTTAGCAGTTACATGCCAGTAATAGCTTTCTGTTTGTTTGAAGGTAAAAGGCATATTTCTTAATATTTCCAAACAAGCAAAAAGAACACAAAAGTTAAGACATTTCCCCTTACATTATATAGAAATTAAGTCAATTACAGTGATCAGAAATGTGAATTAAACTTCACAGCAAACCTTCCATTGTTTTTTTATTGTACTGATTGTTTGCTCTGATAACCATAGCTTATCTAAGAGAATCAGAAAAACTGTGCCTGTTTGTCTTATTTTCCTCCTCTCATATTATAAGCATGCTTTATCTGCCAGGCTGCTTTTTTCCTAGTAGAATCTCTCTATAGTTTCTATTAACTACAATTTACTTTTATAATAAAAATATGTAATTCAGACAGAGAGGAAAATGAATTTATGCTGGTTAAAGTCTTGAGACACTACAGTTCTCATTTTCTAAAACATTTTGAAAGGGGCAATGAGTCAACTATTTTAGTCATTCAATAGTTTAAGAAATATCATCCCCAAAGTATTATAGCAAAGTGTAGATAAAAATCACCCAGTAATCTTTCTTAAAGCAAGCTAGGCTAAATTACAAATATTCACATTCCTATTTTGTCTGGTATCAGTTCAGCTAAATGCACTATTATAAAAAGAAACATTCCATTTAAAACTTACATTTTGCCAAGTTCAAGGTAATATTCTTCCTCCCACCTGAAGCAGACAACCGTTTGATTCTTTTTGCTTGTACATACTCCATGGAAATGACCTTTATGGATGGTTCAAGTTCATTATATTTGTAATTATTTAGATCTGACAGATTAGTTAGAACCTGATGCCAACAGTCCAATTCTATATACCAATGGTGAAAGGCACATAGGGGAGATAATTATGCATCAATAATTTTAAGCCTACCGTTTCAGTTTCTGTCTTTTTCTTCAGAAGTCTCCAAAGAATTCATGTGAGAGCCACTCCAACGGGGATGCTACCGATCTGTGCATCGATACAGCTCCTTTTTCTGAAAACAATCAATCTAATTCTCATTCACTCCCCCAAAAAGTAATGAAGGAGAGAGGGAGAGAAGAAAGAGAGACAGACACACACACACACACACACACACAGAGAGAGAGAGAGAGAGAGAGAGAGAGAGAGAGAGAGAGAGAGAGAGAGAGAGAGGAGTGCCAAAAGAAATATGATGAAGGCAAAAGGAAAAGGGACAGATAAAATTTTTCGAATTACCAAGCCACTACCATGTTGGAAAATATGGTAGTGAGATGTCAGAGTGAAATATGAAAGCTGTTCTCATCACACTGAACATTTCCGTTTTCCAGTGCGTGAGCAGCTCTCTCTCTCTCTCTCTCTCTCTCTCTCTCTCTCTCTCTCTCTCTCTTCTCTCTCGCTCCTCTTTCTCCCTTTCTTTAACTCTCTCATTAATGATTCAAGGCTATGCAACAGGCTGTACATAGTGCTTGCAAAGCTTCACATTTAGCAGAAAAACGATCCTTTCTATTTATAGGGCCATAGTGCATTGTCTTCCAGTTTTGTGGTTGCACTGAGCTTTGAGTCTGTGATAACACAGAAACTGTTTATTGTGTCATTTGCAGAAGCTTGGTGCCCTCTGGCCCCTTTTGTAGATATTAGACCATTGCAGTCTTCAGTTTGATCCTTTCTCACAGCTCTATATTTGTGTTTCAGTATCTAAATGGACATTTCTCTAAATATACAGTAGATTCCTATAATAAAGGTCACTGAGAGAATGGCCCCTGCTTAGGGCATTCCTGAATTTAAAAACCTGTGACATATTGACACCGAAGTGAATATTCCACTCCTTATAGGTATTTAGAACCATAATCCCCCTTACTCTTCTTGTCCACCCACTCTTTGTTTTCCTCAGTGTCCCTGTGGTCAGGAAATGTAGGTAGGCCTCTATTTCCTCCTTATGTTTAGAGAACTTTAGGTCAAATGGGGCTGATTTTCTGTAAAATATGCTGTTATCCCCAGGCTATTTAGGATGATGTCCTAAGGAACCACCGAACTCAGGTATCACTGAGCCCTGTGTGACACTATATGAAGCACTAAATATTTTCTCCATCAGACACGGGAATATGAACAGGAGGAAACCCGAAACCCTCAAATAATAACTCCTATTCAGAACCTAAGAACTTTTCACATAAGCCGTGGAAGAAATGAATGTTAGTGCAAGTCCAGCCTCAGGCTAGGACATAACCCGAAAGGTGTACTATAGGGATCCTTGAAGGTATTCTGCCTAAAAACACTCTTTTACTCTGCTTGAGGGACTAGAAGTAAACTTCTAGAAGTAAATATTTCTGGAATCTTGATTGCAAAATTCTAAGCTCCAAAAATTAGTCTTACTTGAAAAAGCTTGGTGGAGGATGTTGATCAAAACTAGAAAGAAATTTGTACTAGGAAGGGGATATAAGGGAAGCCTAAGACAGACCAATGGGAAAACTGATTTGTCCAAGACTAGTTATCATGCTGATGGTCTCAAGTGCCAAAAATTTTAAGGATAATTAAAGTAATCCAAATATGCATTGAGCTAGTTATGAGTACAGTAGACTGAAATATATTAACCCTGCTTTGCCTTTTTTTTTTTTTTAATTTTGTATTCTGAGACCTGGGGTAACATAAGAATAATGCTTTTCTTGTTTATTTCAACTTGGTTTTCCACAGTCATTTAGTGTGGCAGCCTCAACCCTCACATAGCTTTACTATTTTAGATCTACTGAATACCTACTATGTGTAAAACAGTAGATCAAAGAGAGCTGGGGAGGACGAAATGTGGAACAAAGAATGGGAGGTAGATGATGGTAAAGGAAAGGGTACCAACTCCTGCAGCTTTCTGCAATCTAGTAAAACAGATATGATTGTTTTGCAATTTTCTTTCATATAAAACAACATAAATGTCATATCTAATTTTGTAAAATTTTGGAGGAATTCAGGCATTCAGAAGGGCTACATTGGTTTATTTATTTTTTTAAATGTCCCCAGATACTAACTTTTTTTTTTAAAGGATGGGAGCTGGGCCAGTCTTCCAAAAGGAGTAGGGTTTGGGTGGGGTTTTTAAGAATGGCAGGGTATAGTGGTGCACGCCTCTAATCTCAGGTCTTGGCAGGTCAAGGCAGGAAGATCACCACCAGTTTGGGGCAAAACTGGGCCTGTACTAGAGATGAACTGTTTCTCAAAAAAAGGGGGAGCCAAGTTTTGTCAAAATTTCCAATTCATGCTGCTTTGCAGTGGAGTCTTTCAATATAATTTCTGCCAAATAAGTTTTGAACACAGGGATATCTGTTTCCTTATGTGGAGCATGACTTTTGAGTTTTCAGCCTGTTGGTCAGAATACATACAAGCTAATCTTCATGTATTTTGAAACAAAATACCCACTGGTGAAATTTCCTGGCTTAGAATATATTTATCTTTTCTACTAACTCAAGGAATTTTAGTCTGATAAAAAGCAAAAGAATATATTCCACACTTTCTTCATCCATTCTTCCATTGAAGGACACCTAGGATGCTTCCAGGTTCTCGCTGGAGGACCTTGGACTTTCCACAGGGCAGGGAACTCTGACTGCTCCTGGGACTGGAGAGGGAGGAGAAGAGGAGTGGGGGGAGGAGGAGAGGGGCAGGAGGATGGGGAGGGAAATGGGAGGCGGGGAGGAGGCGGAAAATTTTTTTTTTCAATAAAAAATAAATAAATAAAATAAAATAAAATTCCACTGTGGTGCTCTGAGGCCCTAAACCCCCCAGGATTAATCACAAATATTTTATAAAGATGAAAAAAAAAGCAAAAAATGCCCCTACAGAAATCTCTTAAATTTCATTCCAAATTAGTCAAATAATAGCGTATCAAAGCTAAATGACAGCTTTGTCTAAAATTCATTTTAAAGATGAAGAAAGAAAAAATAAAAAAAGAACATGGTTCAAGGCTCTGGGTAAACTAATGATAAATCTGAGCCCAGAACTTGAGTTTCTTTAATACTGCAATGTCCTCACTACAATAAAGCTTATCTGGCCAAAACCATACCATCTACCAAATTGGTGATTTACCTATATTTGCATTGTCTGTATTCAGTCTTTTATCAGAGTTAGAGAAAAAGTCAAACAGCATATGTACTTGAATATTGGTTTATACGTCTCTATCATTATATATAAAAGGCACATTGATTCACCTAGTTCTGCTTTAAAAAAACGAGTCTAGCCCATGCAAATGAAGTAAACACACATGGTTCACTCTTTCATTCTTTGTCTATACTGTAATTCTGAAAAAGAAAATATGTTAAGGTGGAAATAAAATAAATTTGAGCTTTTATTATCTGTTGGAAGATACAATATTTCCTTTTAATGACTGTTTCATTATCTCCTAACCTCTGCCCCATGATCCTAAAACTGTTGTTTCAGCTTCGCTTCTTTGTCATTATATCTATAAATATTATATGACATAGTACAGCGTATGCTTAACTTAGTTTGTGAAATATCTTTATACTACCAGGCTTATAATTTAAATGTCAGAAATTCCCCCACTCCCCAAATTTTTATGGTTTTAATTTGTTAAAACTGTAATTTAATTATGACTACTGTGTGTTTAGCACTTTCAAATCTTCAGAGGACATTCTGCTTTCTTATACCAGAGCAAAGAACTAGCACATCCTCATCATCAATTGCACATCAGGGTGCTAGAATTAGCTCAAGAAAAACACTTAAAATATCTAAATCATTTTGTGTGAGAGAAAATCACTATTAGTTAGCTAAACAGGTATACTCATTCCTTGTTTAAGTAAAAATACATTTTTTTCACCTAGACAAGAAGGTATTTATTTAAGAGCCTAAGTGTCAGGCACCATGATGTGTTTTCATAATCTTATTTTATACATAAAAATACCCTATGTCTTAGGTAGTATTTTGTTTCTACAGTATAGTTTTCAAATGTGCTCGTAAATGATAAGCAATTTTCCCCAAACTACTATTCTGAGAACACTGAACCTTAATTTGGAGTTTTTTTTTTTTTTTTTTTTTTTTTGCCAGTATTATCGCTTAATGTCTTTGCTTATTGTTTCTTTTTTTTTCTTTTTTTTTTATTCTTTTTTAATTAAAATTTCCAACTGCTCCCCGTTTCCCATTTCCCTCCCCTCCTCCCACACATTGCCCCCTCCCCCCACTCCCCTCCCCCATCCCCACTCCTATTCTCCTCCCCCCAGTCCATTCCCCCTCCCTCTTGATACTGAAGAGCAGTCCAAATTCCCTGCCCTACAGGAAGACCAAGGTCCTCCCACTTCCATCCAGGCCCAGGAAGGTGAGCATCCAAACAGGCTAAGCTCCCACAAAGCCAGTTCATGTATTAGGATCGAAACCTAGTGCCATTGTCCTTGGCTTCTCATCAGCCTTCATTGTCTGCCATGTTCAGAGAGTCCAGGTGATTTAAAGTCAGAGACTATCATTGCAAATCATACAGCTATAGGGTGATCTATTAGGAAAGTATAGCTGGTATTTGATTCTATTAATATCTATAAAGAAGCAGACAATAAAAACTTAGAAATTCTGATTCAGGAGATTCAAAGACCTCTCAGAGAAATCTCCAGAGACTGAAGTTTATAATGTTATGGTGGTATTGATTGATTATGGGTAGTTTTCCACATTTATGGGACCTCCTACACAGCCCTAAAGATGCTGCAAAGTAGCTCTAGTATTAGTTTCAAGAAATTACAGAGTAAACCAACCCCTTAACTCCTTCCTTGAAATATATTTCAATTTTGATGAATGTATGTTTTAGTTTTTCTTGGCCGCATGTCTCTAAAATGATTATTAAAGATGGTAGAAAAGCAAATCGCAACTCCTAACGTTTTTCTAAATCCAGAAAGTGAAGTGGAATATGTAGAGAGCTGTTTCTGTCCAAGACAAATGGGCCAGTGGCCAAATCCAAAATTGCCACATCCAGCAGGACTCCAGGGACAGACCTGACTGGGTCAGTGGAGGAATGAAGAAAAGATACACAGAAAAGCTAGGACAGGCTGGTCTGGGTTCTTGGATTGAAAAGCCGCAGACCCTGTAAACTCAGGGTGGTTCTTAGACACAATTGAGCAGGGAGGTGGTGTCATTGCAGATAGCTGAACAAAGAGGCAGGGTTTATGGTACACCTCTGGACAAGGAGGGGAGTTTAACTAATCTGCATAAAAATAGACTCTATAGTCTTCAGGCCATAAACATCTAAGGACAGAAAGCTACAGTGCGCATTTTCTGCACACACTATCAGTGTTCTCACTTGGACCAGGCTTTGCCATTTCCCTGAGCCTAACCTGGAGATGTTTTTTGCCATTTTCCATGCGTCTAAAGCATTAGGGTCCTTGATATAGTTCTGCTCACATCAAACCATTCACATTAAGTCAGGACTTCTACCAGTCTTCACACAAAATGCTAATTTATTCCAGTTTATTGTCATTGACAAAATCAGTAAAATCATGCTTGATTGATTAATTGAATTTTCATTCTTACTTCATAAAATAAAGGGGAAGACAAATGGCCTGAAACAGTGTCTAAACCAAGAACCAATGACACCATCATGTGTTATGGAATGCCTAGGGTCTAAGAAAACCTAATTAACTGTTGTTGTCAAAATGTCTTGAAGTGTTTACACTATATAATAACTATTTTCATGGAAATGAGCATTACATTTCCCAATCATAAATAGTTCTCAAAGGAATGTTGAAAAGGGAGTGTTTGGAACTTATCCTCAAGACAAAATCATAGCTAACACAAATTAATGAGAATTATCATTGTATTAGACTTTTGTTGATAGACAATTCAGCTAAAAGCCCACAAAAGTCATTTTGTAGAGCCCATGTTCATGTACACATGGAAAACACCACGTTAAGAAATACCTCTATCTATAGACAGGATGTCAGTTACTTCACATAACACAATACTCAATGCAAATGTCAGGTACACCCCCTCCCCCCATTGAGTCGACTCACATACCTGCTGCTAGGATGGAAAACCATCATTTCAAGTCTGGTTTTTCTCTTGGATTTTTCTTCATCTGTGTCCTTTTTGAACACGAAATTTTGAAGGGAAAATGTAGAACTTCAGATTCCTGCCTCAGTGTATGTTTATCAGCTAAATCTACACCGACAGGTTCATGACAGTCGTCAAGAAACAAAGACTGGAGAAAAATGGGAAGGAATGTAAAGCGGTATTTGCCACGAAATTTTGCCCTGGACAAGATGCGCTGGAGTGTTGACAGTGGAAGGACTTGTAGGCATCTCCCTTGCTCTGAGCTTTCACTACTGGACTGTGACTGACTGGACTTTCAAAGACTCCTGAACTCATGATTCTTTTGAAAAATTTTTCTTACACACTCATATATCCTTTTTTTTTTTCTCTTGGGAAACGTTTTATAATTCCCATCAGAATCGCAAAAGGATTCAGACAACAGAAAATGTAAACCAGCTACTGGATTCATAAGCCCTGTCACCTTGGGCGGCCTGCTAACGGGAAGGGAGATCTGACAGGAAGGGCCCAGTAGTGAAGGTTTTCAGATAGCGATCCACTAAATGATTACAAATGGCACATATGCATGACTTCCTCATTTTACAGGTGACGAAAGTGGCAGGCAGTTACAGCCCTTGTCCAGTAGAGCATAGTTAATCAGAGAGCTCAGAGAACATTATTTTGAGAAATGATTTCTCTTCTCCATTGTTTTCCTTGGTGTTTCCTTTACTGTCAGTGGTGAAGTGCATACTCAGGGCGTTGCTGATATTTTCAAATCTAGGTTAAAGCAGGGGCGGGCGGTGATAAAAGTGGGAAGAAAACCCTAATCACCAGGCCAGTAGCCTTCATACTTGATTCATTTTGAAACAATGGTTCTTTCTCTTAAAGAAACTCTTGAACTCTACAAAATTTGTGTGCATTGTGAACATGTGTGGGATTCTTTATGGTCCGTTATTTTACTAGCAAGACTTCATACCTCTCATAAACTTTCTCAAAGTTCATGAACCCCCAAACATTGGAAACCACTGACCTCATTTTTCAGTTAAAAGAAAACAAAACCTTGGAGATGTTCTTAAAGCCAGAACGTAGAGAAGTCAAGACTGGCTAAAAGTCTGCCTCTTCCTTATTTAATTCAATGTTACTTGCATTGCAGCAAGCAGTCTCTTTCCTAACCACTTTATTCGTCCAAATAAGTACATTTGGGCACTTTCCCTATTCCATACTTATGGAAATGATCGGATCAAATGTACTTAAAACCAAGACACTGTAGACTAAATACAGGAAAGGATTTGTAAATGAATGTGAGTTCTCTGAACTGTCAATCATTCAGATGGTGTGTTTTTGAAAAGGCTTTAGCCACTGTAGCTGAGGTAATAGGTTTAAGCTGCAAAATAGGTCTTCAGAGACACTCTCAAACTAACCATACTTAATTTAAGGAGGAGCACTGGTTTATTTTACAAATCACCACATCTGGAACCATGTCTTAGATGCCACAGGGTCAAGGACTATTCAACCAAAGCAAAACCCAGACATGTCAAAAACACTCTAAAAGAAACTCTAATATGGTTGCATCCTACCATGCAATACTTAAAACTGGGAACCCAATGCAACACTTTGCCTGGATTCTCCAAAAGAATCAGAAATATTAGTCACTATCACTTCCTGAAGATCAAACTTTTTTATGAGCCTTCAATTTTATATTACTTTTTTGCACTTTTTTCAAGTATAATGAAGATTTATCTGCTTGATTTTATCTAGCCTAAATGTCTACACATTTGCTACAAAAATAATAAATGAATACAGAGAATACCTCTGTGAATATGATTTAAATTTTAGGTTTAAGTCAATATTATTCCAAATTGGAATAGTTTCTAGGAGCTTATATTTATTAATGCATTTATTTGCAGCATCTAGAGAAGACAGAATTTGTTGGGAAAATAAAGGAATCATTCAAGAAACTACGTAAATTCAATCGTTCCTTATTAGGATCCCTTAGGATACCCCTAAACTGCCTAATGTCTCAGTGAATTGACAAGATACATAACTATTTGGAGTTTTAGCTTAGGTTGCATAGAGTTAAGAAATTACATATTCAAAAAGCAAAATATCATAAATCTATGCTTATAGTTTTCAAAATGGAATGTCTGTTATTTTAGGAATTGTCTCTGCTTCTTCAAGTCCCTGTTTAAACAAAGGAAAGAAAAAGAAAGAAGAAAGAAAGAAAGAAAGAAAGAAAGAAAGAAAGAAAGAAAGAAAGAAAGAAAGAAAACTAAGTAACAGCATCAGGAATTTGGCAAAGCTAAGAAGTGTGACCCTGCCAGCTCAAGAAAGCCTTTTCCTTGTTCAAGTTCCAGTGAAATAGAAAGTAATGGGACATAGTTAATGGAAAAAATTAATGAGAACAAAGAAATGATCTGCTGCTAAGTATAAGGGAAGACAAAGATGATGGTGCATTGGGGTGATGAATTAATGGTAGAGATGGTTCAAAGATGCATGTTAATAAAAGTAAAAAGCACAAATTTGTAGGAAATGGACTCTATGTTTGGAGAACTCTGAAAAGGCTGAGAACAAGGGAGTAGCTATAGGCTACCATGTATTTATTCTTCTGCCTCACCTGATGCCTCTCATATAAAGGGGCAGATAACAGTAGATTGAAGGTCCTTTATTTCTTTATTTGAAATATACTAAGTTGAAACAATTTAAAAGTGTTATCTCCATATACCACACACATTGGGAGAAAAATCAAGAGTAATCAGTGTCTTCATAACCTTTATGGATTCTAATATTGCCTTCGAGTCCAAGGGCCTACTCAGTTTCTCTAGGTTCAGGCACAGTAAATTATTTGGAAACAGTCTATCAGAACAGAATAGCTATACCCAACATGACTATGTGTATGGTGATTTAGCTATAGTATTTATATATAATACTTTTTATTTCCATCTTTGAAATCTGAAAAGTCTCACATGATTTCGTCTTATTTTCCAAGTTTTTCTACTTTGAAATTATTTTCAGTATTAAAAGATATCTTTGATATTGTACTACTTTCTAACTGTAGAAGAATAAATCTACATAAAAGCCTTTATCAGTAATTGGTTCCTTTTTTTTCTTGCTGTCACCATTTAAACAATAGTCATTTTTCTGTTGCTTATAGTGGGTTTCAATTGAACTGTTAACAGCTAAAGCATCACTTATTTCTAGTTAACCAAGTAAAATGCAACTAACATGGTTTTTACCAAAACAATTACTTTCCTCTTATATAAGCTTTGCATTCTAAAAGGCTATATGTGTTCACAAGAATTTAACCATATATCTACCTAATGGGAAGGTTCAAAACATCTTCTCTTTTCTCATAGTAGCATTTTTATTAATTCTTTGAGAATTCCATACAATATATTTTGATCACACTCAACTCTTCTCCTCCAATTATCTTCTCCTAAATCACCAACTCTCACAACCCTACCTACCCAATTCCATGCCCATTCTCTCTGTCTCTGTCATCTATGTGTCTCTCTCTATCTCTTTCTGTCTCTGTCTCTCCCTCTCTGTGTCTAATTGATGTTGCCTAACTATTTTTGGCTCTGGTACATGTCCTGGAATGTGATCAACCTACCAGGGGTCACACCATTAAAAAAGAACTGACTTTTCCTCTCCCAGTAACTGCCAAATGCTAAAAGTGAGGTGAGATTTTTATTCATTTCCCCAACCTCCATGCTAGGGTTTTGTGTGGCTTGAAATTGTGCGTGTCTTGTGCATGCTGTCTCAATTGCTATGAGTTTATATGTGCAGCTGTCCTGTTATGTCTGGGAAACAGTTTCCTTGACATTATCCATTATTGCTGGCTCTTAGCAATATTTTCACCCTTTTCTCAAACGATCACTGAATTGTGGAGATAAAGGTGTGTGGTATAGATGTACAGAGGGCTGAGCACTCTGAAATCCCTTATTCTTTGTATTTTGGCCACCTACAGATCTCATTAATTACCATCTACCACAAGAAGAAACTTCTATGATGAATGCTGAGCGCTGACTTATGGGTGCAGCAAAAAGTCACAAGGGGTCATCCATTTTCAGTTAGCAGAACTATAGCAGTAGGTTCTCCCCTATAGCCTATGACACATCTAACCATAAAAGCTTGAACCCATTATAAGTGCCACATATGAGCCTAATCTCAAGAAGCAGACTTTAAATCAAATCAGAATGTTTTCCTCATAACATTCATGCCAGTTTTGCATCAGTGGGCCTATCTTGTCAGGTACATCGTTATCATAGTTCATAGGGTTCACAGATGGCTAAGATTGATGTTTACTTTTTCTGCTTATGGTGTTCATAACACCTTATAGCAGAAAGAACACTAGTAAGCAACTAATGGATTTCTTTATCTCAAATAATCCATATTAATATAATCAGAATATCTTAGTCAGGTTTTGAATTGCTGTGATAAAATAATCATGATGAAAACCAAATCAGGGAATTTCCATAGAGCCAGGTTTTTCATTAACCTCATAATGAACCCCTTTATCAAGATATCTCTTTCCTTACTCTACCTCTCTGTCCCTCCTTCAACTCGATCATCCTTTTCTCTCATGTTCTCCTCCTCCCTTCCCTTTCCCATTCCTCTCCCCTCCCGTTCTCCTTCTACCCATGCTCCCAATTTACAAGGCTGGCCCCAGGTAAGACTCCAAGCAAGCAATAATGGAGAGGGTCCCTGAACTTGCCTTCCCCTCTAATCAGATTCATGACTACCCTAACTATCCTCATAGAACGTTCATCCAGTAACTGCTGGAAGAAGATGCAGAGATCCACAGCCAAGTACTGGGCTGAACTCTGGGACTCCTGTTGAAGAGATGGAGGAAGAATTGTATAAGCAAGGAGTGTCAAAATCATGGTGGGAGAACTCACAGAGACAGCTGACTTGAGCTACTGGGAGCTCACTGACCCTGGACTAACAATGGAGAAACCTGCATAGGACTGAACTAGGCCCTCTGAATATGGGTGATAGTTGTGAGGCTTGGGCAGTTTGTGGGGCCACTGGCTGTAAGACCAGGATTTATCCTTAGTGCATGATCTGACATTTTGGAGACCATTCCCTATGGAGGGATACCTTACTCAGTCTAGATAGAGAAGTGAGGTCTTTGGTCTTACCTCAACTTGATGTGTAAGACTTTGTTGACTCCACATGGGATGCCTTACCCTCTTTGAGGAGTGGATGGGGTGGGGTGGGAGTAGGAAGGTAGGGGAAATGGAGGAGGGAGGGGGAACTAAGGTTGGAATATAAAATGAAAAAGGGTTGTCTTTAAATAAAAAGTAAATTAAAATGAGGAAAGAAATAAAAAAGAAAAGCAACTCAGGGAGTTATACTTCCACATCACAGTCCACCACCGAAGGACGTCATGACAGGAACTCAAACAGGAACCTGAACATACAGACTGAAAGAGAGATCATGAAGGAATGCTGCTTACTGGTTTGCTCTCCATGCCTTGCTCAGCTTGCTATGGATCACCTGTCAGTGATGGAAATGCCCACAGTGAGATGAACCCTCCAATTATATTAATATTAATAATTATAATATCATAATATTAATCATTAATAAAGAAAAGGGCCCCACAGATTTTCTTAGTAGGCAATTTTATGAAGGCACTTTCTCAATTGTGATTCCCTCTTATCAGATAACTCTAGATTTTGTCAGCTAAAAACAATAAGAACAAAACTGGAAAACATAATATATAAACAAAAGACCAGTAAGATGAAAAATACCCCAACAAAACAGAGGAATAGAAATGTCTACAAAACACCATAGAGGTTATTTTGTATTGGCCACCTGCTGTTGGGCATGGGATCTGCCCTTAACTGTGGTTTGTATCCCTGGTGAGACTGCATTGGAAACAACTAGTTTTTTTTTTTTTTTTCTTTTCATTTCAAATGGATATCAGCAGCCGTGAGTTTCTTGGTTAGGGATGGGAGATCATGTCCACTTCCCCTTCTCGGCACTGGGACTCCTGGCTTGAACTTGTACATGCTCTGTGCATACTGCTATAGTCTCTGTGAGTTCAGATGCACATCAGTTCTGTAGTGTCTGCAGGACAGTGCTTCCTTGTTTTCTATCCACTCTGGTTCTTACAGTCTTTCCACCTCCTTCTCTGCATAGCGTCTTGAGTACTGGTGGGAGAGGTGGGATGAAGACATCCCATTTAGGACTCTGTCTCTGCACATCGTCCAGTTATGGGTCTCTATGTTAGCTCCCATCTGTGTTCTTTAAAACTGTGTTCTTAGGCATAATCTTTGTATATTTATGTATTTTAAGGAAACAAAAAAATCAAAAATGAAAACATTTATATAGTTTGTCATTAAAATCTCTTAGTAAGCTTTTATTAGGTGCCAATAAAAGTTTATAACATATTTTATGTACCAATGAAAATTATACTATATTATTGTTTGGTTTCCTCTATAATGTATATACATATATGTAAAAATAGTAAATCAAATTAATCCATGTAGAATTAAAGTTTCTTTATCATACTAGAATTAAATGGGTACCTATCTGAGGTAGATTCATGCAAGTTAAATATTGCAGTTCTGAAAATGTCACTAATATTAACCAATGAAAATCATATACATATTTTGGCTTAGTATTTGTATACTTTGAAAAAATACCATGACCAAAGGAACTTGAGGAGGAAAGGTTTATTTCAGTTTCCAATTCTCAGGTTACATTGCCGTCACTGAAGGAAGTCAGAGCAGGAACTCAAGCATAGAAGACCCCTGGAGGAAAGAAATGAGGCAAAGGCCATGGAGGAACACTGATCACTGCCCTGCCATTCAAGGTTTGTTCAGCTTACTTTCTTGTGCATCACCATCTCCCTTGAGCTAGGCCTACTCACATCAGTCATTAATCAAGAAAAAGCCTACAGGCCAGCCTATGGACAAATATGGTGTTTTCATTTTCTCCATTCAGTCATTTCAAATGACTCCAGCCTGTGTCAAGTTGACATAAAACTAGCTAGCCAGCACACACTTTTCTATAATTTTGATTATATTTGCTCCTCTCATCTCCCTTGCATTTTGCATACCACTTCTCTTTCCTAATTAGTTCCTCTCCTACATTTAAGTCATTTTTGTGATCCAGAGAGTTGAAAAATTAGGATTGCTGGAGTGATATTTCATTCGTGTCTTAATAAATAAAGCTTACCCTGAGGGTTAGAGAGTAAAAAAGCCCCACTGGTCAGCCTTACAGAAAAGGCAGTGTTGACACACACCTTTAATCCCAATAGCCATACTACTTTACCACAGAAACCAGGTGGTAGTGGTGCACACCTTTAATCCCAGCCCAGAGGAATATAAGATGGGTGGAGCCAGCTCTCACACACTGTCTTATGCTGAGATTCCTGGAGGCAGGATTGCCATTTCAGACTGAGGTAGAGGTAAGAGTCAGTGGCTGACTGTTTTGCTTTTCTGTCCTTCAGGCTGAATCCAATTTCTGTCTCTGGGTTTTTATTACTAGTGCTACAGATTGCTTACAAGAGCACTGAAGAAAGGTTATAGGAGCATGGGCAACTTATCAGTGACTAGATGCAGTGATATAAATGTCTCTTTCTCCTCTAACTGCCATCAATTGCCTATAGACCACCAGGGAGTGGTGAGGTCTTGTGAATCCCTTCTTCTAGAAACTGTTAGCTGCTTTTAAATTTTCAAGGAGAGATGGAGTCTCCTGAACACCCTCCCCAAGATAGAATGCTGACAGATCCAATCTTTTGCAAGGCTTGTAGAGTTAATCCCAGTCACTGAGAGTTTCCAGGGTGCAATGACCATATTATACCCAGAATAAAGTGTTTCAGAGCACTCTACTTCCTCCAGCTCTTAATTCTTGCTTCCCATTCTTCAGTGTTTATCCTTGAGTGTGGAGATGAGGTGTGGGTGGTGTGAGTCCTTGGAGTCTAGCAGGCAATAGTAATTATTCCAGTATCTTAAGAAGTTATTAGCCTCTGTAGTAACAACCAGCCACTGAATAAAAAATCATTAATCTGTGGGCATAAAGATAAATTCTTAGCAGGTGATCTTACAGACACATTGTATCTATTTAGCAATATGACAGTAGTAGTTTCTTCTCTAGGATTCTCCTCTGCTATGATCTTTTGATAAGGTATACAGTACCAGACACGAATGTATTCCCGTGGAGTCAACCCCAAATCCAGTCGGAAAGCAACTGGTCATGTCTACAACACACTTGCCACTGCTATATCCGTGAACCAACATTTTATGAACACTTGATAATCACACAGAAGTCACATTTGATTGGGACTAATTGTTGACAATTCTCTGGAACTATGAGAGCTAAAGACCCTCATAGAAGATTCCAGTTTAGTTTTAGCCTCATTTCTCTGTGTTGTGCCACAGAAGTATGTGGAGTCTTAAACAATAGTGTCCCCTTTGTTGTCAAATTTGTATTGTTTTGATTTAGTCATATACAACATTGAATAGAAGGAATTTCTTATATATGTGTAGGACATAATTTTTAATGGAATTGTGCTAAGAATTTTGTAGTAACTACCTCATTATTTTACAGGATCACTCTTAAATATAGCTGCAGGTATTTTAATATTTAATGGTACAATTGAAATTAATAAGGAGAGATCCCCTGAAGTAGTATAAAATACAAATTAATGGCATATTCAGAACTACACGCTTTATGAATTTGCTTGCTGCATTTACATATTTGACTGATTAGCTGATGCTTATTCTTTCATTTTGAGTGCTATTTTTATATCTGCATGCATTTTATTGATTGTCTATATTTTAAGTCTGCAGTATGACATTGTACATGGGGAAAAGCTTCTTCCTAAAAGATAGCTATTAATAATCAAACCAGATTTAATGAATGACCCTTCAAAGTCTTGCTCTGTTAAACAAGTTAAATTTAAGCAGGTGTAAAGCACTGTACAAAAGAGGTTACATTCTCAAAATTTAATACAGGGCTTCCCAACCAGAGTTTGTTGGATCAGATACCTGAGAAGGGTGTTTTATTCAGATTTAAATGGTAAGAAAATGAGAAACCAGACAAAGCAAGCCAAGTAAATTCACTTCCCTTTGTGCTCCTCTGTTGCTTTCTGAAAATGGATCCCAGGTCAGGAAGCCCTGCTATGGCCATCACTTTAGTCTTTACACAGCATGTACACATGTTCAAAGATTTAAGGTTTACCCTTTTCAAAACCTTACAGGTTCTTATGGGCTTCAGAGCTTTCCAGGATTGCTGCCCAGTTCCTTACAGGCACTCAAATAAACATCTGTACCAAAGCAGCTTTTCCTGGGAGAAGAGAGACATAGGTCCAAAACCAGACCACCTGCATACCTACTCCCACCGGGACACTCACGGGGCCCTATACCTTTAAAAGCAGCACCAGGAACAAATAGAGCCATCAAGAGGTAAAATGCAAATGCTGGACAGTTTCAACATATAAAAACCAATCTGTTAAAAAGTTAGTAACAGGGCACTGAACAGAGTTAAGGCTGGGCAGCTGGCCTGACTACCCATTGGAACTGGAAACAATCAAGATGAGAAACAAGGCACAGTGGCATGGCAGGCTCACTTTCACTGCGCGTCTCTAGACAGCCGCTCATCCAAATGACTACATAGCAGCTGTGGGACTTTAGCACACAAATCCCTTCTGGGTGGGCTGACACACCTATAATCCCAACAATCAGGAGGATCACCAATTCCAGGCCGGCCTGGGCTACAAAACAGGACCCTCTCAAAATACCAAAACAAAAAAGCTCCAAGTATCTCACCATAGCTCAGAGATTTGAATCCAAACATCTACACGGACATGAAAACAATCATAAAACTGATACTTTGAAAAAAAATTCCCTGTAGAAATTCTATTCTATGCTGTAGGCTTTCAGATCCAAGCTATGGTGACTTACAGAGGCCACTCACTTCCTGGAGTGTTGGAGAGTATTTCAGAAACGTTCCAGTGAAGGGAAAGAAATCCTCATTTCGGAGTGCTGAGCTAAGTTTGGTGACAAGTACTTGTATTCCCAACATCCAAGAGGGAGAGGCACAGGGACTGTCACATATTTGAGGCAATTCTGGTCGACAGAGAGTTCCAGACCACCTAAAAGTGCACAGTACAATACCCTACATCAAAACACGATAATTCAGAATTATATATATATATATATATATATATATATATATATATATATAGCATATATTGAGGTCACAGCTGTTTTTATTTGCTTAAACTGTGACTTAGAAATACTCTTTCCTGGTCTGCAAGGTCCTTGGAGCCCGGCAAGAGGCCCCGCTCCCGTGCTGAGGGGATCTGGAGAAGTGGCCACGAGGCTGGACAGTCCAGGTGAACTGAGTCCAAGCCCCCTCCAATTCCCTAAGCTTTTCTGGCTGTCCAGCAGGTGTGTTCCTGGCTGCTGGCTTTCTTCACCCAAATCCGCCCTGCCCCCAAGCACTCCTTTTCATCTGTGGGATCCCCTGGATCCCTGAATTCAGCCTGCTTCAGGGCTGAGGGACCCAGAGAGTCAGCAAGGAGTGTTTCTGCCAATGGGGCTTCTTTGTAAGATCTCACCCTTCCCCCCAAGCCTACTTTTATGTCTGTGAGGTCCTTGGAATACAGAAAGAAACCCTGCTCCCATGCTAGGGGGATCCAGAGAGGTGAGTGGGTGGGCACAAGGCCAGACAGTCTGGTGGGGGGAGCTGAATCCAGGCCCCCTCCAGTTCCCTGGACTTTTCTGGCCATCTAGCAGGGTGTGATCCTGGCTGCTGGCTTTCTTTACCCCAATCCACTCTGCCCCCAAGCACTCCTTTTCATCTGAAGGGTCCTTGGATCCCCCAGCACAGCCTGCTTCAGGGAACCTAAGAGAGGGCAGACAAGAAAAACTCCCAAGTACACAGTCAGCCACAGCAAAGATTGGGCCAAGACACCAAGACTCTGCTGGTCTCATTTGAAGGAAGAGATGGGCAGGCGCCAATGCAAGAATTCCTTCAACATCCTGAAAAGCAATAATATAACACCAGAATCCAGTGAACACACAACAGAAAGACTTGAACATTCTAACCCAGAAAAAGTAGAAGAAATCAACTTTAAATGTAACCTTATGAAAATAATGGAGACCCGTAAACAGGAAGTGAAAAACTCCCTTAAAGAAATTGAAGAAGATAGGTGCTGAGAAGTCCCATCTGGATGGGTGAGTGGGTGCTATCCTGGGGCGGACTGTCCCGGTAGAGAGCACAAACGCCCCCCCCCCCCAGCTCCTGCTGCAAGGCTTTCTTTCCTACACACCCGCCCCCCACCCCCACACCCAAGCCTGCCTTGTCTGCAAGGTCCTTAGCTGTGGAACAGTTTCCTGCCCTTTCACTAAGGCTACCAACCCAGAGCAGTGAGGGCCTGACTAGAGGGCAGGCCTCAAGGTCCCCGCCAGGGAAAGCGGGCCCTCGCTGCTGGGGCTGCAGTCTCTGCTGTGATCTCCTGGACCTGCTCTGCCTGCGCCCTACTTCCCTTAGTCCCTGGCTCATTGGGGCATCCAGGAGTTCCTGTGTAGGTGCCGAGAAGTTTCATCGGGACGGGTGAGTGTGTACTATCCTGGGGTGGACGGTCCCGGTAGAGAGCACAAATGCCCCTACACTAAGGCTACCCAACCAGAGCAGTGAGTGCCTGCCTAGCGGGCAGGCCTCAGCAACCCCCGAAAGGGAGCGCAGGCACCTCCAGCTTGTACTGCAGTGTCGCCTGTGTTCTACTCAACCCCGCCAGACCCCTTGCATTCGGCCTTCTTTACGCGGGTCTTTGGAATACCACGCATCCATGTTTTGGTGTTGAGGAGTTCATCTGGAAGGGAACGGTTCCTGCCCCTACTCTGAGGAGATACACCTAGAGAGTTAGTCACAGCAAAGACTGGTCCAAGACATCAGGCCTCTCCTGGCTCCATTTGAAGGAAAAGATGGGCAGGCGCCAATGCAAGAATTCCCCCAACAACTTGAAAGGCAACATGACATCACCAGGAGCCAGGAATCCCGAAATGAGAAGTGTACACCCTAATCCAGAAGAATTAGAAGAATTCGACTCAAAAGTGAATTTTATGAAAATAATAGAGGACCTTAAACAGGAGGTGAAAAACTGCCACAACAAATTAGAGATTACAAACAAAAAGGTAGAGGAAATGAATAAATCTCTCAAAGATACCGAAGAAAACCAAGAGAAACAAGAAAAAGTAATCAAACAGGTAAGGGAAACGGTTCAAGACTTGAAGAATGAAGTGGAAGTAATAAAGAAAACACACACCTAGGGAAGGATGGAGATGGAAAATTTGAACAAACGAACAGAAACTACAGAGACAAGTACCACCAACAGATTACAAGAGATAGAAGAAAGAATCTCAGACACTGAAGATACCATAGAGAAAATAAACACTCTCATCAAAGAAAACAGCATAACCAACAAATTCTCATCACAAAACATTCAGGAAATCTGGGACACAATAAAAAGACCAAACCTAAGAATAATAGGGATAGAAGAAGGAGAAGTACAGCTCAATGGTCCAGAAAATATATTTAATAAAATTATAGAAGAAAACTTTCCCAACCTTAAGAAAGATATTCCTTTGAAGGTCCAAGAAGCATACAGAACACCAAATCGACTGGATCAAAAAAAAACATCTCCTCGTCATATAATAATCAAAACACAAAACATACAGAACAAAGAAAGAATATTAAGAGCTGCAAAGGAAAAAGGTCAAGTTACCTATAGAGGTAAACCTATCAGACTTACACCTGATTTCACTATGGAAACCATGAAAGCCAGAAGGTCCTGGATAGATATACTGCAGAAACTACGAGACCATGGATGCAAGCCCAGACTACTATACCCAGCCAAGCTTTCGTTTACTATAAATGGAGAAAACAAAATTTTCCAGGATAAAAACAAATTTAAACAATACGTAGCCACAAATCCAGCCCTTCAGAAAGTAATTGAAGGAAAATCACAAACCAAGGAGTCCAAAAATGCCCACAATAACTCAGACATCTAATGACCCTTCACCAGCACAACTTGAAGAAGGGAAACACACAAACTCTACTACCAAAAGAAAGAAAGAAAGAAAGGAAAAATGACCGGAGTTAACAACCACTGGTCATTAATATCACTTAATATCAATGGACTCAACTCACCTATAAAGAGGCACAGGCTAAGAGATTGGATACGAAAACAGGATCCAACATTCTGCTGCTTACAAGAAACACACCTCAACCACAAAGACAGACATCTACTCAGAGTAAAGGGCTGGGAAAAGGTTTATCAAGCAAACGGACCTAAGAAACAAGCAGGTGTGGCCATACTAATTTCTAAGAAAGTTGACTTCAAACTAAAATCAATCAAAAGAGATGGAGATGGACATTTTTTACTCATAACAGGAACAATTCACCAGGATGAAGTCTCAATCCTGAATATATATGCCCCTAATATAAAAGCACGCACTTATGTAAAAGAAACGTTACTAAAACTCAAGGCAGTCATCAAACCACACACACTAATAGTAGGAGATTTCAACACTCCTCTCTCACCAATGGACAGGTCAATCAGACAGAAACCAAACAGAGAAATAAGAGGATTAAGGGAGGTAATGAATCAAATGGACTTAACAGACATCTATAGAACATTCCACTCAAATAAGAAAGAATATACCTTCTTCTCTGCAGCTCATGGAACCTTCTCGAAAATAGACCACATACTCGGTAACAAAGCAAACTTACACAGTTACAAAAAAATATCGGTAACCACCTGTGTCTTATCAGATCACCATGGATTAAAGTTAGAATTCAACAACAAGGCTATCCCCAGAAAGCCTATGAACTCATGGAAACTGGACAGTCAACTACTGAACAACACCTGGATCAAGGAAGAAATAAAGAAAGAAATTAAAGTCTTTCTTGAATTCAATGAGAACGAAGACTCAACATACTCAAACCTATGGGACACTATGAAAGCAGTGCTAAGAGGAAAGTTCATAGCATTAAGTGCCCACTTAAAGAAAACGGAGAAAGCACACATCGGAGACTTAATAGCCCACCTTAAAGCTTTAGAAAGAAAAGAAGCAGACTCACCTAGGAGAAGTAGAAGACTGGAAATAATCAAATTGAGGGCTGAAATCAACAAAATAGAAACACAGAAAACAATCCAAAGAATCAATGAAACAAAAAGCTGGTTCTTGGAGAAAATCAATAAGATTGATAAACCCCTATCCAAACTAATCAAACGGCGGAGAGAGAATACGCAAATTAACAAAATCAGAAACGAAAAGGGAGACATAACCACAGACACAGAGGAAATTCAGAGAATCATTAGATCTTACTACAAAAACCTGTATGCCACAAAATTGGAAAATGTAAAAGAAATGGACACTTTTTTAGATAAGTACCATATACCAAAGTTAAACCAGGACCAGGTGAACAATCTAAATAGACCTGTTAGTCGCGAAGAATTAGAAGTTGTTATAAAAAACCTCCCCACCAAAAAAAGCCCAGGTCCAGACGGCTTTAATGCAGAATTCTACCAGAACTTCCAAGAAGACCTAATACCTGTACTCCTTAATGTATTTCACAATATTGAAACAGAGAAGTCATTGCCAAATTCCTTTTATGAAGCTGCAGTTACTCTGATACCAAAACCACACAAAGACACAACCAAGAAAGAGAACTACAGGCCAATCTCACTCATGAACATCGACGCAAAAATACTCAATAAAATACTGGCAAACTGAATCCAAGAACACATTAGAAAAATTATCCATTATGATCAAGTAGGCTTCATCCCAGAGATGCAGGGCTGGTTCAACATACGAAAATCTATCAATGTAATCCATCATATAAATAATCTGAAAGAAAAAAACCACATGATTATTTCATTAGATGCGGAAAAAGCATTTGACAAAATTCAACATCCCTTTATGATAAAGGTCTTAGAGAGATTAGGAATACAAGGGTCGTTCCTAAATATAATAAAAGCTATTTATAGCAAGCCGTCAGCTAACATCAAATTAAATGGAGAGAAACTCAAAGCTATTCCACTAAAATCAGGAACACGACAAGGTTGTCTACTCTCTCAATACCTCTTTAATATAGTGCTTGAAATTCTAGCAGTAGCAATAAGACAACATAAGGGGATCAAAGGGATTCAAATTGGAAAGGAAGAAGTTAAACTTTCATTATTTGCAGACGATATGATAGTGTACATAAGCGACCCCAAAAACTCCAGCAAAGAACTCCTTCAGCTGATAAACACCTTTAGTAGCGTTGCAGGATACAAGATCAATTCCAAAAAGTCAGTTTCCCTCCTATACACAAAGGATAAGGAAGCAGAGATGGAAATCAGAGAAGCATCACCCTTCACGATAGCCACAAATAGCATAAAATATCTTGGGGTAACTCTAACCAAGGAAGTAAAGGATCTGTTTGACAAGAACTTTCAGTCAATGAAGAAAGAAATTGAGGAGGATACCAGAAAATGGAAGGATCTCCCTTGCTCTTGGATTGGGAGGATCAACATAGTAAAAATGGCAATTCTACCAAGGGCAATTTATAGATTCAATGCAATCCCCATTAAAATCCCATCAAAGTTCTTCACAGATCTTGAGAGGACAATAATCAACTTTATATGGAGAAACAAAAAACCCAGGATAGCCAAAACAATCTTATATAATAAAGGATCGTCTGGAGGCATTACCATCCCTGACCTCAAACTCTATTACAGAGCCTCAGTATTGAAAACAGCTTGGTATTGGCATAAAAACAGAGAAGTCGATCAATGGAACCGAGTAGAAGACCCTGATTTTAACCCACAAACTTATGAACACCTAATTTTTGATAAAGGAGCTAAAAGTATTCAATGGAAAAAAGAGAACATCTTCAACAAATGGTGCTGGCAAAACTGGTTGTCAACGTGTAGAAGAATGAAAATAGATCCATATCTATCACCATGCACAAAACTCAAGTCCAAATGGATTAAAGACCTCAATATTAGTCTGAACACACTGAACCTGATAGAAGAAAAAGTGGGAAGTACTCTACAACATATGGGTACAGGAGATCACTTCCTACGTTTATCCCCAGCAGCAAAGACATTAAGGACAACATTGAATAAATGGGACCTCCTGAAACTGAGTAGCTTCTGTAAAGCAAAGGACACTGTCACTAAGACAAAAAGGCAACCCACTGACTGGGAGAAGATCTTCACCAACCCTGCAACAGACAAAGGTCTGATCTCCAAAATATATAAAGAACTCAAGAAACTAGACTTTAAAATGCTAATGAACCCAATAAAAAAATGGGGCACTGATCTGAACAGAGAATTCTCAACAGAAGAAATTCAAATGGCCAAAAGACACTTAAGGTCATGCTCAACCTCCTTAGCAATAGGGGAAATGCAAATTAAAACAACTTTGAGATATCATCTTACACCTGTCAGAATAGCTAAAATCAAAACCACCAATGATAGCCTTTGCTGGAGAGGTTGTGGAGAAAGGGGTACACTCATTCATTGCTGGTGGGAATGCAAACTTGTGCAACCACTTTGGAAATCAGTGTGGCGATTTCTCAGGAAATTTGGGATCAACCTACCCCATGATCCAGTAATACCACTATTGGGAATATACCCAAGAGATACCCCATCAAATGACAAAAGTATCTGTTCAACTATGTTCATAGCAGCATTGTTTGTAATAGCCAAAACCTGGAAACAACCTAGATGCCCTTCAATGGAGGAATGGATGAAGAAAGTGTGGAATATATACATATTAGAGTACTACTCAGCAGTAAAAAACAATGACTTCTCGAATTTTGCGTGCAAATGGATGGAAATAGAAAACACTATCCTGAGTGAGGTATCCCAGACCCAAAAAGAGGAACATGGGATGTACTCACTCATAATCGGTTTCTAGCCATAAATAAAAGACATTAAGCATATAATTTGTGATCCTAGAGAAGTTAAATAAGAAAGTGAACCCAAAGAAAATCATATAGTCATCCGCATGGAGAGGGGAAGTAGACAAGATTGCAGGGCAAAAACTGGGAACTTGCGGGTGAGATGGCATGGGGCAAAGGGGAAATAGGATGAGAAACATGAGAAGGGGAGGATGGGAGGAGCTCGGGGGACTGGGATGGTTGGGATATAGGAAGGGAGGATACGGGAGCAGCGAAGTATATATCCTATCTAAGGGAGCCATCTTAGGGTTGGCAAGAGACTTGACTCTTGAGGGGTTCACAGGTGTCCAGGAATATGTTCCCAGCTGGTACCTTGGGCAACTAAGGAGAGGGAACCTGAAATGACCCTATCCTATACTGATGAATATCTTGCATATCACCTTAGAACCTTCATCTGGCGATGGATCGAGGTAGAGACAGAGTCTCAATTTGGAGCAACGGTCTGAGCTCTTAAGGTCCAAATGAGGAGCAGAAGGAGGGAGAACATGAGCAAGGAAATCAGGACCACGAGGGATGCACCCACCCACTGTGACAGTGGAACTGATCTATTGGGAGCCCACCAAGGCCAGCTGGTCTGGGACTGAATAAGCATGGGTTGATTCTGGACTCTCTGAGCATGGCGGACAATGAAGGCAGATGAGAAGCCAAGGACAATGGCACTAGGCTTCGATCCTAATACATGAACTGGCTTTGTGGGAGCTTAGCCTGTTTAGACGCTCACCTTCCTGGACATAGATAGAAGACATTCGTCTTCCTGCAGTGCAGAGAATTTGGACTGTTCTTCAGTATCGAGAGGGAGGGGGAGTGGTGTGGGGGGAGGAGAAGAGGAGTGGGGATAGGGGGAGGGGAGTGGGGGGAGGGGGCAATATTTGGGAGGAGGGGAGGGAAATGGGAAACGGGGAGCAGGTGGAAATTTTAATTAAAAAAGAATAAAAAATAAGTAAAAAGGAAAAAAAAAGAAAATCATATCTGAACACATTTAAAAAAAAAGAAATTGAAGAAGACAAACAAAAAATTAGAAGAAATTAACAAATCTCTCAAAGATACCCAAGAAAAAGCAATCAAACAGGTAAAGGAAACAGTTCAAGACTTGAAGACTTAAATGGAAATAATAAAGAAAACACAAAAAGAGGGATGACTGAATATAAAAAATCTGGGTAAACGAACAGGAACTACAGAGACAAGTATAATCAACAGAATACAAGAGATAGAAGAAAGAATTTCAGGTGCTGAAGATACTATAGAAGAAATAGACTCATTGATCAAGAAAACATCAAATCCAACAAATTCTTAACACAAAACATCCAGGAAATCTAGGACACCATGAAAAGACCAAACCTAAGAATAATAGGGGTAGGAGAAGAATTATAGCTCAAAGGCCCAGAATATGTATTCATAAAATTTTATAGAAGAAAACTTTCCCAACCTAAAGAAGGATATTCCTATGAAGGTACAAGAAGCTTACAGAACAACAAATAGACTGAATCAAAAAAAAAATCCCCACTCCATATAATAATCAATACACAAAACATACAGAATAAAGAAAGAATATTAAAGCTGCAAAGGAAAAAGGTCAAGTAACATATAAGAGTAAACCTATCAGACTTACACCTGACTTCTCTATGGAAACCATGAAAGGGTCTTGGAAAGATGTGCTGCAGACACTAAGAGACCATGGATGCAAGTACAGACTATTTTACCCAGCAAAGCTTTCTTTCACTTTTTTTTGTCAGATATTCCATGACAAAAACAGATTTAAACAATACGTATCCACAAACCCAGCCTTACAGAAAGTACTAGAAGAAAAACCTCAACCCAAGGAAGCCAACAAGACCCACAATAAGACAGACATCTGACAACCCTCCACCAACACAACTCAAAGAAGGAAAATACACAAACACTACCAACAAAATAATAACCAGAGTTAACCACTGGTCATTAATATCACTTAATATCAATGAACTCAATTCACCTATAAAATGGCACAGGTTAAGAGAATAGATAGGAAAACAGGATCCAACATTGTGCTGTTAAGAGGAAACACACCTCAACTTCAAAGACAGATACTACCTCAGAGTAAAGGGTTGGGGAAAGGTTTTCCAATCAAACAGACCTAAGAAACAAGCAGGTGTGGCTATCCTAATATCTAACAAAATTGATTTCAAACTAAAATCAACCAAAAGAGATGGAGAAGGACACTTTATACTTATAAGAGGAACAATTCATCAAGATGAAGTCTCAATCCAGAATATCTATGTTCCTAATATAAGAGCACCCACATATGTAAAAGAAACATGACCAGAACTCGAATTACATATCAAACCTCACACACTAATAGTAGGAGATTTCAACACTCCTCTTTCACCAATGGACAGGTCAACCAGAGAGAAACTTAACAGAGAAATAAGAGAACTAACATGTGATGAATCAAAAGGACTTAATAGACATCTATAGAACATTCCACGCAAACAGGAAAGAATATACCTTCTTCTCAGCATCTCATGGAACCTTCTTGAAAATTGATCACATACTCAGTAACAAAGTAAACCTCCACAGATACAAAAAAAATTGGAGTGGCCACTTGTGTCTTATCTGATCACCATGGATTAAAGTTAGAATTTAACAATAATGCCACCCCCAGAAAGGCTACAAACTCAGGGAAACCAAACAGTCAACTACTGAACTACACCTGGGTCAAGGAAAAAATAAAAAAAAATCAAAATCTTCCTTGAATTCAATGAAAATGAAGGCACAACATACCCAAACCTATGGGACACTATGAAAGCAGTGCTAAGAGGAAAGTTTAAGGCACTAAGTTCTCACATAAAGAAAACGAAGAAAGCTCACATTAGAAACTTAACAGCACACCTGAAAACTCTAGAAAAAAAAAGAAGCAGACTCACCCACGAGGAGTAGAAGACTGGAAATAATCAAGCTGAGGACTTAAATCAACAAAATAGAAACACAGACAACAATCCAAAGAATCAATGAAACAAAGAGCTTGTTCTTAAAGAAAATCAACAAGATTGACAAACCCCTATCCAAACTAATCAAAAGGCAGAAAGAGAACACTCAAATTAAAAAGATCAGAAATGAAAAAGGGGGACATAACAACAAACACTGAGGAAATTCAGAAAATCATGAGGTCTTACTACAAAAGCCTGTATACCACAAAATTGGAAAGTGTAAAATAAATGGATATTTTTAAAAGATAAATACCATATGACAAAATTAAATTAAGACCAGGTGATACACCCAGAGAGTTAGTCACAGCAAAGACTGGTCCAAGACACCAGGCCACTCCTGGCTCCATTTGAAGGAAGAGATGGGCAGGCACCAATGCAAAAATTCCCTCAACAACTTGAAAAGCAACGTGACATCACCAGAATCCAGGAATCCCGAAATAAGAAGTGTACACCCTAATCCAGAAGAATTAGAAGAATTCGACTCAAAAGTGAATTATATGAAAATAATAGAGGACCTTAAACAGGAGGTGAAAAACTGCCATAATCAATTAGAGATTACAAACAAAAAGGTAGAGGAAATGAATAAACCTCTCAAAGATACCCAAGAAAACCAAGAGAAAAAAGAAAAAGTAATCAAACAGGTAAGGGAAAACGGTTCAAGACTTGAAGAATGAAGTGGAAGTAATAAAGAAAACAAAAACCGAGGGAAGGATGGAGATGGAAAATTTGGATAAACGAACAGGAACTACAGAGACAAGTACCACCAACAGATTACAAGAGATAGAAGAAAGAATCTCAGACACTGAAGATACCATAGAGAAAATAAACACTCTGATCAAAGAAAACAGCATAACCAACAAATTCTCAACACAAAACATTCAGGAAATCTGGGACACAATAAAAAGACCAAACCTAAGAATAATAGGGATAGAAGAAGGAGAAGTACAGCTCAATGGTCCAGAAAATATATTTAATAAAATTATAGAAGAAAACTTTCCCAACCTTAAGAAAGATATTCCTTTGAAGGTCCAAGAAGCATACAGAACACCAAATCGACTGGATAAAAAAAAAAAAAAATCTCCTCGTCATATAATAATCAAAACACAAAACATACAGAATAAAGAAAGAATATTAAGAGCTGCAAAGGAAAAAGGTCAAGTTACCTATAAAGGTAAACCTATCAGACTTACACCTGATTTCTCTATGGAAACCGTGAAAGCCAGAAGGTCCTGGATAGATGTACTGCAGAAACTACGAGACCATGGATGCAAGCCCAGACTACTATATCCAGCCAAGCTTTCGTTCACTATAAATGGAGAAAACAAAATTTTCCAGGATAAAAACAAATTTAAACAATACGTAGCCACAAATCCAGCCTTACAGAAAGTAATAGAAGGAAAATCACAAACCAAGGAGTCCAACAATGCCCACAATAACTCAGACATCTAATGACCCTTCACCAGCACAACTTGAAGAAGGGAAACACACAAATTCTACTACCAAAAGAAAGAAAGAAAGAAAGAAAGAAAGAAAGAAAGAAAGAAAGAAAGAAAGAAAGAAAGAAAGAAAGGAAAGATGACCGGAGTTAACAACCACTGGTCATTAATATCACTTAATATCAATGGACTCAACTCACCTATAAAGAGGCACAGGCTAAGAGATTGGATACGAAAACAGGATCCAACATTCTGCTGCTTACAAGAAACATACCTCAACCACAAAGACAGACATCTACTCAGAGTAAAGGGCTGGGAAAAGGTTTATCAAGCAAACGGACCTAAGAAACAAGCAGGTGTGGCCATACTAATTTCTAAGAAAGTTGACTTCAAACTAAAATCAATCAAAAGAGATGGAGATGGACATTTTTTACTCATAACAGGAACAATTCACCAGGATGAAGTCTCAATCCTGAATATATATGCCCCTAATATAAAAGCACGCACTTATGTAAAAGAAACGTTACTAAAACTCAAGGCAGTCATCAAACCACATACACTAATAGTAGGAGATTTCAACACTCCTCTCTCACCAATGGACAGGTCAATCAGACAGAAACCAAACAGAGAAATAAGAGGATTAAGGGAGGTAATGAATCAAATGGACTTAACAGACATCTATAGAACATTCCACTCAAATAAGAAAGAATATACCTTCTTCTCTGCAGCTCATGGAACCTTCTCGAAAATAGACCACATACTCGGTAACAAAGCAAACTTACACAGCTACAAAAAAATATCGGTAACCACCTGTGTCTTATCAGATCACCATGGATTAAAGTTAGAATTCAACAACAAGGCTATCCCCAGAAAGCCTATGAACTCATGGAAACTGGACAGTCAACTACTGAACAACACCTGGATCAAGGAAGAAATAAAGAAAGAAATTAAAGTCTTTCTTGAATTCAATGAAAACGAAGACTCAACATTCTCAAACCTATGGGACACTATGAAAGCAGTGCTAAGAGGAAAGTTCATAGCATTAAGTGCCCACTTAAAGAAAATGGAGAAAGCACACATCGGAGACTTAATAGCCCACCTTAAAGCTTTAGAAAGAAAAGAAGCAGACTCACCTAGGAGAAGTAGAAGACTGGAAATAATCAAATTGAGGGCTGAAATCAACAAAATAGAAACACAGAAAACAATCCAAAGAATCAATGAAACAAAAAGCTGGTTCTTGGAGAAAATCAATAAGATTGATAAACCCCTATCCAAACTAATCAAACGGCGGAGAGAGAATACGTATATTAACAAAATCAGAAACAAAAAGGGAGACATAACCACAGACACAGAGGAAATTCAGAGAATCCA
The DNA here is from genome assembly GCF_950005125.1 of Chionomys nivalis. Lineage (NCBI taxonomy): Eukaryota > Metazoa > Chordata > Mammalia > Rodentia > Cricetidae > Chionomys > Chionomys nivalis. The sequence goes on along the minus strand of NC_080112.1, from coordinate 76,805,985 downwards.
AACTACCTGGGCTCCCACAAAGCCATTACATGCAATAGGATCAAGAACCTATTGCCATTGTTCTTCAGTTCTCAGTAGTCCTCATTGTCCATTATGTTCAGCGAGACCGGTTTTGTCCCATGCTTTTTCAGTCCCCGGCCAGCTGGTCTTGGTGAGTTCCCGATAGATCATCCCCATTGCCTCAGTGTGTGGGTGCACCCCTCTCTGTCCTGAGTTCCTTGCTCGTGCTCACTCTCCTTCTGCTCCTCCTTTGGATCGTGAGACTTCAGTCCAGTGCTCCAATGTTGGTCTCTGTCTCTGTCTTCTTTCATCGCCTGATGAAGGTTAATATTCAGGGGGATGCTTATATGTTTTTCTTTGGGTTCACCTTCTTATTTAGCTTCTCTAGAGTCACGAATTATAGTCTCAATGTCCTTTATTTATGGCTAGAAACCAAATATGAGTGAGTACATCCCATGTTCCTCTTTTTGGGTCTGGCTTACCTCACTCAGGATAGTGTTTTCAATTTCCGTCCATTTGTATGCAAAATTCAAGAAGTCATTGTTTTTTACTGCTGAGTAGTACTCTAATATGTATATATTCCATACTTTCTTCATCCATTCTTCCATTGAAGGACATCTAGGTTGTTTCCAGGTTCTGGCAATTACAAACAATGCTGCTATGAACATAGTTGAGCATATACTTTTGTTGTATGTTTGGGCATCTCTTGGGTATATAGACCTGGATGGAGGTGGGTGGTCCTTGGACCTCCCACAGGGCAGAGAAACCTGCTTACTCTTTGGGCTGAGGAGGAAGGAAGACTTGATTGGGGGAGGGGGAGGGAATGGGAGGTGGTGGCGGGGAAGAGGCAGAAATCTTTAATAATTAAAATAATTAATTAATAAAAATCAGAAAGAAAAAAAAAGAAATTCAGAGAATCATTAGATCTTACTACAAAAACCTGTATGCCACAAAATTGGAAAATATAAAAGAAATGGACACTTTTTTAGATAAGTACCATATACCAAAGTTAAACTAGGACCAGGTGAACAATCTAAATAGACCTGTTAGTCACGAAGAATTAGAAGTTGTTATAAAAAGCTTCCCCACCAAAAAAAGCCCAGGACCAAACGGCTTCAATGCAGAATTCTACCAGAACTTCCAAGAAGACCTAATACCTATACTTCTTAATGTATTTCACAATATAGAAACAGAGAAGTCATTGCCAAATTCCTTTTATGAAGCTGCAGTTACTCTGATACCAAAACCACACAAAGACACAACCAAGAAAGAGAACTACAGGCCAATCTCACTCATGAACATCGACGCAAAAATACTCAATAAAATACTGGCAAACCGTATCCAAGAACACATTAGAAAAATTATCCATTATGATCAATTAGGCTTCATCCCAGAGATGCAGGGCTGGTTCAACATACGAAAATCTATCAATGTAATCCATCATATAAATAAACTGAAAGAAGAAAACCTTATGATCATTTCATTAGATGCTGAAAAAGCATTTGACAAAATTCAACATCCCTTTATGATAAAGGTCTTAGAGAGATTAGGAATACAAGGGTCGTACCTAAGTATAATAAAAGCTATTTATAGCAAGCCGTCAGCTAACATCAAATTAAATGGAGAGAAACTCAAAGCTATTCCACTAAAATCAGGAACACGACAAGGTTGTCCACTCTCTCCATACCTCTTTAATATAGTGCTTGAAATTCTAGCAATAGCAATAAGACAACATAAGGGGATCAAAGGGATTCAAATTGGAAAGGAAGAAGTTAAACTTTCATTATTTGCAGATGATATGATAGTGTACATAAGCGACCCCAAAAACTCCAGCAAAGAACTCCTTCAGCTGATAAACACCTTTAGTAGCGTTGCAGGATACAAGATCAATTCCAAAAAGTCAGTTTCCCTCCTATACACAAAGGATAAGGAAGCAGAGATGGAAATCAGAGAAGCATCACCCTTTACGATAGCCACAAATAGCATAAAATATCTTGGGGTAACTCTAATCAAGGAAGTGAAGGATCTATTTGACAAGAACTTTAAGTCTATGAAGAAAGAAATTGAGGAGGATACCAGAAAATGGAAGGATCTCCCTTGCTCTTGGATTGGGAGGATCAACATAGTAAAAATGGCAATTCTACCAAGGGCAATTTATAGATTCAATGCAATCCTCATTAAAATCCTATCAAAATTTTTCACAGAACTTGAGAGGACAATAATCAACTTTATATGGAGAAACAAAAAACCCAGGATAGCCAAAACATTCTTATATAATAAAGGATTGTCTGGAGGCATTACCATCCCTGACCTCAAACTCTATTACAGAGCCTCAGTATTGAAAACAGCTTGGTATTGGCATAAAAACAGAGAAGTCGATCAATGGAACCGAGTAGAAGACCCTGATTTTAAACCACAAACATATGAACACCCTATTTTTGATAAAGGAGCTAAAAGTATTCAATGGAAAAAAGAGAACATCTTCAACAAATGGTGCTGGCAGAACTGGTTGTCAACTTGTAGAAGAATGAAAATAGATCCATATCTATCACCATGCTCAAAACTCAAGTCCAAATGGATTAAAGATCTCAATATTAGTCTGAACACACTGAACCTGATAGAAGAAAAAGTGGGAAGTACTCTACAACATATGGGTACAGGAGATCACTTCCTACGTTTATTCCCAGCAGCACAGACATTAAGGACAACATTGAATAAATGGGACCTCCTGAAACTGAGTAGCTTCTGTAAAGCAAAGGACACTGTCACTAAGACAAAAAGGCAACCCACTGACTGGGAGAAGATCTTCACCAACCCTGCAACAGACAAAGGTCTGATCTCCAAAATATATAAAGAACTCAAGAAACTAGACTTTAAAATGCTAAATAACCCAATAAAAAAAAATGGGGCACTAAACTGAACAGAGAATTCTCAACAGAAGAAATTCAAATGGCCAAAAGACACTTAAGGTCATGCTCAACCTCCTTAGTGATAAGGGAAATGCAAATTAAAACAACTTTGAGATACCATCTTACACCTGTCAGAATAGCTAAAATCAAAACCACCAATGATAGCCTTTGCTGGAGAGGTTGTGGAGAAAGGGGTACACTCATTCATTGCTGGTGGGAATGCAAACTTGTGCAACCACTTTGGAAATCAGTGTGGTGATTTCTCAGGAAATTTGGGATCAACCTACCCCAAGATCCAGTAATACCACTATTGGGAATATACCCAAGAGATGCCCCATCAAATGACAAAAGTATCTGTTCAACTATGTTCATAGCAGCATTGTTTGTAATAGCCAAAACCTGGAAACAACCTAGATGCCCTTCAATGGAGGAATGGATGAAGAAAGTGTGGAATATATACATATTAGAGTACTACTCAGCGGTAAAAAACAATGACTTCTCGAATTTTGCGTGCAAATGGATGGAATTAGAAAACACTATCCTGAGTGAGGTATCCCAGACCCAAAAAGAGGAACATGGGATGTACTCACTCATAATCGGTTTCTAGCCATAAATAAAGGACATTGAGCTTATAATTTGTGATCCTAGAGAAGCTAAATAAGAAAGTGAACCCAAAGAAAATCGTATAGTCATCCGCCTGGAGAGGGGAAGTAGACAAGATTGCCATCTTATACCTGTCAGAATGGCTAAAATCAAAAACACCAATGATAACCTATGCTGGAGAGGTTGTGGAGCAAGGGGAACACTCATCCATTGCTGGTGGGAATGCAAACTTGTGAAACCACTTTGGAAATCAGTGTGGTGGTTTCTCAGAAAACTGGGAATCAACCTACCTCAGTATCCAGCACTACCACTCTTGGGAATACACTCAAAATATGGACAATTATACTACAAATGCATTTGTTCAACTATGTTCATAGCAGCATTATTTGTAACAGCCAGAACCTGGAAACAACCTAGATGCCTCTCAATGGAAGAATAGATAAAGAATGTGTGAAACATATACACATTAGAGTACTACTCAGTGGTAAACAATAATGACATCTTGAATTTTACATGCAAATGGATGGGAATAGAAAACACTTTCCTGAGTGAGATAACGCAGACCCAAAAATATGAATGTGGTATATACTCACTGATTAGTGGATTCTTGCCATTAAGAACATTGGGCTTATAGTTTGTGATCCTAGACAAGCTAATTAATAAGGTGAACCCAAAGAAAAACCTATATAGATCCTCCTGGAAATTGGAAGCAGGCAGGATCACCAGGCAAACGTTGGGAGCATGGGTTTGGGGTGGGATGGGAAAAAGGGGAGGGGGGAGAGAAGGGAGAAAGGGAGGGTTGGGGAGAGCTTGGGGGAGTTGGATGTTTGAGATGGAGGAAGGGCAGATATGGGAGCAGGGAAGAGGATATATTAATTAAGGGAGCCATTTGAGGGTTGGCAAGAGGCTTGGCTCTAGAGGGGTTCCCAGGTATCCACAGGGATGTCCCCAGCTAGGACCCTGGGCGGTGGAGAAGATGGTTCCTGAACTGGCCTTGTCCCATAGTCAGACTGATGAGTATCTTGAATATCAGTTAGAAATGGCCTTTAATAGTCATTTGCAACATTGAACTCTTTATAACGAGTATTTGGAGAACCGACTTAAAGTCATAGAAGCAGGTGGTTAAATACAAAATATGCTAAATGTTAACCCTTCATAAATTTAAGACATTGACAAAAGCAGAGAATATTGGGGACAGAAATAATGATTTTCCAGGAGGAAAAAAAAACATTGCTTAAGATAACAGAGTTAAGCATATTCCTACCTTGAATTGATTCTGATAATCATGTCTCTAAAGACTGAATATCTCTTGGCACATTTCCTTATCAATTGGACAATCACCTGTTTTACCACTAGCATGTGAGCTTCCTCCCTCTCTCCAATGCCACCTCCATTAACATAGTGGTGCAACTAACATGTTCTTTTCAGAGAAAATGTTCCAATTTCCCAACACAGCTCTCTTCAGTGTTACTGCAAATAGCCTGCTGTTTCTTAAACTTGTTCAACTTGGTTTTCAACACTAATAAACCTCAACACTGTAAGCTGCATGGAATAAAAACAAAACACTACAAACCTTCACACTAGTAAGCAGATAAAAAAAATTGAAATACTCAAGGAAAATCAGGCTTTAGTACTTTCCCCTATGCTTTAAACAATGTAATCTCCCAACATTATTACTGCATGAAGTTCAAAGTAGACCTTAAAGACAAAATAAAGAAAAGGTGCAAAAATACAAAATGAAAGGTAAAGTCTTTTGCAAGAATAGGTGTTTGGACACTGGTGAGGAAAAACGATTTTCATTCTTCATTGTACACCTGACACCTATACGAACAACCTTACCTTGAACATCTACAACACTAATAATATATAATAGTCATGGACTTGGTAAAATAAAAAAGCAACTCCCACTAAAAATACTTAAATATATTCTACAGAACCCAAGAGATAGGAGTGCTATTCGAAAGGGTCCACATGCACGTCAAACATGTGCATGCTACTGAAGTCTAGAAATGGGAAGATAGATTTCCAGTGTCTCTGAAGAGCTTCAGCATCTGCATTCATAACTAGCATCCTGCTTGAGTTACCTCTGACTTCAGTACTTCGCAAACGAGTAATATGATTGGGGAGTTCAGGGAGGTATCTGTTGTCAGTAACTTTGTGTTTAGAATGTGCTACAGCTGTTTTTGAGCTATAGAAAATGAACACCCCTAAAATGGAACATTTTTATCAACAGGAAAATGGATTTGTTTTTAGTTAATCAGGACTATTCTGCAGATCTGAAAACCATAGAAAGGTGACAAGGAGGCTCACAAATATAAAGGAATCCTGACTTTTACATGGAATTCTTTTAAAAAGACAAAAATGTATTACATAAGTGTCATAAACGGCGAAATCTGCTTATATTAAAAAAATAAGTGAAGCTTTGTTTGGACATTATTTCCTTGCAAGAGCAGTACATATCCTTTGTAAACAACTACCATATTTACAATTTCATTTCCTTGACACTTAGGTAGGACTGAAAGCCAGAGGAAAACATGAAAAAATGAACTTTGAAATAATCTGTACTGCTAAGGTGGTATCAGTGAGGGTAAGCAGATTTGGGTAAAATAGTTTCTAGACTCTTGGACAAATCTGTGTAGTTAGCTCATTTGGTGAAAGGCCAGGGATGTGCCTGCTCAGTCCTTCTTCTCTTCCGGCCTGGCAGCTTTCTCTAGGGAACCAGTCAGGATAATCTTAACCACAATCAGCCTCAAAAGAAAAACCAGGCAAGAGTACTGGGGTTATCACAATCTAATCTTACCTCTAAAAAAGAACAGTAAAGTGCGTGTCCATAGATGTGAGCCAGCCATCTCATTTTCAAATATGGGCAACACAACTAGAATTTGAATTTCAAATAACCCAACATGCCTCACTTTCAATAAAAGATAATCTCCTAATTTATGAATATGTCTTTTAAATGTGGCTTGTTAGATCTGCTAGATACAGCAATGAAGTATCGACAAGTGTGCACTAGTACCTTACATGAAATCTCAAAACAAGCAAATCCGAGACTTTTCCAAAAGCACACCCATCTGTACCAACTGAAATCCCTACTTTAAAATTGGTTTAGAAGTCTCTTTCCTCCACCTTTTGTTTTAGAAGAGCAGATTGTAAAGACATCAATTTAACTTGCGCTAAGTGATAGTTTGCTTATTTTAAACCAAAGACAGCTCTGTCAAATTTGTTGATCTTCTGCTTCATCTATTCAAGTAGGATTCTGGGTCAAGCTGCTGTGGTTGTCACTGTAGGAAACCAGTTCAAGTCCATATCACTGTCATGGATGAAAACGTTCCGTTCTCCAGAGCAGTGTTCTTACCCTCTATCACTTCCTGCCTAAATCCAAGATTTCCATTGGGTTTTAGTGCAGTTTGATTCTACATGGTCCTTTCCTTTCCATGTCACAGTAGCTGTTCACAAATACATTCAATAGAGATATGTTCTGCTCTTGACATCTACACACTTACAAAAGCAGCTTTGTACTTTGTTTGGTGTGTTTGTTTTACTATGCTGGCTTACAAAAAGCAGTTCTCATTTCTAAGCATGGTACTTTACAATTTTGAATGCATTAATACAACAGTGCGTTGGAAAAGTACTGAGCCTCTAAAAATAGCTTTACATTTTTAAACAAATGATTTTTTTTTACTTACACAAGCATAGGCTTTTTAATACTTCCACAAGATAAATATCTCAATTAAACTTTAAGTTTACTCTATTGTGTTCCACAGTGAAGGGCTTAGGACAGTTAATACACGTAGAAGATCCTTACTGTTTAGTGTTATTTACACTGGTATGTCCATCATCACCTAATCTGGAAGGTGAACAAACAATATTCAGAATGTGACTGAATTTGTGTCAACAACTGGGAATGGTATAGTTTTAATTAATCACTTACAAAACATATAATGGAACTTAGTCTTGAGTGGGAATTTTCTTCATGCCCCTCTTATGGCCTGGGAAACCTAAAAAGAGGTCAAGATGATAAAGGAGCCACTGCTAAGGCAGACCTTATGGTAACAATGGGAAAATGACAAGTGTATATGGGTAAATTATCAGTAACAGGTTAGCAATTATCTGGTACTGAAATCAAACACTGAAGTCCTAAAACGTCACTTCTGAAATATTCTTTCTATCCTGAAAGAAAAACTAGAAAAAAGAAAAGAAACTCAAAGCAATGACTCGATTCAGGTTGTGACTTTATATTTAAGCACCACTCAAAAAAATGGACATAATGCAAGTGATTTCCATTTCCCCATCACAATTCCAGCTACACAGCTTCCAGAGTTCTGTTCTCACTACACAACACTTTCTCTGTCCCCAGAAGATAAGACAGCCCTGCGACAAATGGGACAGGTTTTATTCTCTGATAACCAGCGGTCGATGCAGTAGACGTGGTACTCATGGGAGCAAGGTAGCTTACGAAGTTTGTCACCTTCCGTATATTCTCTAATGCAAACACTACATGTCTTCAGTGCATCATTTTCATCAAAACTTCTCATTGGCAAATTATCAATCTGTTCTTTTGTGAGTCCTCTACGTTGGTTGTCATTCTCATTTAAGAAGAAAACCCGAGCCAGACTAAAAAATGAAGAGCCATTCTCATCAATGATAACTGGGGCCCTATGTCGGCCCGCTCTCCTGGTACCTGGTGCGAGAATTTGGGTTCCTTCATTTCTGCCTTCAAACATCGCTGAGCTACTTCCTGAACTTTCACCATTGGAACTGGAGCCAGTACTGGAGCTGGAGCCAGAACCAGAACGGTTACCACCAGAGCTCCCTCTTCCACTCTGTGTTTCTATTCTCGCCAGCTCACTAAAACCTGTCATTATCTGCCTTAACATGGTTCGAATCTGAACAGATGTAGTGTCACTTGATCCATTATTTATGATTCTACGAATGGGAATCCTGCTAGTACGCACATAGGTTCTCACACCTGCACCTATGCGTTCAGAACGTATAATGGTGTGCCTGAAACCACTGTCACTTTGATAAGAGACCATGCTGTGTGGGGTCTGAGACCTTGACCGTGTTCTGCTAGCTATGCTATCTCTCGGTGGGTATTCTCTCAGATGAATTCTTCTGACATGAAGGACAATGGTTGGAGGTCTTTGACCAGATCTTGCAGCTTCACCATTTGTGCCGGTGTCTGAAGAACTTGCCCCTTGAGTGGCATTTCTCAACGCAGAAGCTGCAAAAAGACCTCTACCTAGTCCACTTATCTGCTGTCTCAAAATTACATGGGTACGTGTTCTAGAACTTCCCTCAATCTCGTTTACTAAAGGGTGTTCAAAAGTCTGAGATGAGATGCTATGATGAGATCTTTGTGGAATGTCATTTGCTGGGTGCACAGGAGACCTACTTCTTTCAGCTCTGGCTCTAGTTCTCCGGTGTTCTGGGTTCCAGCTTCTTGTCCTCCTGTGACCTCTGGTGGATGGCACTTCGGTTAATGCTTCCGAAGTGTGTTCTGACCTAGATGGTCTGGCAGATGATGTCTCTGAAGAGTTTCGACCTGTTTAAAACAAAGAAGGGGGAGAAGGAGAGAAAGGAACTACAATAATTAGGACAATCATCTAAATAACATTAAAGAATTTTGCAATTCTGAATGAATTTTACATTCACAGATCTTATGCTGTATACAACACTGATTTCTAAGTGAAAAGGGAAAAAAAAAGTCACCACACCATGAGTAACAGCGCTGTGCTAGAAGAAGCTACGAGACTGTGAAAAGGCTACATGTTTTTTCTAGTCTATTGTCTAAACAAAATCAAATGACACAATTGCTAGTTGTGGGGACTAGTGTTTGTACTTTCGTTCCAATTATATTTCTACCAAATTTAGTCTCTATTACTTCATCTAGGGGCCTAGCTTAAGTGCCTTTGAAAATATGAAGTTGCTTTAAAATACAAGAATTTTGTAGTCATAGTAAATATGTAAACAAGACAAATGGTTTATAACTACTTGAATATTTGTCAATATCAAGATTTTAAAATACCACAAAAATGAAGATCATACGAAATGAATAGCCTGAACCTGGAGTAACAGCATACCTAGCAGTGTGTTTACGAACTAATGTACCAGCACCAGCTCCTAGGTTACTGTCAATCTGTTTCCTGCGGAGAGGGAGGCACCAGTCCTGAGCTTAGAGCCAGCTTGCTTACTTAGCAGCAGCACTGACACTCTGAGCCAGTTAATGCTGGGAACTGTGGTGTGTTTTGTAGATCATCAGAATGGCTGGCAGTATAGCTGCCCTCTGCCTGCTAGATACTAAGAGCAAACCCTCACCAGTTGTGTCAATCAGTATCTGCAGTCATTGCTAATACCCCCATGTGGAACAAAATTACACCCAGTCGGAAGGCACTAGGGCAGGCAAAGCAGTTTCCTTTTTGCTGATGAAGCCATACATATAAACAAGGAACTAAGTAGTAGGAAATTTCAATGGATAAGGAAAGCCAAGGGGAGGAAATCTCATTTAAATAGACTACTTCTCACTGTGGCCCAATTAACACAAACAACCCAAAAGGTGAGGCAGAAAACAGCATGCTGACTTTCTCATTCATACATTAAGAAAATGCCACCTCTCTTTTTATGAACAGTTACTTATCACTAAATTAATTTGTGGCATTTCTGGATAACCTTTGGCTGACATTTACTATTATGAATTTCCTATCATTCCATCAACTGCCCACCTCCCAAAGCACAATGTACCTCTATTTCCATCTGAGCTCTGTTGTGGCGGTGGGCCCTCTTTTATTTGCTGTAGTCTTCTGAGCAACTCCTCCTCAGTGCTTTCGCCTGAAAGTTAACAATGTTGGTCAAATTACAAATGGAGATCGAGCTATAAGTCAGTTTCTGTCTTTTTTCCACCCTCAGGACTCGTTTTGAAGGGTTTACCCAGGCTGTCTTCAAACTCAACAACCTCATGCCTCAGCGTCCTGTGCAGCTGGGATCATAGGCACATGCCACCAGGTCACCTCTGGCTTTGTTATCTGCACTTTCAATTGAGTGACTGACTTGCCAGTAACCACACCAGGTAACAAGCAAAACCGTTCAGAACTGCAGTTAAGATTAATTCTAAAGTCTGGTACTGTTTGCTCAAAATGCTAATGAACCCATCCACAGGTTGGTGGAAATAGAAATTGGAAGGAAGACATAGACTGAGTTCTGACCAGGATCAAATGAGATCTTATCTGAGTGAAAGAGAGTGACTAAGGACAAAGTTGAAGTTGTCATTTTCCCCATGACTAACTCTAGGGTTACAGTTGGGACACAGAGAATAAAGGATGACAAAATGAGTCTGTCCTAGAAACTAAAATCCTATTAGTTAGTTTGTAACTGGATGCATGGCTAGCTAACTAAATTGTTCAGCTCAATTTTATTTAATCCATTTTATTAAAATTTTATATTATGATTGTTCCAATTATTAAAGAATGGATTCAGGCAATAAATAGGCAGGCAGTAAATGCCATTAAGTATCTCTTGTATTAATATTTTTTTGTTAAAGAAACATTATAAAACAAGCTACTTCTTAAAAACCTAACAACCTACATATATAACTTTCCTTAGATGTAGCTTACCTGGGGTGCCCAGCAAATTGTTATCTCTCATAAGTCTATAGTCTTCTTCATTCAGGTTATTTACAAATTGATAGAAAGCTTCTTCACGATCCAATCGATCCATTTGACTTCTGCGCTGTGCTGCAGATTGGTCATTTCCTTTACCGTTAGAATCTGAGTTTTCCATCTTGATAAACAAGTGGAGAATTATCTGTCTATTATGACATAGTACTGAAATCCAATAAACTGGATTTTCAGTTTTCTTCACTCTGCTTCAGTGGTCTGGCCAGGAGCGGACTTGCTGGGCTCCATCGTCCGAGCGCCTCCCTGTTGCTGCCGCCCGCTCTCTAGCCTGCTTCCGAATGCCTGGGAGAGACCCGTCTCTAGCCGCTCAGCACGGTACGTTCGGAGACGTAGCTCAAGCAGCCATTGTCACCATTGTTACCTAACAGTTTCAGTTTTCTTTAAATAAACAGTTTGTTAGTTCTTCGAGAAATTTGTAAAATGTATTCTGATCATGCTCATGCACAACTCCTCCCCTTAGTACCACAGCCACTTTCACACTCTCAACTCTATGCCGTCTTTTTTATGCTGTCATTTATGCTGTCCATTTATTCCTGGTGTGAGGCCATCCACTGACATACAAGGAAACGCACCCTTGTAGAAAACTGACTTACCATCTCACAGAAGTCACCAATTGTCAAAAGATCCTTAACAAAGGGTGGAGCCTCATAAGCTGCTCCTCTATTCATTCTACAATGTTGGTTGGCTTGATATTATACAGGTCTTATGCAGGCAACCACAGCTCCTGTGAATTCACAAGTACAGAAGTCTTACAGTGTCCAGAAGACATTGATTTGCTCTGGTCTTCCCAAACTTCGGACTCTTGCAGTCCTTCTGCTCCTTATTTCAAGATGATCTCTGACCCTTGGGAATTGGGGATATGTTATAAATGTACTATTTGTGGCAGAGTATTCCACAGTCACAGTTGTAAAGCAGTGGAGTCTTTATTAGTGAATGTATTTTTAAGTTCACTAAAAGTGAACACTTCCTGCTTTGCACATTAATTTAATTAATTGCATAGCAATGTAATATCAGAAAATATTTCCATACATGCTGTGTAATGTTTACTTTTCTTTCGTGAAATTATTCAAAAATATTTTTCTTTTCTTTTATCTTTTCATATATGCAGTATATAATTATTATCTATAGTCATTCTTCTTTTCAATAGTTCACCAGAAATTCTTGCTTATGCTTTATGATTATGTAATACCCATTGATCAGCCTTTCTCTATTCTTCTCCAAACTTTCATCAGCTTCTGGCTATCACTATTCTACTATCAACTTCTGTGTAATCAATTATATTAGATTATTTATAATAATGGGACAATGCATTTTTCTGTTTGGCCGATAATTAATATATTGACCCCCACCTTCACCCCCAGTTCCAGCCATATTGTCCCCCTTACAGGATTTTTTCTTTCAAGATTAATTATTTGGATATCTAAGTTGTATCTATTTCATTGCAGTTGTTTTGATTGGGTTGCAATAAAAGTGCACAGTAATATAATTTTCTTTAGTTACTATACCCAGTTGAGGGGTTGGTGGATTATATGGTTTCTTATTTTAAGTATTTGAGTACATTTTTCATAATGGCTGCTTGATTTTTTCTTTTCCTTTTACTTCCTTTTTATTTTTTTTTATTCATTTTACATACCAACCACAGTTCCCCCTCCTACCCCAACTCAGCTCCTATCCACTCCTTTGAAAGGGTAAGGTCTCCCATGGGAAGTCAACAAAGTCTGGCACATTAAATTGAGGTAAAACCAAGCTCCTCCCCACTGCATCAAGGCTGAGCAAGGAATCTCACCATAGAGAATGGGCTCTAAATACCCGGCTTATGCACCAAGAATAGATCTTGATCCCACTGCCAGGGCCCCCACAAATACACCAAGCTACACAATTGTCACCCACATTCAGTCCCATGCAGGATCTACAAGTGTCAGTCTAGAATTCATGAGTTCCCATGAGTATGGTTCAACTGTCTGTAGATTTTCCTGTCATGATCTTTACCACCCCTTGCTCATATAATCCCTCTTGCCTTTCTTCGATTGAAATCCCAGAACTCAGTCTGGTGCTTGACTGTGGATCTCTACATCAACTTCCATTGCTTACTGGATGAAGACTCTCTGATGATAGTTAGGGTATTCACCAGTCTCACTGCACAGGAAGGTCAGTTCAGGGACCCTCCTCACTATTTCTAGGAGTCTTAGCTGGTATTATCCTTGTGGATTCCTGGGAAATTCCCTAGCACCAGGTTTCTCCATAACCCTGGCTCCCTCTATCAAGATCTCTCTTTTATTGCTCTCCCACTCCATCTGTCACCTAACTCAGCCATCTCCTTTCTTCATGTTCTCATCACTTATCCCCTCCCCTCAACTGCCCACACTCCAAGTTTACCCAGGAGATCTCATCTATTTCCTCACCCAAACATGGGTGATCCATGTTTGTCCTTCTTTGGGTCCTCCTTGCAACCTAGCTTCTCTGGAGCTGTGGATTGTAGTATAGTTATCCTTTGCTTTACATTTAGTATCCACTTATGAGTGAACACATATGTTTGTTTTCTCAGTCTGAGTTACCTCACTCAGAATGGTCTTTTTAGCTCCATCCATTTGCGAACAAATTTCATGGTGACTTTGTTTTTTACAACTCAGTAATGCTCCATTGTGTAAATGTACCACATTTTCTTTATCCATTCCTAGGTTGAGGGGCACCTAGGCTGTTCCTAGGTTCTGGCTATTATGAATAATGCTACTATGAACATAGTCAAGCGTGTTTCTCAATTGTATGATTGAACATCCTTTGGGTATATGCCCAAGAGTGGTATTACTGAGTCTTGTGGTAGATTGATTACCAGTTCTCTGAGAAGTAGCTATTCTGATTTCCAAAGTGGCTGTACAAGTTTGCACTCCCACCAGCAGTGGACGAGTGTTCCCATTACCCCACATCCTCTCCAGTATAAGCTGTTATAAATGTTTTCGATCTTGGTCATTCTGCCAAGTGTAAGATGGTTTCTCAGAGTCATTTTGAGTTGCTTTCCCTAATGACTAAGGATATTGAGCAATTCCTTAAATGTTTTTCAGCTATTTATTCTTTTGTTGAGAATTCTCTATTTAGATCACCAATTAGACAATGTCCCAAGATGCAAGGTACCGCTTACACCAATTGAAGGAAGAGATGGATAGACACCAGTGCAAGAATACATTTAACAACATAAAGAACAATGCGGCACCACCAGAATCTAGTGGTTCTACAACAGCAAGACCTGAACATCCCAACATAGAAGAAACAGGAAAAAAAAACCTTATAATCACTTTTGTGAAGATGATAGAAGCCCTTAAAGAGAAAATTAAAGATTCCTTTAAAGAAATCAAGGAAAAGACAAGCAAAAACTTGGAAGTAATCAATAAATCCCTTAAAGAAAGCCAAGAAAACTAAGAAAAAGCCATCAGAGAAGTGAAGGAAAAAGTTTAATAGTGAAAACTGAAATAAAGGCAATAAGCAAAACACAAACCGAAGGTATTCCGGTAACAGAAAATCTGGGTAAACAAACAAGAACTATAGGTGCAAGCATACCAAACAGAATGCAAGAGATGGAAGAAAATCTCTGGCATTTAAGAGATGATAGAGGAAAAAAGATTCCTCAATCAAAGAAAACATTAAAGCCAAAAAAGTCATAACATAAAACATCTAGGAAATCTGGGACACCATGAAAAGACCAAGCCTAAGAATAATAGGGATAGGAAAAGGAGGGTAATGCCAGCTAAAAGGCGCAGAAAATATTTTCAACAAAATCATAGAAGAAAACTTTCCCAACCTAAAGAAGGAAATGCATATGAAGATACAAGAGCTTAAAGAACACCAAAGAAACTGGACCACAAAAAAGTCCCCTCACCACATAATAATCAAATCACTAAACTTACAGAATAAGGAAAGAATATTGAGAATTGCAAAGGAAAATGCTAAGTAACATATAAAGGCAGACCCAACAGACTAACACTCAACTTCTCGATGGAATCTCAAAAAACCAGAAAGTCCTCCACAGATGTTATGCAGACACTAAGAGACCATGGATGTCAGCCCAGACTACTATACCTGGTTCTATGAATTTGTGGTTTCTATTGTATCATTGTTCTTCAAATTTTGGCTATGTCTGTATCAGTAATTTCTTTCTTGCTACTGCTTTTAATATTTTCTCTATTTTGACTCTTAACAT
The DNA here is from genome assembly GCF_950005125.1 of Chionomys nivalis. Lineage (NCBI taxonomy): Eukaryota > Metazoa > Chordata > Mammalia > Rodentia > Cricetidae > Chionomys > Chionomys nivalis. Next base: position 76,790,608 of record NC_080112.1, on the reverse strand, counting down.
TTTTACCATGATAGGATAGGCAGAGTTCTTTTTGTTTATACATTTGATATTCGTTGTATATTTTAGATTTGACTATGATTTTCAAAATTTTATGAAATCTGTAGACAACCTTTCTTTAATTTTTTCCCTATTTCTCTATGCCATGAATTCCTAGAACACCTGCTGTATATGTCACTGTTTCATCATGTCTTACTTTTCTCTAAGGCTTTGCTTATTTTCTTCATACATTTTGTTTCTGTTCATTATACCTCTCACATTGTATTCATCTGTCTTCAATTTTGGTAACTCTTTAACTTGAAAGCAAAATGCACTCTTGTTTTCCTCTAGTGAATCTTTCCTTTTAGCTATTTATTTTTTACTTGAGAATTTTCATTTTATATGCTTAATTGTTTTACTGAAAGAAGTTTTTATTCCTTATATATGTGTGTAATAGGTGCTTTGGTAACTTTGTTTACAAAGTCCAAAATCTAGGTGTTGCCAAGTTTTAAAAGAGATTTTATTTTTCATATTTGTATGCATGCACTATGTGTATGTGCCTGTTGGTAAGACAATTCTCATGCAGACGACAAGGGGGCACTAGATCCCTAGTCTCATGCAGACAACAAGAGGGCACTAGTCATGGGTGCTTTGTGATTTGCCTGGTGGTTGTTGGGAAACAAACTCGGGTCATCTGCAAGTGCAGTACTTACTCTTTACCATAAGCCTTTTCATTTCTCCAGTCTCTCAAATGTCTTTTTAATGTTCGCTTCATTTCCCGAGTATGAGTCATAGTTCCTGTGAATGGATTCTGTTTTCTTTTGTCGTTATATATCTTGATTTTGTTACTGATAAAAATAAGAAAAGATATATTTTTATAGCAATACTGGATACTAAGCATTTTCCTTTTATGGCAACTATTGTTATTGTTACTTATTTGGTTATCAATTTATGTTCAAATGACTACTGTGTTTGATAAAAAGCATTTTCCTGAATTTTCAGTATTTGATCTACTTTTTCAGATCTTTCCCTGTATTATTACATCATTTAATCTAATTTCTTTAATTTGGATTCCCTAGTGTATCATAAGCTAAATAATCAGAATTATAGTTAAATATACAGAGGTAGATGGACTACATTCTTTATCACTATATGTGTGCATGAGGTTTAGGACTATGTCAACAATTTAGGTGAGTTGTATTTTTGCTGTACTTTCTTACTGTGATTATTATTTTAAGTGACTACTTCATGGGTACTCAGAAGAGAAATTAACTCTGCTAACAACCTTGGGTACATGCTTACAGATGGTGTACAATCTTGGGTACAATCTTACAGGTGGCCAGAGATAAATGTGATCTTATTTTTGTTCCTAGGTTCTTAGTTTATTATTTAGCCAGATTTTGGTCCAAGGTTATTCCCAAGGCCCTTCCAACTACTCTTTACTTCATGATCTGTGTGTGGCTTGGGGAAGGTTTTCAAGTCTATCTAGATCTTGTTTTGATTATTTATAAGTAGTATAGGCATATAGAGTTCTGAACTTGCAGAGTTACTGCAATACAAGAGAGCTGTTTCAAGGTGTCTCATTCCCTCATTAAGTCTATTGAATTTCTGAATCATCTTTCATTTTATTGTCTCCTAGTTGTTCTTTTCCAAAATCTTCACTTTTTGGTAAGACTTTTAGTAATAAAGTCTCTAACCTTGTATTAGCTCATTGCACTGTTGTTGCAACAAAATGCCTGACAAAAGCATTTTAAGAAAGGAAGGGTGTCTTTCAGATCACATTTCCAAAATAAAGTCTATCATGGCAGCTGAAATGTTATTGGCGGCAGGAACAAGAGGCTGCTTGTTACATGGTATTCTAGGTCAGGAATCAAAGAGACATTAGTGCAAGTGTTCAGCTCATTTTTTTCCTTTACATAGTTTGGAGCACCAGCTCATGGAATGGTGTCACCCTCAAAATGGGTCTTTCCACCTCAACCTAATCTACATAATTGCTCATAGGCTTGTCTAGAGGTTTGTCTCCTAGTTGATCATAGAGTCTATGAAGTTGATAGTGAATAGTAAACCTCTGTTCCATCACACCTCTATTCCAAAAATGTCAGACTCATTAAAACTGTCTTTATGATCTACATCTTTCAAGAAGCATATCCTATATGCCATTTCACAAGGTTAAAGATGACGCTTTTGTTTTGGAATAAACTCTTTTCTACCAGTGAGTGATAAGTGGAGAAGTAAAGTATAACCTCTGGTTTGCTTGATTGGCATCTCCCAGCAAGGAACTTCTGTCCTATGAGCACACAAATGTGGTATAGATCAGTCCCTAGTATTCTCTGTCAATTCTAGGGTTAAATTCTAGCCTTATTAAAAGAATTTGAAGCCAGGTGGTGGCACATGCCTTTAATACCAGCACTCAGGAGGCAGAGGCAGGTGGGTCTCTGAGTTTTAGACCAGCCTGGTCTATGGAGTGAGTTTCAGGACAGTCAGAACTACACAGAGAAACCCTGTCTCAGGAAAAAGAAATATAGAAATAATTTGAGTAAATATTCACTTTTCATTCTCACTACCCTGTGTTCTGGGTGTAGAGTTTCGGCAATTTGCATATGTGCTGGTATGAGATAAGCTTATGTCTTGCCCCTCTCAGGGTGGAGTTCTAGCTGTAAAAGGAAAAGGTTCTTCCTTTTGTTCACACCTGCCCCCAAAAGAGCTCAGAAACACAGTTTCCATAAGAAAGCGATGCAGAAGGCAGAGCAAAGGAAAATGTCATAGACTAAGTACCAGCGACTCTGACTTTACTTGTTATATTCAGCAAATAATTTTGGATAAATAAGTCAATAATTTATAATCTGCTACACAGATGAGATTTCAGGAAAATGTAAATACCATTTTAAATCATTTTAACCAACCAAATTTTTGATTCTATGGAGACTATCTGGTAAGTGCTTTGCCCAGACAGAATGTTTTACAAATAATTTAATTTAGCACAGATTTGATTGTTTCTGCATATATTGTCTGTATCTTATTTTCTGCTCAGTGACAGAGTTGAATGCCTGCAAAAGAGCCTTCAAAATGTACAATGTTTACTTTTGGACCCTTCCAGAAATTACTTTTCACCTCCTAACTTAATTAGACATTCTTTTTAAATACTCGTCACTATTTTATATTATTTTTAAGATTTTTGAGGGAGAGTGAATATAAATAATAACTTACAGGAATATTAATGAATAGCCAAAAGTTTATAGCTATATAGGGTGGGTTTGTTATAGACCTAAATTATATAATGAATTTGTTCAGCTCAGAAAGAATGGAAATGTCAATTTAGACTTAGTAACTATTATCTGACAAGTTACTGCTAAGGACAGGAGAGACTTAGGGGAGAATATGTCTAAGATAGAGGACTAACAAATAAATGGGGAGTAATGAAAGGGTGACTGGTGCCTCGGAGTGCCAAAGTAGGAGCCTCTGGGGTAGCAAGAGAATGTTGAGAGAGCCCCTTGATCAATTATAAACAATTCTTTCTTGTTGCTGCTCATATTTTCAGCATTATGCTTTCTACTTTGCATCAATTTATAAGACAGTACACGTATTTCATGGCCTAATTCACTCTAAGCTCTGCAGAAGCCGATATTTGCTGTGTGAAAGGTATTCCCTACCCAAAGCTGAAGCCCTCTCCACCTAGGAACCGTAGACACAGGGGTAGACATTTTCCATACTCAGAAAAGTGCTTTCCGGATGGAACACAGATTTTGCAAATTTGGCACTAAAGCTGTGAAATTCCAAGCATGTTTTGTAACTCTTCTGTTAGCCCACAGCTGTGCATTGCTGGTTACCTTATTATGGAAAGTACTCCCGTCCTCTTCATAGATATTTGTACTCTGGCCATGATTAAATCCTCTCTGCACACAGGAACACCTAAATTATTTACTTTGCAGGCTCTCTGGGCACTGGAGAGCATATTTTTAAGTAGCATATGAAATGAAATCATATTCTATTTCCTCATGGAGATTTTATTTAACTGAACAGTCCCTTGTCTCAGACTGCTGTTTGCTTGCTACAGATCTATTTTCACTCTTTGAATGGAGGTGAAATGGAAAGAACTGCAGACAAGTAGTGATAGACTGGCCTTTTACCCCAGCTCCCCCTGTAAACCTGGAAGGAACTCAGGCCTGCTTCTTCCTCCATGAAAGGGTGTGCTATGGTAGATTATCTCTGAGGTTGCTTGCAACTACACAGTTTTCCGAAATCAACTGTTTGTGGATTTCATTCCAGCTGCATCCTCTAAGTCAGCTTGCTTTGGAAGGGCTTCATACCTGGAGAAGATATTTTCCAGCGCCTCATGGAGCCCAAAGCTCACATTCCCCATGCTCTGTTCCAGTCACTCAGCTTGAGCCACAGATTCTGCAGATTTGGCCCTAGAGCTGTGAAATTCCAAGGTTGATGTATAACCTTGCATTTCTCCCACAGTTGTGAACTACTCCTTTTATCCACCCTTGTAAGTTCTCACAGGCCCTCTGTTCCACTTCAGGATTTACACTCTTTGGCGGCATGAAAACCCCACATATACTTCCAGCTCAGCACCCTCCCTCCTCAACTACTCAGCAAGCACTCATTTGGAAGAAAAATAGGACTTTTGTGCCTCCATCAATTGATTTATAAAGAGCAGAAGCTAAAAATCTATAGGTAATACATATAATTAGTTGCAAAGCATGTCTCATTTACAGGCATTTCAACTTGGGAAGTAGTCTCAGATACACACTTGTTCAATATCTGAAGTTGATACCTAGATTATATGGGCATTTTTTCTCACCTGTTCAACAGAGATGGCAAGTCCTGCTCCACTTACTTCATAGAATAGTTGTGAAAAAGTATTCAGTACTATGTCATTCATACAATAAAAATTGTTAACTTATTTATCAATAGTGATAAAATGGATTGTGGTTACTATAAAAATACTTGTAAAAAAGCTGTCTTTATCTTAACTCATACTGTGTATGTAGCATCTCATTATGTTCATCACAAATTAGGGTAACAGAGAAAACATATCTTTAAGTTGGAGAAGCCAGACAACGTATCAATAGTAGCAAGGAACTTGTCTTGATGTATCATCATATTTTTATAGTGAAAATGAAAGAGAAGCCTTGACTCTCAGAAACAGATTTTGGTTGTTATTGTTTTTAATCTTTCCAGCATACAGCAGTTTTAGAACTGTTCTCCTCAGGCTTAAAAAAACGTTCTGAAACGAAGGAATTGACTTAGCCATGCTGCCTTTTAAAATTTCTTCGATGGGAGGCTTTCTTTCTGTATGGCTTTAGTGTTTATGAGCATGTGTACTTGCACACCATGCACGCGTGCTCGCGAGCACGTGCACACACGTGCACGTGCACACATGTGCACGTGCACACACACACACACATATGCTTCTATGCCTTTCTTTAAAATCTTTAAGGAGAGGGTTAAAGATATGGCTCGATGGTTAAGAATACTTGCAGTTCTTACAGAGGACCCATCATGGACGTGGTGACTCATAACTGTCCATAATTCTAATGTCAGGTGATCCTATACTTTCTTCCATCAGGTACACATGTGGTACACAGACACATGCATGCAAAACATACATATAAAATAAATAAGTTTTTTTAAAAAGAACTTTTGTGCTTGAAACAACATCTTACTAAGCAGCTCTGGTTTACCTGGGACTCTCTACACAGACTAAGATGACCTTGAGCTCATAGAGATCCATCTGCTTCTACCACCAAAACGCTAGGATTTCTTTAAAATCTTGATATTATTTCAAATGTGCCAGAAGGGCAATTGCATATACATGTGGAAAAGAGAAAGATTTATATAGCGTGAGGGGTCCCCAGAGTATAACATTTTAAATATAGTTTTGTTTCAGTGTATGAACGTTATAGCCCTTTTTGGTGTGCAAATTATTTTTTTTCGAATCATTAGACTATTAGGGGAAGGGAAGAAAATGAGGTCAGAATGTGGGCACCATATTATCTTAAGGAGGAGATGGAAGAGAGAATAAAAAGATGAACATCAAAGAAAAGCCTTTTTTGATGGTTTCTCTAGGACTGAACATAGAAAGGCAAGAGGAGCTTTCTAAAACTCATATTTTAATTGAAGGCTGTGACTGCTCCTAGGTCAATAACTACATTCCAGTAGATGACCTTGCACCCATGAACACATGGACAGCACAAATTTGTCTTGATGGATTAGTTGTTTTCTTTTTTATGATACAAGTTAGGAAGGGGTGGGAAAGGGAAAGGTAGACCTAGGAGGACCTAGGAAAACTAATGGGGTTCATATAGTTAAAATAAATTGTATGGAAATCTCAGAGAAAAATAAAATACCATATTAAATAAAAAAGAAAAAAAACCTATATCCTAGTGAATGAGGAAGCATCTTACCAAGAATTTGAGACTTTATGCACCCACCTGAAATTAGAGCTGAAGTGAATGCTTCTTTTTTTGGTTGTGCTTTGTATTCAGCAGGAAGGAGATAGGAGCTGACAAAAAAAACAAAACCTTGATTTTTATTTTCTTAAATTTACTTCCAGTCTCATGACAATTCATTGAGGGAAGTAGAATTTCTCTCAGGGTAACTGTAACCATTAGGATATTTTTTTTTTATTTCTAAAACCCAATTTTCAGGAATTTACAGAAAGTCCATTATCATGGAATTTATTTGTTTTTTCTTTATTACCCAGACATAAAATTTCCCTTTGAGATACTGTACTTGAAACTTCAAGGTTTTAAAACTAATATATAAGGCACTTACTTGGTTTCATATTCTGGCCTGACCTCTCATGTTCTCTCAGAGAGCTCAGTGGATTGATTGCTCAGAGTTCTCTAATTGCAAGCTTGAACCTCTGGGAAACAGAGTTTGAAACATTACAGCATCTCAAACGGCAATCAGATATCTCTGAGTACTCAATCTATTGCTAATTTTACAATTAAAGAGATGATTGTTTCTGCATTTAAGTTGCCTGCCAAGGCTGAAAATTGTTTCGTGGAGTACCCTGGCTGTGCTTGAGGAAGCGTAATATAAATGCAGGTGGTGATGAGTGTTATAGAGAGTACTTTCACATCAAGAATAAAAACAAAATAAGTTAAACACACTGCTTTGCAAAGTGTGCCCAGAGTTCCTTTGTGTAAGGTTTGTGTTTAGTGGTGTATGTATGTCTCAATCTAAATTGAGGTTAGTATGTAACCTTTTATAGTTTACAAAGCAATGACTCATTTATTCACTTAGTCTTTAAATTCATAAAGTGAGTACATTGTAAGAAAGAACCATAGTACAACATAGCTATAGTAGATGCGTAACATCCAAGTCAAATGATCCTAATTCTAACACTAATATATTCTGCAAAATAGGGAAATGTATCTGTAATCCATATGAATCTAAATGTTATTTATTCAAATATTTTTGATTTTTCATTGAATCTTTGGAGACTCCCTCTTCATTTGCAGTATTTGTAGTTAAGTTTCTGCAGAACCAGAAAATTTTCAATACTTAGAATAATCTTTAAAACAAATTGACTAACTAAATGACTAATGGAAAACGTGGCTCTATAAAATGGATGAAAAGAAAAGAGAATCATTTTGGAATGTGACAAACACCAAAGAATATATGATGTATTTATCTTGGTGATCTGCAGACCAACTTGCATGTTTCTGCTTTTGATGCTCATAGCAGAGAATTATTTTGTTCTCCTTGCTCATGTAATTTTACTTAAAAAAGTCAAAGTCTCAATTTGAATAGAGTAGTTTGACAGAGTAGGATAGTGTTGAGTGATCTAGATTCAGAATGCCATGGCTTTCTGGTGAATTTACTGCTTAACAATTTCTAAAACTTATACTTTTCTTCATTAACAACTAACTGCTAATGAGTTTTAGGCATCTGTGCATATATTCACTTTAATTTTACAAGTTACTCTTTTAGGGGATTTTTGTCTCAAACCCAAGGAAGTGATGTTATATCCTGTTTTTGCCAGTGGTTTATGAATAGCAACCAAAGTTCACTGCTCAGCCAAGTAACAAGTCTGTAAGCTGAAAAAGTAAGATAATTGATTCAGAACTGCTTTCATATAGTACCACCGATAATTATGAGGAATACAGCCCATCCTGAAACCAAGACGCTTAGAGTAATGCAAAGAAAACTGTGTGTCACCACTCAACAACAAATTTCTTTTTTTTTTTTTTTTTTTTTCCGAGAACAACTATTCTACCATGGGTAATCAACACTATTATTAATGATTACTCTGGTAATAGACTTCAAAAATAAAGAAATAAGGAGTCTCTGCTTAAAACCACTCACAGATATTAATATGCTTGTTTTTTAATTAATAAAATGGGTCTTTATAAATAAGTGAACTTTACAGTAATATTAATAAGAGATCAATTTTAAACATTCGCTTTGTATCAACTGTTAAAATTGATATCTTGTGTGTGTGTGTGTGATTGAAAATATGCAGGTGGTTATTAATGCTCTCATCCTTTGTTTTTGGAATGAAACTAGAAATGCATACTTATTCGGCAAAGACCAGTCAGTGAAATTAGCAGCAGCTCCCTTTATAGCTTACGTACCCTAAGCTTTAGGCTACACCAAAGCCTGCATCAATCTCCAAATATAGGAATATAGCAAACACAGGCATAATTCCTGCTTTGCCAGTAGCTTGCAGCCTGTTTTGCATGATTTATAATAAGAAACATTCCATCCAGCAAGAACGCAAGTTTTCAGTTAAAGGGTTCTAGATTTTCTTCTAGCCTTTATATTTTGAGGCAGGGTTTCTCTGTGAAACAGTCCTGACTGTCCTGGAACTGTCTCTGTAGACTAGGCTGGCCTTAAACACACAGAGATCTGCCTGCCTCTGCCTCCAGAGTGCTGAAATTAAAGGCATGTGCCACCACCGCCTGGCTTAATGTTAACCTTGTCATAACTAAGTCTAAGGCACATCTCAAAATTATGAAAAGGTATAAGCTCAGTGAAAACTCACATTGGTATAGCAGAGATTCAGCAGAAAGAAAGCACTTAAAATTTACTGATTATTTGCAACTGATCTAGGTCCATTCTTTTCATTTCATTTAGATTTCTACCTGCGGCTTGATGCAATTTTCAAAGTACAACCTAATGCTTAGGGTGCAGGGTTTAAGAGAGGGCTGTTGTCAACCTCATTGACTGGTCTTTGACAAATCAGTAAATAATTGTAGTCTCATTCCAAAATTGAGAAAAGGGTGACAATAACTTCTGTGACTAGGTGTTTTAAAAGAAGGAAATTTAAATTCAGAGAAACTAAATTGCCAAAAAAAATTTGTCAGGTAATTGTGAAGCTGAAAATTGAACCTCCATATGTCTGATTCTAAAACCTAGTAAAGTGTTGTACAATTGAAATAATGTGTACATGGACCCTCATTGTTCCCCTCAATAAAACTGTGATAGTTAGACCATTCTTAAAACATATTAACTTTTGACAATGTCATAAAAATATACAATATATTGAATATATTCACCTCTCCTATTACTTTCATTTATCCTCTTCCTCTTTTTTTTTTTTCTCTTGACCCACTGAGTTTAACTCGAGGTGCTTCTATGAACTCGAGTAGGAAACTACTGGCTAAAGCATGAGAAACTTTCCAGTGATCCATCATTAAAACGACAGACAGTTCCTCTGCAGGAGCTATGGTCTCTCTTGCCCTAGGATTTTTAGCAGGCTTATAGTGCCAGGTATATATTCCCTTTTATGGACTGAGTCTCAAATTCAGTTGGAAACTCAATGATTCCTCTGTTATAGTTTCATCCTGTTGCTGTGAGAAAAAAACACTTTGATTAAAAACATCTGGAGGAGGAGAGGGTTTATTTGGTTTAGACTGCCAGATCCACAATCAAGCATTGGTGGAAATCGGAGCAGGAATTTAAGCAGGAACTCAAAGCAGAAATCTTGGCAGAATGTGCTTGCTGGCTTATTCTCTGGATCGCTGTTAGCTGGCTTTCCTATACAGTTCAGTGCTACCTGTCTAGGGATGGTGCCACTCACAGTGGGCTGGAGCCTCTTTTATCAACTAATACCATGGCAATCCCCTTTCAGAGGGGACTACATGCCAATTTGATCTAGACAATTCCTCAGGGGAGACTTTCCTTTCAGACGGCTCTAGGTTGTCTTAAGTTGATAGTTAAGGCTAAATGTCACACTCCCAAAATAGTCATGTGGTTATTGCATCAGCAATCATATCTTACCAAAAGAGTCACTGTTGTAGATTGAAGGGTGTAAAACCAGGTAAAACTTTCAAGAACTTTTCTCACCTAGCAGCCTGAATAACACCTGTGGAACCATGACCATCCTTATCCATCTGTAATGGGGAGTTTCTGCTCATTTTCTGAACTGATTTATCTGAATTCCATCTTAGAATTATTAACATAGTTGCTTTTCAGTTCTTTTATAAAGCATAAAACATGAAGGAAACTAAACAATATATTTAAAAGCCATATATATGCAATAATAAATAAATACTACCATCCTAATAATGTCATCACTTTGATGCATCAAGACAGGTATTTACACTGAAGTCTTAATTTTGAAGCACATACATAGAACATGATGTGTGTTAAGAAATTTATGATGGAAACAAAGCATCAAATTTTGATATATCTGGTTATTTTGAAAAGAATGTCTCACGCCTCACATTGTAGCTAGTTTGGACTGAAACTCATTGTTTATCCCAGGGTGACCTCAAACTTGTGACCATCATTCTGTCTCAGCTTTCCAACTGCTAGAATTCTAGCCATGGCTAAGCTGTAAATTTGGTTTATTCAGAATTAAAGATAACTTTATACATGAGAAAAAAGAGTAGCTAAAATTACTGTCAATGCCAATATTAATAATTGAACTAAACCATATTCATATTAAATGAAAATATTTGGAAATTTTGGTTATGTCTATACAAAGACGTCTTCATGAAATTCTGGGTATTTTGCTGTTAAAATATCCAACAGAAAACAGGACTACTTGGACTTGGGTTTAACAAATGTATGCTTCCTTGAAAACTGGTACTTTTCCCATAAATTATATAATATAGTATTTTGTGCCAAAAGTATGTCTCAGTGGATTAAGAAGATTTCCATCAAGCCTGATTACTTCAATTTGATGCCTGGGAGCCATATGATGGAAGCAGGGAACTGACTCCAGCAAGTAGTCCTATGACTTTTATGTAATCGCTCCAGTACTAGCATATCTACAAGTATTTGTGCGCACATACCCACATACATCCACACAATGTAATTTAAAAATTAAAAATAGTGCTTGCTATGTTGAAACTTAACGTTTTTGTAATAGAAAACACATTGAACTTGACATTACAACTTTAGGCAACATGGAGGTTGTATAACTCTACCTATTTCTTGACACCTATGAGAAACTTTACTGAGCACTACCAACCATACTGAAGAGTTCTGTGAACTCTACCATGTCTGCACTGTTCCCAACCTCCACACTTGGCCCTGGTTCCACATTATGTGTGCCAGATCATTTGAGTGATTTTTGCCTGACCATAATATACCCATACCATACCCAAACTCCAGGTCTTCTCTTAGTAAAGCGTTCTATGCTTTAGTGCTACCTGTAACCCACTTGTACCTTCCTTAATCCCCTGGCCTAACCTGAGTTATATATTTGTCCCCTGGTCAAGTCTGGTAAGTTCCTAGACCCTAACCTTCTTATACCACCCCTAATTCATTGGCATAACCTTGGTCACAGAGCCAATATTATAGAAAAGCCAACCGTGGTAAGGGCCTAAAACATGAAGCCATCTATGTCATCCTCACATTCCTATGGGAAGCTCAAGAAACACAACTTATACACAAACCCAAATAGATTCAACTGCTTGTTCCTTTCATACTCCCATTCCTATAATCAAAAATCAATACTGAGAACCTAAGGGATTGATCTATCGATTTCTGATCACTTAATCTGAAACCAATCAAACTTAACCACAAAAATAAACCTAACTTCCGCTCAACAAAGGCAGCCTAGAATGTCACATCAGACAAACAACTAACAAAACAAGCCAATATGCACAAGTCTCATTGGAACAAGATACAAAATATGAAAGGGCAAGAGAGTATGCTCAAAGTCTATCAGTTCTATGAAAATGTTATCCAATGGTAATTACCTAAATGAACTTTAGGATACATAAAAAATAATAATCATAAATTTTATCAAGGAATTCAACATGTTTAAATGAAGCATAAACAAGCACTTCATCAAACATAAAGGAAACAACAATAAATTTCTGTGTGAGAGCCAAAAATCTCCACGAACATGGCTAAATGGAATAAAAAAGCAATTTATAACTTAAAAATTGAAAAATTAAAAAGATAAAACAATGAAGCAAACTTGAGCTAAAATCAAGATGCAATTGAAAAACTCAAAACATAATATACTTGAAATAGTCCTACAAGAAGAATGAATTAAGTACACAATAGAATATCAGGATTTAAAGATAAGGTAGAGTAATTGAACCATAGAAATCAAAAGTCACAAGCTATTGGAATGAATTAAGATTATAAAATCCATCTATCCATTGTCTACAGGAAACTCATCTTGCCCTTAAAGAGAGGAATCACCTTAAAGTGAAGTGATGGGGAATTATATTCCAAGCAAATGGGACCATCCTAATATCTGACAAAATAATTTTCAAATTAAAGCAAATCAGAAGTGATAGAAAAATAAATCCATCCTAATCAAGAAAATAAGTTAATTAAAAAGACATTACAATCCTGAAGACATATGGAATAAGTTCTGTCAAACTGTTTAATACAAAGCATGTTACTGGATACCAAGACACCGAATAACCACTACTCAATAACTGAAGGTTATTTCAATACTTCAGTTTCTCTGATTGGTGATCTGGACAAAAATTAAACAGTCATATTAAAATTACATGACATCATGTATCAAAAAATGATTAAAATATAAAAATTGAAAAAATCAACAAATCTATGAGCTGTTTCTTTGAAAAGATAAACAAAATTGATAGAAACTTTACAAAATTAACTTTAAAAAGGAAGACATGATCCAAATTATTAAGATCAGAAATGATAAAGGAAAAATTATTACAGACATCAAAGAAATTTAGAATGTTATAAGAAAATACTTTAAAAACCTATATTCTATTAGGTTAGAAAAATTAAATGAAATGTATGTTTCTAGGGACCTCAAAGTTAAACCACGTAGAGTTCAACATTTTAAACATACTCATAAGAAACAAGGAAATTGAAAGAGAACTAAAAGCCTTTGAAATAAAACAAAACAAACAAAAAACAGGCCTAGATGGATTCACACATGAATTCTACCAGACTATGAAAAAATATACAACTAATACTTCATAAATATTAAAAATATAAAAACATAAGGAGCACTTACAAACTTCTTGTATAAAGTATTACTTTAATAACAAAACAGAAAGACACAAGAACAGCAACAAAGAAAGCTACATACCAATATCCTTGATATAAACAAAAATCCTCAATAAAATACTTCCAAGTCAAATACAAGAAATATCAAAAAGATTATCGAACACAAACAAATGTCTTTGTCCTTGAGATATAGGAATTGTTCAACACATACAAGTCAATAAAAGCAATAGGGAAAGAATACACTAATGTGTTGTCCATTGACAAACTGCCATCCCTGAAAACATACATATGAGTAACATTATACATTCTGAACAGGCTATATTTAGGAATATATATATATATATATATATATAAACAATTAGTAAAAAATTAGTAAAAAAAAAGAGGCTATGTTGTGAAGGAAAGGGGAGAGGGGCATATGGGAGGGTTTAGAATAACAAAAGGGAAGGGAGAAATGTTGTAATTATATTATAATCTCAAAAATGTTTTACAAATAAATTTAAGGATTAATTTGCATGATCATCTTAATGGATGCAGAAAAGGCCTTTAGCAAAGTTTTATCTTCAGGTCCTGATAGTAAGCTTCTATTTGATTCATTCTCCTTTTTAAGGTTTTCATGTATTTCCTATTTGTGTTTTGAGTTTTTCAATTTCATTCTCATTTCAGATAGACTACTTTTCAATATTTCTACCTGTTTATTGATTTAAACTCCAAATGATTCAAAGAGCTCAATGCATAACCTGTGATACTAAAACTTGTACAAGAAAACATAGGTAGTACTCGACAAGATACAGTTGTATGAAAAGACATTCTAAATAGGGTCTCAGTTGCCCAGGAATTAAGGCCAGCAAATGCTAAGTGAGATCTAATAACATGTAAAAGTTTCTGTACAGCTAAGTAAAACATTAAGCAAATGAAGAAGGAGTCCAGAGAGTGGGAGAGAATATTTCTGAGAAACATATCTGACAGAGGATTGCTGTTAAGAATTTATAAAGAACCACCTAAATTAAAACTGGGCTAAAAACTTTAATGGAGAATTCTCAAAAGAATAAATGTGACTATAAAATGTCTCAAAATGTGTTCATCATTGTTGGCAATTGGAGAAATGAAAATTAAAAAAGCTTTGAGATCTTATATTTCCCCAGTCAGAATGAGAAAGATCAATGACACAACTAATAACAAAACCTAGTGAGGATGTGGATAAAAGGAGCCCTCATTCACTGTTTTGGGATTGTCAACTGATGTAGTCACTCTGAAAATCCATATGAAGAATTCTCAAAAAGCTAAAATTGAATATACCATATAAGCTATCTATACCGTACATGGGTATATGCCCCAAGGATTGGACACTGTTCCACAGATACTTGGTTATCCCTATTCATTATTGCTCTACTCACAATAGCTAGAATATGATGGAGGAGTTACTTTCATTTAATAAAGAAACTGCCTTGGCCCATTTATAGGCCAGCCCTTAGGTGGGTGGAGTAAACAGACAGAATGCTGGGAGAAAGAAGCCGAGTAAGGAGTCGCCATGATTCGCCCACCAGACACAGATGCAGGTTAAGATCTTTCCTGGTAAGCCAGGTAGTGGTACTACAAAGAATATTAGAAATGGGTTAGATCAATATGTAAGAGCTAGCCAATAAGAGGCTGGAACTAATGGGCCAGGCAGTGATTAAAAGAATACGGTTTCCGTGTAATTATTTCGGGTAAAGCTAACCAGGTGGCAGTGGGAAGCAGCCCCGCCACTCATATTACAACAGAGTGGCACCCAACATGCTAATGAACTCCACGTAAAACCTGAGAGGGCTTAAAAAGGACACAGAGAGAATTTAAGACAGCTTTTTGCTGTTTGTGGGTTGTGTGCGGCAAAGAAATTGTCCTGACTCAGCAACAGGAAAAAACTGGCTGTTTTAAAATGCCAGCTTCCTGGGCTGTGCCGCCATCGCGATCTCTGTCTGGCTCCTGCGGGAGACAGAGTCTTTGAATGGAGCATTTGGAGTAAAGTGCTATGGCTTGCTTGATGGCAATGTGGACTGCTGTGTGTCTGGAACTGTGAGTGGCTCAGGGGCACCAAATGGCTCTGGGGCAGGAGTGGCTCAGCTCCGCCTTGCTGAACTGTGCTGGTCTCAGGCAGGAACTACCGTAATTACCATAATAACAGCGCAGTTAAGGTTTCCACTGGGCAGGACACAGGCGGTACCGTATTATCTATATATGGTGCAACTTAAGTTTTTAAGAAGTGCTTAACATTTTAAGAAATGCTCCTGGATAGTAAAAAAATTACAGATTCACAATAGAACTGATTCAGACATGTTGGAGGAATGTACGTAGGCTTGAGAGAGAGAGAAAAATATATATAAAGAATAAAGATGTCTTAAAAAAGGGTAAAGTCTTTAAAGAGACAGAGTACAGATAGTTATAGATTAAAAGAAATAAAGAAAAATAAGCCACGTAAAAATGGAAAATTCACAGAGAGTCTGGATTATGTACATTGTGTTTTCTTTAAAATTTTTGACTATAAAGGAGCTAAGGACAGAGGGACATTTCATTACATGGGCTGCCAAGCTAAACCAGAATGGATATAAGGGTATTATGATTTCAGAATTTGGGACTAAGGATATGATGCTTTGGAGAGGGTCTTCTTTTGTTTTCACAGAGGATGCGACCCTGTGGATTTCTTCTATCCCAATATGGTATGATAGACCACGCCCTCCTGAAAGGTTACTGTGAACACCCTCAAAAAATTACTTCATTCAACTGCCAACTGAGATGACCCTGACACACAGGTTACACCATGAAAGATCTGAATACAGTGCCCCCATTCAGCAGGAAGCAGTTTGAAGAGAAAAAAACTGCACCCATATTCCCAAATATTGTTTATGAATATTCTTTTACATTTAAAGGGGGATATGATATAGATATGAATAATTTGCATTGGTATAGATTTTAAGATCAATTTTGTTATATGTATATGTATTTCTGATCTTGATTAAGGTATTGTGATTGTGTCGTTCATTTAAAAATGTAATGTATAATTAGGAAATATAGGTTGCTAATGGATAATCATCAATAATAGTCAAGCTTGTAGTCATGTTAGTTAGATTTTCTAGATATATAGAGATATATTTCAGTTAGATAGGCATTCTTCATATCTTTCAAAGACTACAGAATATGGCATTTTAAATGTTTTAATAATTTAGGACTTTTCATGACAATGAGACACGTTTGCTCCTGGCAGCACCAATCTACTTCAAGAGGATGATGGGCATCGAAGAGGCTCCTTATGGAGTTTGATAGCCATTTGGGCATGAAACTGCTCATGCCTGGACTGTTGCATAAACTGGACACAAAGAACCAGCAGAAAAAGGACTGCTGAACTTGCCTAAAGGTGAGATGGTCTTTCGGGGTTCCTGATTCATGAAAGAGTCTACGAGACATTCTGCAAGACACAGCAGAAAGTGACTGAACTGTCTTTGGAATTTTTCTGCTTCATGGAAATGTCTGCTGAAAACTATGGGCCTGTAGGCTGAAGATGGATGTCACAACGGTACAGAGGAACTTTGAGTGACTGTCCAGGCAGCGAAATGTCTCTGTCATTTCTAGAGTTTTGGATTTCTTGTTTACTTAGGTAATATTATATCCTTCTGGAGTCTTTGATGGAGTTGAATAATGGATAGATAGTTATAGTTTTCCTTAGTTATGATAAGAGATAAAATAGATATAAATATTGTAACTAATTCTTGCTTGATAACCATTTTGTTATATGTAATTTTACTATGTTAAAGTTAAAGCCTTTCTTTTTTTGTTTAAACAAAAAAAGGGGAAATGATGGAGGAGTTACTTTCATTTAATAAAGAAACTGCCTTGGCCCATTTATAGGCCAGCCCTTAGGTGGGTGGAGTAAACAGAACAGAATGCTGGGAGAAAGAAGCCGAGTCAGGAGTCGCCATGATTGTCTCACTCCAGACAGATGCAGGTTAAGATCTTTCCTGGTAAGCCAGCTCGTGGTACTACAAAGAATATTAGAAATGGGTTAGATCAATATGTAAGAGCTAGCCAATAAGAGGCTGGAACTAATGGGCCAGGCAGTAATTAAAAGAATACGGTTTCCGTGTAATTATTTCCGGTAAAGCTAACCGGGTGGCAGTGGGAAGCAGCCCTGCCGCTCATATTACAACAAGAATATGTAAACAGCCTAAATGTCCTTCAGTTGATGAATGAGTAAGGAATATGTGACACACACAGTGGAATTCTATTACAATTTTAAAAGAAATTAAATCAAGAAATTTGCAAACAAATGGATGGAATTATAAAATGTTTTACTGAATGAGGTGACACAAACCCAGAAAAACAAACACATGTATTTTGTTGTTTGTGGCTCCTACCTCCAAATCATTACATGTGAGTTACACGTGAGTATGTAACTTGGAGTAACCATAGAAACTAAAAAAGTAAAGTGGAACAAGGAAGGAGAAAAGGAGTTCTAGAAAAGGGGAGAATAGGACAAATGTGCTATGAAATAAAGAATGTGAAAAATGAGGAAACAGAAAGGGAGGGCAGTATAGAAGGCGAGAAAGGAGAGATAAAGAACCATTAGGATGATTGAAAAAGCTGTAGGAAAACAATATTTTATGTTTATATATATACACATATAAACATATGGTAGTTTGAATGTAATTACCACCATAAGCTTATAAAGGTGGCCCTATTAGGAGGTGCGACTTTATTGACGTCACTATGGCCTTGTCACAGGAAGTGTGCCACTGTAGAGGTGCACTTTGAGGTCTCATATATATACATGCTCATGCAATACTCAGTATCTCAGTTCACTTCCTGCTGCCTATGAATCAAAAATGTAGAATTCCCAACTCCCTCTCCAGCACCGTGTCTGCTTGCATAGCTCCATGCTCCATCATGATGATAATGGACTAATCCCCTGAAAATGTAAGCCACCCAATTAAATGTTTTCCTTTATAAGAGTTTCTGTGGTCATAGTGTCTCTTCACAGCAAGAGAAATCCTAACTAAGGCAACATATATAAAAATAACTTTAAAGAAATTACTCCACTTCTCTTTATAATGTTACCCAAAAGAGTCATAGACTAACAATAACCTTAGTATAAGGCATGGTACACCTCCTTTCAGAGTTTTTGATCAAGGGAATCCTGGTGATTCCTAAAACAATATAGGTTAATATCATTAATTGGTAAGACTCGATTGATGAAGATATCATATGCTTCAGACACGGGTTTGAAGGAATAAAGATGGTACTGAGTCCCAAAACTCCTCTTGAGAACTACCTTTCACAGTACACAAAGTTGCTATGCACAAAGTGCTAATGAAGAAAAGAAACTAATAGTCATAATAGTTGTAAAGCTCACAAACCACAGCAAGCGACTAGGACGTCAAGATATATCCAAAGATTCAAATGGCACTTATATCTTAGAGGTAACCAAAACTCATTTTATTGGACTCAGGGCCAGCTCAATAGGAAGAAATTCATACTGACACCTAGCCAACTACCTGAGGCTAGTGAGGTCATGGTCCCTAGAGAACACACTACTACAGCTTTACTAAAGCAGTATAACATCCACCTATGTTTTAACATATGAGGGCCAAGCAGTTTCTTTATTACTTAACCAATGAAATTAACAGATTGATATATGACACTCCCACATCACTTCCCCTTTTTCTGTTTAAACAACAACAACAAAAAAAGGAAGGCTTTAACTTTAACATAGCAAAATTACATATAACAAAACAGTTATCAAGTAAGAATTACAGTTACAATATTTATATCTATTTTATCTTTTATCATAACAATGGAAAACTATAACTAACCATTCTTCAACTCCATCAAAAACTCCAGAAGGATATAATATGACCTAAGTAAACAAGAAATCCAAAACTCTAGAAATGACAGAGACATCTCGCTGCCTGTACAGTCACCCAAAGTTCCTCTGCACCGTTGGGGCATCAATCTTCAGCCTTCAGGCCCATAGTATCCAGAGACGTTTCCATGAAGCAGGAAATTTCAAAGGCAGTTCAGTCACTATCTGCTGTGTCCTGCAGAATGTCTCACAGACTCCTTCGTGAATCAGGAACCCCAAAAGATCATCTCACCTTTAGGCAAGTTCAGTAGTCCTCTCTCTGAGGGTTCTCTGTGTCCAGTTTATGCAATAGTCCAGGCAAGAGCAGTTTCTTGCCCAAATAGCTATCAAAATCCATAAGGTGCCTCTTCGATGCCCATCTTCTTTCTTCTTGAAGTAGATTGGTGCTGCCAGGAGCAGACATGTCTCATTGTCATGAAATGCCCTAAGTTATTAAAATATTTTAAATGCCATAGTCTGCAGTCTTTGAAAGATATGAAGAATGTCTATCTAACTGAAATATATCTCTATATATCTAGAAAATCTAACTAACATGACTACAAGCTTGACTATTGATGATTATCCATTAGCAGCCTATATTTCCTAATTATACATTACATTCTTAAGTGAACTACACAATCACAATACCTTAATCAAGAGCAGAAATACATATACATATAACAAAATTGACCTTAAAATCCATACCAATGCAAATGATTCATACCTATATCATATCCCCCTTTAAATGTAAAAGAACATTTATAAACAGTATTTGGGAATATGGGCACAGTTATTTCTCTCCAAACTGCTTCCTGCTGAATGGGGGCGCTGTTAATCAGGTCTTTCATGGTATAACCTGTGTGCTAGGTTCCTCTCAGTCGGCAGTTGAGCAAAGTAATTTTTTGAAGGTGTTCACAGCAACCCTTCAGGAGGGCGTGGTCTATCATACCATATTGAAATAGAAGCAATCCAAAGAGTCTCATCCTCTGTGAAAACAAAAGAAGAAACTCTTTTCCAAAGTATCATATCCTTAGATCCAAATTCTAAAGTCAAGGTATTTTGAAAATATCTATCTTGGATTAGTTCAGCAACATTTATAAACAAATATCTTTTAGCATCTGTTGCTCCTTCCTCAGCATTAAAACAATTCAAAGAGAGCATAATAGCATACAGTATCAAGATTCTCTGTGTATTTTCCATCTTTGTGCAGCTTTATTTTAACTCTATTTTGTTTACTTTTACTTTTATTTTATATTTTCTGTATATCTTGTCCTGGAATAACTCTTTAGACCAGGCTGTCCTTGAAGTCACAGAGATCTGTCTGTCTCTGCCTCCCAGGCAGTGGGATTAAAGGCGCGTGCTACCGCACCTTGAAGTCTCAGAGGTCAATCTCCCTCTGCCTTTCAAGTGTTGGGATTAAAGGTGTGTACTACCACACCCAACTACTTTCTTCCTTCCTTTCTTTTAGCCTGCATATTTTTTTTAATAATTATTTATTAGTTTATTATGTATACAGTATTCTTCCTGCAGGCCTCATTACAGATGGTTGTGAGCCACCATGTGGTTGCTGGGAATTGAACTCAGGACCTTTGGAAGAACAGGCAATGCTCTTAACCGCTGAGCCATCTCTCCAGCCCCCGCCTGCATATATTTTTTACACACTGTAAATCATTTAGAAATTTTCTTTTGTTTTGTTTTTGAGTCTCTCTTTACTGCATCTCTATCTTTTTTTATCTGACCACATGAGCCTTCAAATTACTGAGCAATATGGGTAGGATTAAAGCCGTGGCTTTGCCAACTAAATCCAGCCCATTCCTTAGCTTTCCAGCCTCATGGCGGAGGTACCAGCTGTAGCCATGTTTATCACCACAACTCTGTGGCGTTTCAAGGTCCTTGCCAGCAAACAAGCTACAACACTCAAATGCTCTCTCTGTAGCTGACCTCCTGCCTCAAACAGTCAGAGCTTGCCCTGGCAGGACGACCCAAAAAGACAGAATTTTTTTTTTTTTAAAATAAATTGAATTTATTTGGCAGATGAATGTGCTTCATTTTTCATAGTTTTGGAATTTAAAGTATTTCTACCATACCATAGATACATGTTCAGATTTTTTTTCCTTTTTTTTTATTCTTTTTTACTTAAAATTTCCAACTGCTCCCCGTTTCCCATTTCCCTCCCCCTCCTCCCACATATTGCCCCCTCCCCCCCGCTCCCCTCCCCCATCCCCACCCCCTAGTCCACTCCCCCTCCCTCTCGATACTGAAGAGCAGTCCAAATTCCCTGCTCTACATGAAGACCAAGGTCCTCCCACTTCTATCTAGGTCCAGGAAGGTGAGCATCCAAACAGGCTACGCTCCCACAAAGCCAGTTCATGTATTAGGATCGAAACCTAGTGCCATTGTCCTTGGCTTCTCATCAGCCTTCACTGTCCGCCTTGTTCAGAGAGTCCAGTTTCAACCCATGCTTATTCAGTCCCAGTCCAGCTGGCCTTGGAGAGCTCCCAATAGATCAGTTCCACTGTCACAGTGGGTGGGTGCACCCCTCGTGGTCCTGATTTCCTTGCTCATGTTCTCCCTCCTTCTGCTCCTCATTTGGACCTTAAGAGCTCAGACGGTTGATCCAAATTGGGTCTCTGTCTCTCTCTCGATCCATCGCCAGATGAAAGTTCCTGTGCCATTCTCCTTGGCCTCTCGTCAGCTCTCATTGTCCACCACATTAAGAGAGTCCGGTTTTATCCCATGTTTTTTTCAGTAGCAGTCCAGCTGGCCTTGGTGAGCTCCCAATAGATCGGCCCCCCTAAAAGACAGAATTTTTAAACAGCGCATTTTTTCCTGCTACGGCTGAAAACCGAAAAGCATGCGTTCAGCTTTTATCAATGCCATTTAAGTGTTTTGTGGCAGGACCTATTAAGAGAGCTGCAAGTTTTTGCCGCTAAAGCTGAGTCAGGAAGCCTCTCTTAGATGAGAGCGCTTGCTTGCCTCTAGCAAGCAGAATAGAACCAAGAAATTGCTGCTACCAAGAAAATATGCTTTACTCTATTCTTTCCCAAGCTTTCTGTGGATTCAGTTGTCCACACGTTGGGGGCCATTCTGTTGTAATAGGAGGAGCAGAGCTTGCATCCCCAGCACCCAGCCGCCTGCATGGCTAGCTTATGCACCGAAATAATTACATGGAAACTGTATTCTTTTAAACACTGCTTGGCCCATTAGCTCCAGCCTCTTATTGGCTAGCTCTTACATATTGATCTAACCCATTTCTAATATTCTGTGTAGTACCATGAGCTGGCTTACCAGGAAAGATCTTAACCTGCATCTGTCTGGAATGCGAGAATCATGGCAACTCCTGACTCAGCTTCTTTCTCCCAGCATCCTGTTCTGTCTACTCCGCCTACCTAATTTTCTGTCCTATTAAAGGGCTAAGGCAGTTTCTTTATTTAACCAATGAAATTAACTCCTCCATCAGAGCTCATTGCAGTCTGAGGTTTAGTGGAGACAGTTGCAGTCTAAGGATGTAGTCTGAGGAAAGAGTATGAGGATAGAATCACCCTTTGGGGTGAACATTGGTAGAGGTAAAAGGTTTCTCTAGTGACTGGCCGCACTGCTTCTATGTTCCTTCAGCTTTTACCCCCTCATATCGGACTTCAGATTTTATTTATTAAGACCAATCAGAATTCATGCTGCAAAGGTAAGATTTTCAGGGTCAAAAGTACATTTTATTCCTTATCTCTATATTTCTGCCTCATGGCTCTTGTCTCAACCTGTAAGTTCTCTTGTTCAAACCACGTTAGCTAAGAACAATTGGTCTCATTCTAAAGAGACTTTAAAAACATTGGATGAGATAATCTACAATAGTGGTTACTATGTTTAAGTCCTAGAATATTACAAGAATTTGCTTCAATTATAAAAAAATATTTATGTGATACATTGACACTGACTGGGAACAATTTGCTTAGTGGCACATGACAATCTGTTAAGGCAGACAGTTCCTATCAACTAAACCATCCATCTGCTAACTGGAAATCTTTAATCTCTCATGGTTCTTAAATAAATAGTAACTTCAGCTATCTCCAGTATGGTCTTATAAGTTTAAAGACAGAGATTATGTTTTTAAAAAAATCACTAAAATTGGACAGATTTCTATCTTCACAATTCATAAACCTTTTGACTTCTTACAGCTTGGTTTTTTCATCTAAACTCAAGTTTGACAGAATATGATCATAATAACAAAGTCTAAATTTTAAGGTTTTAATAAAGACTGGGTGAGGTACCTCATGAAAAATACATGCACAAACACTTGATAAATGATAATTTTGTGCTAATTATTAAACAGCATTTCCAAATGTGAGTTTCTGTGAATGGTACTTTAAGAGCAAGCCCTTACAAGTAAATTAATATACAAAGAACTGTTATTGCTCTGCTGACAAATGCATTTGGGAAATGCTGCCAGCTAATAGCCTCCATTGGGACATTGGTAATTCAATTAGCATAATAAAACCTCTATAAACTTCTTCAATAACGGATCCTACTAAATTTCCATTAACTCTATTAGAATTCCAGTAAGAAGTTGTTTAACTCAGATGTTTTAAGGAGTGGTGACTAGAGTTAACAAAATAACCTGGGTTGTCAAGTTACCTAGAGACTAGCAGCATTATTGTCTCTATGGCTGACGTGATCAGAGAATGCACTATTTCCTCTCTTTCTCTTTGATTTCAAATTCCCCACAATTCTTTAAGACACAGTTTAACTGTCATTGGCTACGTGGTGCCTTCAATTCTTTCCATTAGGCTTCACATCTCTTGCGTTTCTTGATTAGAGGGAAAACAAAGCCCAGTGACTGAGATTTATGGAATCAGCATATAGAAATACAATACAAACCAAGGCAAAAGTCAGAAGAAGTGATAGTGGTGCAAGCAAAGTAAATACAGTGCCCTCCCTGGGTATATTTGACTAAAGTTCTGACTAACATTTTACTAAAGACCCTCACATTAAATTTTCTACTAAAAGAGTGGAACCTATGGGGGGGGGCGGGGCAGCAGGCAAGCCAGCCCTGAGGACGTGAAAGCAGGAGAGCCGCCCTCCCCACACCCTGTCTACTATGCAGTGTCATGGGTGAGGGAACAGGTCCTGTACCTCCCCAGGGCAGCACACTGGAACTGGCCCTGTTGATGGGGGCAAAGGTGAACTGGGCCAGTGAGCTTGAATGGAGGAGAGCTGCCTCCCACCCTCTCGTTAGTAAGATAAGTATGTCCTCCTTCACCCAACCCTTGCCACCTGCAATAGAGGGCATGAGAACGGAAGAGCTCGCCCTGCTCCTCACCAACCACAGCCATCCAGAGAACAGGCCCTGATCTTTGCTTGGGCAAAACAACAGAACTAGTTTTGGTGGTGTGAGACCAGGTGAGCTGGCCCTGAGGTGTAAAAGCAGGAGAACGGTCCCTGCTCCTTGCTCTCTTCTACACTGGGTGAGATAACCGTGGGCAGTGCTGGAAAACATGCCTGGGTGGTGATGATGAGGGCAAGCTGGCAGGCTGACCAAACCAACTACCACCCAGGCCCAGAACAAGGGTTATGAGCTGGCCCACCCCAACATCCACTTCATTTTTTTTTATAATCATCCTTTATTCTGCCATCAAGATAAAATCATGTTTTTTCAAACATTTTGATATTAAAATAGGATTAAACTATACTATACTTATATTATATTCTTTATTTTTTATTTATTTTTATTTATTTTTATTTATTTATTTATTAAAGATTTCTGCCTTCTCCCTGCCACCACCTCCCATTTCCCTCCCCCTCCCCCATCAAGTCCCTCTCCCTCATCATCCCTAAGAGTAATCCGGGTTCCCTGCCCTGTCGGAAGTCCAAGGACCACCCAGCTCCATCCAGGTCTAGTAAGGTGAGCATCCAAACTGCCTAGGCTCCCACAAAGCCAGTATGTGCAGTAGGATCAAAAACCCATTGCCATTATTCTTGAGTTCTCAGTAGACCTCATTGTCTATTATGTTCAGCAAGTCCGGTTTTATCCCATGCTTTTTCAGACCCAGGCCAGCTGGCCTTGGTGAGTTCCTGATAGAACATCTCCATTGTCTCAGTGTGTGGGTGCACCCCTCAATACCACTCTTGGGAATATACCCAAGAAATGCCCTATCATACAACAAAAGTATATGCTCAACTATGTTCATAGCAGCATTGTTTGTAATAGCCAGAACCTGGAAACAACCTAGATGCCCTTCAATGGAAGAATGGATGAAGAAAGTATGGAATATATACATATTAGAGTACTACTCAGCAGTAAAAAACAATGACTTCCTGAATTTTGCAGGCAAATGAACGGAAATAGAAAACACTATCCTGAGTGAGGTGAGCCAGACCCAAAAAGAGGAACATGGGATGTACTCACTTATATTTGGTTTCTAGTCATGAATAGGGGACGTTAAGCCTATTATGCGTGATCCTAGAGAAGCTAATTCAGAAGGTGAACCCAAAGAAAAACATTTAGGCGATGAAAGGAGACAGAGACAAAGACCCACATTGGAGCACCGGACTGAAATCTCAAGGTCCAAATCAAGAGCAGGAGACAGAGCACGAGCAAGGAACTCATCCACTTCATTTTTAAATGGCTGGAACACGTGAAGGGGCCGGTTCTGCAGATCCAAATCTGCAGGAACGACACAGGGCAATAACAAAATATCCAAAAGAAGTTCCAGTAAGGTCCCATCATCAACAGTGTAGCAGAAGCCAGAAGACTAGAACCAGACCAATGACTCATTGTAATGAAGACTTGCAAATAAAGATGGATGAACTAAAGGACATACTGTGTGACTCACTGTGTCACACTACAGCTTCACGAGTATACATTTTTATGTTAGATAGGTTGCTTTTGGTTTGGGGGGTCCTTTTGTTGTTGTTGTTTTCCTTTTGAATTTTGTTTTGTTTCCGGGAGTTACAAGGGCAGGGGTTATATAAGGGATGGGAAGGAAGGTAGACGGGATTGGGATGCATGATGAGAAACCCACAAAGAATCAATACAAAATTACAATATATTTAGTAGAGTTGATTTTGAATGATAAAATGACAAAAATAAATGATTTAGGTGATTGATGCCACAGTTACTCTGGTTTGGTATTTATACAGTGTTTTTAAGTTTAGAAATTTCTCACTGGATTCTATAAGTATGTATGATTACAACATGTATTTAAAAACTATGGAATGTTCAGTATCTTGGAAACATTCTTGTGAAATGTTTTCAAATGTTTATAATAGTAGAAATCTTTGTTTTAATTATCTGCCTTTACCTAGGAGCTATGATGTGCTGTAATTCTTTCAGATGGCTTGGATACAGTGACTAATATCTAAGAATGTTCATTATACAACAATTGAAAAAATAGATTAGTTTCTAGCCATAAATAAAGGACATTGAGCCTATAATTAGTGATCCTAAAGAAGCTAAATAAGAAGGTGAACCCAACAAAAAATATATAGTTATCCTCCTGGATATTAACCTTCATCAGGTGAAGAAAGGAGACAGAGACAGAGACGCACATTGGAGCACCGGACTGAAATCCCAAGGTCCAAATCAGCAGCAGAAGGAGAGAGAACACGAGCAAGGAACTCAGGACCGCGAGGGGTGTACCCACACACTGAGACAATAGGGATGTTCTATCGGGAACTCACCAAGGCCAGCTGAACTGGGTCTGAAAAACCATGGGATAAAACCGGACTCGCTGAATATATCGAACAATGAGGACTGCTGAGAAGTCAAGAACAATGGCACTGGGTTTTGATCCTACTGCACATACTGGCTTTGTGGGAGCCCAGGCAGTTTGGATGCTCACCTTACTAGACCTGGATGGAAGTGGGAGGTCCTTGGACTTCCCACAGGGCAGGGAACCCTGACTGCTCTTCGGGCTGATGAGGGAGGGGGACTTGATTGGGGGAGGGGGAGGGAAATGGGAGGCGGTGGCGGGGAGGAGGCAGAAATCTTTAATAAATAATAAAAAAAGACTAACAAGAAAAAAAGAAAAAATAGATTAGGTATAGAATATGAGTCATATATATATATGAATACATACAGAAATATTAATAACCAGAAATGAGGTTTTGTTTACCTATATTTTACTCCTAGAACAACCTTGTGAAATGTTTTCAAATGTTTATAATAGTAGAAATCTTTGTTTTAATTATCTGCTTTTACCTAGGAGCTATGATGTGCTGTAATTCTTTCAGATGGCTTGGATACAGTGACTAATATCTAAGAATGTTCATTATACAACTATTGAAAAAATAGATTAGGTATAGAATATGAGTCATATATATATATATATGAATACATACAGAAATATTAATAACCAGAAATGAGGTTTTGTTTACCTACACTTTATTTCAAAGACCCATAGGGAGCCGAGTACTTTATTTATGTTTACTCATTATAGAGACTGCCTAAAAGACTGGGCTCTGTTCCAAAATCAGAACTGAAGCACAGACAAACATAATAGCACACTGGTGAATTGCATGAATATGCACATTGATTAACATAAAGTGAGGCACAACTCATTGAAATTGCTTAAAGACAACAAAGAAACTCTCAAAAGAAACAGGATAAAAAGCTTTTCAGAAAAATTAAATTATTTCTCTTCATAAGTTATAGAAGACAGAAGACATGAAGGCATAAGAGAAAGGAAAGAAAAAACTATTATCTAAGAGTTCTATGTCTGAACAGAAACCCATTTTTCTAAAATGATGAAGTTCACAGTTGTCACAGCTGGGTAGGACTATTTCTTGTCTGCATACCTTGGCAGCTTGCATAGCACCTTCTGGGGCTATGAAAAGTAAGCTTTGGAAAGGATAGTTTCATGTCTGAATCAGTTTGAATTTTCCAAGTCCTGTATCTCGGGTGTGTGGTGACTTCAGCAATGACTTACTTGAGCCTAAAAGAGGCCACCAAGGACAATATCAGTAGCCTATAGTTTTGGGAATCTCTTGAACTACCATGGTTTTTCTCATGGATTCTCATGCCCAATACTGAGTTTGTTGTTAGTCTATGGCTCTTGTAGAGAGTGTTGTCAGCCCAAGTGACATTTAAATTGTGTGTGTGTGTACTTACAATTATTATATGTAGCTAAGTAAATATAAATAAATGTGAATTCTTGAGTCTTTTTTCAAACCCTACTCTTTTTTCAAACCCTACTCTTTCTGTATAGACCTTCATTCCACTCCCCAAATAAAGTTTGCTCCTTATTTTTCCCTGTGAATCACAACAATGACCAGCATGGTAATATATCCCTAAAGGTACAATAGTGGTGCTCACATCTTGGCAATAACTAACAGCTCTCTACTTGGACTTAAGGCTTCCTTGAATGGATGGGAAATGATGACTGGTGCTGGAAACGTAGCCACACACCTAAGGCTTTTGAGCACATGAATCTCAGAGAAGAACCTATTATATCACTTTACTAGATCAGAATAATCCCAAACAGCATTCTAAAATTTATTCCTATATCCATAGATAAGTGCATCTCTCACTCCTAGTCAGAGTTTCCTTCTGTAGCAGACAGCAGACAGAAACCTTTACAAAAAAGAAGTCCCATAGCTTTTCAAAATGCAGAGATTAAGTGATCATGGGATGCCAAGCCCCAAAGTATTCATCTGCAGTACAGCTCCTACTCTTAAGGCTCAGGGAACATCTTGGAAGAGAGATTGGAAAGAGTATAAGGACCAGTAAGTCTACTGTAAGACTGTGTCTACTAGAAAAAACAGGGAAGATGTACCCATAGCACTTACTCAACATGGCTGCCTAAATGAGACCTAAAGAAAGACAATATAATAATGTGGTATTTGAATGTATTCATCACACATATGCTCATAGGGAGTTGCACTCTTAGGAGGTATGGCCTTGTTGGAGGAAATGTGGTCTTGTTGGAAGAGACCAGATGACACACCTTTGATCTAGACCTTGAGGCTTCAGGGCATACCTTCAATTTGGGCCACACCTTCTGTTGGAAGTGTGTCTGTGTGTGTGTGGGGGGGGGGTGCTTATAGGTATTTAATTCAAGATTTACTTAGTGTGGCAGTCAGTGTACATCCTGTTGCCTCTGGGTCAAGACGTAGGACTCTCAACTCCAGCATCACATCTGCCTCCATGCCGCCATGCTCCCCACAATGATGGACTGACCCTCTGAACTATAAGCAAGTCCACTCAATTAAATGTTTTCTTTATAAGCATTGCTGTGGTCGTGGTGTCTCCTCATAGCAATAGAAAGCTAAGACAAATACACATACTAACATGGAAAGAGAAACTCAGTGTCGACCCACCCATAGATAAAGAACTCTAGACAACTAATGACTGCAGAGGGAGAATGAATTAGGTTTTTTCCCAGGGATGAGTCTCATAATTGATTAGTGAATACCAAGTGGTAAGTCCCGAAATCATAAACACACAAGCAATACTAATCAGAAAAATCAGGATGTATTTATATACTTATGCATTTATGTGGGTGTGCATGTGTGCAAGAGAGGGGGGAGAGAGGGAGAAAGAGAGGATAGAGAGTAATAATAAAAGAGAAAGAAGATATAAATTTGAGAGCGAATGGGGCTGGCAAGGGAGGGCTGGATTAAGAGGACATGGAAGAGGTTGAAGCAAATAAAGCAAAGGGGAAATGACATAGTTATATTGCAATTAAAATAAGAATATGCACAAAATGGTGAAATTAAGATGCTCAGATACAATCTGTCTGTCATACAACAGATTCTAACTCTAGTCCTTAAGACAGAAATAAAGGAGATTACAGAGTAACTGAGAGTCATATCTCAGAAAAAATGTGCTAAGCCTAAATTTACATAGACAATATATCAATCAGTATCATTACATATTATTTTTTGAAATTTCTCTTTTTTCTAAGTAATTTAAAATGTGGTTTATGAAATAATATGATGATATTATCGTGACGACATAATGTATAAGGATTTAGT
This sequence comes from Chionomys nivalis, assembly GCF_950005125.1. Taxonomy (NCBI): domain Eukaryota; kingdom Metazoa; phylum Chordata; class Mammalia; order Rodentia; family Cricetidae; genus Chionomys; species Chionomys nivalis. The sequence continues at coordinate 76,760,379 of NC_080112.1, read as the reverse complement.
CTTTAAGAAGACTATAAAGGGCAAAGAGATAGGTCTGTGCTATTCACTGTATACTATTAAGACTAAGCTACTAGCAATTAGAACCTATGATAAAGCATCTAGAAGAGAAATAAGAATAGGGGATATTTATTATCACCATGTGAACCACTTAAAGAAGAAAACAACAACAATAAAAATGGAGGAAAATGAGAACTCCTTGAAAATAATGCACTAGAAAAGTTAAGAATAAGCAAACAATAAAGAAGAATTTGAAGAAAAATATACAAAACATGTTGAAAAATAGAAGTTTTATAAATCCTCTCTAACTAGCAGCTACTTTAAATGTAAGCTTTGATTAACTTAGTAGCTATATAGAAAATGGTTAATTAAAATGAAAATCTTAATTGCCTATTGAAGAAAGAGACAACGTTCAAATCACTAAATTAAAAAAAAATAAAAATGAGGATAGTTATACTTACTTAAAAAAATTAAGAGTGTTTGTACTCCAGGAAATTGGATAATATAGGTGAAATGGAAAATTTCTAAAACACAAAAATTATCATAACTGGCTCAAGAAGCAAGACAAAATATAGACAATTATATGTAAGTATATGTGTATGTATATAGTAGAGGTATAGGAACATTAACCAAGACTTTCTTCCAACCAAACAGAAAAAGGAGAAATAATTTAAAACAACTCGATGACTTCATTAGTCATTTCCACCAATCTTTCTGTTTGCTTGTTTTTTTGATACAGGGTTTCTCTGTGTAGCCCTTGCTGTCCTGAAACTCACTCTGCAGATTAGGCTAGCTTCAAATTAGGACATTTTCCTGCCTCTGCCTCTCAAGTGTTGGGATTAAAGGTATGGGCCAGTACAACCCAGCTACAAATCTTATTTTTAATGATCATAATCATTCATAACATTTTCAAAATAAGTAGAAAGGTCACTTTTTCTTTTTGTGAGACTTACATTATCATAGTGAAATATTCAGATATTGCAATCACACAGAAAGAAAGATAATTATGCACTCTCACTTAGTTTCTTTGCAACATTGTTGAAGCCCATGTGGGTCCAGCAAAGATTCCCTAACTGGACTGGAACAGAGTCGCGAGAAATAATCAGATGCAGCTTACACGGTCATCCTTTAAGGGCAAGATCTCTCGAAGATCTCCTCTTGTTTATTATCCAAACACCTTATATATCATTACATAAATTGAGAGGGAAAACGCATTAGGCTGTCTCCGAGGCAACCAAGTTAATGGGCTTTTAGTCACATCCTCCGCATCTACCTGTATGCTAGCTGTCACATAGGCCATGAATTAGCATCTCTATAAGACTTTCTCCAAATTACAAAGGAAGGAAGCACCAAACCTCCTAACTCGTAAGTCAGCAGCTTCAGCCAACATCTCTTCTCAGGTGATCTACATTTATAACAAAAGAAATTAGGAGCAGCACATCCTGGCTATTGTTAAACAGAGAAAGCTTGTCTGCAGAGTTCATGACCACCTCAGATAGGGCTTATGGCTCTTGCGCCATAAGGAAATATGGGGCTACAACAAATGTGAAAATCTCCATCATATTAATGCCACAAATCTATGAATATATTTAGTGTTGTTATGCTTTGCAGCTAATGAGAATTATCTAAAGTATGTGGGATTTACAACAATAAAAATCAATCAATATAATATACTACCAATAGAATGAAAAAAAGTCTAAATGAAATTTGATACAAAAAGGTAACTGAGAAAATATAATACAATATCATGGTAGGAACATTAAACAAAGTATACATAGTCATTTGTTTCCTCATTATGAGAACAGTCATCTATGAAGGATCCATACCTATAATAGTCAATGTTGGAAATTGTTGAAGGAGCTGCGGGCTGTGTTCCTGCCACCCGGCTCCTGGCTGCCTGGCTAGCTTATGCCCCAAAATAACAATGCACAAACTGTATTCTTTTAAACACTGCTTAGCCCATTAGCTCTAGCCCTTAATGGCTAATTCTCTTATCCTGATCAACCCATCTCTAATAATCTGTGTAGCACCAGTCTTACCAGGAAAGATTCAGTATGTCTGACCTGGCAGCTTGCTTCATTGCGTCTGCTCTGGGGAGCAGCTGCATGGCATCTGAGCTCACTTCCTCTTCCTCCCAGGATTCTGTTCTGGTTACTCCACCTATCTAAATTCTTCCCTATCAGATGGGCCAAGGCAGTTTCTTTATTGATCAATGAAATCCTGAAGGTGTAAGTCATAAACAATCCCACACCAGCCTGGAATTATGATTAATAGGGTGGTATTTATTTAAAGGGGAAAAAACTTACAGATCACCGTCCCAGACAACAGCCCTCTGCGCAATTAGGAAGAAGTCTAGTTGCCAGAACTGGAGCAGGAAGTAAAGAGAGTGAGGAGGGAAGTAGCCGCTTTTATAAAGGGAAAGAGACCAGGCCCCAATGGGCTGGTGTCTCAGCGGTTATTGGCTGGAGGAGTGGAAGGACCTCCCGCAACAAAATCCCACATCAGGAAATCTTCATTAAAATCCCAATGTTATCTTTCTTCCAAAACAGGAAAACTTATCTTAAAAATTAACATAGAATTTTGAAAATCTATAAGTAGAATAATCTTAAAAGGAAGAAATTTAGTTATTACCTTGCCATTGATGTCACTATTACACAGATTAGCATATCTTACCAGGCAGGTTGTTATTGTAACTTTCAGCTTTCATATCTGGATAATACTGGTTATTTTTTTGGGGGGGTCTGGTATCATTCATAGACCCACCCAAAACTATATCAGCTTTTCAATAGCAATGATATTTCTAAGTTTCATTTTTCCATGTTCCTTGATTGAAGTATGCTGTATCTTTAACAATAGAGTCTTACTGTTACTGTCCAGTGTCATCATGAGCACTAGTACAGCTTGTAATATTGGGGGTGTCTATTGAAATTCACTGGCCAACAATTCCAATAGATGTGTCCCATTCCTGACACTGGACTTTTTATTTGTTGCCCTGTGATATCTAGTAAGGACATTACAGTCCAATAACAGTGTGACTCTGATTTTAATTATTATTTATATGGATATGTTTATATTTTTAGAAGGTTCTGCAGTAGTGATTTTTCATGTGGATTTTTTTTTATTCTTTTTTACTTAAAATTTCCACCTGCTCCCCGTTTCCCATTTCCCTCCCCTCCTCCCAAATATTGCCCCCTCCCCCCAGTCCCCTCCCCCTATCCCCACTCCTCTTCTCCTTCCCCCACACCATTCCCCCTCCCTCTCGATACTGGAGAGCAGTCCAAATTTTCTGCCCTGCGGGGAGACGAAGGTCTTCTATCTATGTCCAGGAAGGTGAGCGTCTAAACAGGCTAAGCGCCCACAAAGCCAGTTCATGTATTAGGATCGAAACCTAATGCCATTGTCCTTGGCTTCTCATCAGCCTTCATTGTCCGCCATGCTCAGAGAGTCCAGTTTCAACCCATGCTTATTCAGTCCCAGACCAGCTGGCCTTGGTGGGCTCACAATAAATCAGTTCCACTGTCACAGTGGGCGGGTGCATCCCTCGTGGTCCTGATTTCCTTGCTCATGTTCTCCCTCCTTCTGCTCCTCATTTGGACCTTAAGAGCTCAGACGGTTGCTCCAAATTGAGTCTCTGTCTCTACCTCGATCCATCGCCAGATGAAGGTTCTAAGGTGATATGTAAGATATTTATCAGTATAGGATAGGGTCATTTCAGGTTCCCTCTCCTCAGTTGCCCAAGGTACCAGCTGGGGACATCTCCCTGGACACCTGCGAACCCCTATAGAGTCAAGTTTCTTTCCAACCCTAAGATGGGTCCCTTAGTTAGGATATATACTTCGCTGCTCCCGTATCCTCCCTTCCTATATCCCAACCATCCCAATCCCCCGAGCTCCTCCCAACCTCCCCTTCTCATGTTTCTCATCCCATTTCCCCTTTGCCCCTTGCCACCTCCCCCGCAAGTTCCCAGTTATTGCCCTGCAATCTTGTCTACTTCCCCTCTCCAGGCAGATGACTATATGATTTTCTTTGGGTTCACTGTCTTATTTAGCTTCTCTAGGATCACAAATTATAAGCTCAATGTCCTTTATTTATGGCTAGAATCCGATTATGAGTGAGTACATCCCATGTTCCTCTTTTTGGGACTGGGATACCTCACTCAGGATAGTGTTTTCTATTTCCATCCATTTGCACGCAAAATTCGAGAAGTCATTGTTTTTTACCGCTGAGTAGTACTCTAATATGTATATATTCCTCATGTGGATTTTTGAAAGGTAGTTAGTGTTAGTTATCCTTCATCATATTCCATCCTCTGTCCTGCCTTCCCACACTTTGCTCCATCCAACACTTATTCTCCTTTCCCCCTTTGTATTATTATGTTCTATCTTCCTTTCTTTAAAAATCTCCCCTTCTTCATGGATCCTTACAAATTTCCTAAGCTCAGTGTGTATTCCAATTGAAACACACATCTCTCAATATTTAAAGTTAGCACCCATAAATGAAAGGAAATGTAGTGTTTGTCATTTTAGATCTTACCATCCTCAGGCTGATTGTTTCCAGATCAGTCCATTTCCCAATAGTTTTTGTGATTGGATTTAGTTCTTACTCCACAAGATGGAACACATATCTGACACAGTTGTCAGGGCCAAGAATCTGTCACTATGTAGCTTATGGACTGTAGGGGAGAATCTACAACTATTATTCTGATAAATGATATAGTATTAAAACAATTCCTAGTGATTTATCATTTATTATGCCTATAGATTATTGCCATACAATCAAGACTTATCACTGAATTTTTTGCAGTAGATAAAGATAGTGACTAACACAGAGACTCTCAACTAGTCAATGTACAGAGAATAAGTGACTGAAGAGTTCTCAGCCCTAAATGGTATATTTATATTATACTCCCTCTTCCCAAGCTTCAGGAATCATTGTGGAAGAGTGAAAATCTGTAAGAGCCAGAGGCAGTGAGTGATTACAAGTAAACAATATTTCTGAACACAATAAGGCAATTGCACATATGAAACCATAGCAGGTATGAAAGTAGTATCAGTACGTCAAACCAAAGAAAAATCCCAGCATGGAAGGAGAAGGTAGGAAGGAAGTGCTACCATTTGCCGAGTTGTAACTGACTGAGGTTGCTGCTGCTGTTGCTTGAAAGGGAGAATAATTTTTATTGAAAGGTAAGACCTCTAGTAGATCTAACATGCTCCAGTAATGGCAAGAGTATAATGACAACAATAATAGGACTTTATAGGTTAAAAGAAATGAATGAGGATACAAAAGCTGGGGGGACATGAAATGTAGCTATTGTACTTTTATATCTATATTCCTGATGTAGTAGGGTCATCTGTCTATGTGTTACTTTCATTGGTTAATAAAGAAACTGCCTTGGCTCTTGATAGGACAGCAACTTAGATAGGCGGAGTATACAGAACAGGATTCTGGGAGAAAGAAACAGAGTCAGGCAGATGCCATGGAGCCAGCCTCCAGGTCAGACATGCTGAATCTTTCCTGGTAAACCACCACCTCGTGGTGCTACACAGATTATTAGAAATGGGTTAATCAAGATGTGAGAATTAACTAATAAGAGGCTAGAACTAACAGGCCAGGCAGTGTTTAAAAGAATACAGTTTCTGTGTAATTATTTCTGGTAAAGCTAGCCAGGTGGTAAGAAGCAGCCCGCTGCTCCTATTACTACATATTCCCAAAGGGAAAATGAACAAAACTTATCTATCAATGTTTGTATTGGTATGTTTATAAAAGTGAAAGGGAAAAATAAGACAAGCATCTACTAGCTTATAAATATACAAATAAATTGTAGTATACTCAATACTATCTACCATAAAAATGGATGAAATATGGCAAGCACAACACAAATCTGGTTCAAAAATATTATTTTAAATCACCACAGCCACACATGAAAAATTAAATATTGTATTATATAATTTACGTGAAATATCTACAATAGATACTCAGAGTAAAAGCAAATTTGCTAATTCTGGAGCTTAACAAATATGAATTTACTTTTGAGTTGGTGAAATATTTTATAACTACATGGTATTTATGGTTGTACCCATTGGAAGTACAAAAACATGTGAATATGTTTTATTACCATTGGTTAATAAAGAAGTTGCTTTGGCCTATGGCAGGACAGAATATAACTAGGTGGGAAATGCAAGCAGAGATACAGGGACAAAGAAGGTAGAGTCAGGAAGACTCCAGCAGCCACTAGAGGAGTAAAATGCCAGAGCATTACTGGTGAGCCACGGGGCAGGTGGTGATACACAGATTATTGGAAATGGATTAATTTATATGTAAGAGCTAGTCATTAAGAATCCAGAGCCATTGGGCAAGCAATTATAATTAGTATTAAGCCTCAGAATCATTATTTTACAAGTAGCTACAGGGACCAGAGGGAGGGAGAGAGACTAAGTCAATAGTGCTAGAGAAGATACAGAAAAGTTTCCAGCTACAACCTACTCTGTAATGTATCAAATTATTTCTTATATTACCACAATGTAACACATATGCAGTATAAACAATGTCTTAAATTTTGAATTTAGGCTACTGGTATGTAGTATGATAACCTCTTGTGATGATCAGCATTAACAGTGAGCTCAATGATAGTCCTGCAAAAATGGCAATAATAAACAATCAGTGCTATGTGCTGCAAAGTTACTAAATTAGTGTACATTAAATGCATATTTGGCCTATGATATTTTTACATTGCCATGAGTTTAATATGGTGTAATCTCATCATAAGTGAAGGAGTGCTAAATGCTGCTGAAGTGTACATTTTAGCATGATTACTTCTATGTTATAAAATGTTTACATCAGTTTGAAAAATAGTTTGCCCTTGAAACATGTAAACCAAATGAATTGACTAGGACCCTCTTAGTCAGGATTCTCTAGAGGAACAGAACAAATAATGAATATACACTAAAAAGGGGGGGGGTTGCTAGGTTGGCTTACAAAATGTAAGCTAGGTATTCTAACAGTGGCTATCAACATTATAGGCAGACTGAGACCCTAATAATGGCTACAATAGTGTGCAAAGCTGGATGTCTCTGTAGTCACACACTGGTGTTGAATGTACAAAAGATTCCTGGAAAGTCCTTGGACTTTGATGTGCACTATAACGGTGAAGAAACTGTGTTCTAATGATCATGAAGATGGCAGCAGGAAAAGAGTAGATAAAATGAACTAACCAGCAAGGAACAAAGGTGTGTGTGTGCGTGCGTGCATGTGTGTGTGTGTGTGTGTGTGTATGTAAAAACAGCACTTCTTTCCTCTAAGGCTTTTTTATATGTGAACTGCCATGAGAGTGTCCTATCTGTTCCAAAGGTAGTTTCTTCCTTTAGTTAATCCTTCTAGAAAACATCTTTATAGAGCCCCTAGAGCTTTGTGCCTTAGTTGTCTCCAGATACAATCAAATTGACAATCAAGATTAACTATCACAGACCTCCAAATTAAATTCTTGTAGATGTTTATCACATGACTTTAAATGCCTTTAGGTAAATTTAAGAACCACAACAACTAACAGATGTAAGGAAAAAAATGGATGATTACATGACATTCATAAGTGATTGTAAAATAGACTTATAATTAATCACCATGTTCACACCATTACTTTCTTTTTTTTTGTTTTTTTTTTGTTTTTTTTTTTTTTTTCGAGACAGGGTTTCTCTGTGGTTTTGGAGCCTGTCCTGGAACTAGCTCTTGTAGACCAGGCTGGCCTCGAACTCCCAGAGATCCGCCTGCCTCTGCCTCCCGAGTGCTGGGATTAAAGGCGTGCACCACCACCGCCCGGCTCACACCATTACTTTCTTAACACATTAGGGCAAACATTGTAGTGGGGGAAGTTAAAAACAATATAAAACTTGAAAATGTGTTTGTTGCTATTGCTAAATTCACAATTCAATTTAAATAATATAGATGTGAAATTTTTCAATACTAGTGAACAAATGGGTTGATCTGAAAAACACAAACAGAGCTTCTGTATGTGCTTTGCATGAAAGATGGCCAGAGAATGTATGCTTTTCCATAGTTGCTTAACAACAGAATCAGTAATGATATGTTCACAAAAGAAGAAATTTACTATGAAGAAATGGCTCATATCTTTATGTAGACTAAGAAGATTCACATAGAATTAATGATCACAGGAAGTAACAGAAATGCTGTAATCAGAATTTTGCAGTGAACCAATTTGCAAAGTATACTGACATTAAGAATTCAACATTTCAACCTACTATTTTTCTGTTGATGGCAGAAGATGGTCCATAAAAAGCCCCTTTTCACATGGAGGATAACACAGCAGTTAAAATGTCCCGCAGAGATGAGGAGAGAGCACAAGACACAAACAAACCCACGTGTATAATAAGTTTACTAAGAAGATCTTTGCAGACGAGCTGGGGGAAACGGTGAGCAGAAGGGGTGGAAGAGAGCGTGGGAATGGCTCCTTTAGCTTTCAAAAATTTTCCAACACATGCACATGAGGGGAAAGATATGCCTACGTCAGATGCTGATGACGGGCGACTCACGCTTGAAGACGTGTCCACGTCCGATGCTGATGATGGGTGATGGTATGCCCTGCGCCTGCGCATGGGGGCTTCTACGTCAGAGGCAGGTGACGCAGATGGTGGGCGACTCACACATGTGCACCTGGGATACATGTGCTGGCCTCAGAACCCGGGAGTTCAGCCGTACGGGTGGCTAAAGGAATTACAGCAGTGAAATCCTCACCAGACTTATGACATTGCTTTTTCATCTTTTTAAAGCAAAAGTAATATATATCAAGGAAGAAAATTATTCATCCAGTTATTCATCCAATGGTCATTGAGCTTCCCATATGTTCTATGCATAGTGCCAGACACTAGAAATTGAGAAGTGAATAAGAGACTAGTGAAGAAGGAAACAAAAGGATTTTGCGAATTAGCGGGAGATAGAAAAAAGAATAAATTTATATTCAATTAAAAATTACAAATATGTAAATATGTAAGATAATTACGAGATTTTGAGATTAATGTAAGCTAGAAGATAGATGATTACCTCCATGAAACTACAAACAAAAATATACTGGATAGTTTTAATTGTTAATGTAACACAATTTAGAAACACCTGGGAAGAGAGTCTTAATGAAGCAGGAGGCCTCTTGTTCATTTCCCAGTCGCCCAGACCCAAAATAATCACGTAAAAACTGTATTATTACAACAGTACTTGGCCTATTAGCTCATGCTTCTAATTGAATAGTGTTTATATCTTAAATTAACCTATTTATAGTCATCTGTGTATTGCCATGCGGTTGTGGCCTACTGGTAAGTTTCTACCCAGTGTTGGTGTCTGTCTCCTGCAGCAGCTACATGGCTTCTCTCTGACTCTGCCTACTCTGTCTCTTCATCTCTGCTTGGGTTTTCCTCCTTGCCCTATTCTGCACTGGCATAGGCCCAAAGCAACTTCTTTATTAACCAAAGGTAATAAAGCTATTTATAGCATACAGAGAGGAATCCCACATCAATGATGGATTATTTACATTGGGCTGGCCTATGGGCATGTTTGTGAGGAACTGCCATAATTAAATTATTTGATGTGATGACACAATCTACTCTGGGTGTCACAATTTACTTGATTTGAATCTTTAACGGTGTATGAGTAGAAGAAGTGAGCAGATTATTACGTTTGCATCCATTTGTTTCTCTCTGTTCTTGAGTATAGCTATGAAGTGGCTAGTTGTTTTAAGCTCTTGCTGTCTTGCCTTGACTCTCCTCCTACAATGGGCTGTAACAATTGTGAGCTAAAATAAACCCTTTCTTCCTCAAATTATTTTTTGATGGGGTAATTAATCACCATGACAGGAATGAAACTAATGGGAACTCACCAACGCCAGCCGTACTGGGAAGGAACAACAATAGGATCAAACTAGTCCCTCTGAATGTGGTTGACAATTGCATGGCTGGGGCAGACTGTGAGGCCACTGGCAGTGGCACCAAATTTATCCCTAATGCTTGTACTGGCCTTTTGGAAACCTATTCTCTTTGGATGGATACCTTGCTCAGCCTAGATATAGTAGGGAGGGGCTTGGACCTTCCACAAAGCAATGTGCCTTACAGTCTCTGAGGAGTGGATGGGGGTGAGGTGGGAGGGTAAGTGAAGGGAATAAGAGGAGAGGAGGGAGTGGGAACTTGGATTGGTATATATAGTAGAAAATGATAGTCTGTTTTCTTTTTTAAAAAAATGAAACTAGGACAAAAAATGATAACAAATTATAGTAAGCATGTGAAAGTTTTCGGTACAGAGCAAAAGGAAGATAAAGAATAAGGTCTTAAAAGTAGGAATGAACCTTGGGGAATCAGTGAAGAACTTAAATTTGGTCAAAAAAGATGTTCTTAGACACAGTCTGATAGCAAATCATGAATCTCTAACTATAATAATATAAGTTTTTTTATTAAAAATTTCCACCTTCTCCCTGCCTCCCTTTTACCCCCCTCCCCCTCTCCCCATGCCCCACTCCCCCCTTCCCTCTCCAATCCAAAGAGCAGTCAGGGTTCCCTGCCCTGTGGGCAGTCCAAGATCCTCCCCCCTCCATCCAGGTCTAGGAAGGTGAGCATCTAAACAGGCTAGGCTCCCACAAAGCCAGTACATGCAGTAGGATCAAAACCCCGTGCCATTGTCCTTGGCTTCTCAGTAGCCCTCATTGTCCACCATGTTCAGAGAATCCAGTTTTATCCCATGCTTTTTCAGTCCCAGTCCAGCTGGCCTTGGTGAGCTCCCGTTAGATCAGCCAATGGAAGATGGTTGGGATAAAGGAAGGATGGATATGGGAGCAGGGAAGTATATATCTTAATTAAGGGAGCATTTTAGGGTTGGCAAGAATATAAGTTTTTGAATAACTCAGACTCAAATAATACAAGAATTTCAACTCTATGTGGAATCTAAAAATATTGAACTCATAGATGTCAGGAATAGAATAGTGGTTCAAAGAGACTAAGTGGAACAGAAAGGAGAAAGGTTGGGAAGAATCATGGGATAAGCCTTTTGGCAACAGGCATAATGATACAGAATTTGGAGTTTGCCCTGATTGGGTTTTGTTCTTGCTCTGGTCAAATATTTCCACACTGAGTCTAGTCTTCCCTCTTTTTTGGAATAGTAACATATATTCTGTGCCATTGTACATTGTGTTGGGGATATCCAATGACACTGTGTACCCCGAATTTGCATTAGCAGTGATTAAATATAATTAACCTTGGATCAGGAGGCTCTCTTAGCAATCAATTGACAGAAAGTAATCATAGAGCATCAGAGGGGATCCAGCAGAGACAAGAGAAGTAGTAGGGTGGGGTTTGGAGTGCTGGAGCCTTTTCTGGTTTGACGAAGTAGAAGTTGAACAGATGCCAACAAGAAGGGAAGGGTAGCTATTTGTGATTCATCCTCTCTGAGCTAGCAGAATTTTGCCCCAGTATTTGAATTTTGAATCTTATTGATAAATAGAACAACAAAAATTTAGTTAAAACTACCTTTAGTGGCAGCAACAGAGCTAGTGCCCCCAGGAACAAGATTCCCACCAAGCTGCAGCCTGAACAGTCAGGTTACTGCTAGAGAAGCAGGCCGGCAACTGTGGAGTTGCAATTGCTGGCTGAAATAGCAGTAGATTAAGGCATAGCCTCTGTGCCAAAGTTAAAGGAACAATATCGGAATTGTCAAATTTACTTTTATATTTTACAGGGGTTGTAGTTAAGTGATTTCTTTGAATCTTAGAAGAGACTTTGGACTTTGAAGTTTGAAACATTGTTGAAACTGTGAAAGATTATGGGGATTTTTTGAAGTTCTCAATGTAATTTACATTATGATATGGCCACAAGCCTATGGGGGCCAGGGAGTGAAAGGTGGTGGTTTGAATGAGAATGGCCTCCATCAGCTCACAATCCCAGTTCTTGGAACTGTTTAGGAATGATTAGGAGTTATCATTTTGTTGGGAGTAGTTGTGACCTTTTTGGAAGAGATGTATCACTGGAGTTGGACTTTAAGGTTTCAAAAGTCAATACCCCAGGCCCCCTCTCTCTCCACCTGCTTCTCTACCTGTATCTCTTTGCCTCTCTACCTCTCTACCTCTCTGCCTGTGGATTACAATGGAAGTTCTTAGATACTAGTCTAGCACCATTCTTGTTTTCCTGCTGCCATACTCTCTGCCTTTGAAGCTATAAGCAAGCTCCCAGTTAAATTCTTCCTTGTATAAGCTGCCTTGGTTAAGGTGTCTCTTCATAGCAATAGAATAGTAACTAAGACAGCAGGCAACCAACATAATGGGTAAAGGATAATTAGCCTCTCCCCAAAATAAGCCCTCTTTTGATTGTCCAATAAAAAGTGGACAGCCTTTAGACCATATGTAAACAAAGAATTTTTTTTCCTCTTTGTTTTATTGAGACAGTGCCTCCCTATACAGCCCAGGCCAGTCTTAAACTTAGGATTCTCTTGTCTCAGCCTCACTAGTGCTAAGAATAATGAATGGTGTGTGCCACCATGCTTGGCTAAAAGTTGTATTTTTTAAAACTTGGAAAATTATATAATGACACAAACAATTATTTTTGTTTTGTGGAAATAAATATTTTAACTCTGGTACATTTTCTTGCCGTTATTTAAATAAACAAAAATGAAGTTGTAAAGTATATATTTATTTCAATCTACATATTTCACTAATGATTTGGAGAGATTTGTAATAGAAACTTCTCATAAAAGAAGCAGGCATTTATGGGCATTTTCTATTCTCAAGTTTAATTGGAGTTGAATCTGTTTCCACTTTGCTCCTCTCTGACCAAAGTACTGTTCCTTGCTGTCTACATTAGTCCAAACAAACAGTAAAGATAAGGGGGCCTGCCTGGGGAGTTATCAGACATAAGACCTCACAAATCAACACAGAAAACCTAGTCTTTTGTAACTTTCTTTCTTATACCCCCAGAGGCTTTGGATTTTATGAACTGTTCTCCCCTCCCCCAAGTCTCACTTGCATCATTGTGCCTGGCGTGTGTTGAGAAAACGCAATATTCATTTCAGAACAACTGACTGGCAGAAATAAAACAGGAAACCAGTCACCATAAATTTCAACACCTCGTTTGGCAAAGAGGAAATTGAGGCCCAGAAAGACTTAGTGTTTTCTGTCAGGCCTTAGCAAATGAGCAGGAAAATACGCAGTTGATTTTTTTTTTTCTATAGCAGCAAAGCTTCCTCTCCTATCAGCCAAATTTTAGTTACCCATTTTATGCTCATTAGCATAACATTTAGAAATACTGAGGAGAAAGACACAGGTCAGAAGTCAGTCTTGGAGAATTGTAAACAATTTGAGTTCTCATCAGAGTAACTATTGTTAGATCAAGATTTGTTGTTGCTCCTACACAAGACTGGGCTTTGATTTCCAGTACCTTCATTGTGGTTCACAACCATTCTTTTTTCCAGTTCCAGAGTATCTGCTACTTTCTTCTGATATCCATGAGCACTAGGCATGCAAGCAGTACATATACATACAATCAAAACACTCATTCATTCATGAATTAGTCTAAAAGAAAATTTAAAATTTAATTGGTTCTCTATTTGGAGAAAAGATATCAAGGAGGAATAGTATTTGCACATTTTGTCACTAACCAAACCCTTCAGACTGCAAACATACAGACTACAAGCTTATTCACAGATGCAACAGATTCAATATTGAAAACATATAGAGGATATAATAACAAAATATCATCTGCAGTAATCCAACTTCATATGACATAGATTGCCATCACTAAGATATATTTCACGTCTAATAAGTACCACGTGTGGTGGAAAGAGTTTTAATATATATTTTCTCTCCATTCCCATGCCAGAGCTATAAGGTAAGAAATTATAGCTTCAATTACCACTTAGAAAATAAAATCTTTGAGAAACCAAATAACTCACCAAAAGCCAAATAATTAACGACTAACTTGACATTTAACCCCACAGTTGCCAAGACTTGAAACTCCACAACCTCCTTCAGAATTGCATTGCTGAGAATAGGATAAAAATAAACTGTCCCTAAGAGTTAGAACACAAATAAAATGTGACACAGATAATGTGAAAATGTTTTCTTTGACAGAGTAAAGTTTGAGTCACCATTTTAACCTAATGAAAACTTTGAGATCTGCATCTTATGATACTAATTATCATGCCATGATTTGCCCATGTGAAATGCTCTTGCATTAATGAGTTTTTAAGAAAACAATATAAATCTAAGAAGTCATTGCTAATTGGAATGCCAGAATAAAGAAACTAAAAGTATGTATTACACATCCATGGGGAAAATTCTATGGGACCCCACCTTTAGATATAAAGCTAGAAGCAATTAATGGCTGCTAAGAAAAGCAGAATAGTCCTTCCCATGGTTGAGCCACCTAATTGTATATCCAATAACAGCAGTCAGCCATATATATATATATATATGGAATAAATTTATTCCATATATATATATGGAATAAAATGGATTCATCAAGTTTTATTTATATATTTATTCATATATGTCTATCTGTGTGTATAACAATACACACACAGAAAAAGAGGCCATTAGAAAGAAAATGGTGAGAGGGAGAGGAGGGAGGAGAAAAAATACAAAATATTATACCAAATGTCAGCCCTAAAAGCCTACACACAGATAACATAATGCAGATGGTGTGGGTTGTACTTATATATTTGTGAATATACATGTACATATGCATAAATATGTATGTAAAACAGCTAATAAAAAGAGTAAGAATATGTGGGAGAGTTTTGGAAGAGGAAAAGGAAGAGAAAAATGATATAATCTCAAAATATAAAATAAAAATAAGAGCAAAAATTGTAAAAAGATAAAAGTAAGTCCCAGAGAGGAATTGTGACACAGTGAACCTCTCAAAGGGTATATTTGTCACCCTCTATTTTAAAATGTTGGTATATGGATGTTGGTTATCACTCTGTTTTGATATATACATCATTATTCTCATTTAAATTATTAAATTATTAAGAAATGAGTAATTATAAATCAATTATGTAAAACAATTAAGGTCATATGAAATCTGTCAATTTTCAAATTGACAGAATGTTATGTGATATAAAAGTAGAAAAAGACAAGATCTCTTGAGTAAATTGGGAGCATGGGGACCTTGGGAGAGGGTTGAAGGGGAGGGGAGAGGCAGGAAGGAGAGCAGAGAAAAATGTAAAGCTCAGTTTAAAAAAAAGAAAGAAAAAGAAAAAAAGTTCTGCTAAGCTATTTTATAAAATTAGAGATAACTATCCCTGTTTCTAGGTAATCTAAATGTTTGATAATAAAAATAAAAGTAATACACATGTGAGGATAAACAGTTCAAGCTCATACTAACCAGGAAGTTTTCACCCTGCTGACAGGCTATAATATTACTATATCTGCTTATTTCGACTGCTGCGAACAATATAATCAACAGTCTTAGCCACCTGTGAACCCTGTGACCCACAGTGATGACCTGTGTGACAAGATATGCCCACCAGTGCAATAGTGGTATGAATATTACAGGGTTTTGAGGAATCACCACACTGATTTTCACAGTAGTTGCATAAGTGTGCACTACCACCAACAGCGCATGAGGGTTTCCAATCTCCCACATCCTCCCCAACGTTTGCTGTCATCAGTTCTCTTGATCTTAGCCAAGTTAACACACTGGGGTAAGATTAAATCTCAAAGTACTTTTAATTTTTATATCCTATGGTTAAAAGAGTGAACACTTTTTCCATTTTTTAATTTTTAACTTAAAATTGGCTTTTATGCTTACTTTAACTTTAAAAATATGGGATATGATGATATGATAAGCTATACTTCTGAGATGGCATTTGTCTTAGTTTTATTGTAGTGAAAAGAGACAATGTTCAAGACAACTTACAAAAAGAAAAGCATTTAGTGGGAGCTTGCTTGCAATTTTAGTGGGTAAGTCCATGATCATCATGGTGGGAAGCATTGTGGCAGGAAGGTAGGATTGGAGCTGGAGAGTTAGTTGAGGACTTGCATATTATTGCCAATATTATTGCCAAGATAGACAGAGAGAGAGAGAGACAGAGAAGGAGAGAGAAGGAGAGAAAGAGAGAGAGGGAGAGAGGGAGGGAAGGAGAGGGTTGGCTTGGACTTGGTGTGGAATTTTGAAAGCTCAAAGCCAAAGTGACACACCTCCTCCAACAAGGCCACTCCTCCTAATCATTCCTAAACAGTTGGAAACCAAATATTCAAATATATGAGCTTATAGGAACCATTCTTTTTTTTTTTTTTTTTTTTTTTTTTTTTTTTTTTTTTTGGTTTTTTTGCGACAGGGTTTCTCTGTGGTTTTGGAGCCTGTCCTGGAACTAGCTCTTGTAGACCAGGCTGGTCTCGAACTCACAGAGATCCGCCTGCCTCTGCCTCCCGAGTGCTGGGATTAAAGGCGTGCGCCACCACCGCCTGGCGGAACCATTCTTTTAATAATTTATTTTTTATTGCATTTTACATTCTAACTACAGTTTCCCCCAGCTCTCTTTCCTCCACCTTGCCTCGTACCAGCCTGCCCTCCATCGACTCCTTTCAGTGCGTAAGGGCTATCATGGTGATTCAACAAAGTCTGGCACATTAAATTGGAGCAGTACCAAGTCTTCCCCTGCATTAAGGCTGAGCATTACATCAGGAGCCTCTCTGGTAGTCCAAACTTCACCATTGTCTCCTACATATGGAGGGCCTACTTCAGTCCCATGGAGGTTCCACAGCATTCTGTCTGGAGCTCATGAGATTCCAGGAGCTCACCAAGGCCAGCTGGACTGGGACTGATGGAGCATGTGATCAGACTGGACTCTCTGAATGTGGCGGACAAGGAGGGCTAACTGAGAAGCCAAGGACAATGGCACTGAGTTTTGATCCTACTGCATGTACTGGCTTTGTGGGAGCCTAGTCTGTTTAGATTCTCAATGGAGACTCTGAAAGCCAGAAGGGCCTGGACAAAGGTCTCACAGACTCTGAGAGAACACGGATGCCAACCCATAAAAATTTTCAATCACTATAGATGGAGAAAACTAAATATTCCTTGGCAAAGTCGAATATAAACAACATCTACCCATAAATTCATCCCTCCAGAAGGTACTAGAGGGTAAACTCTTACCCAAGAAGGCTAACTACACCCATGAAAACACAAGAAATGAATAATCTCATACCAACAAAACAAAAAGAAGGAAAACACACACATGTACTACTACTACTACCACCAACAAAATAACATGAGTTAACAATCATTGGTTATTAATATCTCTCAATATTAATAGATTCAATTCTCCAAAAGAACGTTATAGGCTAACAGAATGGATGCAAAATCAGGATCCATCCTTCTACTGCATACAAGAAACACACTTCAACATCAAAGACATACATTATTTCAGAATAAAAAGTTGGGAAAAGATTTTTCAAGCAAATGGATCTAGGAAGCAAGCTGGTATAGCTATTTTAATATCTAACAAAGTAGACTTTCAACCAAAATTAATCAAAAGAGATGGGAAGGGACACTTCATACTCACCAAATGAAAACTGCACCAAGAAGACCTCTCCAGAACAGTCACATTTGTAAAGGAAACATTACTAAAGCTTAAGTCACACACCAAACCTCAAACATTAATAGTGGGAGTCTTCAATACCTCATTCTTACCAATGGACAGACAAAAACTAAAAATAGAAATAATGGAGCTAAAAGATGTTATAAAATAAATTAATATCATAGCTATCTGCAGAATATTTCACCCAAACATAAAAGAAAGTACCTTCTCAGAATCTCACAAAGCTTTTTTTTCAAAATTGACCACATACTTGGTAACAAAGCAAGACTCAACAGATACAAGAAAACTGAAGGAACTCCCTGCACCTTATCAGACCATCAAGGATTAAAGCTGAATTTCAACAACAACATAAAGCCTACAAACTCATGGAAAACTGAACAATTCTCTACTGAATGATTATTGGGTCAAGGCAGAAATGAAATTAAAGACTTCCTAGAATTCAATAAAAATGAGTGCACAACATACCCAAACTTGTTGGACTCAATGAAAGTAGTGCTAAGAGAAAGTTTATAGCACTAAAAGAATCTTCATAAAGAAATTGCAGAGATCTCATTCTAGCAACTTAACAGTACACATGAAAACTCCAGAAAAAAAAAAAAAAGAAACAAACACCCAAAAGGAATAGATGTCAGAAAAAATAATCAAATTGCAGGCTGAAATCAGCAGAAAAGAAAC
The DNA here is from genome assembly GCF_950005125.1 of Chionomys nivalis. NCBI lineage: Eukaryota > Metazoa > Chordata > Mammalia > Rodentia > Cricetidae > Chionomys > Chionomys nivalis. Next base: position 76,742,133 of record NC_080112.1, on the reverse strand, counting down.
AAAAGATCAATGATACAGAGAGTTGGTTCTTTGAGAAAATCAACAAGATAGATAAACCCTTATCCAAACTTACCAAAAGTCAGAGAGAATATTCAAATCAACAAAATCGGTAACAAAAATGGGACATAACTACCGAACCAAGGGAATCCAAAAAATCATTAGGTCATACTACAAAATCCTGTATTCTTAAAAAAATGGAAATATCTAAAAGAAATGGACACTTCTTTTGATAAGTGCCACATACTAAAATTAAATCAAGATCAAATAAACAATTTAAATAGGCCTATAACCCTTAAGAAAATAGAAGCAGTCATTAAAAGTCTTCCAACCCCCAAAAGACCAGAACCAAATGATTATCATGCAGAATTTTACTAGATTTTCAGAGAAGAGCTAATATCAATACTCCTCAAACTATTCCACAAAATAAAAGCAGAAGTAACATTACCCAATTAATTTTATGAGGCTACAGACATTGTGATACCCAAGCCACAAAAAATTCAACAAAAAAGAGAATTACAGAACAGTTACGCTCATGAATATTGATACAAAAATACTCAATAAAATACTTGCAAACAAAATCTGAGAAGACATCAAAATATCATCCACAATGATCAAGTAGGGTTCATCCCAGAGATTCAGGGATGGTTCAACATTTGAATCTCTCTTATTGCAATATATCATATAAACATTCTGAATGAAAAAAAATCCTAAAGAATCATCTCATTAGATGATGAAAAAGACTTTGACAAAATTCAATACCCCTTCATGATAAAAGTCTTGAAAAGATCAGAGATATAAGGAACATATCTAAACATAATAAAGGCAATTTATGGCAAGCTTATACCCAAGTTCAAATTAGATGGGGAGAAAATCAAAGCTATTCTACTAAAATCAGGAACAAGACAAGGCTGTCCACTTTTTCCCTATATATTCAATATAGCACTCAAAGTTCTAACTAGAGCAGTGAGGCAACTGAAGGAAATCAAGGGGGTGCAAATGAAAGGAAAAAGTTAAAGTAATAGTATTTGCAGATGATATGATAGTATACATAAATGACCTAAAAATTCTATCAGGGAACTCCTACAGCTGAGAAACAATTTCAGTGAAATGCCTGGACACAAAATTAACTAAAAAATTATTACCCCTCATATATACAAAACACAAATGGCCTGAGAATGAAGTCAGGGAAACAACACCCTTCACAATTGTCAAAAATAATATTAAATGTCTTTGAGTAATTGTAACAAAGCAAGTGAACGACCTGTATTTGACAATAGCTTCAAGCCTATAAAGGAAGAAATTGGAGAAGATATTAGAAGATGGAAAGACCTCCCATGTTGATGAATCAGTAAGATTAGCGTAGTAAAACTGGCCATCTCACCAAATCAACCCCCTAATTCAATGAAATCCCCATCAAAATTCCAACACAATTCTCCACAAACCTTAAAAGAACAATACTCAACTTCATATGGAAAAACAAAAAACTCAGGATAGCTAAAACAATCCTGTACAATAAAGGAACTTCTGGAGGTATCACCTTTCCTGACTTCAAACTTTACTATAGAGCTATAGTAATAAAAAGGAGCTTGATATTGACATAAAAACAGACACATGTATCAATGGAAGAGAATCAAAGACATAAATCCACAAACCTGATTTTTGATAAAGAAACCAGAAATGTGTAATGGAAAAAAAAGAGTCTTCAACACATGGTGCTGGCATAATTGGAGGTTGGCATGTACAAGAATTCAAATAGATCTACATCTATCATTATGCACAAAAAATCCAAGTGTGTCAAGGACCTCAGCACAAATCCTGATACACTGGTCATGATAGAAGAAAAAGTGGGGAATAGCCTTGGATGCATTGGCACAGAAGACAACTTCCTGAACACCATGACAAAGATAAAAAATTAGTAAATGGGAAGAGATCTTCACAAATCCCATATCTGACAGAGGGCTAATTTCTCTGGGAATAGGAAATAGAATAGATTTCGATGGTAGATTCGGGCAGATGGAATGAGAACAGGAGAGATTAGGTGGGGATGGGCTGGAGAGAGTATTGGGAAAGATGATTGGATTTGGAGAGTATTCAATTTCCTTCCATTGATTACACTCCTTTTTAAGGATTTATGTGTGTGTGTGTGTGCGCGCGCACATGCATGCATGGGAAAGCACCACAGCTACATGAATGCAGAACAACTTTCAGGAATTTGTTATCTCTTTCTAGTGTTGGAGGCTGTGTGTGTGTTTCCCAGCCGCCCAGACTCCCGAAATACTCACATGGAAATCTGTATTAATTGCAATATTGTTTGGCCAAGAGCTTAAAAACATTTCTGTCTAACTCTTAAATCTTTGGTTAACCCATTTCTGTTATTTTATATTTTGCCATGAGGTTCATTGACTACTGGCAAGGTTCCAGCTGGTAGCTAGAGTCTTTCCCCTCTGGTGGCTCCATGGTGGCTCATTGACTCTGCCTACTCTCTCTCTCTCTCTCTCTCTCTCTCTCTCTCTCTCTCTCTCTCTCTCTCTCTTGTTAAACCATAGGCCAAAACCAGCTTCTTTATTAACCAATAAAAGCAACACATATACAGAAGGACTTCCCACAGGGCAAGGAACTGCCTGTGCCTTGACTAGTGACAAAGTACATGGTGTCTGAACTGGATAAGCAGAACACAAGGGAAAAGACTGCCAAACCTTCCCAAGACAGGGTAAGACAGTTCTGAAAATTTTCCTGCCTCTGAAAATGGTCTGTCAGTTACTCTAGTCCTTAGCCAAAGTTGGTTGCTTCAACATTGAAAATGAGACTTTGGGTGAATGTTCAGGTAGCCAGTTATCTCTGTCATATATTGCACATTTTGGAAGCTGCTTGACTGCACTTCCTGCCTACTCAAGCAATATTATCTCCCTGACTCCACCTTCTTTTTCCTCTATCTCTGCCTGGAATTCCTGCCTTACCCTACTCTGCTAAGCCACTGACTGAAACAGCTTTATTCACTAACCAATGAAAGCAACACATACAGACAGACTTCCCACACAATCCTTCCACTGTGCTGTAGGTTCCAGAGATACAACTCAGATTGTCAGACTTGGAAACAATCATTACTCTCTGCTGAGCCATCTCATTGAGCTTTTGACTGTGTTGATACTATGCCTTCCCTGTGTCCTCATGTTTTAACATCCATTATAATACAAAAAGCTTTCTCATCTATATTTCTTACTAGAGTTTCATGAAGTTTAAAGTTCAAATGTTATCATCACATCACAGCAGAGAAAAGAACCTCAGGGGGATAAAAACCATCTTGGTCTAGATTATACAGTTAAGAACGGGCAGAAATGGTGCTAGCGTCCAGTTCTAAGTACTATCAATTAGCTACATCATAGTTCCAATCAATATAAAAAATTTCTCTCACCTGTATTTTGAAACAAGAAATTAAAAGACAGAATTGATTAGTTATAAGACCCTAGAATACTGGATACTAACACCTAGGGACTGGATCAAGGTATCTGTGCATAACCCTTCCTCTAATCTTAGAGTGATAGTAGATTTATGGAGAGTTCTTATTACTTCAAAAAAGCCGGGCGATGATGGCACATGCCTTTAATCCCAGCACTTGGGAGGCAGAGGCAGGCGGATCTCTGGGAGTTCGAGACCAGCCTGGTCTACAAGAGCTAGTTCCGGGACAGGCACCAAAGCTACAGAGAGACCCTGTTTCGAAAAACCAAAAAAGAAAAAAAAAAAAGTTCAAAAGTTAGACTGTTTTATTTTTTCTGTCTCTGTTTCTCCCCTCCCCTCACTATGTGTGTGTGTGTGTGTGTGCGCACATGTGCACAGTTCTTCAAATTTGGTGAATAATGTTCATTATTCATGCTAGTAATAGGCAAGTTTCCAAAACTGGATTAATGTCTCTGAAATAAAATCTGAAATGCATAGGAGAATTTCTACAAAGTGTACCTAAAGAGGAACGAAGTAGTCCCCATGGTGAGTGATGTTTTCTTAAGAACATTATGGCACAGAGAAAACAACCTCACTAAGAGAAATGAAGTAGTTCCAAATATACTAGCTCTTGATGAAGCAAGTAATGACTTTGGAAACTCAATTATAGACATATATAGCAATAGTTATATCCAAAGACATTCTAGGTGTCAAAAACAACTAATCATGCCTTAAGTATTCAGACCTCATATGTCTGGCAACTTTACCTATCTAAACACAGTTCATAGAGCCAGGAAGGAAACAAAATAATCTTGAATTGCAAAAATAGACAACATAAAGTCCATAAATTGAAACTCGTCTACTTTGTTCCATAAGAGATTTTCCCATTTTAGCAGACAAACTAGTCAAATAAAATGAAAATAAGCAGTATTTTTCTTCTTTTTAAAAAATTGCTCTAGATACATTGACTGCTGTGCTTTCTAAGCCAGGGATAAAATTAGGCTTATTAGCAGGAGAAAATTTTGAGAGATTATATTTTGAAAAATTAAAGCACTATAAATTTAATAAAAATAAAGAATTGTATTTCAGAAGTACATTTTTCAGAAACAAAGAGGTTCAATAGACATGAGAGAGAAGCAATGAATCACAATACAACAGCTGATGTTTATAATAATAATGACCTTGAGTGATCCTCAAACAGATTTCTTGATTCTTCTCTAATACATAATATCCCAAGCACAGTTTCCTCTCCCTCCACTCCTCCCAGTGCCCCCACCACTTCTCTCCCCCAGATCCAACCTTCTTCTGTTTATCTTCAAAAAAGAGCAGGACTCCCAAAGATACCAAGGATATATCAATCAAACACAACACAACAAGATGAAATATGACTTGGCATATACCATCATATCAAGGCTGGACAAGGCAACCAGTAGGAGTAAAGGGGTCCCAAAAGCAGAGAAAAAAGTCAGAGACAGCCTCCTCTTCCACTCTTAGTAGTCTCACAAGAACACCAAGCTACACAATGATAATGGATATGAAGAGGACCTAGCAGGCCCTGTGATTTCTGCTTCAATCTTTGTGAACTGAAACTGTGAACACTGCTTAGTTATTTGATTCTGTGGGCAGTGTTCTCATGGTGTCCTTGACCTCTCTGGCTCTTACAATCTTACCCTTTTAAAAAACTTTTTTGATGCATTTCATTTCGTGTATGTGTGGAGGGAAGTGGGAGTGCGCCCCTGCAATAGCATGTATATTGAGGCTAAAGCAATGAGTCAAGTCTTTCTACCATGTGAGTCACAGGAATGGAACTCAGGTCCTTAGGCTTGATAGTAACTGCTTTTCCCAGCCAGGTCATGTTACCAGCCCCATTGTTAGCAGTCCATAAGTAATAAAATAATGGTAGCAGCAAAAAATACTTATAAAGTGTTTAATGTTTAAAACGTGCTTTTAAAAAATATGTGGCATATTGATTTCATCTAATGCAGCCTACTTTCATAAAGATGACAAAACTAAAACCCAACGATATAAAATTAATCTCAATCTGTATCAGTGCTTCTTTCTTACTACACATGCTACATTGATTAGTATAGATTGGATAAGTGGTAAGAACATATGTGTATGTGTATGCTGTTTTTACTTAATATGAAGATTTAAGTGTTCAGGTATTTACACTTCTGGGCATATACCCAAAGGATGCACAATCATACCATAAAGATATTTGTTCAACTGTGATTATAGCAGCACTACTTGTAATAACGAAAACCTGGAAAAAAATCTAGATGCTCCTCAACCAAAGACTGGATAAAGAAAATGTCATGCCTTTCAGCCATTCTAGATTCCTCTGTTGAGAGTTCACTGTTTAGGTCTGTATTCCATATTTTTATTGGATTATTTGTTCTTTTGATGGCCAATTTCTTGAGTTCTTTGTTTATTTTGGAGATCAGACCTCTGTCTAATGTGGGGTTAGTGAAGATCTTTTCCCATTCTGTAGACACTTAAGGAAATGTTCAACATCCTTAGTCATCAGAGACATACAAATCAAAACAACTCTGACTATTACAAACAATGCTGCTATGAACATAGTTGAGCATATACTTTTGTTGTATGTTTGGGCATCTCTTGGGTATATTCCCAATAGTGGTATTGCTGGGTCGAGAGGTAGGTTGAACCCGACTTTCCTGAGAAACCGCCACACTACTTTCCAAAGTGGTTGCACAAGTTTGCATTCCCACCAGCAATGGATGAGAGTGCCCCTTTCTCCACAACCTCTCCAGCAGAGGCTATCATTGGTGTTTTTGATTTTAGCCATTCTGACCGGTGTAAGATGGTATCTTAATGTTGTCTTGATTTGCATTTCCCTGATTGCTAAGGAAGTTGAGCACGATCTTAAGTGTCTTTTGGCCATTTGAACTTCTTCTGTTGAAAAGTCTCTGTTCAGCTCAGTGCCCCATTTTATAATTGGATTGATTAACCTTTTACGGTCTAATTTCTTGAGTTCTTTGTATATTTTGGATATCAGACCTTTGTCAGTTGCGGGGTTGGTGAAGATCTTCTCCCAGTCAGTGGGTTGCCTTTCTGTCTTAGTGACAGTGTCCTTTGCTTTACAGAAGCTTCTCAGTCTCAGGAGGTCCCATTTATTCAATGATGTTCTTAGTGTTTGTGCTGCTGGGGTTATACGTAGGAAGTGTTCTCCTGTGCCCATGTGTTCGATCCCCAGAACCCACATGGTGGAAGGAGAGAACCAACTTCCAGATGTCTTCTGACCTACACATTCATGTCATGTACTTGCACACACACACACACACACAAAATGTACGAAATTAAATTATGTGTTTATCTCTTCTGTTTTCCTTCTCTAGTATCTCACTAAGTGCCTTGACTTTTATGAGATAGTTATGCCTTAATCACTTTTTAAATTTTTAGTTTATAGTATAATAATAACATTTCTTCTCTTTCCTTCCTTCAAACCATCCCATATACCTCTTCCACTCTCCTTCAGATTCCATGACTTTTTTCTCACTAGTTGTTAGTGCATTGTGCTAATTATTTTTTTAACATTTTATTCAAATGGATCTGAAGCAGCTATATATTTCTATCAAATATATTTTTCAGTTATGAGATCAAAAAAAAAAAAAAACAACTCTGAGATTCCATCTTATACCTGTAAGAATGGCCAAGATCAAAAACACTGATGACAACTTATTCTGGAGAGGTTGTGGGGTAAAGGGAATACTTCTGCATTGCTGGTGGGGATGCAAGCTGGGACAGTTCCTTTGAATGTCAGTATGGTGATTTCTCAGAAAATTAGGAAACAACCTTCCTCAAGACCCAGTAATACCTCTTTTGGGTATATATCCAAAGGATGCTCAATCATGCCACAAGGACATGTGCTCAACTGTGTTCATAGCAGCATTGTTTGTCATAGCCAGAACCTGGAAACAACCTAAATGCCCCTTGACCAAAGAATGGATAAGGAAAATGTGATACATTTACACAATGGAGTACTACACAGCAGAAAAAAAATAACATCTTGAATTTTGCTAGAAAAGTGATGAATCTAGAAAACATCATTTTGAATGAGGTAACCCAGACACAGAAAGACAATTATCACATGTATTCACTTATAAGTGGTTTTTAAACATAAAGCAAAGAAAACTAGCCTACAAATCACAATCCCAGACAACTTAGACAACAATGAGGACACTAAGAGAGACATACATAGATCTAATCTACATGGGAATTAGAAAAAGACAAGATCTCCTGAGTAAATTGGGAGCGTGAGGACCTTGGAGGAGGGTTGGAAAGGAGGGGAGAGGCAGCAAGGGGAGGGGAACAGAGAAAAATGTAGAGCACAATAAAAGTCAATTTTAAAAAGCCATTAAAAAAGAAAATGTCATACACTTACACAATAGAGTACCACTCAGCAGGAAAAAAACAATGGCATCTTGAAAATTGCAGGCAAATGGATGAATATAGAAAAAAAAATCATCCTAAGTGAGGTAACCCAGACCAAGAAAAACAAACCCAGTATGTATTCACTCCTAAGTGAATTTTAGATGCAAAGCAAATGTAAGCAGGCTATAATTCACAACTCCAGAAAAGCTAGAGAAAAAGGAGGACCCTAAGAAAGACACACATGGAGGGCCCCAGTAAAGGGAAATAGTTAAAATCTCCTGGGTCAACTAGGAAGGGTAGTAAAAGAGAGGGGATAGGGTAAGGGAACATGAGGACTTGATATGGCTGAGTTGGGAGAGAGACAGAGAGGAAGAGCAATGAAAGAGATATCTTAATGAAGGGAGTCATTGTGGGGTCAGGGAGAAACCAGGTGCTAGGAAAATTCCAAAAAAATCCACAAGGATGACCCCAGCTAAGACTCCTAGTAATAGTGGAGAAGGTGCCTGAACTGGCCTTTTCATATAATCAGATTAGTGACAACCCGATTTGTCATCATAAAAATTTCATCCAGTTACTGACTGAAGCAAATGCGGTGATCCACAACTAAGCACTGTTCTGAGCTAATGGGGATTAATTGAAGAGAGGGAGAAAGGATCATATGAGCAATGGGGATGAAGATCATGATTGGGAAAACCACAGAGACAGTTGACATGAGTTAGTGAAAGCCCAGGGACTCTGGACTGACAGCTGAGGATCCTGCATAGGACTGAACTGAACTAAGTCCTCTGAATGTGGGCTTAGAACAGCTATGTGGCTTCATCTGTTGTGGGGGCCTGGCAATGAGAACATGAATTATCCTGGATGCATGAGCAGGCTCTTTAGAGCCCATTTCCTGTGGAGAGATACCTTTCTCAGCCCTGATACAGGGGGGAGGGGCTTGGTCCAGACTCAACTTGGTATACCAGATTCTGTTGATTCCCAGAAAGAGGCCTTACCTCACCTGAGGAGTGGATGGGGGTTGGATGGGGGGGTGTGGCAGGGTGGGAGAAGAGGAGGGAGGGAACTGGGGCTAGTATGTAAAATTAAAAATATTTTTAAATAAAAAAAGAAGAAAAGTTTTATGTATTTAAAAAGTCACACCAGCATTTCTACAGAATTGAAGAGAGCTCTAAAATATAGATCCCTGGAATAATTTAGAAAAATCTAGAATTCACCTTATTTTCTTCCCCCATAGAATATATAATTTGTTTTTTTTAATTATCAGAAATTTCTAAAGAAATTCAAACAAAATTTTCTTGCCTGCAAAGGTTAAGAAAATACTTCTTCATGGAACCTTCTTCAAGATTGACCTGTGAAGGATAGCAACACCCAGCCTATTTCAAATAGAGTCTATGAAATCCACCAAAGGAGTGAGCAGACAGCTGCGAATGCAGAGCACAGAGGAAGATTTAGCCGCATGAATGACCCGGGGTAGGGTATTCCTTATCAGAAATGTTGTTCTTATGTTTAGTCTCTTTATTACATTATCTAATTTTGATTGTGTGTTTTCTCATTATTGTAATGTCTTTTTCATTTTTACTTATTATCTTTGCCTATTTTTTCCTAATCCTGTGGCCCCTTTCTCTTCATTTTCATCATGATCCCTCTTTGGTGCTTTTTCTTTGCTTTCAATTATTAAATAATGCTTCTTTTATCATTTCTTCCGTCTCCCGCCCTCCTTTCATCTCATCCACTCACTGCTTCCACAATTACTCTAAGTACATTTTAATTTCAAAGCACACTCTATATTACTTTTTATATTTACTGCCTTGTGGTAATTGGTGATATATTAATGTGTTTAAATTAATTTTGAGCATACATTTCTACACCTGGTAGAGTTAGGTTTGGTGCTGCTACAGCAGTTGGTTTAATCCTTGTTGAGTATTACTGTCGACTTCAAGATCAGACTACTAAGAAGATTTACAAATAAAACAACAAAAAATTAAAATCAAAGTATATACAAACTGCAACACAGAAGCAAACAAAAAATAACGCAACATGACTTCTCCAAATGATCATAGCTCCTCAATAACAAAAAAAAAATACTGACATGGGTAAAATATGAAATTAGAAGTCAAAAATTTATTAGCAAAAATTAGCAACAACCTGAAAGAGATTATAAACAAGTATATGAGTGAGGCATGGAAACTAAACCAAGACCTAGACAAGAAAGCTAGTAACACACAGGGGAAAGTCAACAACATGTATGAAACTTAAAGACAGGATGGAAAAGACATAAGCTTGGAAGAGAAGTTCATCAGGAAAATTCAGAATTTGAAAACAAATAGGACTGTTAGAAATAAAGATTTCAATAACCCTAAAAATGCAATAGAAGTACCACAAACAAACAAATAAATAAACAAACAAATGACAGACCATCAGATAGAGGTCAAGGTCAAGGGATTACATTAAAACACTAGTAATGGAAAAAATAAATGAGCATGACCACACCATCCCAAACCTCTGGATTACTATCAAGATATCAAACACAGAAACTCATGGGATAGATGAAGGTGCAGTAAAATCAAAAGTCACAAGATTCTAGTCAACAAAATTTCAGCAGAAAATTGATTAAATCTGTATAGACATCCAAACACAAGAGGCCTTTAGAACCCTAAAGAAACATCACTAGAGAAGAACAGCATAAAGGATATTATAAGCAAATGGTAAAAATATAATGCTGGAGGCTGACAATGGAAAACACAACCCACCCAAAATGTAAACATGTCTGAATAATATCAGATCCTTCAGCAGCAGTCTTAAAGACATGAAACCACAGAATTTATGGCCCCAAAGTAAATGAGTACCAACAAACATTTCTATATTCAACCAAACTATCATCAGTTCATAGCCACCAAACAAGCACTGCAGAAAATGCTTAAAATAATACCACAGATTGACGGAGATGGGGAGATTCATTATGTGCCAAGTTGCACAAGCATGAGTCTCCAAATTTCTATTCCCAGTATCAACGTAAATGCCAGGCACAACAGCAAATATCTGCAACTCCAATGCTGATGAAGCAGAGACAGGCAGATTCTTGTCATTGGGTACCAGTCTAACAAAGTGGTTAACTCAGGGGCAGTACTAGATATTCTGTCTCTAAAAGTAAGATGGAGATAGATCAAGAAAGATATACAAGGTCAAAACTCTGGACAGGAACTAAAAATCTACAGAGAAACCCTATCTCGAAAAATCAAAAAAAAAAAAAAAAAAAAAAAAAAACCTCTGTCTTCTATCTGTAAACACTGTGCACACACTCAGAGAAATATGGTATGTACTCACTCATAAGTGGATTCTAGCCATAAACAAAGGCTATTGTTAAGCCTATAATTCCTGATCCTAGAGAAGTTAAATAAGAAGGTGAACCCAAAGAAAAACCTATAGTTATCCTCCTGGATATTGAAAGTAGACAAGATCGCCAGGCAAAAGTTGGGAGCACGGGGGTGGGGGTGGGGTGGGGGTAAGGGGAAATGGGGAGAGAGAAATGAGAAGGGGAGGATGGGGAGAGCTTGGGGGAATGGGATGGTTAAGATGGAGGAAGGGTAGATATGGGAGCAGGGAAGAAGATATCTTAAATAAGGGATATCTTTTAGGGTTGGCAAGAGACTTGGTTCCAGAGGGGTTCCCAGGTGTCCAAAAGGATTTCCCCAGCTAGGTCCTTGGGCAGGCGAGGAGAGGGTGCCTGAAGTGGCCTTCTCCCATAGCTACACTGATGAATATCTTGCATATCACTATAGAACCTTGATCTGGCGATGGATGGAGACAGAAACAGAGACCCACATTGGAGCACCGGACTGAGCTCCCAAGGCCCAGATGAAGAGCAGAAGGAGGGAGAACATGAGCAAGAAAGTCAGGACCTCGAGGGGTGCATCCACTTACAGAGATAGTGGGACTGATCTAATGGGAGCTCACCAAGGCCAGCTGGACTGGGACTGAATGAGCATATGATCAAACCGAACTCTCTGAATGTGGCTGACAGTGATTGCGAACTGAGAAGCCAATGATAATGACACCGGGTTTTGATTCTAAGGCTGTGTGGGAGCCTAGTCTGTTTGGATGTACACCTTCCTAGACCTAGATGGAGAGGGGAGGGCCTTGAACTTCCCACAGGGCAGGGCACCCTGACTTCTCTTAGGACTAGAGAGGGAGGGGGAGGGGAGTGAAGGGAGGGGGAGGGAAATGGGAGGAGGGGAGGAGGTGAAAATTTTTAATAAATGAATTAAAATAAATAAAGAAAGAAAGAAACAACAAAACAAAAAAAACCCACGTCCAATTGAATTAAATGAATTAGGAGACCTCTGTTAATAACAAGGTTAAATATAAATGGCTTTAACACACCAATAAGAAGAGATTAGCTTATTCAATTTAAAGACAAGATCCAATGATCTATTGTATTTATGGGTTGTGAGAAATCATATTAGAAAGGTATAGTCACATGCATGTTTATTGCTGAACTATTCACAATAGCGAAGATATAGATCCTGTCCATATCTTTGATATCCATCAATAAATGAATGGACCAATGAAATGTACTATTATAAACAATGGAATTTTATTAAACTATAAAGAAATAACTGGACAAATAACAAAATTTTGATCACATTATATATATATATATATACATATATAATATATATGAAACATGAAGGTAGAGAGGGAAATGAGAGATGTAAAGTGATACATGCAACATACAATAAGGGAGTAATCAAATACAAGAGGTAACAGAACATTTGTATCAAGAATGCAGAAAGGAGAACGCAGGAGAAATAAAGGGCACCAATAAAAATTGGAGAACAATCAAGAAAAGGCTGGGGGAGTAAATAAGAAAGTACGATGATGTATACATATGAAAATATCGCATGAAATCCACTCCCTTACACACTAACCCAAAAATGTAATAAAAAGTTAAAGGCTATTCAAAACACAGAGACAAGACAAAAAGAACAATTTTCTGAGACTAACCATTGCTTTATAAAATTTCACTTTAATGATACACAATATTTGAAAACGGTTGGCTTCAAAATTTCCAGTGGGAAAGATTTATATTAGTAATGATACAACAACAAAGATTTATTAAATGGCAATGCTTGTTCTGCATTAATGATAGGATTCAATTCAGCTCATTGGAGTATTTTCCTTATAAAAACTTAGGCTCAACTTAACCTTAGCAGAATGAAACTGCATGTATTGTGTGATTCTTCTTTAATCTGTTGATTTAAATGTATCAAATGAAGTTGTATCTGAAGTTACATGTGAAACAATCAGTCTAACTAGAGAATGACACAGCTAATTTTAGTAAACAAATAAATGAGAATATTTCCCAATTAGTGCCAGTAAACAAAAACTATGCAAGACATCACAAACCCACAGACATTTAGGCAAAAAGGTTTCATTTTGAGATTTTAATCTCCAGTTTGTTAAATATGCAGAGCACAATTCTATTTAAGGTGTTTGCATTTTGGTTTCCATGGTAACTTTGAGAGGCTCATCTGAAATAATTTTTTAAGGTGAGGAAAAATCTTACAGACATTTTAAGTTATAATGTTGGTATTTCCATAACTCATATTAATATAAAAAGCCATCCAATTGGCACAAGTAGTTATGTTTTCTGAATAAAGTTAGGGTCATATTCTGATGTAGACTTCCCAATGTTTAGATAACTTGTACATGCCCATTACTTTTTAATATATTTTTTCTCAGGTGAAGATGAGACGATTGGCCCCATTACTGAGGAATAGGTATGAGACTCTTTCTGTTGACTATCACGTTGTGTGAAGAGAAAGTTTTTTCTCAGAAGGGTCCCGGATGATATTGGCATAGAGAACTCCTGTAGACAGATTATTTGATTGAAGTGGATGTTTCTTCCCAACACTCAGTATCACTTTGAAATGACATGACTAAACTGACAGAGTAGAAAGGTTATTCTAGATAATCATTTCATCACATTGTGTTGGAACATCCAAACATTCAAGAGAGATGGTCTGAAGATTCTCCTTCCTCTGATGAATTTCCAAAGTACTGTCCTTACATCTCACACATGACTGGATGAACAAACTACCATGCTCTGAAAATTGATCACGAAATTCAGAAGTCATAAAATAATACACAACTGGATCAAGACAACAATTCAGATTTGCAAGACACAGGGAAATGATGTGAAAACACAGAGTACTTTTAATAAAAGAACAGTTGGAGAAGACGTGTTGCTTCACCATCATAAAAAACGGGAAGTTGAGATGGTAAGGCGTGAAGCACACTATGAATACCACCGCACACATTAGGACCATCCTCAAAGCCTTTTTTCTCTCTTTAATATTCTGGGGTGGATCATGGAATTCCTGTAGAGATTTTCTTGTTTTCCATGTGCAATATGTAATAATTACAACAGGCAATACAAACCCTCCAAGTTCAGCAGCCGTCACCATGCCGATGGAGGAAGCCATACTAATGTCATGAAGCCCTAAATCAGCAAAGCAGGATTCGCTGTTGTTGGCTAGGCCTGCACTTCTCAGAATGGGAAGTGGCAAACAGGCAGTACCCACGACGACCCAGATGGCAACACTGATGCCCACGTCGTACCTACGCTTCCAGTTTCTGGCTCTGAATGGCTTGAGGAGAAAGAGGCATCTCTGAAGGCTGATGCATGTCAAGAAAAAAATGCTGGCATACATGTTGAGATATTTCAGATAGAAGCAGAGCAGGCAAAGAGCCCTCTGGAATGGCCAGTGACGGTTGATATAATAGTAAATCCGGAGAGGTAAGGACAGGACGTGAGCGAGATCTGCCACGGAGAGGTTGATCATGAAAATGATGGCCTTATTCTTCTTGCTGATGAAGCGGCACAGGACCCACAGGGCTGCACTGTTAGCCAGGAGACCAGGGATGAATATAAAGATATAGGTGGTTGCATACAGAGAGTATTGAAATGTCACATATGTGACACTGCAATTACTCTCAGCAGTGCTGGTACTATTGCTGCCCATCTTGAATATCTCAGTATGTTCATCAAGTTGACCTATAGAGTTATGGCTCCTGTCCAAAGATATAGGTGGTTGCCAAGAGGGTGTACTGAAATGGCATTTGCAGATCAGTGCACTTAACTGTCATACTATTTGTGCAGTGACTTCCCAACTTGTGCAATTATATTCCTTCCTTAGGCAAAGCCTTTGCTTGGTGGTTTCTATGGAAAATAGAATAAAGATAGGGTCAGAGGCAGGTCAGCATATTAGTTGTATTCCTACCAGAGGTGGTAAAATGTCATCTTTCATAAATTTGAAAGCTCTCATCTATGTCGAATTAAAATAGTGGAGCAATTTACCAAAAGACAAATAGTAACTAGGGAGATATTTTTGAAAATGTTAAAGATAGTTATTTTGACAATAACTTTAATCGGGTTTTTATTCTGACAGAGAATCATCAAAATTTTGCAGGTAACCAACAGCCAAGATCTCATGACCCATTAGCCCCCAGACAAATATCCCATCACCCTTGTGAAGTTCCATGTTTCATTTGTATACCTGTCTCTGTCCGAAAAGTTTGAGATTTAGCAACGTTATTGTCATCAACCCCAGGATAATGAAATTTTAATCCATTTTCAGTAGCTACTTTATAAATCATTATATGGTTGCTAAGGTGAGCTATGAAATCTTAATAGCACATGCATTAGGGGTCTAAGCAGGTGCTGGCAGGGCACCAGGTTTTAGGAAGGATAAGGTCTCAAGAAAAACAGGGCTCCCTTCTTCAAAATTTGACTGAAAGCAAGGTTTGTTTTACTAACATCTTGTTAACACCTTTTATAAGCTCTTGCCACAAAAGTTTTGTGTTCATTAACAATACCACGGCAGCTTCAGACACTCATATATATTGAAACTATCCTTTCACTATTTCAGTCAGCTTCTAGAATGCATGAAGCCCTAGAGGGTATCCTGTCAGAAATGAAGCGAAAGGGGGCTGTTTCCCTTTAGCTCTGAAATCCAGTGAAAATTACTCATGTAAATTGTTGTATTTCCAGTCGTCATAAATTTTGAAAATGTCTTTCATTGATTTAGTGACTTCAAATCTGTTTCCGTGTTGTTTCAGCTTAGCTATTCCTGTCAAAGACAAAAGAGTCTACTCCTTGCTAGACAAAAAAAGCTCTTCAAATATCTGAAAATAACAATCATGCCTTCCCTAAAATCTTCCTTAGCCAGGTTAAACATTCATTTCCTAATATGACATTGTCCTTGTTCTTGGTTTTGTTTTATGTTACAACTTTACTGCTTTTGGCCAAAAGCCACCATGGTACAACTTATTTCACCCTTAGAATGAACATTTAACTAATTATCATTTGATAGTTTTTAGGAAATATGTTTTATATATCTGATTTCAAACACAAAAGAATAAACAACATTTTATTGCTTCGTTGTACTTTTTAGTACTTGAAAAGGCAGTTAGTTTGCTACACATTTATAAAGTTAAAGGAAAGATGAGACAACAATAATGGCAACAAGTATTCAAGTGGAAAAGTGAAATGCATATGCTGCAATGCCTCTCGAATTAGTCTGCAAAGTAATATGGGGTCCTAGAACCATGGGTACAAACCTAGCCACAGTCAATCAAAAGCTGTAAAGATGTAAGCAATTCAGACAAAGCCCATACTGTTTCAGAACCTACGTGATGTCTCTGCAGTGAGTACATGTGACTCTTGGATAAACTGTATTTACTTAGCTGAAAGTTCAGTGCAGTCAAACAACCAGGTCATTCAGGCAAACCGCTACTCTGATTTTTTTTTTTTTTTGAGTTAACTATGCTGTTGAATCAGGCAATTGGCCCAGTAAAGTGTAAATGGAGAAACACTATCACCTTTTTATAATTTTCTTGCACTAACTGAAATAACTGATATTGTGTTTTTTTATATTCAAGCTAAATTTTTAAAATACTTGCAAACACAAACCAGGTGGAGTGTTCAAATACAATCAAAACACTTAATGCTGATAATCTTTGGTTTAATTATAAAAATTAATAGCAATTACATAATTCCTATTTTGTACAGATTCTATAATAAGTATTCTGTGTATATTCTATCAATCTCTGACACCAGTGTTATGAAACAACAATATACAATGGCTGATTTGTCAGATGAACAACCCGAGACTTCTAAAAGGCAAGGTTCCCTTCCACAAATCACAAAAGTAATTTTTCTGGCATCCCAGTATCCATAATTCTAATAATTCTCTTTAGTGAGCATCATATAATATTTTTGGCATGATGAGGACACTTTCCTTTCCAGGTGATTTTCCTGCGGGAAATAGAAATCTCCTACATGCCTAATACTCATCCTCTTGTTGCATATTTTCCTTTCAAATAAAAGTCTAGTAAATGGTTTTGAATATTAGAAAGGTCTGCTGACTTTTTGTTGGGTGAATGATTTTTTTGAAGGACAAATGAATCTGAGAGACAGAAAGTCTCTGTGAGAGGAAATGAATGAGTGAGAATGAAGGAGTGTCTGGGGATTAAGATTTAGCTGTGATGTTTGACTTGACCACCAGGTGTCAGAAGTACACCAATGTTCAAATACGTTAACACATGAAAGAAATTTGAGACTCCATTAATAGAAAAATTAAAGGTGATCAATTGGCATCCTGTGAACTTCAAAAACAGAATAGTTTCAACAGTATTTTAGAATGCTTGGTTTACTATTGTCATCAGCTTCCACATTTCATAATCATTTTCTAAAGACTGCTTGGCTTCTAGATGTATTATAGATTCCTAAATTATACAGCTATTAGGGGTGATCTAGATAAGAATCAGTTACTTTTCAGAAGAGGAAAACAATTCTAGAAAGAGAAACCTAAAAGTTACAAATTCACATAGAAAGTTAGTGGTAATGACTGAACTGGGGTCTCTGGCCTCTCACCACAGAATAATAGCAACTTTTCCAGGAACTTTGAAGATGGAAAGCACATTTTGGTAATTACACGATAACACAAATGTTCAGAAATGAACCAATGCCAGATTTTAGATCACTAACCTTGACAGTTAACTGTTATAAAAAGAGGTATTGCTTCCTTCCAAATTTTCCAGAGCAAATATACTATCTTTAAAGGAATAACTCTAGTCCCTGAAGGATAAGATTGTGTAAGAAGCCTACTTAAAAATACTTAATTATGTTGTTGCTAATCTTTCATTATTTCTACACATAAGGAAATGAGTTCCATTAGAAAATAGAGATAAGCAAAGACAAAACAAATTTTACTAGTATCAAATGCTCAGTCTTAGAGTCTCGATACAGTCTGGTTTTATACATATACAGAGACAATTATATAAACAAAAGTTTCCAGACATAACATTTTCATTCATAAACTTTGCAGGCAATTTTTCTATGTATATTGACTTATAAATGGATTTATAAATAGCCGTTTTAATTAAATTTGACTTGTATACACATATATATGCATAAACATAGTTTTATTCACTTAATCACAGTTGGAATAAAAATCCATGTCAGTAACATCTAAATGATCAATGGATATTTGCATTTTAATTAAATTACCTAGTATAATTTATTTAATTAATGGACATTGTAGCTGATTACCATTTTTCTTACTATTAGAAACAGTGAGAAAGCCCAGAATGGTGATACCTGTTTAGAGTCCTAAAGTTGGGAGGTCCAGGCAGGAGAATCAGGAGTTAAAGTTCACCATCCTTTACATAGCTATGCCAAGGTCAGCTGGGCCATGTGAGATCTTTTCTGAAAAAAAAAATACAAGTCATAGTAAACATTATTACACAGTCATCTTTATATAGTTGAACAACTTGCTTCTTAAATTTTAAGTTGAATTTCTAGGAATTAAGTAGGAAATTCAAATTATCCAAGAAGGCTTCCCATATGAAATTCCAAAGTTCATGTTCTATTCTGTAACCTCACAGTGTCAAATATGTTAGTGTTCCCAATAAATGAAATCCTGTCTGTCTGGTGGAAGATGTAGCTAACAATGACTCAGTTGAATAACATGTGACAAATTGTGCAAACAAAAGTTGAACATAGCTGTACACATTTTCAGATAGTAACTCAAGCTGAATAATATATCCTTTACCCCATATAGCTATGATTTTCAACAGAACATTTAAATTTTCCTGTTGGTAGTTTTCCAGTATTCTAAGAATCATTTGTTATTTTGTGATGGTCCATGGCCAATCTCCAGAATGGATGGTGGCGCATTTCTTAGCACCTAGCTAAAGGATCAGCTGAAGTTAGACAACTACAACAGTTATCTTAACATTACAATGGAAAAGAATCTTGAAAGTTCCACTTTTAATAGGCTTATAACCACAAATCAAAATACTGTAGCACATGACTCTCAAAGTTAAACATGCTTCAGAATGATCTAGAGTGAAGTCCTACCCAGAATTTTTCATTCAGTAGATCTCTAATGGGGACCAATAATAAACACTTCTAATAATTATCTCACGTGATCACTGTTTGAAATCACTGCCCGCACACACTTCTAATACAAGCAAGAGTTGTTTTATCTGAGAAAAAAAGTACTTTTTCCTCACAAATATTGGGAATCATTTAACTCACCGTTTTTTCTTTTCCGCATTGGATATAAGGAAATTTTTTGACAAGTTCATGGTCTAATTTCCAACAATTTGTAGTATAATCTGGCATGTTTCTCTATACTCAATTATCTTTCTCTTCTCAACACTCTGGAAAAAATACTAATAAAAATATTTAAGGGAGGTTTTTCTCAGTGCTTAAGAGCACTTGTTGTTCATAGGACCTTAGTTCCATTCCCAGCACACATATGGAGGGCTCACTGAATCCTTGGGCACCAGGCACACATGTGGTGCACAGACATACATTCAGGCAAAATGCTCATACACATAAAATGATAAAAGAAAATCTAAAAAAAAAAAAAAATCGAGACCAAAATACTGCATCATGTTTCTGGTTTTTAAAAACACAGTCGGGCTCTCTGTTTAAAAAACAAAGCTTCCATAATTGGAAAACAATGTCAGTTATCTGAATTAGTTATTTATTACCTGATGCATCTTTGAGAAAAGCTTAAAGAACTTCTTTCTAAAGTATCTTGTACAATCAGTTCTATATAAAAGTTATTTTTAATGTTCAGAGTCACCACCATGCTGAGGCTTTAGCACTTGTATAAACAATGTTTCCCAAAATTCTTACCGCACCAAGACAAAACATGCATTATAGGAAAACAAATTACGTTGTCTTAAACTTCCTAGTCCTCCTCCAGTGTCAGGAACTTCAAAACAGGAGGTTCAATAAAAGTCAAAGGATACAGTGATCTTAAAAAGACTTTCTTTGGCTTCAGAATGTAACTGGTAAAAACACTTTGCTCATTTGTGGCTGATTTTTGTTTTAACAGTAAAATCTATTTCTGATTTTACCACCACCCCTCCCCCAGAATTAGGAAAAACTCATAAATTTTGTCCCCAAACCACCCATTTCAAATTCTTTTTTATCTGGTGCCAGTGTAACTTAAATTCAGTTTTCTGGTTTTGTTTATTTTTCTTCCTGACAGTCAATATACTATAGTAGTACAACTGCAGATATTTTCAGACAGACCTGAGTTTGAAAGCAAGTATCTGTGCTTATAAGTTGTTTTTCTTGATTTATCTTATCTACAGTCTCGTAGATTATACAATGTGCACCATTGTTTATATGTTCAAAGAAGGAAGATAATTTTCACAATGTTTGCATCTGGTATATAGTAATGTCACGATGCATGCTGCTTTTATTCCCATTTGTTTTGTGAAATTCTTCTGAGTCATGAAAGAAGACAAAACATAAATACATTTCAAAGCCCAGCTTAAGTTTCTTGTAGCTCAGGAAACTACTCCTGACTTCTTAAGCCCTTGTTGACCTCAATTTTCTTTGGATTTTTGATGTATCTGCCAACTTACAACTTCATGGATACCATATTCCACAACAAATTTACTAAGAATTTCTAATGTATCTTATGCACCTGATACCCTTTAATTCTCATGACAACTCAATATTTGATCACTGGGAGAAGGTACGTAATTTTATATTGTTTGGGTAATTGATTTTGAGTTCTAACCTCCTTACCAAGCATATTATCTTACTATTTTTGAAACATAGCTCCTAGTCCCTTAAAAGTGTGCATTTACATGTTATATGATCGTTCTGACATATACTCAATCAACACAACACATGATATCTTGAACATGTTTACCAACTAGCCTCATGCATAACCACCAAATTACAATATTTCTGTTTTTCTTGACTTTAAAATATATAGGTGGCCATAATCTGCATCTCTCACTTAACTTCTAAGTAGTCTCTTTACTTTCAATGAAACTCTTGGAAAATAAGCTGACATTGATCTGCAGTGGAGTTGTTCAAGGTAAAACAAAACTTGCAATCCAAGTGTAAACAACTAAGCAAACCACTCAAAGGTGAAAGCAAAATAAAAAAATAAATGAATTCAAATGTTCATAAAGAAATGTTTATTAACACAAGTGAAAAGAAAATGAATATTAAATTAAAATTTCACACCATAAAACATTGAGAAAATGAATATTCAAAAAGCCTCTTAACACCTAACCTTATTTTAAATTAAATATAGGCAAATCAGACATATAGGTGGATAGGTATCCATTGCTAAAATGGAATAAGATAAATAACCATATTCATCTCTATGTTACCTACGAAGAACAACTAAAAAGTATCTTCAGTATGTTGATACAATCTCAGGACCAAAATGTTGAAACAAATCCACTAATTTGGTGGGTGTGGCATATGCCTTAATTGATGGGTAAACTAAGACAAAATGGTTTCTTGAGCTCAATAATTCAAGGACAGGCTGGGGAAAAATAGTAAGAGGAGAGATGAATTAATAGAAGGAAATTTTGGAATTTAACAAATAGAAACAAATTTACAAATTCTAAAGTAACAGAAGCATCAAAATATCATAAGAAAAAAACAAAAATGTTTCAATTTGCCCTTAGAGAGAAAGTTCTATATTAAAGGATATATTAAAATTGATATTATTTTGAAATCTCTGACCTAAGCTTCTACATTATGGAAGCATCAATGGGAAAAAAATCACTTAAGCAAAATCGAGCAATATAAAATGAATAAAACAAAGCATGAAAAAGCAAAAAAGATTAAAAATAATAGAAAAAAACAGAACCAAAATTAATCCTTTGAAGACATAAACAAAACTTGCAAGCCTTTAATATGTCCAGGAAAAAATTTATAAAAAAAAAACACAACTTAATAATAACAAGTTGAAAGAGAATACATTATTACTGACAGAATAGAATTAAGGTATATTATAAAACAATATTTACAACAGTATGCAAAAGTTTATATGGTTTACATATTTACACAAACCAATCAAAATATATATTTATTATTACATTTTAAGAAATGAATGGACTTAGGAAGAAAGTAAACAAAATTAACATTCAATATCCATATCACAATGAAAAGTGTAAGTGCCAATGGCTTCTATATGACTCTTAAAGCTTTTTAGAAGAAATAACACTGAAGATTTAGCATTGCTTAGCTTAAACAACAATGGAGCCAAATTGTTGTATACATTAATTGCAATACTTATCAAAATCATAGCTGCCTTAATTACAGATATTGGCAAAATTATTTTAAAAATCCAAAAATGCAAAGAGTTTTTGCCTGACAAGAGAAAAAACTAGAAAATGCATACTTCCATATTTCAAAACTCATTTTAAAATGACAAAAATCAAAACAAAGTGCCTGTAATATGAAGATATACATACGGATTAATAGAATATATTTAAAGTTTAGAAATAGAGCTTTTAAGCATGTGGTCAAGAGATTTTCTAGAAGAGTGCCAACAAAATGTTAGGAAGAAGGAATAGTATTGTCAGCAATCTTGGAGTAACTGGATGGCTGGACAGAAAAACATGAACTTGATAGCCATGATTATCTTGATCTTTTTGTATATCAACTCAGTGAAGCTATGATTTGTTGGATGAGGCCGCTTGTTCTTCCCGGCAACAGCTAGCATACACTCGAAATAATCACACAGAAATTGTATTATTTAAATCACTGCTTGGCCCATTAGCTTTAGCTTCTTATTGACTAACTCTTACATATTAATTTAACCCATTTCTAGTAATCTGTGTATAGCCAAGTGGCATTGGCTTCCCGGCAAAGTTTTGGCATGTCTGACTCTGGAAGCGGCTCCATGGCCTCTGCGGATTCCTCCCTTCTTTCTCCCAGCATTCAGTCTTGTCCTCTCTGCCTACCTAAGTTCTGCCCTATTAACAAGCCAAGGCAGTTTCTTTATTCATTAATGATAATCACAGCACACAGAGGGGACTCCCACATCACCCCCATTTTCTGTTTAAATAAAAAGAAAGGCTTTAACTTCAACATGGTAAAATTACATATAACAAAACAGGTATCAAACAAGAATTACAGTTATAATATTTATATCTATTTTATATTTTATCATAACCAAGGAAAACTATAACTGTAAATACTTCAACTTCATCAAAGACTCCAGAAGGATATAATATTACCTAAGGAAACAGTAAGTGAATTATAAGCAACTTCCAAAACTCTAGAATTGACAGAGACATCTCACTGCCTGGAAAGTCACCCAAAGTTCTTTTGTACCATTGGGGCATCCATCTTCAGCCTATAGGCCCATAGTATCCAGCAGACTTTTCCATGAAGCAAGAAATTTCAATGACAGTTATGTCCATATTGGCAGTTTGCCAGTCACATTCTTCTGTATCCTGTCTCGCAGACTCTTTCATGAAGCAGGAACCCGGAAGGATCATCTCACCTTTAGGCAAGTTCAGAAGTCATTTCTCTGCAGGTCCTGCAAGTCCAGTTAAGCAGTCCAGGAAATAGCAGTTTCTTGCCCAAATGGCTAACAAACTCCATTAGGAGCTTCTTTGATGTCCATCTTCCTCTTGAACTAATTGGTGCTGCCAGGAGCAGAAGTGTCTTATTGCCATTGTAAGACCAAAATTTTTAAAACATTTAAATGCCATATTCTGAAGATCTCTGAAAGATTTGAAGAATACCTACCAAACTGCAATATATCTCTATACATCTAGAAAATATAACTAACATGACTACAAGCTTGACTATTATAGATGAGTATTTATTAACTTATATTTCTTAATTATACACTACATTTTTAAATGAGCTACACAGACACAATAATCAAGATCAGAAAGACATATATGTATAACAAAATTGACCTTAAATTTGTATCAATAAACTAAGATTCATACCAATGCAAATTATTCATCTCTATATCTTATCTCCCTTTAAATGTAAACAAACAATATTTGGGAATAGGATCCAGGGTTCAAGTCCCTGTTTGGGTTCAAGATGATGAATGGAAGTTACAAAAAAATCCAACACCAGTTCAAAATTATGAATAATAAAAGGGTTATTTATTTAAGGGGAAAACTTACAGATGACTTTCCTAGATAACAGTCCTCTGTGCAAACAAGAACAGAGTCTAGCAGCTGGAACTTGGAGACAGAAGCAAGAGAGAGTGGCTGCACATTTACAGCTGCTTTTACAGTATATGACTCACCCGAGTGGGTTGCTATCTTAAAGGCTATTGGTTGAAGGAGCAGAATGTGCTCCTACAGCAATGGTCCTAGTTATTAAATCTATCTCTGTCTCTCTGTCTCTGTCTCTGTCTCTCTCTCTCTCACACACACAAACACACACACTCCTACTATATAAGCTTTTAAGATGATCCTATATCTTTTCAATTGTACATAGTACTATAAAATAAGAAGCTGCAATTATCTCTTCCAGAACATAGACGTTACAAAAAGAGTAGTTTTTGTTATTGATATTTTCATGCATGTACATAGTTTATTTGCTTATTGTCCCCATTCTCTCTTCCTTTTTTCCTCTTTCCTCTTTACCACTGGTCAGCACAGCCCCCAAATAATCTGCTTTTTTCCTTCAGATATATATAATGCTAAAAGTTTTATTCATCAGAAGAAATGTGATAGTCGTGTTTCTTAGTCTGGCTTATTTTGTCTAAAAGAACATTCTCCTTTTATTCATTTTCCTTCGAAGGAAATCATTTTCTTCTTCATGAATGACAAATATCCCTATGATATATACATATCACACTTTGTTTACCTATTCATCTGTTGATGGATACCTTGCTGATTCCATGTATAGCTTACTGTGAATAGTGACTAAATAAATATGGATATTTTGGTATCTTTAAATTCCTTGGAAACATACTGATGTGGGATTCTCCTCTTTATACTATGATTAATTAAGAAACTGTTTTGGGCCTATGGCAGGGCAGAACAGAGGTAGGTGAGGAAAACTAAACTGAATCCCGGGAGAAAAAAGGCAAAGTCAGTAGCCCTGCCAAAGATAGATGCAAGGAGTGGAACTTTATCCAGTAAGCCACAGCCATGTGGCGATACACAGATTAATAGAGATGGGTTAGTTTAGCATATAAGAGTTAGCCAACTCCATCCTTTTGCCTGCAAAACATAATATTGAGTAAGCTAACACAGACCCAGAAAGACAATTATCATATGTACTCACTCATGAGTGGATTTTAAATATAAAGAAAAGAAAATCAACCTACAAATCACAATCCCAGAGATCCTAGACAGCATTGAGGACCCTAAGAGAAACATACATGGGAATTTATATGGGAAGTAGAAAAAGACAAGATCTCCTGAGTAAACTGGGAGCATGGGGACCATAATAGAGAGGTAATCAGGAGGGGAAAGGAAGGGAAGAGAGCAGAGAAAAAAATGTATAGCTCAATAAAATCAACCCCAGCACCCAGGCAGGCTGAGCTGGGTGGCGTTATGTGCCCAAATAGGGAAGGCGGGCAGAGGGGGGTAGGGTTCTGGATGCAAGCTGGGTGGGATAGGAAGAGAGAGGCAGAATGGGGGAGTAGAGCCCCTGCAGGGAGCCCTGGAAGTATTGGGGGGCGGTGAGGAACTTCTGAGTTCCCTGTCCAGGGCTGCTGCAGCGGGTCAGAAACTCACCCCAAAGATGAGCTCAATAAAATCAATAAAAAAGAATTATCCAGAAATATGCTTAAGCTACTGACCAAATAGCTTTCTATGTGATTACTTCAGGGCTGAGCAGCCTGGAACAAACAAGCAGCCTCCTACTACAACATACCTAAGTGGTATTTCAAGATCACATAGAAGTTTCATTTTTAGGTTTTTGAAGACCCTTCATACTGATTTTCATAACAGCTAGACTAATTTACTAACTGACATTGTAATCACCAGTACATAAGTGTTCCTTTCTCTCATGCTGTATTTGTTACTTTCCTGATTCTGAGATAAAGTGCCATGATCAAGAACAACTCATGGAAGAAAAAAAATTGCTTTAGCTTACACTTCTGGAGTGAGAGTAAGGATAGCAAGGGGAGGCATGACAGTAGGCAGTTGGAACAGGAAGCTGAAAGATCGTATCTTAAACCTCCAAAATGAACTCTGAACCAGAGAGTTCACAGGAAGTTCAGTAAGGCTATAAACATTAAATCTCGTCTTCAATGACATATTTCCTCCAGCAAGGTCATACATCCTAAAGATTTCCATAACTTCCACAAACAGTGTCACCAACTGGTGACCAAGTCTACAAATATCTGAACCTACAAGGGGAAAAATCTCCTTCAAACCACTATATTCATAATAACAATATTTTTACTTGCTGGTAGTTATTCTAAGTGTTTTAAAAACAGAATGGCAATGTAGTTTTGATTTATGTTTCTTTGCTGGCTAAAAAAATTGTGAACATTTTTCATGTATTTATTGCTTCCACCACTAGGTGGTGAGTAGATGGTATTGTTTGGGGGAAGTAGCAGAAGGTAAGTGGGCAGTGGCTCTACCTTCATGGGGGCCATTAACACCAATACCCTCTTCTTGTCCTCATGATTTCTCCTCATCTTTGCTCCTCACAAGGATGGAGCCCTACCTTAGACAAAACTATGTGTATAACAACTACTTGAAAAATGCTTATTCTAAAAAATCAATGACTCTTCGCTGTACCCATGGGTTACTAAAAACAAGATGAACCTCAAACCTGTGCCATAATTTATATCTGTCTTTCTGCTTTGCATTAGATGATGGTAAGGGACTAGGTCATTGGTTTTATATCTATAAGGGCTGCGTAACTATACTTCATGCCCCTGATTATTGTTCTGTTTAAGCCTAAAGCTCACAACAGTTCTGCAAGCCTGGACTTAGAGCCCTTGGCCTTCTTATTCCTCTTCAGACTGTGTCCATGTTGGATAATAACTTCTCTTTTTCACTTTTTGCCATCACTTATCTTTTTAATCAAACTGTGTAACTAACCAAGCAAGCTTGTTGGGGCTGCCAGAGCTCTGGTTTTTATCCTAAAATCTCAGTAAACGAGAGTGATTCTAGATATTAGGCATGTCACGGGGCTTTAATATTTGAAGGCATTTCCATGATCTGACTAAATTTCATACTCACTTGACTCTAAGGGTAAACATTTAGATAATCTGAGTAGACACAACTTGACCAGTTAGAAACCTGCAGATAGCAGCTTGAGCCTACGCATTTCATCCTTCTTCTTCTGAGAGAACAATCTGACTTAAGAATTTCTGCCTTGCCTAGTCAGCACCTATGATTGTATAAGCAATTCCTTGCAATCTATTTCTTAATTTATACCCACTACTAATTCTGTTCCACAAATTGGATGTTGACTGATTCTAATATGAGTCATGTGATATTTTTTAAAAAGTACCATGTTAAGGATGAATTTTGGAAATTATTCTGAACTTTTATGAGTTTGATGTTCACTAATCTGTTCAGAACTAAATGCATCAATGACTATTGTGTATGGTGAAAAGGCCATGATAGCTGAAGACATGATTTGGCAATAGAGGTACTCAAAATATTGCCATTGAAATTTTCTAACCAATCTAAAAGAAGATAAAGTTGCAGAATGCCATCTATTTTATCATTTTAGAATTAAGATGTTCAAATATATAAAATTTTAGAATAGAGTGCGATTGACTGCTTATTCCTCAATATGCAAGAAGAAGTGACAAAAGAAAATAACAAGCCCAAGATTTCAAATTTATATCTGAAGCTTCATGTTGATAACCTACAAGCATTTTATTTTCTATTTAAAAAACACTTATCTATGGTCATAGGGTCAATTTAGTTCAACCAAAATAAATGTCATCTTTTAACTGACTGAATTATAACACACATTAAGTTTCCAATTGCATAAATACTTTTCTTAAAGAAGAGCATTGACTAGAAACACATAGATAATAAAAACTTGAATGGAAACATATCAGTAAATCCAAGTGAATCTGGCAATACTAAACATCTCAATTGCTCTGTGTTCTCTCTAGTCAAAACAGGCCTCTGAACTCTGCCTAAATATTTTATTGTCCCTTTGTCTAGTAATGAGTAACAGCATCCTTTATGATAGTTGCCTCTGATTCTCTTCAAGACTTGCTGCCATAAGCCCTCGTGCTTCTAAACCAAGAACACCATTACAGCCTTAGTATGTGTCAACAAATAAGATACAATGTATAAATCTCAAATCTTCTAGATCTGTGAAATTTCTGTCAGATAGTACAGAATAGGCTGAAATAACCTTATAAAGATGGTAGATAGGGTCCTCTTTAGAAGGCAGTATATACACATCTGGGTGAACTACTCTGGCTTTGCTATTTTTTAAATGTTTTTGGTTCCCTAACATCTACATGTTAGAACCTACTCACCAGTATGATGGGGGATTTGGTGGGGGGAAGTGGCTAAGAGAAATCTTTTTTTTTTTAAGAGAAATCTTTATAAATGGAACTAGTGACTTTGTAAAATGGTTCTCAGAGACATGCCTTGTTCCCTCCCCCAAGTAAA
The DNA here is from genome assembly GCF_950005125.1 of Chionomys nivalis. Classification (NCBI taxonomy): domain Eukaryota; kingdom Metazoa; phylum Chordata; class Mammalia; order Rodentia; family Cricetidae; genus Chionomys; species Chionomys nivalis. The sequence continues at coordinate 76,713,375 of NC_080112.1, read as the reverse complement.
GATGTATGAAGAATCTACCAAGTATGTGCTAGAATAAAAAGTAGTGAACACTATATGCCAAAGTACCTTGATATTTTACTTCTCAATTTATAACTACAAGCTGTTCAGCTTATAGTGTTTCTTGGTTTATAGAACCTCAAACAAACTAAGAAAATATATGTATTAAATGATCCACAAACTACTAATTTTCTATTGACATTCATGTCACAGCCTCTGCAGCAAGTCAAGGTTGCAATGCAGCAGAAATATTTGTGGTATTGACAGGCGACAATACTATATATAAGGAGATTTTTTTAAAGCCCCTTACAGGGAAATCACAGTGCAAATTATAATTTTGGAGGAGAAACTGTCAATATCTTCAGGTAAATGCTGCTATTTGAGATATACTTTTGAGGCCTTTGTAGACACTCAACCCTCTAGTTTTGCTGGCCATCTTAAACTAGGTATCCTGGATGTTTGAAGCCATAAATTTGTAAAGCAAAGGCCACAGCCATGACTATTATGCATTGGGAGTGCCTGTTGACCAAAAAAATAAATTCTGGTATATTTGCAAATGGTCTGTGTGATATGGAAACACAAAGAAAGGTGGACAATGGCAACATTATAGCACCTTCCTGAGACCTCCTGGAAGACTATAACAAACCTAATCCTCTCAGTGGGAAGAACATTTAGAAGTGACCTTGACTATCCTTTTGGCTCAAAAGTTAAAGTCCAAGGCTGCATGATAATATACCAGTTCATGTGCCACAGCTGATGAAAGTTTAGACGGATGTTAAGTGATTCAGAAAGTGCACTGTGCTGAGGAAGTTTGAGGAGCAAATATCTGGCTAGAGTACATTAGATAATGTAAATATAATTGTAAAATGGTTATGTAAGTCCATGAAACCTGTCCTTCTTGATTAAGAAATGAAAGTCAAAGTCTTAGTCTGACAATTCATACCCATTAGAATGATTAAAATTAAAAATCATAAATAAAATATTAGAGGACTTAAATAGCAGTTAGAGTCTTCATGTGTTTCTGGTTAGATCATGAATGTAGTGTGGCTTTGTAAAACAGATTGAAAGTGCCTCGAGGTTTTACATATAAAATTACCATGTGATCCAAGCATTCTGTCTTTATGTATTACAACTGAGGGAAATTAAAACATCAGTAATGACAAAAATTCATACAAAAATGTTAATATGAAGATCACTCATAGGAGTAAAAACATGAATAAATGGCAAACCCATCAATAGAACTGGATGAATAAAATATGATGTCAGAATGGGGAAAAAACAAAGTGCCATATAAAAAAACTATACAAAAGGATCAGATAAAACATACTGTATGAGCAAAAGACTGGCTTGATGTTTTAATACAAAACATTGTAATTAATATTATTAATATGTTGCGCAAGGAAAATCACAGGGACATACAAACTAATGAAGAAAAGGTAAAAACCTCTCAAAAACTAGAAATATTCAGAAACCATCTCAACAAAATCAATAGCAAATAGTGTTATCATTCAAAAATGATACTGGAAGTTCTAGCCACCATAATAAGACAAAGAAAAGAAGAAATAAAAGACAAATTGAAAGGCCAAAAAGACATGTTATCTATTTTAAAACAATGATTATCATGTATAAAAATGAATGAATCCACAAAAAAATCTCATAGACATAAGAATAATACATTTTTAACAGCTGAAAATGTATTCATAGTTAGGGATAAATTAAAAAACATATACAGGAACTATATATTGAGAGTCACAAAATGTTAATAATGATTGCAGGCTTACATTAAAAATGTAATGTGTTATTGACTGGTAGATTATAAAGACTATAGGGTATCCAATCTCAAGTGGCCATCCCTAACCACTTGTATTTACAAAAAATACAATATGTATTTATATCTATACATGTTATGAAAATGATATACATGTATGTACCATATATAGTATATAAAATATACATATTACATATAACAATAACAATTATAGAAGAGGTTTTGTTCTGAGAGTTTAGAGTGGTGAATTTGGAGATGGGGAAGGGAGAGGAGGCTGATGCAAACATAGTGTACTCGTGTATGAGATTCTCGAAAACATTAAAAATTATATTTAAACATTTAAACGAGTTCTTGTTTGATTTTGTCAACTTGACACAAATTACACTCATCCAAGAAGAGGGAACCTCAACTGAGAAAGCATTTTCATTAGATTGGCATGTAGGCAAGTCTGTGAGGCATTTTCTTGGTTAATGATTGATGAGAGAAAGTCTAGCGACTTTAGGTGGTGTCACCCTTGTGCAGGTGGCCCTGGGTTATTTAGCAAGGCAAACCGAGCAAGCCATGAGTGGAAGGCAGTAAACAGCGTTCCTCCATGGCCTCTGTTCCAATTTCCGACTCCAGATTTTTGACCCATTCCCTGTCCTTACTTCCTTCAGTTCAGAAGTTTGACCTGAGAGTTCTAAGACAAAATTAACACTTTTCTTCCCAACCTGTTTTGATTAGTGTTTTATCAGAACAGAGAATCAAACTACAACTCTTCCCTAAACTGGTATATAGTTTAACAGTATTCCCAAATCCCAGAAGATATTTTTGTAGGATATGGAGTTCCTTATTTGAAAAGTTGCATCATAAAGCAAAGAAACTAAAACAACTAGGTAATTATGAAAGGCAAAAGTGAGAACAGTCACTGTGTATGACTTTGTGGCTTCCTTTTCATTTAAAATTTGAGAAAGATTTTCAGTAAGTAAATCAGGCTGGCTTTGAACTTGTTCTATAATCCGGGTAAACCTTGAACTCATAGCCTTTTGCCTCAACCTGCCAAACAGCTGTGATTATAAGCTTGCTCCACTATACTATACCCAGTTGAGATTTCCACTGGAATCAAGACAGCATGGTATAGTTGGAAGACTTTTGAAAATGGATTAAGTAAACTAAAATGAAAAGGTCAACACAAATATTCACAATTTCTTGTTTTTTACAGAAAAGAAAAATTTAATGAATAAATATAACCCTTCAATCAATGATATTTTAACAACTACATATCCATAGAAGAATAAAGGTACTTATTCTACTGTTAAAAACTATGTTAAAATAAACACAAAATGCCCCATACTTCAACTTCTAAGTATAATAGTATAAAGTACAGGGAGTGTACTTCAAAATATGTTGATTAATTGCTCAAAGATATGACACAAGAATGATAATATAGGAAGAAACATGAAATAACTTTATTTGATTTCATGAAATTTGAAAACTCCGTTCTATTAAAGAGTAGGTTAAGAAGATGTAATGGTACAAGTTTGAAGAAAATGCTTCAAAGCTTCAAATCTAAGTGATTTGTATTCATTGTACATATTAAAGAAAGCCCTTAAACAATAATAAAACAATGTAACTAGAAAATGAAAAGGAATTTTTCCAAAATGGAGCTGTGAAACACACATATATTTACACACATGAGGGACAGACAGACAGACTGACAGAAAGATTGCTACTATTAGAGAAATATAACTTAAACTATAATGAATTAGAATATTGTACTTAATAGTATGTATAAAACAAAAAAATATTTGTAATATTTGAGTCAGACCAAGTGTATCTCTTATACATTAATTTTCTTAGGAAAAAAGTACAACTGCCTTGTAAATATGTTTAACAGATTTTAGCCAAACTAACAATACACGTACTATAAAGCCTAGAAATTCTACTTCTAAGTAGGGCAAAGAAAAATAAAACCATATCCATAAGAAACTTGTAAATAAATGGTCACTTCCATTTAGCTGTAATATTCTCCACCTAAAAAAGAATGGAAACAATTCAAATACTTTAGTGAATTAATAAGTAATTATATAAACAAGACTTATTATATCCCCATGCTGGTACAATATTTAGCAATAAAAACTGAACCAAGTATTGATACAGGGAACAAAATACATGTGCCGGAGAAACTAGATAAGTGAAAATGGTTCATACATAAAGGCTGTATGCTATTTCATTCTATTTATATGGTGTACTCAAAACAAAACATATATGGGGAAAGCATATGAAAAGTTATCAAAGTTCTATAGACTAGGGTGGGTTCTGATTTAATGGTATTCCAAAGAGAACTTGTGAGATGATGAAGGATTTCCAAATTGATTGTGATATTGTTTGAACAAATGTATGTATGTGATAAAATACACACACATGAATACTTGCCAAAACTGATGAAATATAAATAAGCTTTGCAGTCTAGTTCATTGTATTATATCACTTTTAACTTCCTGCTTTTGATAATGTACTATAGTTCCTTAAGATCTTATCACTGGGGAAGTTTGATAAAGTGTACACAAGGAATCCGTACTATTTTTTCAGTTTCTCGTAAAACAAAAATATATTTACTAATAAAAACGTTGTTTTTAAATTTCTTACTGAAATGCTTTAAGGCTCAACTGGCTGGAAACTAATAAAAGAGGGCTTATCTCAGACGTTTCCTTCATAATGTATTTGTAGGAAATCATTGCATCTCTACCCATGCTCTTGATTTTAATGAGTGTGATCCAAAATTAAGAAATGGCTTTCTGATCTGTTTTTGTTTGTTGTAAATATCACTGTAGCTGTAAAATCTCAATTGCAAAAACTTCAGATGCATCTCAGGAAAATCACTGGTAATCTGACAGCCACTGAACTGAGTCTTCCCATCAGAGCCAGTGAGAGCTTCTGGACATCTTAGGTTAAGTTAAGCCCAACCCTGTGTTTTCTGACCTGTCGACAGAAATGCCTTAGCATTCCTCAGTGCAAAGTCAGCACACAGAAGTCATCCAGAAAAGGAATGTGTGCACACTGCTGGAATGTAAATCAGTAAGTCACTCTTGAAAACAGTTTCCTCAAAAAGCTCAAAATAAAAGTGACTTCAATCTTGAGTATATATTCAAATGACCTAGATCAGTATGATACAAAAAGATATCAACACTTTTATGCTAATACATGATTATTCACAAATAGTCAAGATATGAAAGCAGGCAGGCTATAAATAGATGAATGAATAAAATGTGGCATATATACACAAGGAATTACTGGATAACATTGAAAAGTATGTTACATGCAACAAAGTGGGTATAACTGAAAGACAATATAAGAGAAATACACTAAGTTAAGAAAATGCTATATAATCTCACTTAAATATGAAATTTAAGAATATAATTCATAGAAAACGAAAATATAATTATGTCTGTCAGAGATTAGAGGGAGGATAGAAAAAGGAAAAATGGTAATTAAAGTATACCAAGTTACCTAGGCATGGTTATGCACACTTTTAATCCCAGTACTCAGGAGATAGTGGCAGAGAGATCTGAGTTCAAAGCCAGCCTGTTCTACAGAGCAAGTTCCAAGACAACAAAAACTACACAGAGAAATCCTGCCTTGAAATGCAAAACACAGGTATAAAGTTAAATAAGAAGGAATGCCATAATAATGAATTCATTACATGACAATCATAGTTAAACAACAAATGTATATGACAAACTTTCTAAAAGAACACATCTTTAACATTTTACAACAGAAAGCTGTCTGTGATTGAAAGATTATACTGTAGCTCATAAACATACTCTACTGTATGCTGATTAAAAAGTTTTATAAGGAAAAATTATTGAAAAGAAAAGGAAATTATCAAAGTAAATATCTGTAATAAAGTTGAAGATGCAAAATTAAAATTTCCAAACACACAAAAAAAAAACAAAATTTGACTCGAGGATTGACTCTTCACTTTCATGACTACATTCCGAGGTTATCTACATATAGTGCATATGTATTTTAACTACACTCTTGGTTAATGAGTAGGCAGGATGTATAAATCAGAAACCTCTTTATACTATGCTGTAATCTCTCCCCTTATATCTCCCTTACCTCCTTTATGATTACTTGGTATGTTTCGAAGTGTTGACCTTCCTGGTTTGTGAAAATCTACCAACTGACTGAAAAATTCAGCCTATAAACTCATTAGCTAATTTTTCACAAGCTTAACCTTTCACCATGATTTCAATCACTGGTGTTTCAAGAAAGGAGAACTTTGAGAGGCCATAAATAACCCCTGGATTAGATTATTCATAGTGACATTTCTGGTTAGAGGCAGAGAAAAACACTTGCTGGACAAAGAGAAATATCCAGTCAGAGGGTTGGTTTTTTTTCTCTTTCCCAGCCTCAGAATAATGTACCTAGGCAGCTGCCAATTTGTAAGGCTAACTCTGATGGTATATTATAATTTTATACCACTAGAACTTTCAGACAAGTACTATTTTTCCAGTCTTGAGCAATAAGTTTGACCAAGTGGAAATGTCTCATGCTCTAGTGAATAATTTCTTTCTCAGCCTTCTAGGACACACACATTCACAGCTGCGAAAAGCAAGCCATCAGCACAGAGTCAGCCAACAGAAACCTCTCCCTTCCCCTAGGGTTCTACAATTCAGTAAACGTCTAGTCCCCACTAAGCTCCAATTTTGTGTTAAACTCTGCTGCTAAGGACACAGAGAAGATTAATTTCCTTCTCCCCCCCCCCCCAGTCTCAGAAGCTGGTTGAATAACTAATCTTTCTTCCCATTAAACTTCCTGGGTGGAGTGGGGGAAGGGGAAACTGGCTGGTAGGGAAAACTCCACCCAGAAGCTTTTAAGTCTACTGAGAACATCTTTTGTCATAATCCCACCAAAACTGTATCTAAGGAGGGTCCGTCCAGGGAGTACTGCTGATTTCAGCCTTTCTGGAGGTTCCCAGAGCACTGCAGCTGCTTGGCCTGCCTGAATTTCATATACTGGCCCGAGTATCAGTCACTTTGGAACAACTTTGCTATAGGAAAAAAGCCCCACCCATACTTGTGGTTAGAGAGATTAGGCAGAGCTCTCTCAATAGCAGACAGTATGGTGCCTCTTGGCAACCATAATATACACATAGAGCTATCCTGTGAGTCATACTCATGCTGCCCACAGCTGTTAGTTTCATTTTGTTACTGGAAAAAAATTAGAAGTACAATAAAGTATTTCTCCTAAATTTTTACCAAGAAAAAAAAAAAACTTTCATTTAGGGATTTTTTTAAAAGGGATAATTTACTGTTTTTAACATTTCATTCTCAGAAATTAAATATGTACAAATTATACTGATTTCCTTACCTCAGGAGAAAGAAGGTGTTGGTGTAAATAAGTTTCATTTATATTGTCCTAATAAACAGGTTTCATTTATATTTTACTGCAGCTTACAGTCTCATCTAGAGTCATATGTAATTTTACATATTGTAGATAATTTTACAGAGCAAAGGATCAAATTTCACGTGTGAAATTAGCAGACTTTAAAAAGAACATGTTAAAAAAAAAAGTCTCAGAAGGAATTCTTTCTAAAAAAGACAGCAAAATTCTTGGAACGTCTTCTGAAAATGCTTCCCATGTTCTCAAATTAAAAATACATCCAAAGAAATGTTCATCGTAAGCTGAGAATCAGCCCCATTGAGATTCGACAGCTGTGCTAGTTTCTAGGGCTTCATGAAAATCCTTTTGTGCTATTTGAAGCCATCACATCCCACCGGAAAATGCATGCATGGAAAATGTCCCAATCTGAGAAAACATGTCAAGTCTCATCTTATGAAAAGATTAAGGCACTTAGATGCATTTACTATTTGAATGCTGCTTTAATTTGGTTGACACAAACCATGAGTTTAAAATTGTAAGTTTATTTTCTCCCCTTGGCTCACACTAACAAAAACGCATTTAATGAACCACAATCTCAATTTTAACACAGAATTGTTAGGAGCAATGTTTAACACAAGTCTGGACCCCTGGCTTTTGTCAGTGGCATGCTAAATTGTAGAGAAAGGAGCTTTCTATCCAGACAGCCACATTTCCTCTCAGAAAGCATGCAGCAGTTTCAGCGAACATTTTAACCACTTAAACTTATAAATAGATATTACCTCACTGAAGTCTCCATTCTTCATAACAATATATCCCCCCAAAGGTAAGATATTAGCAGACTCAGAATTAAGTTCTCAATGGAAGCAGCAGAAATTCACACTGTCGTTTTCAATTCACAGAGGCTTTTTAGTTCTATTTTTGAATGTATGAAGAGAAAGCCAAGAACCTTACCCTTTCTACCCAGATATCCTGTAGTGAACTGCAGGCTTGTACAGCTAGAAGAGGAAGTAACGTAGTGTATTCAGCAAAACAGGAAAAAAAACAAAATCGTTTACCTCTAATAGGAGGTAGGACTGTTCGTCAGCATCACTCAGTTGTTTGGGGAAGCATTCGCCTCAGAGAATATTGTGGGCAAAGTAAATTCAAATTTTGGCTTTGATAAATTCAGAGTTTCCATGATTTGTACACTTCTTCAATCAGGAACAGAGTATCTGACTTTCCTTTGCCACGTATTACCATAGTTTTCTCAGTCTATTCCGAACATTTAAAGTGTGTGCTGTGCAAAAACCCAGCTTGACTGTTAGAATTTTATTTTACCATTGAAAAATCAATGGCTATGTAACTAAAATCCTAATCACCTTTTTACAGAAAGCAGTTAAGTATCAACTTATATATTGATCCCCCCATTCTCTTAACATTATATTTTATTCCTTACCATAGTTTCTTTCTGCAGCAATCTTCTGGCATCTACTTCTTAGGGAAATCCATTTCCAATACTCGGAAGGCTACTAGGTAGCTAGCTACTCCACAGTCTGCTAAAACTATAGAAGATACTATGCTTCCAGATATCATTACATCCCATGACTACAATGGCTAATGTTTCCATCTAAAGACATAAAAGGTCATGTGCCTTTGCTATGGTACTTTTACAGAGAATGTGTCAAGAATGCACTGAGCTTCCTGCTTTGCACACGCCCATCTTATTCTATCATCATCTTTCTCCTTCCTTTTTTTCTCCTTTTTCTGTGTGTATGCATGCATATGTCTGAGTCACATACTACTTTCAAGCTAGTTATATGAGCTCAATAGTTCCAAATTAGATTGTAGCTATGTTTTGCCATATTTTCTGTTTTAAAAATGAAAGAATGGTAATAGTAAAAACTTTTTTGAGAGTTTTATTAGGTTGCCCAAATGGAATGATTTGAGATCATCAAAAAGACTGCGTTCAGATAACAAAAAGGTGTCATTTGTGGTCTTCCTTTGACTTAAGAATTGCATCTTCATATACTTATCTTTAACAATACTATCTTTAACATATTAATTTCTTAAAATCATATCGTAAAGGCATTATTAGGATAGCTTTAAGCATGGCTGCAGAAAGACTGAAATGCCTAAAAAGTATCACAATGTTTGAAAATGGAGTTATAAGGATCTCAAATACAAGCTTCCAGGATTTCTAGGCCCCACTGGAAGGGTTAACTAGTAGTCTTGTACAAACTTTCATCTAAAAACATTAAGTAAATCAAAGGCAAAGTTTTGAAACTGAAAGTTCCTCCCCTGTGATTTTAATTTTACTATTTTTTATTTTCAGTATCTAAGATGCTTATGGAGCTCTCTGAAAACTTCTTTTTTTACATATAGTAGTTTTCTATCTTCTTATATTATAACAGAGAAAAACAAGTGAGCATAATATTTCTATGAGGCATGTGGCCTCAAAAAAAAAAAAAGAAAGAAAGAAAGAAAAGAAAAAGTAGAAATTACCCAGAAGTAATGCTAACAAAACCAGCATTACTGCCTGGATGTCCTGGATTCTTTCTCATTGCTGCAATAAAAGCCCCCAATCAAAGCAACTTAAGGGTGAAAGGTTTTGTGTTTTTTTTTTCTTTGCTTACAGTTCAGTGTCCAATGCCTCAAGGTAAGGAAATCAAAAGAGCATAAGTTAGAAGTAACTTTATTTTTATATCCATAATCAGGAACAGAGAGCAATGAATGTGTGTCTGCTCTACACCTTTTTACCACATTAAGCAAATTAGACTACTATCCTTTAATTCAAATGTACTCAAGGTCTCAGGAGATGGGCAGAATGTGTTCATATTCCTGACAAAAATACCAACCAAATGACACTTAACCCAGTTCTTGATGGGTCCTTGCTCCCACTCAAAACCTTGGATCCTGGCCTACACATACGCATGTCTTAGGATGTTTTTCTTTTAAACTCCAACAGGGTGGTCCATTAAGCACTATCTACAACAGTCAGTGGTTTTTCTAACCAAAAATTCCAATTTCTTTCATGTCCCAGTCACAAACTAATTCCAAATACTCAAGAACTACGTGGTCATTGTTGTCGACATTGGCTTTAAGAGCTCAGTGGAATTATTGATTGCTTTTCTCCACAGGCAATATACATAGCAGCTTTGGATTCTGTGAGAGATGAGATGCAGTAATTGAAGAGGAGGCACCCAAGTCAGTTCAAACTAAAAAACTTTCAATTTTGGTATCCAAAATTTGTGGTGTCTTCATCAGCATGGTCTTACCCTCAAGTTCTAGGAGACAACTAAGAGCAATCAATGGTAATGGCTTCTGTTCTTTGTGATTGTCTCTTGGACTTCATTGGACCTCCCAACAATCTGGGAGGTTTCCAATGCCTGACACTGTGGTTTCTATTAGGTCGATTCTTGGAGTGAACATTATCACCCCAAGTGTTGTAACTTCATTTAAACAGTGTGTGTGTTGTAGGAATTTTAAATAAACAAAAAATGCTTACCTATGTTTTTTTCAAACATCCTTACTTAGTATTATTTATCCCTTCTTCTGCCCTCTCCCACTGTATTATCTATCACCTCTTCTCAGTTAATGCCTTTCCATTTTGATGTTATCCTTCATAACACCTACTATCATCTTTTCTAGGGATCCTCTCCCCACTCCATCATGATCCTCTTTTACATTCTTGGATCCTAGGGTTACTCAAGGTGATATATTCATACCTAAAATGTTGGAACTAGGGTCCATAAATAGGAGAGACCGTATGTTGTCTTTTGAGTATGGTTACCTCACACAGTATATTTGTTCTTTGTTTCATTAATTTACCTATAAATTTAATGATTTCAATTTTCTTTGAGCTAAATAGAATCTCTTTATGCAGAAAAAAGGGACACCCTCATTTGTGGGATTGAAAATTTTGTAGCCAGATAGCAAATTAAAGCAAACTAAATGTTCTTCAAACTAATGAGCAGTTAATATAATTTTTTTTCTTTTCAATGGGTTTTTTTTATTTTTTTTTATTCTTTTTTACTTAAAATTTCCAACTGCTCCCCGTTTCCCATTTCCCTCCCCCTCCTCCCACATATTGCACCCTCCCCCCGCTCCCCTCCCCCTATCCCCACTCCACTTCTCTTCCCCCTAGTCCACTCCCCCTCCCTCTCGATACTGAAGAGCAGTCCAAATTCCCTGCTCTACATGAAGACCAAGGTCCTCCCACTTCTATCTAGGTCCAGGAAGGTGAGCATCCAAACAGGCTACGCTCCCACAAAGCCAGTTCATGTATTAGGATCAAAACCTAGTGCCATTGTCCTTGGCTTCACATCAGCCTTCATTGTCCGCCTTGTTCAGAGAGTCCAGTTTCAACCCATGCTTATTCAGTCCCAGTCCAGCTGGCCTTGGAGAGCTCCCAATAGATCAGTTCCACTGTCACAGTGGGTGGGTGCACCCCTCGTGGTCCTGATTTCCTTGCTCATGTTCTCCCTCCTTCTGCTCCTCATTTGGACCTTAAGAGCTCAGACGGTTGATCCAAATTGGGTCTCTGTCTCTCTCTCGATCCATCGCCAGATGAAAGTTCCTGTGCCATTCTCCTTGGCCTCTCGTCAGCTCTCATTGTCCACCACATTAAGAGAGTCCGGTTTTATCCCATGTTTTTTTCAGTAGCAGTCCAGCTGACCTTGGTGAGCTCCCAATAGATCGGCCCCCCTGTCTCAGTGGTTGGGTGCACCCCTCATGGTCCTGACTTCCTTGTTCATGTTCTCTCTCCTTCTGCTCCTCATTATAACCTTGGGAGCTCAGTCCGGTGCTCCAGTGTGGGTCTCTGTCTCTATCTCTATCCATCGCTAGATGAAGGTTCTATGGCGATATGCAAGATATTCATCAGTATGATTATAGGATAGGTTCATTTCAGGTTCCCTATCCTCAGGTGCCCCAATGAACTAACTGGGGACATTGCCCTGGGCTTCTGGTAGCCATTCCAGGTTCAAGTCTCTTGCCAACCCTTAGGTGGCTCCCTTAACTAAGGTATGAGTTTCCCTGCTCCCCCATCCAACCTTCCTTTACCCCCAATCACCCCGATTCCCCCAGTTCCCCTCATCCTCTCCTTCACACTTTTCTCTCCCCATCTCCCCTCATCCCCATCCCACCCCACCCCCCAAGATTCCCATTTTTTGCCCATCATTCTTGTCTATTTCCCATAGCTGGGAGGATATCTATATGTTTTTCCTTGGGTTTACCCTCTTGTTTAGCTTCTTTAGGATCACAAATTATAGACTCAGTGGCCCCTATCCATGGCTAGAAACCAATTATGAGTGAGTACATTCCATGATCTTCTTTTTGGGTCTGGGTTACCTCACTCAGGATCGTATTTTCTATTTCCATCCATTTGCACGCAAAATTCGAGAAGTCATTGTTTTTTACCGCACAGTAGTACTCTAATGTATATATATTCCACACTTTCTTCATCCATTCTTCTATTTAAGGGCATCTAGGTTGCTTCCAGGTTCTGGCTATTACAAATAATGCTGCTATGAACATAGTTGGACAAATGCTTTTGTCATATGCTAGGGCATCTCTTGGGTATATTCCCAAGAGTGCTATTGCTGGGTCCAGGGGTAGGTTGATCCCAATTTTTCTGAGAAACCGCCACACTGATTTCCAAAGTGGTTGCACAAGTTTGCAGTCCCACCAGCAATGGATGAGGGTACCCCTTTGTCCACAACCTCTCCAGAAAAGGCTATCCTTGGTGTTTTTGATTTTAGCCATTCTGACAGGTATAAGATGATATCTCAAAGTTGTTTTGATTTGCATTTCTCTGATCGCTAAGGAGGTTGAGCATGACCTTAAGTATCTTTTGGCCATTTTAACTTCTTCTGATGAGAATTCTCTGTTCAGTTCAGTGCCCCATTTTTTAATTGGGTTAATTATCCTTTTAAAGTCTAGTTTCTTGAGTTCTTTATATATTTTGGAGATCAGACCTTTGTCTGTAGCGGGGTTGGTGAAGATCTTCTCCCAGTCAGTAGGCTGCCTTTTTGTCTTACTGACAGTGTCCTTTGCTTTACAGAAGCTTCTCAGTTTCAGGAGGTCCCATTTATTCAATGTTGCCCTTAATGTCTGTGCTGCTGGGGTTATACATAGGAAGCGATCTCCTGTGCCCATATGTTGTAGGGTACTTCCCATTTTCTCTTCTATCAGGTTCAGTGTGTTCAGATTGATATTGAGGTCTTTGATCCATTTGGACTTGAGTTTTGTGCATGGTGATAGATATGGGTCTATTTTCATTCTTCTACAGGTTGACATCCAATTGTGCCAGCACCATTTGTTGAAGATGCTTTCTTTCTTCCATTGTATACTTTTAGCTCCTTTATCGAAAATTAGTTGTTCATAGGTTTGTGGGTTAAAATCTGGGTCTTCTATACGATTCCATTGGTCGACTTCTCTGTTTTTATGCCAGTACCACGCTGTTTTCATTACTGTAGCTCTGTAATAGAGTTTGAAGTCAGGGATGGTAATGCCTCCAGAAGTTCCTTTATTATATAAGATTGTTTTGGCTATCCTGGGTTTTTTGTTTCTCCATATAAAGTTGATTATTGTCCTTTCAAGATCTGTGAAGAATTTTGATGGGATTTTAATGGGGATTGCATTGAATCTATAAATTGCCCTTGGTAGAATTGCCATTTTTACTATGTTGATCCTCCCAATCCAGGAGCAAGGGAGATCCTTCCATTTTCTGGTATCCTCTTCAATTTCTTTCTTCAATGCCTTAAAGTTCTTGTCAAATAGATCTTTCACTTCCTTGGTTAGAGTTACCCCAAGATAGTTTATGCTTTTTGTGGCTATCGTGAAAGGTGATGATTCTCTTATTTCCCTCTCTGCTTCCATATCCTTTGTGTATAAGAGGGCGACTGATTTTTTGGAGTTGATCTTGTATCCTGCCACATTACTAAAGGCGTTTATCAGCTGTAGGAGTTCTTTGGTGGAGTTTTTGGGGTCGCTCATGTACACTATCATATCATCTGCAAATAATGCAAGTTTAACTTCTTCCTTTCCAATTTGAATCCCCTTTATCCCCTTATGTTGTCTTATTGCTATTGCTAAAACTTCGAGAACTATATTGAAGAGGTATGGAGAGAGTGGACAGCCTTGGCGTGTTCCTGATTTTAGTGGGATGGCTTTAAGTTTCTCTCCATTTAATTTGATATTAGCTGTCGGCTTGCTGTATATAGCTTTAATTAAATTTAGGTATGACCCTTGTATCCCTAATCTCTCCAAGACTTTTATCATAAAGTGATGTTGAATTTTGTCAAATGCTTTTTCAGCGTCTAATGAAACGATCATATGGTTTTTTTCTTTCAGTTTATTTATATGATGGATTACATTGATAGATTTGCGTATGTTAAACCAGCCCTGCATCTCTGGTATGAAGCCTACTTGATCATAATGGATAATTTTTCTAATGTGTTCTTGGATTCGGTTTGCCAGAATTTTGTTGAGGATTTTTGCATCGATGTTCATGAGTGAGATTGGCCTGTAATTTTCTTTCTTGGTTGGGTCTTTGTGTGGTTTTGGTATCAGAGTTACTGTAGCTTCATAAAAGGAATTTGGCAATGACTCTTCTGTTTCTATATTGTGAAATACCTTAAGGAGTATAGGTATTAGGTCTTCTTGGAAGTTCTGGTAGAATTCCGCATTGAAACCATCTGGTCCTGGACTTTTTTTGGAAGGGAGGTTTTTGATAACTGCTTCTAATTCTTCACGACTAACAGGTCTATTTAGGTTGTTCACCTGGTCCTGGTTTAACTTTGGTATATGGTATTTATCTAAAAAAGTGTCCATTTCGTTTACATTTTCCAGTTTTGTGGCATACAGGCTTTTGTAGTAAGATCTAATGATTCTCTGAATTTCCTCTGTGTCTGTGGTTATGTCTCCCTTTTCATTTCTGATCTTATTAATTTGCAAATTCTCTCTCTGCCATTTGATTAGTTTGTATAGGGGTTTATCAATCTTGTTGATTTTCTCCAGGAACCAGCTTTTTGATTTATTGATTCTTTCAATTGTTTTCTGTGTCTCTATTTTGTTGATTTCAGCCCTCAGTTTGATTATTTCCAGTCTTCTACCCCTTCTAGGTGAGTCTGCTTCTTTTTTTTCTAGAGCTTTCAGGTGGGCTGTTAAGTCTCCAATGTGTGCTTTCTCTGTTTTCTTTAAGTGGGTAAATTTTATTGGAATAGATAATTCAACAGACTGATAGATTTCATAAATGTTTTTTCACATAAGTATATTATATATTTTAACCATATCTTTACCATCCTCTTCCCTTCCAGTCTTTGTTCTACCTATATACATATCTATATATCTCTATATGTACACACACACATTTATACATATATATATGAGATCCAAGGAGGAAATTGGAAAATAATTCCATTAATAGTTTCGTAAAATAAATAAAACAACTCAGAGTATGTTTAACTGTGAAAATACCAACCATCTACAATGAAAAATTATATTAGTTCTTTGCAAAATTCAATGTTTTGATTATATTTACCCCTCAACTCCAGATTGATTATTCTTCCCTATCTATGTAACTTTCTTTACTCTTCTTTTAAAAAAATCTACAAAGTCCAATTTGTGCTATTTATATATGCTTAGATGTGTGGCCTTCTATTGGAGCATAGTCCATCTACCACGAGATACACTTATTTTGGAGACAGGATCACACTATGTGACTGGGAACTCACTATGTAGACCACCTGGCCTTGAACTCACAGAGGTCTGCCTGAATCTTCCTCTCAAATGCTAAGATTAAAGGTGTGCATCAGCATACCTACATAGAAGATGCACTCTTGAAGGAAACTGTCCCACCCTTTCCTGGTAGCTATCAATTACTAATAGCTCCTCGGCTAGGGAAGAGAGTCTATGTCCAATATTCTGCTCTGTACTGTGGTTTTATATGGCTTGAGTTTGCATAAGTCTTGTGCGTGCTGTCATAGCTTATGTTCATATGTGTAACTGCCCTGATTATGCACAAAATACTATTTCTTTGTAGTTTTCTATCATCTCTGGGTATTACAGTCTTCTTGCTCCCTCTTCCACAATGAGCCTTTAGCCTTTGGAGGAAAGTGTGTGATATATATGTTCCATTTAAGACTAGGCATCCATAGTCTCTAATTCTATTCATCTTGATCATTTGTGGGTCTCTGTGTTTACTTCCAACTCCTGCAAAGATAAGCTTCTCTGGTGAAGGTTGAAAGATATACCAATAAGTCATTAAGAGTTTATTTAGAAGAATAGTTGTAGAGGTTTTCTCCTGGGGTCTGAAATATTTTGTCTAGTCACAGTTTTCTGGCTACAATATACCTACTAGACATAGGTTTTATATTGTAGAGTAGATCTTTTATACAATCAGAAAGCGTTTGGATACTCTCAGAATAGTCTTAGCACTATTGCCCCAGTGGGCATGTCTTGTCGCATCTATCATTATTGTAGCATTCCAAGTTCACAGCTAGGTAGGTTAATGATTACCTTTGTCCTTTGGTAGCCTACATAGCACCTACCAATACTACAAATGTTTTTCAGTATCCAGGTCAGTACCAGATCCGTTTATCTATATTTTATTATTCAAGTATGTGGTATCTTGATCAATAGAACCTTACCATCAAGGTCTAGAGGGTAACCAACAGCATTGGCAGTAGTCTGTAGTGTTTGTAATTCTGTAAGACGTCAGTGACCAGTACACCAAAGGGGGGTTCCTCATTCCTGACACTAGCCTTTTCATATTTTAGATTGTAGGGTCTAGTTGGGACATGTTGCCCTCTTATAGGATAACTGCATTTATATGAGTGTATTATATAATTTAGGAAGATTCTACAGTAGTAAGCGTCTACATGACTCTTTCAAAAGGTCATTAGTATTATTTATTCCTCCCAGTACTCCTTCCTCTATCCTGCTCTCCCATCCTCAACATATATTTGCTTCTGTTTTCCTGTTCCATTATTCCCCTTAACCCTTTAAGTCACTGAATTCTATCTCTCCATTCTGGAAAAGTTCTCCTATGGCTCTTGAGTAATTTTTGATCTCTAGGCAGATTCCAAATTAATCACACATATCTAGAGACTCAAAACTAATTTTCACAAAGGAACAATCCTATATTTCCTTTTGTGGTCTGGATTACTGCACTCAAAATAGTTGTCTCCTGTTTCATCCAGTTACATGAGAATTCGATGATTTTATTTTTCTTAACAACTGAGTAGTATTCCATTGGGTACCATATTTTCATTATTCATACATCAGCTGAGAGATTGCTAGGCTGCTTCCATCTCCTAGCAATCATGAATAGAATAGCTATGATCTTCCATTCACAGGCATCTCTACAGTAGAATATAGAGAATCCTTTGGGTGTATGTACAAGACAGGTATAGCTAGATTGGGTAGCAGATCTGTTTTTAGCTAAATTAGGTAGCAGATCTATTTTTAGCTTTTTGAGGAACGTCCATACTGATTTTCATAGTGGCTGCAACAGTTTTTACTCCCATAAGTAGGAAATAAGTGTTCCTCTTTAACCACACCCATGCCAGCATTTGTCATCTTTTTTTTTTGTAATCTTAGCCACTATTTATGGGTTAAGATGAAATCTAAAAATAGTTTCAATTTGCATTTCACTTAGGGTGAAAGATGTTGAACATTTTTTTGAAATGTGTCTTGGTGAGATGTGTTTCATCTTTTTGAGAACTCTCTTCATTTTTATGGTGCAGTATTATCATTTAGTAAATTTTTAACCTCTGGAAGTATTCCAAATTCCAAATTAAACAGACATATCTGAAGATTCATAGCCAACTTCCACAAACAAGAAGAAAAAATGTAGTATTTGTCTTTTGGAGTCTGGATTACCTCACTTAGAACCTTTTTTGTATTTAGGTTTTTGAGTTCTTTGTATATTCTAATAACTAAACTTCTGTCAAATGTATAGCTGATAAATACTTTTCCTCAATCTGTAAGTTGCCTCTTCACTTAAATGATAATGTCTTTTGCTGTACAGAAGGTTTTTAGTTTCCCGAGGCACTGGTTTTTTTAATTATTAAGCTTATAACTTTAATTATTAAGCTATAACTGTGATACCATGGTCCTGTTAAGAACTTACTTTCCTAATCTGTTAACAACCCGCATTGCAGCATTACATTCGAGGTTGGTCCTTTTCCTTAAATACCGGTTTTCAGACATCTGGGAAGGGGTTAAATTCAGCAGGACCTGGAATGAGGCAACCATTATGACAAGTCTCAGCCTCAGGAAGAGACAAAGTCCGGACTCAAGCTGCTTCACACCCATGTTTCCTGTGAGAACAGAAGAGAATTTACTCCTCCCTATCTTGTTTCAGATTATCCTCTCTCCTGAAGGCCTCCTGCTAGCACTGTGGGCTCACAGTTCGATTTCTTCTGGACACTGCCCCATCCCGTTGCCCCTCCAGTCCAGACTAAGAGCTCAGTGTCTTACCCAGTCTATGTTGTAGCTCCCATGGTTGTCCTGGAAATTAGGGATAATGGGTGAGCCTCACTTGGGCTCATACACATAGATCAGGCGCTGTGGCTGGAGCTTGAAGAGTCAAGGGGCCCACAGTCTTCAGCAGAACCCACAGATTGGCCCCTTGCCTTGTTGTGCAATCAGCCTTCTGTTTCTTCATTTGGCCAAGCAACCAATGCCCCAAAGAGCAGTGCAGTGCTGCTAGCTCCGTTGTAAGGAGTTTGAATTCAAGTCATTCTGCACAGGGAACAGTTTGAAGTCTGAATCTGAACTCTGAAAAAAAAAATCTCTGTATCACCTGCTGCTTGACTGCAGATTTTGTGACTGTGATCATTCTAGGTAGACCAAGGTTTCTAGTACCCTAGCTAGTTAATTAAAGGAAACAGTCTTGGAAATTCAGATTCATGCAGGGAGTTAACAGAATAGAAAAAAATGATTTTCTTCATACACATTTTGTCGATATTGTTCATATTTGTGACAGTATAAATGTTATCTTCAACAACAGGGCACGTACAAATTGTTGTAAGAGTTCAACTCCAGTATCTTTAACTTTTTGTAACCTCAAAAAATCATCAAGCCATGAAACAGAATGTGATTACCAAACAACATGAACAATGAAGTTCTACAAAGTTGCTTGTAGCAATAGAACTCCACAGGGCAATCCTATCAATCCAGTGGTTCTGTTTCACTTGGATGAGATAGTTTGGCTCCAGTACCAACATTTTATGTCTTCACTCATCTGCTAGTTTTGTGATCACAGCAGTGAAGAGCCGATTCCTCAATCTGCACTATGTTCAGCACCTATCCTTGTGAAACCTGTACTGACTCCCTTCAAATTTTACTGAACAGATCTTTTCTACTCAATAAATATCTATGCATACTCAAAACAAAAACAAAAAAGAAAATACTTTCTGTGCTAATTAATTTGACTGTTCTCTACTTTCTCCTCTATCAAATTCAATGTATCAGATCTTATATTGAGATCATTGATTCATTTAGAGTTGAGTTTTAAGGAGGGTGAAAGGTGGAGGTTGAATTTTATTCATCTACATGCAAATACCCAGTTTGATTTGTACCGTATGTTGAAGATGCTATCTTTTCTCCAGTGTTTATTGTTGCCCTCTTTGCCAAAAATAAGGGGGATACAAGAGTAGAGGATTGTATGTACATCTTATTTCATTAGTTGGTGTCAGATTTTATGATAGTACTATGCTGTTTTCATTCGTATAGCAGCTCTATAATATGACTTGGAATCTGAAGAAAGACATTAAAGAAGACACCAGAAAATAGAAAAACCATTTGTGTTCATGGAATAAAATTAACATTGTGAAAATGATTGTATTACTGAAAGTAATCGACACATTCCATACAGTACACATACGTACACATTCCATCAAAATGTCAACGGTACTTTCCACAGAAATTAAATAAAACAATCCTAAGATTGAAATAAAGTGTGTGCATATTATAAAAAGCAACAAGACACCACTAATCTATTCAACAAGTATTTATTAATCAAGTACTTATACACACTCTGTTTAGTGGTACAGTGATGACAAAAAACATAGTCTCTAGTCTCAAAAATTTTTTAATAGATTGTTGTTTTTGTTCCTATTTTAATAAACACCACCAATAAGAAAGTTCACTGCATCTTAGATTAGACAAAGAACAAAACCAATTTTAAAGATGATTTCTTCAATAAACTAAAGCTACTTTGTCTGAGATAATGCACTGGGGACTAGGAAGATAACTCAATCTGTAAAGTACTTACTTGCCTTCCGTACATGAGGACCTGAGTTGAGGCCTCAGAACTCCGATAAAACACTGGCATAGTAAGCCAAGTGTTGGTGGCACACACCTTTAATCCCAGCACTCAGGAGGTAGAGGCAGGCGGATTTCTGTAAGTTCGAGGCCAGCCTGGTCTACATGGGCTAGTTCCAGGATAGGCTCAAAAGCTACAGAGAAATGCTGTCTCGAAAAGCCAAAGCACAAACAACCCCCGCAAAACACACACACACACAAACAATGGCATGGTGGCATACATTTGTCACCCCAGTTCCAGGGACACAAAGACAAGAATAGGTGAGTCTGTCTTAATAGGAGAGTACTTAGCTAGTTAAGAGATCCTGTCACTTTTCTTCTGATTGATGGGAATTATACCATTGTATATCTTTACACAAGCCTACTCTACCCTTATGAACATAGTTGAGCACATGTCTTTTTGGTATCATTGAACATTCTTTGGGTATACACCCAACAGCAGTATTGATGGAACTTGAGGTAGATTGAGTTCTAGTTTTCTGAGAAATCGCCATACTGATTTCCCACCAGCAATAAGGTAGTGTTTGCTTTTCCCCACATCCTCTCCAGAATTAGCTGTCATCAGTGTTTTTTTATCTTAGCCATTCTGACAGGTATAAGCTAGAATCTCAGAGTTGAATTTTGTGCATGGCGATAGAAACAAATCTATTTGCATTCTTCTGCATGTTGATATCCAGTTATGTCAACACCATTTGTTAAATATGCTTTCTTTTTTTCTATTTTATATTTTTAGCTTCTTTGTCAAAAATTAGGTGTTCATAGCTGTGTGGATTCAATTCCTTTGGTCCTCCTGTCTGTTTTTATGCCAGTACCAGGCTGTTTTCAGTACTGTAGCTCTATAGTAGAGTTTGAAGTGAGGGATTGTGATGCCTCCACAAGTTCTTTTGTTGTACAGGATTATTTTGGCTATTCTTGGTTTTGTTTTCCATATTGCATTGAATATTGTTCTTTCGAGGTCTGTGAGGAATTTTGCTGGAATTTTAATGGGCATTGCATTGAATCTTTAGATGACTTTTGGTAAGATTGCCATTTTTACTATGTCAATTCTACCTCTCCAAGAGCATGAGAGATCTTTTCATTTTCTGGTGTCTTCTTCAATTTCTTTCTTTAAAGTTTTAAAGTTCTGTCATACAGGTCTTTCACTTGTTTAGTTAGCGTTACTGAACCTCATAAAACAGAAAGCGGGAAATACACTTGAACGCATTGACACAGGAGACCACTTCCTAAATATAACCTCAGTAACACAGACACTGAGAACAATAATTAATAAGACTTTCTGAAACTGAGATGCTTTTGTAAAGCAAAGGACATGGTCAACAAGACAAGTTAGTAGTCTACAGATAGGAAAAAGATCTTTACCAACCCCACTTCAGAAAGAGGACTGATCTCCAAAGTATACAAAGAACTCAAGAAACTTGACATCAAAAGAACAAATAATGCAATAAGAAATGGGGTATAAACCTAAACAGAGAACTCTCAACAGACGAATCTCAAAGGGCTAAAACATACTTAAGGAAATGTTCAACATCCTTAGCCTTCAGAGAAATGCAAATCAGAACAACTCTGAGATTCCATCTAATACCTGTCAGAATGATTAAAATAAAAAACACAAATGACAACTTATGCTGGAGAGGAGTTGGGATAAGGAGAATGCTCCGTTATTGCTAGTGGAAGTGCAAACTTGTACAGCTACTTTGGAAATCAGTATGGCAAATTCTCAGAAAATTGGGAAACAATCTACCTAAAGACCCAGCAATACCCAAAAGACTCTCAATCATATCACCAGGACATGTGCTCAACTATGTTCATAGCAGCATTATTTGTCATAGCCTGAACTTGGAAACAACATAGATGCCCCTCAACTGAAGAATGGATAAATAAAAATGTGGTATGTTGACACAATGGAGTACTACACAGCAGTAAAAAAAATATATTGCAGGCAAATGGATGAATCTAGAAAAAAACATATTGAATGAGGTAACCCAGACCCAGGAACACAAATATAATATGTATTCACTCATAAGTAGATTTTAGACATAAAACAAAGAGAAACCAATCTATAGGCCACAACTACAGAGAATGTAGACAACAAAGAAGACCCCAAGACAGACGTACATGGATCTACATAAGAAGGTGAATAATAGCCGGGCGGTGGTGGCGCACACCTTTAATCCCAGCACTCAGGAGGCAGAGGCAGGCGGATCTCTGGGAGTTCGAGTCGAGGCCAGCCTGGTCTACAAGAGCTAGTTCCGGGACGGGCACCAAAGCTACAGAGAAACCCTGTCTTGAAAAACCAAAAAAAAAAAAAAAAAAAAAAAAAAAAAAAAAAAAAAAAAAAGAAGGTAAATAATACAAGAGTTCCTGAGTAAATTGAGGCACAGAGGTCACAGGAGAGGGTAGAAGGTGAGAGGGGAGAACCTTGAAAATGTATAATGCAATAAAAACAATAAAAATATAAAAACTTTTAAACACATTTATTTTAGAGATAGATGTGTTATGCTACAATCTGTAGATTTATCTACCTCTGGAGTCAATGTTTCACGAACCCATAGAGTCTAGAATGCAATGGATATTCAGAAATAAATAAAATATGTCTCTTGACTTGAGTGTGGAGTTTAGAATATTGCCACCAGTATACTTCAAAGTTTTATGTTGTTACTGATTTGGAAAATTCATTAACACAACATAGGCCTATTTTTAATAATACCTGTCTTGGAGGAAGTGATCTTAGGGTTCTCCAAATACTTCCCAATGCGATATAAATACAAAAGTTTGATGTTCTGTGTCCCTAACTGAAAACTGATTTCAATTTTAGAAAAACCAATGTCTTTGTCTTGGAGTAATACTTTAGGTTGTGATTTGTAGACTCCTTAGGCAGAAAACATATAGTTCAGGTCTGTATCTCTAGCAAATAGACCAGTAAACATCCAATAAATGATGAATTAATAATAAACTCATAATTTAGCATAAATGAAAGGTAGAAAGGTAAGTTTTGAATATGAGGAAAATAGCATACTTAGAAAAGAGGATGGAGAAAACTAACACTCATAGGATGCTCAAACAAAATTAGTTTATTTTGCATTTTGGGAAGAGTTCAATTTTGGTTTTCTAAAGTATCTCGAAAATTCTTTAAGCTTTTTAAGCCCTCCCTGGTATGTCAAGACTGTTTCTCTGTAGCCATGAAAAGAGTCATTGTCTGCACCCCAGTGAACTTATGTCACCCATGAAAAACTTCTTTTGTTCTTTCCTGAGGAGAATATCATGTGAAAGGCTACAAATGAACCACAAAGAAACATACCCTTTATTGCAAAACAATGAGATCTTCATTTCTGCACCCAAGTTTGTACCTGGCTACTGTTCCCGGGACCTAAAGGGAATATAGACTGACCAAAATTAATGAGAGAAGAGTTTATGCAGTTTCTTCTATTGCTTATAATCCCTCAGCAGAATCTTCAAACAAGAGGGAAAGGATGATATGTGTTTATGTTATTTGTCTTTCAAAAAAATTTACTCAGTATTTTCTCCAGAGGGAAGCTGAGAAGGTAAGTGATAATTTCGGGTTCTTATGACAGGACTTAGCTTGGTTTGATCTGTTTCCACACATTTAATCTCCAAACAGATGTCAGCAGTTTTGTGAACCTCTCCAAGACCCTGGTTTTTGAAATCTGGACAATTCTGATGTTTAAAATGACTGTTAGTCAGGATTTGGTTTTGGTAAGAATGTTTCTACATTGAGGGCCAAACCCTAATTCCTAATAAGAATGTTAGTCTGTGCTGGGCCTGGAAACTATCAGAGCCACTTATTATTAATGGGCCAGTGAGAGTCCTGCTGACTCTTAATGATCAGGTGGTAACATTAAAAAGTGTTGTAAGCTTCTCTGTGCAAAGACAGGAAAACTCAAGTGTAAGATTTCAAGGGCCCTTTTATCATCCCCAGGAATTTCTTAAATGAGTCAAGATCAAAGGACTAATAGAGGAAGAAGAGAGCAAATTATATTATAAAAGTTGAACAACAGCTCGTGACACTGTACATTGAAGGGAGATGTACTTTATTCTTCATATGTTATATATCTTTTAATGAAAATATCCTGTTTGTGACAAAGCAAAACAATTTAGTATTAGCTGAATCTTACATTTCAATGCATTTGTGACAGTATCAAGTGGACACTTCCATAATTCTTGATACAGTGAAAGCAAGACACAAAATAAGGAAAAATAAAACCCAAAGCTGGGGTTGAATATTAAAACATTTAAAACTTCTATATGGTAGTCAGCCCAGTGAGATTGTTCAGCTGGTAAAGGCACTTACTGTGGTGACCTGAGTTCAGTGTCTGGGACCCACATAATGAACTTATGCAAGTTGTCCTCTGACTGCTGAGAGTACTTCATGGAATGTGAGCACACAAAGGCATTCATGCAAAGTAAAGGAATCAGTGCAATGAAAATTTCCTCATGGACAACTTCCTCATCTAATATCGCAGGAAGTTACTGTAACAATTGGCATACAACCATCATGAGAAACTGGATGCAAAGTGCATAGAATTTTCTGTATCTTCATGGTAATTTCTGTTAAATATGAAATTATTTAAATATAAGAAGCAATTTTTATTTATGGATTTTTGAGATTTTATTCTTCACCAGGTTTATTTTAGTTGGTATTCAGTTAGGAGGACTCACTTTGATACTTTCATGTACAGGTATGAGTGTACTTCACTCATGCTTGCTCCACACCCCTCAAACAATCTATCTTTATGCAACTTTCCATTGGTCCTCTTACTTCTCCCAAATAGTGAATTTCTTTTGAAGGTTCATTATGAAGGAAAACATGCAATGTTTCACTTTCTGAGCCTAAATTCCATTGCTTAAAATGATGATCTTTTGTTGTAGGAGGTCCTTCTGTCTTTGTGTTGCTTTCATTGGTTAATAAAGAAACTGCTTTGGTTTCTTGATAGGCCAGAACTTAGGTAGGTGGGGAAAATTAAACCGAATGCTGGGAGGAAGAAAACAGAGTCAGAGAGAGCCACCATGAAGCTGCCAAAGTCAGACATGCTGAATCATTCCTGGTAAGCCACTGCCATGTGGCAATACACAGATTTAGAAAAATTGGTTAAATCAAGCTATGAGAGTTAGCCAATAAGAGGCTAGAAATAATGGGCCAAGCAATGTTTTAATTAATACAGATTCTGTGTGGTTATTTCAGGACTAAGCTAACCAGGTGGCCGGGACAAACAAGAGGTGGCCCCCTGTAACAATCTTTATTCCTTTTCTTGTAACTATTATAATTTAATTATATATATATATATATATATATATATATATATATATATCTCACATTTTCATTTTCCAGTGAGCTACTGATAGACACCTAAGCTTGTTGTACAGAGGGCCATTTTTTTGTTTCCTGGTTGCCCAGACTCCCAAAATAATCACACAGAAACTATATTATTTAAATCACTGCTTGGCCCATTAGCTCTAGCTTTTGACTTGCTAACTCTTACATCTTAATTTAACCCATCTCCATTCATCTGTGCATCACCACAAGGTCGTGGCCTACTAGCAAAGTTTCAGCACGTCTGCCTCCAGGAGCAGCTTCATGGCTTTTCTTTGACTCCTCCCCCTCTCTCCCAACATTCAGCTTAGTTTATCCTACCTAACTAAGTTCTACCTTGCTATAGGTCCAAAGCAGTTTCTTTATTAATCAATGGTATCCAAAACACACAGAACAGAATTCCACATCATAGGCTGGTTTTTTACCATGATGTTTAATATTGAACATAAACTTGACAGCATCTAGAATCACCTTGGAGACAAATCTCTGGTCATGTTTGTGAGGGCTTTTCTAATTAAATTCAGTAAGGTGGATAGATCAGTTCTCAATGTGGGTTGTGTAATTCCTGGACAGAGGTCATGGACTGTATGAAAATGAGAAAGTGAGCTGAGTACCAGCACCAATCACTGTCTACTTCCTGACTACAGATGCAATGTGGACAGGAGTCTCACAGTACTGCTGCCATGGCTTCCTGCCAGAAAGGACTTCCTCTCAAACTGCAAGGCCAAACAAACCTTTACTTCCTAAGTTTGCTTTGGTGAAATATTTTGCCCGACTAATGAAGTAACTAATATATATATATATATATTGACTTCTGTGAATAGTAGAGCAATAAATCTTCATGCATAAATATTGTAGTATGTTGATTTAGTTTCATACTCAGGAGTAATATAGGAAAAACTTATGTAGTTTTCAGGACTTTTGTGTTCCATACAGATACCACCAGTTTACTTCCAAACAGTTATGTATAAGAATTCCTCTTTTCCCACATCCATGATAGCAATCATTGTCATTGATGGTAGACATTTTGACTCAGATGAAAAAAAATCTCAAATGATTTTGAATTTGCATTTTTGGGCTATAGTCATCATATACAAAGAAAATATTTTCCCTTTAGCTAATACGTTCTCATTTCTCCTACCACACTCCCTAGCAGCTATCATTACCTTTGTTTGACCTATTAAAATTTTCTCATAAAAGCATTACTACAGAGCATCTTCCACAAAGTATATGCCATATTTTCTTAGCATGCTGTACTCTAATTTATCTATGTTATCACAAATGTCAAAATTTCCTCATTTTCTAAAGGTGAACTACATTTCACAATAGTAAGCATATACTAAATTTTCTTTTTATATTCATCTACCACTAGAAATGTCTGTATCTTGGCTCTTTAAATAATATGACAATGGGCATAGGATTAGATTGTTTGATCATTATTTTGAATATATTTAGATAAATAGCCCTCAAATGAGATTGCTGCATCACATAGAAGATTTAATTTTATGAGAGACTTTTATGGTCTTTTAAAAATGTTTTCATTGAATATTTGTTGCCAGAAGCCACACTGACCAGAGAAGCAAGTAGGATAACAGCAGATCTTCACCTCTCCTCCAATTCAAATCCCCAATTTTACCCCCAGATCTATAGGAAATGACTTTCTGCAGCCTACCACCCCCTTCTGCTCCAATTTCCAATGGATTACACAATTCTTCTCCTCCAACCATCCTTCCCCCATGCATCCCTTTATCCTAGCCCCCAACTTCAGAAGGCATTTCCTGAGAACACTCCAGCCAAACTTGTGAAAAAAGCCGGGAGGCTGGTGAAGCAGGTAGGCCAGCTTGAGATCTTCATTCTCCCTCCTCTCCTCTAAGCCCAATCCTCCAGTCTCATCCCCAGCTCTGGAGCAGACCACCTGCTGCTGCCTCTCCTCACTCTCTGCCCCCATTCCCAGGGACCATGCAGATCCTGGTGGAACACTATGCTTTCTTTCCTCTTGTGAACTACCTAGTACCCCTTCCTACCCCATTCCCATTCTGAACGGTTCACTCCCAATACCTAGAAATGTATTCTACTCTAACTCCCTGACCAGTGGCCACACCTGACAGGATACTGGAATAATTTCCTAACAGACAACACTGCCACCACAAACTCCCAAGAATTAGAGAGGGCAACAGAAAGCAAGGAACAAAACAGCCACCACAAAAAGACAAGATGAGATTTCAGCACTTAGAATTAAAATCATTCCAAACCCAGATTCCTATACACTAGTATAAAAACACAATCAATAACAAACAGGATAATATATCTCCACAAAAGCCCAACAACCTACCCCAGTATGCTCTGAGTATTGCAGCA
This sequence comes from Chionomys nivalis, assembly GCF_950005125.1. NCBI lineage: Eukaryota > Metazoa > Chordata > Mammalia > Rodentia > Cricetidae > Chionomys > Chionomys nivalis. The sequence goes on along the minus strand of NC_080112.1, from coordinate 76,685,245 downwards.
TAGCTGAAGCACAAGACAATAACCTTAAAATATCCTTTCTGAATTAGATGTAGGTTCTGAAAAGGAAATGTTAAGTCCCTTAAGGAAATGTATGAAAACACAAACATGCAGTGGAAGGAAATGAATAAAACAATTCAAGACCTGAAAGTGGAAATGGAATAAGTAAAACAAAATACTGAGGGAATTCTGAAAATGAAAAATTAAGGAACTGAAACAGGAACATTAGCGGCAAGCCTCACCAATAGAAATATAAGAGATGGGAGAAAGAATATCAGACATTGAAGACAAAATAGAAGAAAGAGAAACCTCAATCAAAGAAATGTTAAATATAAAAAAAAAAAACCTCCAGTCAACCGACAGTTAGGAATCCTGCATGGGACCAACATAGGCCCTCTACATATGTGTGAGAGTTGTATAGCTTGTTCTTCTTGTGTGACTCATAACAGTGGGAGCAGGGCCTGTCACTAATGTTTGAACTGGCTTTTGGGAACCTATTCCTCATACTGAGTTTCCTCACCCAGCCTTTGTACAAAAGGAGGAGCTTATTTGTACCTCAACTGGATATGCCATGCTTTGTTGATGCCCATGGGAGGCCTGCCCATTTCTAAACAGAAACAGAGGAGTGGATGGGAAAGGCAAGGGTATGTGGGGTTGAGAGCAGGGAATGGGAGGAGAAGAAGGGAAAACAGATCAGGATGCAAAATAAATGGAAAGGAGTGGGGAAAACGTATAGCTAAATAAAACAATAAAAAGAGCACTAAAATTTTTAATTAATTAACAAAATTATGCATCTTAGTGAATCTGAGGAAAACAACACCAGATAGAATTTTTCTTCAACCCCTCTGTATGTTTACTTGTTTCCATGTTTTATTTCTATCTATTCTTTTCATTTTTATGTGAAGAATAATTTTAAGCTGAAAGTGAATTACCTTTGTTATTAGAAAGTAGTTATTTCCAAGTAGAGAAAAAAGCAGTGTTAATAGAGAAAGCAGATTAAAGAAAAATGAGAAGCAATGCTAATGAAAGATTATATTGAAGAATATACTTGAAATTTCTTAATCACTTTACTCTTTTTTATGTTTAAATGCTGTTCAGCAGGAGTATCCTGCTCACAAGTCTAATCAGAGGAACTTATCAACAGTAATCTTTCAAGATGATCCTTTGTATCCTCTTCACACATGAGCACATTATAAATAGTAATGTGCTTCATTTACCAACATCTGCATAATCTAATGTAACTAACAAAGGGTCTTCATTTTTTCTTCTTTACATCTATTAAGAATAGAATCAATTTGCTTTCTAGCTACATCTGATAGTGCTTAAATTAAATAACATCAGTAAAGTCTAGAAGAAAGCATATTTGGTATAAATTCTTTCCTCCTCCATCTTTGCAAAATGTGAAAGCTTTAATCCACCTCCAGGTATCAGGCAAATCCTGATGGATGCTGTGTTTTATATGTTAAGAGCTCCATATCCAAAATGTATAGAATGAGATTTATCAGATTTATTTCTGTTATCATAAATATCTGAAATATTTGACAATATCCTAAATATCTGAAAACTGGACAGATAGGGAAACCAGCATCTATCTGCTTAGTCGAAGAAGCTAGAATCTCGGAAAATAAAAAGAATATCTGTGTGTATGAGGGCGGGGACTGATGTTGCACCTGTAGTTGAAGCTTAAAAGCCTATAAAAAAAAGAAATGACCTGGAGGCTGTGTATATATGGACTTCATTAATTGGACTCAGTGTACTAAAAGTATAATTATAAAACAGAGGGGATATAATTGGGTTTGCGATATGAGTCCTAGGGACAATTGGAGAGAAAGAGTAAAGAGTGAAAATAACTAAGATGCAGAAATTTTCAAAGGTTAGAAAACTTAAGAGAACTCTGGGTTGCCTCTTGTGTGAGTCTATGTTCAGCAGAATCTGATGTCTATAAGCAATAGTAGCAGCAGCAACATTGCACCTGTCATAAGCACTCAATCTTAACACAGTGGCAAACTTTGACTTTCTGTTTGCTGTTTGTTACATGTGGTCTGGAGGTTTGTTTGTTTGTTTGTTTGTTTTTCCTGACAGTGCCTCCTACATTCAGGATTCATTTACTTTATTCATTTCACTAATCTTATTCCAAATGTCTCTGGGAACACCTTTATAGACTCAAACAGAAATGTGAAATATTATTTTAAAGATGTGTTACATTTGTTTGTGCTGCAGAATATTACTTTAACTGTGCAAAGGTGTGTTACATTTTTATGCTGCATTCATTTAATTATGTAAAGATGTGTTGGAGTTGTTTCACTTTGCCTGCCTGAGGCACCAGATTGGTCTAATAAAATAGGCAATAGGTAGGCAGGAGAGGGATAGTCAAGGCTGTCTAGCAGAAAGAATATGTAGGAGAAGAAATCTAAACTCAAGAGAAAAGAGAACAAGGGGGAAGAGAGGGGCATGCTCAGGACCAGAAGCCAGACAGCTGCCTGCCTGCCAGACATGGAGACAGTAGAAAAGTAAGATATATAGAAAGAAAATAAAGGTTTTTATTTTTTTTAAAGAAAAGTCGGTAGCATGTATTCTAATAGTTCTTAATAATAAAAACTTGAAGTCAGCTATCAGGGGGTAAAAGCTAAAGAATCAGAGAAGCACAGCAGCCAGCAACTGGAGTTCTTACTTGTATTAATGCTCACACAAAAGGGGCAAACCTGTCCTCAGACTGCATCCTCAGACTGACTGCATCTTCAGACTGCTGCCTCAGACTGCAATAAACTCCTGTCTCCTCCTGCCTTATATTCCTCTCTCGCCCCAGCTCTATCCCTCCAGCTCTACCTCCTTAGCCCTGTGATTAAAGTCATGTGATTCCAAGTGCAAAGATCACTTTGTGTTTGCTCTGTTTCTCTTTCAGATTGAATCAATTTCATGTAGCTCAAGTGGCCTGGTACTAACATCTTCCTCTGTCTCCGGAGTCCTGGGATTAAAGGTGTGTGCCACCAAGACACATATATGTCTACATAAACACACACAAGGGTATTATACAAATGTTTTAAAGATTTCCATTCATTATCATACTTCATCTCTGTCCTGTATATGATCCATAGTACTTCAGATGCCAAGATTTCAAGAATATCACAGGTAATATCCATAGTCACATGTTTTATTTTAATAAAATCCAAACCACAGTCTCAGCTTTTCAATTCCTTCCCTATTCTTCTCATCACATTTTCCTACTGATTTCTTGTGACCTCACTTTTTAAATATACTCAGTGAGTCCATTTAGTACATATATACCTGCATGGGCATGGATATGTGACCGTCAACTAGAGCACAGGTACTTTCTAAGGGCCCAAAATCCCTGAAGAAAACCTACTTACCTCCCATCTGCCATCAATTACCCATAGCTTCTTTGCTAGGTATGGAACTTAGTGAGCTCCCTCAGCTATGCTGGGATTTGGGTTACTCGATCTTATGCAGGTCTTGTACATATTGTCACAGCTGCTATGAATTTATGTATAAAACCTATTGCCATATCTGGCAAATAGTGTTGCACTGTTGTCATCCATTATTTCTGGCTCTTAAAATGTTTTGTCCCCTCTTCCCATAGGGTCTTTGAGCCTTGGTGTGTGTGTGTGTGTGTGTGTGTGTGTGTGTGTGTGTGTGTGTGATGCAGATGTCCTATTTATTCCACAACTCTCCATATTCTTTTTGTTCTCTGCACATTGAGTGGTTGTGAATCTTTGCGTTAATTGCAATCTTTTGCAAAAAGAAGCTTCTGTGTGGAGGGTTGAGAGAGGCAATATTCTATAGATGTAAAGGGATAAAATTTAAAAAAATGGTGTAAAGCACCAAGGGCAGTTTTATTACTATATCTGTTTGAAAGAATAATACTGCCAAGTTTCCTGTTAGGGTCAATAACCTTGACAGAGTCATGTCTTTTGCTTTTTCTTTTTTTTTTTTTTTTGAGTGGCATCTGCATAACACGTAGAAGAACCTGTAATTAGGTCTGAGTGTTCTCTTCTTATGTAAAATGATGGTAAGAAGCCCACAATGATTGAAATTCAAGAGAAAACAAAGATGGTGAAGGCTGCTGGCGCCTGCCACAAAACTCCCAGTAGTTTGAGAAACCCATGGAGGCTCTGAAGGGTGACAGTGATGAGGCAGTGGGAAAAAGTCTGAAGAGCCTGAAATAGCTGGCAAAGAACATATTTATTTATTTATTTGTTTGTTTGTTTGTATACAATATTCTGTCTGTGTGTATGTCTGCAGGCCAGAAGAGGGCACCAGACCTTATTACAGATGGTTGTGAGCCACCATGTGGTTGCCGGAAATTGAACTCAGGACCTTTGGAAGAGCAGGCAATGCTCTTAACCGCTGAGCCATCTCTCCAGCCCCAGCAAAGAACATTTTTAAAAAGCCAAGTCTTATGGGAAGATCCTTTCAATAAGTGCACTCACAAAACTGGAAAGAAAGACGGCAGAACAGAGTCGCCCACCATGTCATTTCACAAACTTCAATGTATAACTGAAGGGTTGTAGAATTGCCAGGTTTTGAATGAATCATGTTTTCCTACAGTATTATATTTCATTATTTACTATGCTGAGGTTTCTACCTCTGTTGAGATCTATATCTGTTATGTGATTTTTCCTGGAGAGACAAAAGCAAACATCTTTTCATCCCACTAGGACACTGATGACAGACCAAAGAAACTACTCCATCCAAGTCGAGCTTAGTGAATTAGTGAACTTATTGGGGTTATTTGCATGAAAGTAAGTGAAGGGTTTTAGAGCCCTGCTCCTTGTTTCTGTTCCTTTTGCTTCTTGTGATCAGTCAGCATCCTGTCCTGTCACCTGCCACCATAAATTTCCCACCAGCATGAACTCTTGCTCTCTCGAAACACAAGCTAAGATACAGTTTCTTCTCTAAGTTGTTTTGAGCTATGATATTGTATTACAACAATGAAAAAGTAATTAAATATAGGTGGATATATTATACTCTATTTAAACATCCTTCACCCACAGTCTCAGCTTTTCAATTCCTTCCCTATTCTTCTCATCACATTCATTCTATCTGCAATTATTTTCTGACAAAGTGAACTCTCATTTTTACATTTTATTTATATATTGTGTGTGATTCTGTATGTACATGGGCCACAGTGCATGTGTACAGATCAGAGAACAATTTGCAGAAGCTGGTTCTCTTCTTCAACCATGTGGATGATGGGACTTGAACACAGGCCATCAGACTTAGTGGAGAATGTATTTACCCACTGAGCCTTTTTAATGGCCTCAAAATGAACTTTTGTCACAGCACTTTTGCAACTTTAATTCACCAAGAGAGTCCTCAAAGTATCATTGCTAACCAAAGTGTATTAATATTTTCAAGTCTTGATAACATTTTGCCAAATTATTTTTAATAAAATGAGTCATATTTTTACATTTCAGTAAAGCATTAACAAGACTGGTCTCCCACACATTGTCAGTACACAAAACCACTTCCACATGTGATCTACAGAAAGCTGAACTTCAGGAAGGTGGGGCACTTGAAATTCCTTCTATTAGTCATCCCCCTGTTTGCCATATAATCTTCTAGAGCTCTGTTTTAAATGTTCATATGTCCTGATGGATAATCTATAATGTTCCCATGAGGCAAAACCACACCATCATAAGTTAGTTTATTAATTCAAAAAACTCGAAAGAGAGCACTGTGGTTAATGGGCCATAAAGAGAGCACTGTGGTAATGTTCCATAAATCAGGTTAGATTGTGAAATGTGCGTGTATACGAAAAGATGTAAAGTGGTTGTGTCCAGATTTTAGTGAAATGCTTCAATTACAGAGATTGTGTTATTTCCCTGAATGCCCTGAAAATTTGGAAAGGTATCTTCTATTATGAATGAGCACTAAAGAAAATTACTACTATAGCAATTTATGGAGCCAGTCTATTGTCACTATTTAGTCTTCATAATACTATTAGCATACAATTATTGGTAGTCATTTTTTTTTAGAAAACTAGGGCTTGGACATTCTTAGTTAAATGAGGTGAAATGATTTACCCATGATCAGACAACCAGTAAATAGAAGGAGGACTTCAAAACCAGTCTATTCTACCCCAAAGCCACACTTCCCTAATTTGTCATTTTGATTATCTGAAAGAGCAGACAGAAGAATGTGAGGATGCAGGCTGGTGACGGAGGAGAAGCCAAGTGTGGCAGTTTCTATGGATGGAAATAGAAAACACTATCCTGAGTGAGGTATCCCAGACCCAAAAAGAGGAACATGGGATGTACTCACTCATAATTGGTTTCTAGCCATAAATAAAGGACATTGAGCATATAATTTGTGATCCTAGAGAAGCTAAATAAGAAATTGAACCCAAAGAAAATCGTATAGTCATTCGCCTGGATAGGGGATGTAGACAAGATTGCCGGGCAAAAACTGGGAACTTGGCGGGTGAGGTGGCATGGGGCTAAGGGGAAATGGGGTGAGAAACGTGAGAAGGGGAGGATGGAGGGAGCTTGGGGGAATGGGATGTTTGGGATAAAGGAAGGGTGGATATGGGAGCAGAGAAGTATATATCCTAACTAAGGGAGCCATCTTAGGGTTGGCAAGAGACTTGACTCTAGAGGCGTTCACAGGTGTCCAGGGAAATGTCCCCAGCTGGTACCTTGGGCAACTGAGGAGAGGGAACCTGAAATGACCCTATCCTATACTAATGAATATCTTACATATCACCTTAGAACCTTCATCTGGCGATGGGTTGAGATAGAGACAGAGACCCAATTTGGAGCAACGGTCTGAGCTCTTAAGGTCCAAATGAGGAGCAGAAGGAGGGAGAACATGAGCAAGGAAGTCAGGACCACGAGGGGTACACCCACCCACTGTGACAGATTAGGGAATTGAAACAAAGTCTGAAAGAGATAGAAGCCAGGGAAAAGCAGCATGGAGAAAGCTAAAGCTAATTTCTTCCCACACTTTGCTGTTCCCCTTTCTCTACAACATGCTAAAATTATCATTATTCTGATCTGCTTCTGCTGTGGTTTGCATATGTGTTATTCATCACAAAGGGTACATGGGCATTCGGTTTCAGTCTGTGGATGGAAGGAATCTGTGTCTCCGGCATCTTTAGATACATATCAAAAAAATCCAACTGTAGCCACACTGTGTATCAGAATCTGGTGATTCACTGCTGTGGCTTGTAGACTACATAGAACGAAGCTCGGTAATTCTTGGTTAAAGTAAGTTTGATTTTCCAAAGAAAAACATACGAAATTCCTTTCTCTCAGACACTTCTTGTTTCTTGAACAACTAGGAAAAACCATTTTTAAAAAAGAAAAATGCAGTGAAATGAAATGTCTTTCTTTATGCCCTACTAAATTCACTATGAAAATCTTTATAGTTATTCTTCCATAAAATACAGTTCTTCATTAAAAAAATTTCCAGATGCCCCAAAATGAAATTTGGGCCATTTTTTATATTACTTATATATATTTTGCCCGTATATGTGTAGATAATTTTCTTGCCTTTGGACAGACACTGTCTGAAGAGATGGTTAGCAAACATTTCTTCTTCCTCAATCATAGGTAAGACAGTCACATACTTTCTAAACTGTGTTTTACTGTTAATGGGTCAAATAAGTGCCTAGAAATATTCTAAAGTTGAGGTTACTCTAGAACTTAAGTAGTCAAACTGATGAGCAAATTTCTGTTTTCAACAAATGCTAATTAATCAAATGGCTTACATGTACTTTTGACCGCCATAACAATTTAATAGCAGTCAATTAAGACAGCTTTACTGGTTCATTCCTCACAAATTGAAAGGCATTTAAACTATATTTCATTTTTCTTTGGGGAAGAAAAGGAAGAGCAAACTGATTTGTTAGGTTTATTTGTAATTGAATGGATATTTTATTGAGCCTTTTATATTCTTAACAGTATGATAACATATAGTCAATTAAGCTTTGCCCTAAGGTTCTACCTAAATTTAAAAATATTCAGATTTTAGTGTACTGAATTGTATGTGTCAGTATTTTATTCAGATTTTTTTACTGCATATTTTGTAGAGAACTCTGATTTATTTTTAGCACTTCAAAGTAAGGACACAATTGAATTACAGGATGATTTAGTACAACCTTGTTTCTGCATTTTAGGAGCCACACAAACAATTAACAATAAAATTAACAGACAGATGAAGCTCAGGAAACTCCTCGGAGGAGGAGGAAGGATTATAGGAGCCAGAGGGCTCAAGGACACTCAGAGAACAGGGCCCACAGAATCAACTAAGCAGTGGTCATGGGGGCTCACAGAGACTGGAGCAGCAATCACGGAGCCTCTATAGGTCTGTACAAGGTCTTCTGAATACATGCTGTGGTTGTTTAGCTCAGTGTGTTTGTAGGACTCCTATCAGTGGAAGTGGGAGTGTCTCCGACTGTTGCCTGCTTTTGGGAGCCTTTTCATCTTCCTGGGTTGTCTCATCCAGCCTTAAAATGAGGGTTTGTGCCTAGACTTACTGCATCTTGTTAAGCTGAGTTCAGTTGATAACAATGGGAGACCTGGTCTTTTCTGAAGGGAAACAAAGGAGCAGTGTTCCAGGGGGAATGGAGGGGGCAGACAGGGAGAAATGAAGGGAGGGGAGGCTGAGGTCAGGGTGTATTGTATGGGAGAAGAATAAAAAAGTTCAAGTAAGCAAAACCTGAGAAAAAGTTTTGCAAATTATAAAACAAAATAACAGTATAGGCTCATGAGACAATTAAAAATTACATCAGGCATAACCAGTTGCCTTTGGTGGAAATGCACTAAATATTCATAATTTTATGTAATTACTTTTTGAGCTATTATTTATTCAGTTTGATAATTCTTATTTTGAGTCAAGGTTTCTCTGTGTACCATTGGCTGTCCTGGAACTCATTCTGTAGGCCAGGCTGGCCTCAAACTCACAGAGATTTGTCTACCTCTGCCTCCTGAGTTCTGGGATTAAAGGCATGAGCCACCACTCCTGTTTTTATTTTGCCATTTTTTTCATATAGTATCTATACCAATAAGATTTTCATCAGCATATGATTATAAGGAAACCATGTTTTTTCACATACAGCAGGGCAGTTGTACATATGAATGGATAGCACTTGTGACAGTATAAACAAGACCCATACAAATTCAAGGGAAGCACAATTTTAGCATGGAGACTAGAGTTTGTTATGAAATGTCAGGGTTAGCTGTGGAACTGTTGACAATTGTTAGCTTCTGGGAGAGGGATAGTCAGTTTTCTTTAAGGGTGTAGCCCTTAGTGGATTGACCACACTGTAGTGAAAGCCACAAACCAGAAAGGATATGATCATCATAAACTGTATTTGATGGGTTAAAAAAAGAAAAAGGACACAAATTGAGTAGGCAAGGAATGGAGAATGCATCTGAGAAGAGTGGGAGGAGAAGAGAATGTGATTAAAATACATTTTACCAAATTCTCAAAAAAATAATAAAAAGTTTGAATAAAAGAATTTTCATATCTTTCGGATTGGATGTATAATTATGAGTCTGGTTTCTTTATTTCTCAGAGGCAGGGAATGAGCTGTACCCAGGGTCATGATGCACATATTCCTAAACTACTTTACCACAAAGATAATACACAACAATGTTTTTACCTTTATTTTTTAGGAAGGGTTTCAAATTTTTTCTCCTAGGATAGCCTCAAAATCACTGCATAGCCCAGCTTCACCTTGAATCTGTGATTTCTTGCCAAAATCTCCCATAAAGCCTGTAAGTGGAGTGTGTGTTTTTGTTTCCCAGCCACGCAGACCTGAATAATCACACAAAACTATAATAATTATAACACTGTTTGGCCAACAGTTCAGGCATAACCCTAGCTAGCTTTTACATCTTAAATTACCTCATTTCTGTTATTTTATATTTTACCATGACACTTGAGGTTTGTTACCTCACATCTTGCTTCTTGGGTGGCTACATGGCATCTACCTGACTACACCTTTTTTTTCCCTGAATTAAGTTTAGTTTTCCCACCTAGCTATATTCTGCCCTTACATAGGGCAAAAGAGCTTCTTTATTAACCAATGGTAATAAAACATACTCAGAGAATACAGAGGGGAATCCCAAATCATCTTCCATTTTCTGTCTAAATAAAAAGGAAGGTTTTTAACTTTAACATTGTAAAATTACATATAACAAACAGGTATCAAGCAATAATTACAGTTACAATACTCAATCTATTTGTATCTGGAAAAATTAAAAAAAATTATCATATACTTTATCTTTGTGAGTCTAAGGTTTGTATCTAATTTATCTTTTATTGTAACTAAGGAAAACTATAACTATCTGTCTTCAACTCCATCAAAGACCCCAGAAGGATATAATATTACCTAAGTAAACAGGAAATGCATTGTAAGCAACTTCCAAAAGTCTAGAATTGACAGAGACATCTTTCTGCCTAGAAATTCACCCAAAGTTCTTCTGTAACATCTTTAGCCTACAGGCTCATAGTATCTGTCAGACTTCTCTGTGAAGCAGGAAATTTGAGACTGTTTCACCTATATTGGTAGTTTGTTAAGCACTTTCTTTTGTGTCCTGAAGAATGTCAGACAGACTCTTTCATGAAACAGGAACCCTGAAGGAATATCTCACTTTTTGGCAAGTTCAGTAGTCATTTCTCTGCGGGTCCTGTATATCCAGTTTATACAGCATACCGTCAAACAGTCCAGGCATGGGCAGTTTCTTGCCCAAATCACTTGCCTTGTCACACTGAAGGCAAATTCCATAACCAGTTTCTTCAGTGCCCATCAACCTCACTGAAGTAATTGATGCTGCCAGAAGCAGACATGTCTCACTGTTGAGAAAACTCTAAGTTCTTAAAACCTTTTAAATGCTATTGTCTGTAGGTCTCTTAAGTGCTGAAGATTGTCCATCTAACTGAAATATATCTCTGTATATCTAGAAAACCTAACTAACATAACTACAATTTTGGCTATTATAAATGACTATCTGTTAATTATATTTATATAGTAATGTAATTATACATTATAGAAATGTAGTGTATAATTTTTAATTATACATTTTTAATTATATATTACATTTCTAAACGAACTGTATAAATATAGTACCTTAAACCAGAGTAAAAAATAAACATATAACAAAATTGACCTTAAATTTGAATCAATAAACCAAAGTCTATACCAATGTAACATATTCATTTCTATATCATATTTCATATCCCCCCTGTTTAAAAAAAGCGATTGAGTGTTATCATTAGCCCCTTATAATTAACCACCTTTAATTGATATCAAACATTTATAAATAATCATTTTGGGAATTTAGGAGTAGTTTTCTCTAAACTGCTTCCTGCTGTTTGTTGGATGAAGTATTTTTAGTGTTCATGGAAATATTTCAGTGGGGGGAGTTTGGTCCATTAAACAACATTGTACTGGAAGGAATTCACAGGTTCTCATCTTCTATGAAAATAAAAACAGAACTTCTTTTCTAAAGCAACATATCCTTAAACTCAAATTTTGAAGTCAATATACCTTTAAAATATTGCCGGGCTGTGGTGGCACATGCCTTTAATCCCAGTACTCAGGAGGCAGAGGCAGGCAGATCTCTGTGAGTTCGAGGCCAGCCTGATCTACAAGAGCAAGTTCCAGGACAGGACAGACTCCAAAGCTACACAGGGAAACTTTGTCTCAAAAAAACAAACATAGAAGATCTCGTCCCCTTCGCCGCCCAGAGGGCTTCACTACCTGACTGGCCATGGACGATACCCTGTTCCAGTTGAAGTTCACAGCGAAGCAGCTAGAGAAACTGGCCAAAAAGGCAGAGAAGGACTCCAAGGCTGAGCAGGCCAAGGTGAAGAAGGCCCTTCAGCAGAAAAACGTGGAGTGTGCCCGCGTGTATGCTGAAAATGCAATCCGCAAGAAGAATGAAGGTGTAAACTGGCTCCGGATGGCGTCCCGTGTGGATGCAGTAGCATCCAAGGTACAGACAGCTGTGACCATGAAGGGGGTGACCAAGAATATGGCACAGGTGACCAAAGCTCTGGACAAGGCGCTGAGTGCCATGGATCTTCAAAAGGTGTCTGCAGTGATGGACAGGTTTGAGCAGCAGGTGCAGAACCTGGATGTGCACACGTCGGTAATGGAGGATTCTATGAGCTCTGCCACCACGCTGACCACACCTCAGGAGCAGGTCGACAGCCTCATTGTGCAGATTGCTGAGGAAAATGGCCTAGAGGTCTTAGACCAGCTCAGCCAGCTTCCAGAGGGTGCATCTGCTGTGGGTGAGAGCTCAGTGCGCAGCCAGGAGGATCAGCTGTCTCGAAGGTTGGCTGCCCTGAGGAATTAGCATGCCCTCGGCAGGTGTTGCCTCCCTTCTCCTATGATGCACTGGAGGCTTCTGCCCTCGACGTTCTCCAACCCTTCATCGCTGCCTTGGCTCTTTTCCAACCTGCCAGGCTGGGCGCCTTAGAACTGAGCCTTAGGTTGGGCAATGGGCCTCAGTCCTGATACTGAATTTGCACAAGTGTGTGGGTGACTCATGGTGACTTTGTGGGCCACATCTGGAAGATGGCAAGTTCTGTGTTGTCCTCTGCCTATGGGGAGTTGACAGGGTTTGACCAGCAGATGTGTGCACTTCAGCCCAGTGCTTCAGGGCCTTCAGTTTCCAGTGAACAGAAACCTGCTGCTTGCTGTGGCCAGTGAAGATCAGAGCCAGTCCTTTGCCAGGTAGTTCCTGGGAGCCTCTCCCTGACCTCTGCAGACAGGAAATCCTGTTGAATGACAGCCCCGAGTAGGTTCCTGTGGACTTTTGTGTACCAGAGATGTCCATTGCCACCAACACTGTCTGGGGCCTTACAGGTGGTTCCTCTCCTCCATGTTCCCAGGGCTGAGTTTGTTCCTTGGCTGCCACTGCCAGCCGGCTGAGTAGGCCAGGGCTTTCTGTCCCTCAGCTCCCTTCCCAGCCCACAGAACTGTCATCCAATCTCAAGTCCAGGTGTTTCCTCCTGAGAGATGCTTACCCTTCCTCAGCAGCTGCCTCTGGAAGGGTTTGGGGCCACTTGGGCTGCACGGTCTGTGTGATGGCTCCAGGCCTCCAAATTACAGCCTTTCAGGCCTTTTAAAGCTTCTCAGTCTTGAATGTGAGGTCCTCGACTCTTGAATGTGAGGTCCTCGACTCTTCTGTTCTTTTACATACAGGCTGCCGCCCTTCTGCCTTCTCCAGGGGAAAGTCACGGTGTCTACCAAGGGAAACCGGGATAGTAACCTCTGGCTGCGGTCAGCTCTTCTACACCCTTTTGCAGTGGGAAGCTGGCAGGGAGAGGGCAGTGAGAATGCCTGGGACGGCCCTAGGCTGCGTGCACAGCCGCTGCTGTATTTTCTCTCTTCTGAAGTTTACTCCTGTTCTTAAACCTCCTGGTGATTTTGTTCCTTTGCCAAAGTGGAAGGCACACAGCAGATGGGGTGTGTTTGTCCAGCCCTCGTCACAGGCTGAGCAGGGCAGTACTGCCTGCAGGGTTATACTCAAGCTTGGATACCTCGCCTAGACTTGCTGTGTTTGTTTCTTTCTGTTCTGCATTTCGGAGTCCTCAGTGTTCCACATTACAAAGCTTGTGTTGGGGGCGGGGACCAAGGTACAGTCTAACCACGGACCCCTCAGGCTTCCTGAAATCAACCTGCATGACAGGTGTTGAGAGTAACTGCATTCTCTCGGAACAACTTGTGAGGTCCCTGAGTCCTGGAGGTGGCAGGATTTTTGGAACACTAGTAGATTTCAAGACGCTGGGCTGGGTTCATCCAAATGGGTGTATCTGCCTTTAAAATGCTGTTGTAAATAAATAAATTGATTGTTGGAGAATTTCTCAAAAAAAAAAAAAAAACAAACATAATCCAGACCCTTTTTGTCTTTTCCATCTTTTCCTGTCCCATTATGACTTTCTTGTTCTATTTTTCCTTTAAGAACCTCAGTTTAATATCCTTAAATTATTTTTTATCTGTGACTCTGTTTATCTTTTATCCCCTCTATCTTAAATGCATGAATATTTATCAAACTTACTGTGGCCCATTTAGAGGTCTATTTTGTCTGAATCTGTCTTTACTGTGTATCTGTAATTCTTTTCTGTCCTGGAGTGCTCTTTTATGGCAGGGAACCCTGATTACTCTTAGGGCTGACAAGGGAGGGGGACTTGATTGGGGGAGGGGGAGGGAAATGGGAGGCGGTGGCGGGGAGGAGGCAGAAATCTTTAATAAAGAAATAAATAAATTAAAAAAAACATGAAAGCAGGAAGTGCACTTTTGGGGACTAAAAAGTAAACCAGAAGAAGTTGGGTGGAAGGACAAGGGAAGGTAATGGGACAAGAAAAAACAAAGGACATGACATACATGTATGAAAATGTCATAATTTTGTGTAATTATTTTGTATAATTAATACATTTTAATAAAACATAAAAAAATAAAATGTGAAGTGGGAAAATTCAAGATGTCATTGTTTTTTACCACTGAGTAATACTCTAATGAGTATATATTCAACACTTTCTTTATCCATTCTTCAGTCGAGGGGTATTTAGGTTGTTTCCAGGTTCTGGCTATTACAAATAATGCTGCTATGAACATAGTTGAACAAACGCTTTCGTAGTATGATAGGGCATCTCTTGAGTATATTCCCAAGAGTGGTATTGCTGGATGGATGGAAATAGAAAACACTATCCTGAGTAAGGTAACCCAGACCCAAAAAGATGAATATGGTATGTATTCACTCATTAGTGGATTCTAGCCATAAATAAAGGACATTGAGCCTATAATTCAGGATCCTAGAGAAGCTAAATAAGAAGGTGAACCCAAAGAAAAACATATAGTTATCCTCTTGGATATTGGAAGTAGATAAGATTGCCAGACAAAAAGTGGGAACTTGGGGGTGGGCGTGGGGTGGGAGTAAGGGGAGAGGGGAAGAGCGAAGGGAGAGGGGGAGGATGGGGAGAGCTTGGGGGAATGGGATAGTTGGGATGGAGGAAGGATGGATATGGGAGCAGGGAAATAGATTATCTTAATTAAGGGAGCCATTTTAGGGTTGGTAAGAGACTTGACTCTAGAGGGGTTCCCAGTTGTCCAAGGAGATGTCCCCAGCTTGTTCTTTGGGCAGTTGAGGAGAGGGTGCCTGAACTGGCCCTATCCTATAGCCACACTGATGAATATCTTGCATATCACCACAGAACCTTTATCTGGAGATGGATGGAGATAGAGACCCACATTGGAGCACTGGACTGAGCTCCCAAGGTCCAAATGAGGAGCAGAAACAGCGAAAACATGAACAAGGAAGTCAGGACCGTGAGGGGTGTGCCTACCCACTGAGACAGTGGGGCTGATCTAATGGGAGCTCACCAAGGCCAGCTGGACAGGGACTGAAAAAGCATGGGATCAAACTGGACTCTCTGAATGTGGCTAACAATGAGGGCTGACTGAAAAACCAAGGACAATGGCACTAGGTTTTGATTCTAGTGCATGTACTGGCTTTGTGGGAGCCTAGTCTGTTTGGATGCTCACCTTCCTAGACCTGGATGGAGGGGAAAGGACCTTGGACTTCCAACAGGGCAGGGAACCCTGATTGCTCTTTGGACTAGAGAGGGAGGGGGAGGGAAAGAGGGGAAGGGAAATGAGAGGAGGGGAGGAGGTGGAAAGTTTTAATAAAAAGAAAAAACAGAGCTAGTTCCAGGACAGGCTCCAAAGCCACAGAGAAACCCTGTCTCGAAAAACCAAAAAAAAAAAAAAAAAAAAAAAAAAATTAAATAAAATGTGAAGTGGGGTGACTAGGATTAACACTGTGGCTTTGTCTTTTGGCTCAACCTCTTCCAACATGAGGGAGTTATGTTTACCTCCAGATATGTGAGCCATGCTTACCACCCAAGCTCCAGGAATGTAGTAGGTACTCATTGATCCTCAGGCAAGCTTTATTTATTAAACTACAAATCAAATGCCACTATAGCAGCTTACAAAATGAAGAAATATTTTTGTCAACTGCACATCCAGTAGAGGGCTAATACTCAATATATATATATATATATATATATATATATATATATATATATAAAACTAAAAAACTAAATATCAAGCAAACAAATTAATTCTATTAAATGACCCAATTAAAAACTGAATACAGATCAAAACAGGGAATTCTCAAAAGAGGAAACTCAAATGGATGAAAAATACTTAAAGAAATGTTCAACATCCCCAGTCATCAAGGAAATGCAAATCAAAATTGCTTTGAGATTAAGGAAATGCAAATCAAAATTGCTTTGAGATTTCATCTTATACCCATTAGAATGGATAATATCAATGAAACAAATGATGGCTCATTCTGGCAGGGATATGAAATAGGGGAACACTCATTCATTGCTTGTGGAAGTAGAAACTTGTACAGCCACTATAGAAATCAGTGTGGTGGTTCCTCAGGAAGATGGGAATTGACCTACCTCAGGATTCAACTATATCCATATATGCAAATGATACTTCATCCTACCATAAGAACACTTACTCTACCATGTTCATTGCTACTCTATTCATTATACCCAGAAATTAGAATCAACTTAGATGTCCTTCAACAGATGAATGAAGATAGAAAATATGGTACATTTACATAAAAGAATATTTTTTCAGCCATTTAAATAATGAAATCACAAAATTTGCATGTAAATGAATAGAACTCAAAGTCAAAGAGGCAGATATGGTATGTGTCTGATTATAGCTCTTAAGTCAATGATAACCAGGTTACATTCTGTAGAAAAATAGAGATTAAGTATAGAGTAAGGGACAGAGTTGACAAACAGATTTCCCTAGGAAAAGGAAGTAGAATAGATAGTTCTGGATGAATAGAGAGGGGAAAACTGGAACAGGAGTGGGGAGAGACAGGTAAAATTAAGGGCTGTTTGAAGGGTAATATGAAAACCTGATGGAGTAGAAACTTCCTAAAATAAATAATGGTGATGTAAATGGAATCGCAAAATAACAGGGAAGAATGATTTCCAACTGGCCATCTCTTGTCACCAGACAAAACTTCCAGTCCTGGGATTGGGTTACATTTAATTGAGTTATTGACCAAAGGGCTCCCATGGAAACCCCCAAACATTCGAGACTATGGCCAAGACAGCGGGCTGTTCCTCACAAATGGATGACAAGGCCCAGCTGCTGAAGACAACACCTGTACAAATGTTTGGGCATACGGAAGTCGAGCTGACACCTATATAAGGCCTTCACCCCTACATGCTTTGGTACAGGAAGATCCTCTGCCTGCTACAAAAGGAGAAGTGAAAACTTTAACCCAGCTGCAAACCTTTTGATCTGCAGTGGTGACCTGCCTGCAAGATGAGCTAGGGCAATGGTGGCACAAAGCTTGTGAGAGAAACCAACCAAAATCTGGTTTGACTTAAAGCCCACTCCATGAGATGGAATTCATACCTGACACTGTTTGGGTGACCAAGAACCTAAAACCAAATACTACTTTTCTAAACAATAATAATTGCATCACAATAGAATGGCTTCCAATGACATTGTCTCGTACTCATAGATTATCCTTGGAGAAGCTTCCTCCTGCAGCAGATGAGAACAAATACGGAAACCCACAATCAGACATTAGGCAGAGAGAGAGAATGAGACCTTGGAGCATTTGGTCCTAAGTTGGGGATCTTTGTCAATTACCTCCCCTCAGAGCTAAGGGAATCCTGCAGAGAAGGAGGCAGAAATAGTGTAAGATCCAGAGGGAGGGAGATCACCATGAAAACATGGCCCTCTAAGTCAACATGACCATGCACAAATGAACTCACAGAGACCACGGCATCATGCACTGGGCCTGCATGGGTCTTCATCAGATAGTATTCTAGAGCAGAAAGGAGAAGTGGACACATGCCTCCATCTCTAACACAGAAGCTATCTCCCATTGATAACCACTTGCAGACAAAACTTTAGTTTCCTTTAAGGGAATCTTACTGGGGATACAAACCATGCTTAAGGGTAGGCTGCATGCCCAACAGTAGATAGCCAACAGAAAATTAACTCAACAGTATCTTTGCAAATTCCTTGTCCCATAATGTCATGTCAGAGATTTCTCCTTTTATTTCTAATATTATTTTATTTTTGTTTTTGTTTAATTTAATTTAATTTAATTTGTAGTTTTGAGTCCTTCCTTGCCCTGCAGGCCCTTTACACACATGTTTTTTTTGTTTTTGTTTGTTTTGTTTTGTTTTTTCCAGACAGGGTTTCTCTGTAGTTTTGGAGCCTGTCCTGGAATTAGCTCTAGTAGATCAGGCTGACCTCAAACTCATAGAGATCTGCCTGCCTCTGCCTCCTGAGTGCTAGGATTAAAGGCGTGCACCACCACTGCCCGGTTTACATACAGGTTATGGTTTCAAGTTTAGTGACATTTTGGGATTCCTGAGTGTGTTATCAAGTGGAGCTCCACTTCAATAGCTGCTTTTTGCGCCGTTTCTTTGGCTATTTTCCTTCTACTCATTTGTTTTGTCCTATCCCAATGTGTTAGTTTTTGTTTTACCTTACTTTATTTTATTATTATCCCTGAGAAGCCTGTTTATTTTCTAATGAAAAACAGAAACAGAGTGGATCAAAATAGGAGAGGAGGTGGGGGAGGAACTGGGATAAGTAGAGGGAGGCAGGATGTAATCAGATTATATAAAAAAACTATTTTTAATATAAGGAAAATTAAAATGCAAATAACAATCTAATCCTATGCAACCAGTGTAGAAAAATGTTTTTTCAAATAAATTGAGTACTAAAATGTGGGGGGAAAAAGATTTTTTTCTACACAAATTTGTATACTTCTTAAAACTGAGGTCATGAATATCATCATAGATCTAGAATTTATTACGACATAAATGATTATGGTAAGTATTTAGAAGAAGCATGGTAAAATGACATTTAAACTTTTTAACTAAATGATTTTTAAGTTTAAAGTGGCAAATTACTATTTCATATATTTTCTTTTAAATTTTTAAGATTTATTTTCAATTTTATTTGTCTGTGTGTGTGTGCATGCTATGTGTGTGTAGATGCCTGAAGAGATCTTAAAAGTGTATAAAATCCCCTGGAAGTAAAGCTACAAGTAGTTGTGAGCTGTGAGATGTGGGTAATGAGAAACAGAGATGTGTCCTCTGTCCAACCCTCATTGTATACAAATATTAAATGAAATTTTATGAGCTGGGAATGGTGGCACACACCTTTAATCCCAGCACTCAGGAGGCAGAGGCAGACAGATCTCTGTGAGTTCAAGGCCAGCTTGGCCTACAAAGAAAGTACAACCAGGGGTGTTAAACAGAAAAACCCTATTTCAGAAAACCAAAAAGAATGAAAGAAATTTTATGATTGTGTAAAGAACCTGCAACACCAAGGATCATAACATTCTAACTGTATGTCTTTTTGAATAAAATAAAAATTACTTTAAAATATGAACATTCACCAGGCATGGTGGCACACATCTTTAATCCTAGCAGTCATAAGGCAGAAGCAGGTAGATCTCTGTGAGTTCAAAACCAGCCTGGTCTACACAGAGAGATACTGCAAGTTCTAAACCAGCTAGAGCTACATAGTGTGAATCTGCCTTCAAAAAACAAATGAGCTGAGAGAGTTCTCATGGGAGCCCTTACCTGTTGGGAAGAGTGGGTGTGGTGGGCTGGGGGGTCAAGAGAAGGGTTGTGGGAAGAACTATGGAGGGAATGTAAAATGAAATATAAAAATCAATTATCAATTATAATAATATGCTGTCTAAAAGTATAGTTATTAAAGACTTCATCTCTAAGCTTCAAATTCCAGAATTAAAAATCTCAAACCAGTAATTCGTTTCTTCCATGAAGTTCTTGATGTTTATCTGTTCGCTTGCATTACTTTGCATCACTGTTTATAAATGTGGCTATTACATTTAAAAAAAAAAGAAACTAAACCTCAGAATGAATGAGTAAAAGATGATATATATATATTTATATTTACCTCCAGGATTGTGTTTCTATTCTTATGTTCTCACCATTATTTATACTTTCAAAATTATAATTATGAGCCTTGTGTCTCTTGACCACTTAAAACTCCAGCTCTGATCCTGGCATTCGAGGCTTTCTTATTCTAAACTTTTACTTTTATAAACTATCAATTACTTCTTTCATATTTTCTATTCAAACTATAATACTCTGTGTTACATTTTCCAACATTGGTATAGGAGAACATTGACAAAAACGTTGTTATTCTCACATAGTGAAATGAAAAATATTATTATACCTGTGTGCTTTTCTAGCATTTACTATTCTATAAATAGAATAGCAAACAATGCTCCAAATAAATAAAATCCCTTTCTCCTAAAAATGTAGAGAGCATATCTAATGATGTAGAAACCCCATTATATATATATATATATATATATATATATATATATATGAGCTAAAATATTCTTTACATCTTTTTTTAAACTACCAGAAGTAGTCAGTGTTATAGGAGTCAATGTGGTTTGTAAGTGGAATTTAGCAGTTATCTTACAGATATTTTAGGATACTGGAAAGCAGTTACAACTAGAATTGATTTTTTAAAAAGCCAGTTCCAGGCTGTATGGCTTACTGTCCCCTTCTTCTTACCTCACATGTCTGTAATAAACAGAATCATAACTATCATAGTTACTACCCACTCTAATACCTTAAATTAACCTTGTTAATTTCTTTTTATTTTAACATGGAAAGTTAGATTGAATCACTAACTGTGAAGACCTTGTCTTGGGTTTCAGGCTCCTCATGTGAAATATTCTCATTATTTCAATCACCATCACCTTCCTCCTAGATATTATGTGAGGTTTTCCAGCCTTTGAAATTCAAAAACAATCATTGCTTCTTAGACATTGTTATTTTCCTCTATTACCACATAATTCACAACTAAAAAAAAAAAGCCCAAATATTCCTTTTAAATGAAGGCCAAAATGAAAGGTAGGTAATTAAATTCACATGCTATTCAACAAACTGTGCAGAAAGCACTACTTTTCTCCCAACATTTGCAGGGAGACATATAAAATGCAAACTATGAGAGCTGATTTTTCTTATTCTCCACAAAGACTATACAGTAGAATATGTGATTGAATTTCTTGAAAAGTCATCTCTTCAGAGTGAAACGGTGGGTAGAGTGATTGTGATAATGCTACCATTAATCCCAATCACATTGAGAACCCTCTGCAAGCAGTGCCTGCAGATTCTAGTAAATAAAACATACACAGTTCCAAGTAAAAAAGCCCTTTATTACTTTATAATTACAGAAGTATATCATACCCAAGAACTGTACTTTTTATTCCTCCTTTTGGTGGTTCCTTCCTCTTCCTTATGTAGTCTACACAAAGGCAAGTTATAAGGACTGACACTTCCTTCTCTTGCATGCAGACCAAATGTCTATGTAAATTTTGGACCTAAAATACCAGTGAATTGTCAACCTTAGAAGCTGAGGAGTCCAGTGTATTTAAATCCTCTACAAGAATACTTAAACTAATATCTACAGCATCCAGAAAAAATAAAACAAGCTCACATATTCCTGTCATATTTATTCACAATGTGATGATACTTTGCTCTTTTTAATATAATTCTGTGAGTTTTGATAACTGAAAAATCTTGATATTTTGCTTGGTGACATGTAGTAATATTTATGAATTTAAAAATGAGAGAATTTTAAAACAGAAACCTACATTTCTTAAAATGTAACTCAGTTTTTCTAGCCTTCTATTTATGGTATTTGGATGACTTACACTGAGCAGTAAGATTGACCTTGAACTACTGGACTTCTAATCGAGACTATGCAGATCCTTACAGTATTAGAACAAAATATTTATCATAGAAGACTCTATTGTCAGAATCATGCTAATCCACAACCTGTGGATTTTCCAAAGAGACTAAGAAAATTGTGTTAAAATGATCTTTATCTCCTGTCCTTATCTTCAGTTTGTGTCTTCAGCATTCAGCTCAAACTTAGCATTGAAATAATACATATAAAAGCATAAGCAGCCGGGCGGTGGTGGCGCACGCCTTTAATCCCAGCACTCGGGAGGCAGAGGCAGGCGGATCTCTGTGAGTTCGAGACCAGCCTGGTCTACAAGAGCTAGTTCCAGGACAGGCTCCAAAGCCACAGAGAAACCCTGTCTCGAAAAACCAAAAAAAAAAAAAAAAAAAAAAGCAT
The DNA here is from genome assembly GCF_950005125.1 of Chionomys nivalis. Taxonomy (NCBI): domain Eukaryota; kingdom Metazoa; phylum Chordata; class Mammalia; order Rodentia; family Cricetidae; genus Chionomys; species Chionomys nivalis. The sequence continues at coordinate 76,663,077 of NC_080112.1, read as the reverse complement.
AAGCAGAGGGAATAAATAACATAAGTATATGCCATGTATACCTAACTGTTAATCCTGAGACAAGTTAATTAACCTCTCTGATATTACATTTATGCCTTTGTATTTGCTTTTCCATGTTTTTGTCACTTCTATTAGAAAGGTAAGAAGACTTGTTATATTTAAAAATATAGGAAATTACCAGTTCAGAAAATGATAGACATCTATAAATGCTCAAGGAGTGAATTTATATGCCCTTCATTCAGTAGCAAGATTCCAGTGCAGATTGACTGCTTTAACTTTTTGTGTCACTTCACCTGTGTTTTATGTCTTAGAAAGACTTGAAAATTTTTACTCCACTCAGAAATAAAATTATTCCATGGAAGACATTTACATTTCTGTAAAGATTAATATACATCATGCATTTGGGGACTTTTCTATTTACAAAAGACAATTTTAAATACACACATTCAACTTATATTTGGTTGGGAACATCTGTAAAATCTTGGTCTGGGACTTGTAATTTAAAAAATGCCATGAATTTTAAATTAGAAGCAGATGGATCCCACTTTTCCTTTCTTCTCCCAAGTTTTTAACATTGTGCCTTGATCATGTGTGGGGCACAACCCTGTGACCACAACCATCACACAGTAAAATTTATTTTTGCTATTTCCAATGTTCAATTAAAGAAATTGCTTATCTGGCAATTTCTACCTTTGGAACAGGCCAAACAGCATAGGTAAAGAGAATAATAACTGAAGAATTATTTCATTTTAGCTAACCATTGATGAACCACTCTCCCTGCTCATGAGACGAGAACGGGTAACGGAGCTGCCATGGCGAGATAGTTGGTCACGAAATTCTGAAGCCATGAAATAATAAAGAATTGGGTCCAAAAGGCAGCAGAGACTTGCAAGGCACAGGCAGAAAGGATGGAAATACTGTGTACTTTTGACAATGGGACAACTGGTAATGATACTTTCCTTTACCATGGTGTAAAATGTGAAGTTAATGTGATAAGGAGTGAAGCAGATGACAAAGACTGCAGCACACATGAAAACCATCCTCAGTGCCTTTTTCCTCTCACTAATTCCTTGGAAAGCAATCGGTGGCTGTTTCAAGGATATAGTTGTTTTCCAGGTACAACATGCGATGGTGATCACTGGAATCACAAATCCAGCCAGCTCTGCAATTGTAATCATAGTGACCATAACCACTGCGTTCATCTGTTTGTACCCAAGATCAGCAAAACAGGATTCTGTGTTATTAGCTAAGCCAGCACTTCTCAGGATGGGAAATGGCAAACAGGCAGTCCCCACGACGACCCAGATGGCAACACTGATGCCCACGTCGTACCTACGCTTCCAGTTTCTGGCTCTAAATGGCTTGAGGAGAAAGAAGCATCTCTGAAGGCTGATGCATGTCAGGAAGCAAATGCTGGCATACATGTTGAGATATTTCAGATAGAAGCAGAGCAGGCAAAGTGCCTTCGGGAATGGCCAGTGACGGTTGATATAATAGTAAATCCGGAGAGGTAAGGACAGGATGTGAGCAAGATCTGCCACGGAGAGGTTGATCATGAAAATGATGGCCTTATTCTTCTTGCTGATGAAGCGCCACAGAACCCACAGGGCTGCACTGTTAGCCAGGAGACCAGGGATGAATATGAAGATATAGGTGGTTGCATACAGAGAGTACTGAAATGTCAGATTTGTGACACCACAATTACTCTCAACACTGCTGGTACTATTGCTGCCCATCTTGAATATCTCAGTATGTTCATCAAGGTGAGCTTTGGAAATATTGCTCCTGTCCAAACAAAAATTAAAAAGCACAGTGGTTAAGTAATACTTCAGTGGATACTTAGGATTCACTTTTACACTGAGATATACAATATTTCAACTAGGGACAGCTCACATATATGTAAGTGGAGGCTCAATGAATATGCACTACTGGCCCAACATTACACAGTAAATCAATTAAGAAACAATGGAAATGTGCCTTGACATACTTATTATATTGCTTTTACCATGGCAAAGACATTGTGGCAATTAATATATTACTTACCTTGGTTCTCCAGCATAAAAAATGATCTAGCTTTCTGGGCATAGATATTCAGGAGCAGAGAAATATATATCCTAATTAAGGGAGCCATCTTAGGGTTGGCAAGAGACTTGACTCTAGAGGGGCTCGCACGTGTCCAGGGAGATGTCCCCAGCTGGTACCTTGGGCAACTGAGGAGAGGGAACCTGAAATGACCCTATCCTATACTGATGAATATCTTGCATATCACCTTAGAACCTTCATCTGGCGATGGATTGAGATAGAGACAGAGACCCAATTTGGAGCAATGGTCTGAGCTCTCGAGGTCCAAATGAGGAGCAGAAGGAGGGAGAACATGAGCAAAGAAGTCAGGACCACGAGGGGTGCACCCACCCACTGTGACAGTGGAACTGATCTATTGGGAGCCCACCAAGGCCAGCTGGACTGGGACTGAATAAGCATGGGTTGAAACCGGACTCTCTGAACATGGCGGACAATGAAGGCTGATGAGAAGCCAAGGACAGTCGCACCAGGTTTCAATCCTATTACATGAACTGGCTTTGTGGGAACCTAGCCTGTTTGGATGCTCAAATTCCTGGACCTAGATGGAAGTGGGAGGACCTTGGTCTTCCCGCAGGGCAGGGAATTTGGACTGCTCTTCAGTATGGAGAGGGAGGGGGAATGGAGTGGGGGGAGGGGGAGAGGAGTGGGGATGGAGGAGGGGAGTGGGGAGAGGGAGCAATGTGTGGGAGGAGGGGGAGGGAAATGGGAAACGGGGAGGAGGCGGAAATTTTAATTAAAAAAGAATAAAATAAATAAAAAAAAAGAAAATGATCTAGCTGACTTAGAAAACCTGGAAATATGATGTCCTCATTAGTTTATCATAACAGCTTGCTACTCTGGAGTCGTCTTGAATTTGGCCTAACTCCCTGGGTTTGTGTTCCATTCTCAGTTTACACGAAACACTTCAATACTGTATGAGTTTAGATAGTGAACTATGATTACTTTCTTACTGTAATCATGGAAGTATAGTGCTCAGGTCTCCCTCTCTGAAGAATTCTATATCATTATACATGAAAGTCTGTATACATATATATTTTAAATGAAATGTTCCTATCCAGGCTGACAATACTCCCCGCAAGAACCGTCGACTATCTAGCAAAACCCCAATGCCAGGCATGAGAAGCCTCTTTTGAATTGTTGGTTGGGGTTGTCCAATAGATTCCCAAAACATAGGCTATTGTTGTTGTCGTTGCTTAGCAGAGGTGGAAGGTAAGTATCTATTGCTGAAGGCACCATGCACCTTCAACACAGGACCTAGAAAACATGAGATGTATCTGACTTGAAATTCTTCTTTAAGACTAGCTTTCATGGTACCAATAGGCACCTTGCAAACTTCCAGAGAAAGACAGCAACTGATAGCTATACTGCCTATGAAACACAGCAACAACCAGCATGACACAACAATCCCGTGGGTGCAATCCTGCTGGTAACCAACAGCTCTCTAACTTGGAATTAAGGTCCACTCAACAAGAGGGAAATCATGTCTGGTACTGGAAACCTAGTCAGCTAACCCCTGGCTAGTGAAGTCATGAATCTTGGAGGAGAATCTATAGCTGACATTTCACTAAACCAGCAAAGTCCTTCATTACATTCTAAATGTTCATTCCACCTACAAATAAGTGTATCCCTCATCCCTCGTCAAGGAAAACTTTCTTTGCAATAGACAGAGACTGTTAAAACCACAACCAACAAAAATGTAGAGTAGTGAACCCCAATCCTAAAAGATACATCTACAATACAATCCCTGCACATAAGGCTCAAAGATTACTGAGAAAGGGGGGGGGGGGGTGAAAAGATTGTAAGAGCCATAGAAACAGGAAGTTTGTTGTGAGATTGTATCTCTTAGAAATGTCAGAGAATGTATACTCATGAAGTCTCATCAACATGACTACCTAAACAAGAACTGAAAAAAATATACCACCAATAGACATGCCAGTGTGGATGGGGACAAACTCATGAGGCCTTAACCCTAGATGAAGGACTATAGGGAATTAAGAAATTCAAAGAGTGAAGGAAATACTATTCTTTGGGGAAGAGCAATACTAACTGATCAAACAATTCCAAATTGTTAGTCCTGAAAATATATACATACAAATATCATTATATGGACTGAGAAGGTTATATTTATGTATTTAGGAGGAAACAGACACACCTAACAACAAAAAGTTCTTGAATTTGGGAGAAAATAAGGTAGGTATGGGAGAGGTAGGAGGAAGGAAAGGTAAAAAGGGAAACAATGTAACTATATTATAATCTCAAACAATATTTTTCTTAATTTTAAAAGAATTTTATACTAGAAAAACATCAGCAATGAATGCATCATCTAATAGTAACAGTGAACATTACCCTAGCAACAGTAAAACAACTTAAGATTTAATTTTGTATTCATTAAAGTAATCATCATAAAAAAAAAAGGAAATCAAGCAAGCATGCCCTGGGCTTGTTTCTGACATGATGTAGCTGGTTGCATTTTTATTTTAATTCTGTTTTGTGTTGAGTATATTTACTACAATGGAGTGATGTAATTTTTAGCTTTCTTTATTTGTGGAGGAATGTGTTCTCATATCATTTTTAGTCCCATTGCAATACACAGAGATAGAATAAAATAACAGACCCCCAAGTGATGATTTCTCGAACAGAAAAGAATCCAAGTACTTTCACTTTCTTCCCTCGTCTCTCATATAAATCTGCTTGGCCTACAACCTGTGATGTGTCATAAAGAATAGTTAATCTTGTGTATGTGTGGATGACATAGAATGGAGAGCAATTCAAAGGCAAAAGGGAAGTCATGTTTCAACTATCAAAGATGTACATCAAAATCAGCGAAATAAGTTGTCACAGGTTTTATCTAATTTATTTGCATAAATTATTGTTTATTATTATCATTATTATAAATTATTATTAGTAGTATTAATAGTAGTAGTAATATAGATGGGAAAACTAATGTTCAGAAAGATTTAATGAATTTACAGGTTTTCTTGTCAGCGTTCTATTGTTGTGAAGAGACACCATTACTAAGGCAATTCTTAGAAATCATTTAATGGGAGCTCACGAACTCTGAACCAACAACTAGGGAGCCTGCCTGGGACCAACATAGAACCTCTGCATGTGTATGGAAGTTGTGTACCTTGATCTGTTTGGGGGACCCCCAGCAGTGGGATCAGGACCTGTTCCTGGCACAAGAGCTGGCCTTTTGGAACCTATTTCCCATGCAAGGATTCTTTTCCCAGTCTTGATGCAGGGGAAGGAGCTTGGTCTTGACTCACATGGGAGGTCTGTCCCTTCCTGAATGTAGGAGTGGATGGGGTGGGGTAGACTAGAGGAGGAGGGAGGGTACAGGAAGACAGGAGGGAGGGGAAACTGTGGTTGGTATGTAAATAATTGAAAATTTTTATTTAAAAAGAGAAACAAAATGAAGTTCCCAATTTTAAACAAAGGAAAAAAAGAAATGATTTAACTAGAGAATTAGAGCCTCCTTACAGTTTTAGAGACTTGGGAAATGGTCGTCCGTCATGGTGAGAAATAAACAGGCGTGGAGCTGTAGAAGTAGCTGAGAGTCTTATTCATACCCTGTCCACAGGCAGCAGGCAGAAAGTGGGGGCAGGGAAGAATGAGATTGGCTCTGGTCTGGGCTTTTGAATCTCAAAGATCACTCCCAGTGACACACTTCCTCCAGCAAGGTCACACATCTTTATCCTTCCCGAATACTTCCACTCTTTGGAACTGAAGGGTGGAGGGTTGGCCATTCTTATTTAAACTACCACAGAAGTAACAAAGCAAATTTTGCAGGGTTGTTGCAAGTCTTAAGGTATTTTCAATTTGTTCTTTGCATCCCTGTAACTAGGTGTGACTTTAAAATGTTGCTAGCTTATATTTTTGGTTGTGAGCCTGGCCTTTAACGGCTGAGCCATCTCTCCAGCCCAACTCACAGAGATCCGTCTGCCTCTGCCTCCCGAGTGCTGGGATTAAAGGCGTGCGCCACCACTGCCAGCTCTAGGGAGGCAGAGGCAGGCAGATCTCTGTGAGTTCGAGTCCAGCCTTGTCTACAAGAGCTAGTTCCAGGACAGGAACCAAAAGCTACAGAGAAACCCTGTCTCGAAAAATCCAAAAAAAAAAAAAAAATGTTGCTAGCTTATCCACCATTTTCACAGATTCAATAGCAAATGCCCTGATAGGTTCCTGTGTTAGTTTCTATGGCCTCAGCTGGTGGTACTCTGGAAACTTTAGAAGGTGAGGCCTAACGTTATGATGTGGTAGTTCACCCGTGATGTTTTCCATCTGCCAGGGTGAAGGGAGTATAAGTAAATCTTCTTTTGTCACCTGTTACCCATGCAGAGGCTGTCAGAGGAAGCTACCAGCTAAGGAAGCGACCAGCACACATACTTTGCTAAGGAAGCGACCAGCACACAATTTCAAGAACTCAGAACAGCTCACGCCCAGTCGAATTGCACTTCCGCTTTTGCACTTAGCAAACAGGGTTGTTTGTTTTTGCTTCACTGGTGCAGTTGGCTGCACTTACTAACAGAGCACGTTCTCATCACTCCTCTGAGTTCAACAGAGCTCAATTCAGCCAGAACAGAAAGCTCACGTCCCATTTGTACCTTTTTTTTTTTTTTATGGGTTTCTGTGCCTCTGAATTTGGCACATATATAACTCAGAAATTCAGTCACGAATTTAGTGATTCTCATGACCTGGTTACCAAAGCTCTTCTCTTCTCCAAACAGAAGAGAAAATAGGAAGAGTTTTTCCTCAATCCCTTCAGTGAAAATTAACTGTAAAATCTCCATGCTGAGAGAGATGGGGAACTTTTTGCTGCTGTTCAGCACGAATATAATACCTTGGAACAGGAACACTTAGCTTGTTCTGAAGAATTTGTGTCACTCTGAAATTTAAGAAATAAAAGCAATCTAAAAATCTATCAAGAAAAAATGTCAAGTTTTCGAATGTGTTCCCTCTCTGGCTCTGTCTTTGATACTATTCTCAATCACTGCTGCTTCTTTAGCCTTTTCTGGGCCTCTCTAGCCCTGTATCTCTGGGTAGTTTTCCTTACTTAAGCTGCCACCATTGCTCTCCTTTAACCTAGACATATTTTTGGTTCCTGTCTCATGAAGAGATGTGAAATTCATGATTCATTCCTGAGTGTGTGCTTCCCTTTTCTGAACCTGTTGCTCCCCATATCTAGAATGTCTTCCCTCCACGTCTTTACACATCTTGGTAAAGTCTTGGTTTGCAAGTTAGAGAACCCTTCTCCATTTGATCTTCCAGGGTAATCCAACTTATCATTACATGTTCTTTAGTCTTAATCTTTGTAGCATTAACGCTTGAAATGTAAGGGCTCACTTAAACATTTATGTACTACATAGTTCACTCTGTTATAACTTCATTTGTGCCATAAAAAGATATTTTGTTCATCACTATGTAGCTACTAAGCATTCAAATAGTTTTGTATATGAGCTGTTCAAAGCTGCTGTCTCAATGCATTTTGCAAAAATGGAAACCTTGAGGTATCAACTAGTATATTTTCATTACCTGTCTGCTCATTTGGATTATTAGATTTCCCAGTATGTACCCTTTATTTTACTGCTCTGAAAAGTTATAGTTGTAGAGGCTTAAAAGAAGAATAAACGAATCAATTTAGAAATCACAGGTGATCACACACATCCTTTAGAAAAAGTCAAGCTATCTCAGATTATACACTGCCAGCAGGACTTCAGGAAAAAAGCAGTCCTTGTAATATGCTTCTTGTGGTTTCTTATACTTTTATTTTATTAATTGTCATTGAATTTTATAAGCATATCACAGATAAGTAAATTTGCCTCATTTCATTAGCTTCTCTTCTGCTCTTCGACTCTGAAAGTCAGTGAAGAGACAGAATCTGCAGATCCCAAAGTTCTTGACACTTAATAAGTATAAAAGGGAACTAACGTTGTGTATTTAAACCCCCCCCCCACCACAAGCATGGACTTTTGAGGACTATGGCAGAATCCAATCCTATGACTCATGGCATGGATTTTATGTAAAACAGAGAAATTTCTCAAATTTTATCCTTATAAAGCTCATTACTGGAATCTTTTAAAGAAATGAGTGGAAAAAAATCTCTAAAATATCTAAAAACCAATGTGTTACATGACTCGAGGTGAAGGGCATGGCAACAAGGAATCTTTATCTCTGTGAGGTAAGTACAATTGATACTAGTAATACCTCTACTATAGTTTTACCTGATGTATTCAGTAAAAATTTAGTGCCTTGTTCTAGGTCATAAGGTTATTTATTCTAGAATTAGAATCAGAAATCAGGCCTCTTAATGATCTGTGCACCATGTTACCCCTCGTTCTATGAAATTCTGTGATATACAGTATCTCAACCGAGTGAAGATGGTACTTGTGCTAAGATGTTTATACTCTCATATTGGTCTCTATAGGGACAGTTTTGGGGAGGAAAATTGAGTTTGTATATGCAGAAATGGTAAAGTTAAACTTAGTTTGCCTGAATTGTTGACTATTCTATTTATATTGTAGCAATCTTTCAAAACTGAGGTCTAGTTCTGTCTTTTCAACAAAGACTTCCATAATCATGCTGATATCCATTAATTATCATTAATGAGATTCATCTGGACTTAATTTGCATTTTAATCTAGCAAGCATATATTTCTTTATGTTTATATATATGCTAATTATTGAGGATATCGGAGTTGAATCATAAATTCAGGAGAAGAATTTACTTGGCAGAAAAGCTCAAGAAGTTTGCATCTCATTGAACTGGAGAGAAGGCTCAACAGTTTAGAGCACTTGGTCTTGCAGAGATCCTGAGGTTGATTTCCAGTATCAACATGGAGGCTAACAATCATACATTACTTCCATTCCAGGAGATCTAATGTCTTCTTTTGACTTCTACATGCACCAGGCATGCATGTTATTCACTGACATGCATGTGCATAAAATTAAAAATTTTGATAAAAGGAGTTTATCGTCACGTGGGAGAGAACATAGAGTAATTCACCATAATAAATTTTAAACCATGCTGTAAAAGATGTACCGAAAGTATTTCTGTAGAAAGAGAAAGAAAAGCTGGATAGAGGATGAGTGTAATTGAAACTTGAACAATAAAGCAGCTTCAGCTATTAGTTTTGAGGGTAAACACGATGTAAGGGAAGAAAGGACTTGAGGGAGATTGAGTGAGAATGAATAACATTCATAATACCCAAGGTATAAAAACAGGGTAATACTCATTTAACCCAAGCTGGTGATTAGGATTAGACTGTTAAAGGTATAGAGTAGGAGAATCTACTTAAGGGAAAACTGATTGAGACAGGTGGTGCTATAACCTGAAAGATTTTGGAGGAATTTTAGGGGAAGATAGAATCCTTGAAATATTCTGATAAGAATTTTGATATAACTATACTTGAAGTTCACAGTGATCCCTCTAGCAACATTGTGAACATTAGTTAGGAAAGATGGCCCACAGGAAGTCAAGTCGTTTTCATATAAGTAGATTGATCAACAGTTCACAGTTGCCGGCAATGTGTGGAAAGTTTTTTTTTTTTTTTTTTTTTTTTTGGTTTTTTTTTTTTTTTTTTTGGTTTTTCGAGACAGGGTTTCTCTGTGGTTTTGGAGCCTGTCCTGGAACTAGCTCTGTAGACCAGGCTGGTCTCGAACTCACAGAGATCTGCCTGCCTCTGCCTCCCAAGTGCTGGGATTAAAGGCATGCGCCACCACCGCCCGGCCATGTGTGGAAAATTTTATATTCAGCACTAAAACCACAAAAGAGCACATCATCAACAGAACTGCTCTTTCAGACTACTACAGCAGTTGAGGTGATAAAGAATAAGCTCTAAGCTTGGTAAGACATGAAAATTATAATTTCAAGTAAAAGTCAGAGAAGAAGCCGGGCGGTGGTGGAGCACGCCTTTAATCCCAGCACTCGGGAGGCAGAGGCAGGCGGATCTCTGTGAGTTCGAGACCAGCCTGGTCTACAAGAGCTAGTTCCAGGACATCTCCAAAACCACAGAGAAACCCTGTCTCGAAAAACAAAAAAAAACAAAACAAAACAAAAAAAAAAAAGAGTCAGAGAAGATATTTGTTAGGTCTTGAAAGTTAAAGACTATTTTATTAGAAAAAAATATAAAATTTCCCTTTCTTATAGTGTTACCTCTGAAATTTGCACTCTATCAAGTTCCATCAATTCCTGTCTTTGCACTCTATCATGTTTCATCAATCCCTGTCTTTTTCAGGGATGTTTCTCTCCAACGTAAACACTTAACTCCACTCTAAAATGTGTCATTAGAACTTGTACAAGATATAACAAACATATATACTCTCTGTGATTAAAAACCTTTCTTTAGAGCTCATATCAGAGATCAATACTCTCCTCTGTCTCAAAGGCCTACTTTGATGCTTTTTTTTTATTTCTGGGACTGGGCACCTATACATTGACTTTCTTTTTCTTCAAACTATATTTACAGATTTTACAAAAAAGAATATACTTTTTACATAGGAATATTCTGTATCTTAGGCATTTATATATAATTTAGTCTATTTAACAAAGGTCTAGACAAGCGGTAGGAACTTAAGAGTATGTAGTGTAGACATATGCTAGCAAACAAGAAAGTTGACTTCTTGTGTCTGTCCCAGGATTTACTCTCCCAGTCAATAGCCATATTTCAGTCTCTGCTCCTGAGATAGATGAGGTTAGATTTCGAGAAATCAGGACACCGAAGAAATTTGAAGTCTAAAATTTCGGCTTTCTATTTCCAACCAGAACCTGATCTGCTTAAGTAGAATTTGATCGTCTATCAGTATGGTTTTGTAGAAACAAGTATTGTTTCAAAATATATATTTATATCAAATTTTTAGTCTGTTTCACTAATGATGAGTTCAAGCTCCCTTTCCTATCAAACTACATTAATGTCCAGTTTTCACAGAGACAACTCAAACATGCTTATATAATTATAATTTGATTTATAATAAGATTCTTCATAAAGCTAGAGAAAGATGAAACTTTCCATTTCCAAACAAGTTCTTGCATGGAAAAATCACTTTAAAATGCCATTTATATGGAATATACTCTCCTCAAGATAAAGACACTGGCATTCTTGGACCTAGCTCTAGCACTTTTAAGTATATGCACTAAGGATATATAGCAAAGGACTTCCCTCCAGGTGTCAGGCTAATATGCTATCAGAATCAAGGATCTTTATGAAGTTTCACTTTTGAACTCAAATCATAGCAGATTGCAGATAGAAAATCTGGGACATTTTAATTTTATTTTTGATAACTGGAGTGCTGAGTTGAGCAAGATGTGTAGGATTGGGAAGACTCACAACAGTAGACCATCTTTTTAAAAATACTAGATTTGGATCAAAGAGATTTGGATCTTATTAATCAAATACCAGTTCTCTATTTTGCTGCAATAATCCCCCTTTCCTGTCTGTCACTTTCATTTTCTTTATTGTTAAAATATGACAATTGAACTCAATGGGCTTTAACTCCTTTATAACTTTAACTTACCTTGTCTGTATGGACACTACCCCTAACACTACTCACACTGCCACTACCTGGTCCTTATGCAGCCGCTACCCCTATGAGCACATATACTTAGATATGTGTATTTGTCAAAAGTCATTACTGAATGATATATTACAAATAATTCTATCACAAGATATCATTTAACTGAAAGTTAGGGAAATTAGCACTCAAATGAATAATCCCATTTTCCTGAAGCTTCTAAGCTCTGGACTCTGAGTATGGGAATTCAGTTCTAGGATCAACATGACAGTTCATTCCCTGAGTATCAGCTTTATGAGTCTTCACCTTCTCAGTCTTCCTTCGCTTTTTAACCTCTTAAATTTAAGTAACCAGCACAACTAAACAAATATGCTTATCAAAATTACTTCTATTTTCCTTGGTAGAAGGGATAGTCTGCAGCCCTGTCATCTTGGAAAAAGAGAAATTTAAAAGAGAAAGGACTAAATATAAGTGAAAAAAACAAAATTACTGTTCCTCTAAGAAAACTGCTATAAATACAGATCTACAATCTTCTTGGTGACTGCATATACAATAGTTAGAAAGTACCAGTGCAATGGGGTAGATTGTTCTGATCTAAGATTTGGTTCCTACAATCAACAACAATCCTACATTATTTTTTTGGGGGGGGGGGAAGAAAACAATAGCTTTAAAATCCTGATCTGACACATACGTAAGTAATCTTTTTGGATAATTAAAATAAGATTTAGAACTCCCTACCGAAACATTGCCCTGATGATGAAAATTGGCCATAGTGTGGTTTTACAGCAAACATTTCTGTGTTGTGTGTTAGAACCATGACACAGGGCTTCATGGGAAGCCAATTCACTTATCTCAAACAGAGACAGCCACCAAGCACAATCCAAAACTTCTCAAAAAATTCACTTGGAGGTCTTTGCTTCTCTACTACTAGGATTTAGTAGTCTATACAATTTTAATCAAACAACTTTATCAGTTAGGCCCCAGAAAAAACTGTGTTTGACCAAAGAAGGGACTGTATTCAACAGGAACCATTACAAAAAGCAACTGTCCTAAACCTATGACTTGATTATCAGTATAGTTTAGACAATTAGCAACCTAAGTATATGTGCATATCACCTAGCTGTGTAGCATATTTTAGTTACACAAATTCTCTAATTGATAGAAATGGCAATGACTCTCTGCATCTATTTAAACAAGCAAAACAAAATTCCTCACTTGAGAATTCTGAGAATTGAGATCATCGCCTCCTAAAAAAACAGGGCAAAGCCATTATCATTGTTCTAAGGCTACTTCTGGGATCAGCTAAGCACAGAATTTCTCTTAAAGCATTCCCCAGAGTGCTTGCTTTTGACTCACTACTGCTAGTTCCACTCCTAAAAGCAATTACTGAAAATATAAATGTCCCACATTTGACTCTTCTATCTAGAAGGACTTAGCATAGGACAACAATTTCCTCTTAGAGTATCAAGGAATACCTCTGAATAAACTCTAAAGTCATCTGATACATTCATTGTTCTTCCAATACAAAATTTGAAAGGGCCATAGGTAGATTTAGAATATTTCTGAAAGTCACAGTCTTCTAGAGGGGAAAAACATGAGTTTTAAGACTCAGTTCCTACCTGCAATTCTGTCACGAATTACCTGAGTGGTCTTAAGTGATTTCATCTCACTGACTCTTAGAAAATCCAACTGTATTGTGAGGGATTTTTATCTGCACAGCCTTTTTAGTTTTGAGATATGTTATTTGTCATTCTTCTTTTATCCTAGGTGAAAATACTATTTGGCTCAGTATCTAAGCAAGCTAAATTTACTATTAAGAGTATAAACCTTAATATACATATGTAATTTATATATTTATATAAATATATGTATTTCCTATGTAAATATAAAGATTATACACAGCAGAAGTGCATATCCTCTTTTTGGCTAAGTTTGTCAAATTGTCCCAAATGAGACTGAATGCAACACTGTATTTACCTTTTGGGTCATATGCCATTCCTTGTCCACTGTACAGAAAGCCCCTTTAGCAAGTGGTGAGTTATATCACATAAGATAATACTGCTGTTGTAACAGTGGAGGCTGACAGCAGTAAATTTCACCTTGAACTCTGACTAGACTCAAAGGCAATCGCATTTGTTTCTCCTGTAAGAATCCCGAGATGAGAAACCAGAGACCATTTCAAAACACTGACTTCACATCTGTTCCTCTCCTGATCTTCCTGTCTCCACCAATCCCCACAAATGGAAAAACAAAGTTACAGGTGCTGGACTAGGACTTACCCTGATTCTGAGCCGGGATAAGCACTCTTGTATCTTTGCAAGGAGATGGGAGTACAAAAGTACAACTCTGGGCAGCACGCACATATCCTGCTGATAACTGAAAAAATTAGTGTTGAAAGAGGAAGTTGTGCACATTGATGTCTCACCACAGAAACCTTACTTGCACAGAACGAAGGTAAGTCCCTTGAGCAGATGACGCTAGTCGAGTTTGATTTCGTCTTTATTTCATTGGTGCTAAACAAACAACAAATACATCCTTGCCTTCTTAACCGTTACCCACCTTGTTTCCTTCCACCACAACCGAGATGTTTTTCTTACTATATTCCAGTAGGTTTTGTGTCAAGATAAAATTTCTAAGCCAAATGTGAAGAAAGTTTACCTAAGAGCTGGAAAGCTGCTGCTCTTTCAATTCCAGGAGGCAAAAGCTAAGGAAACTTCAAAATACACGTCAAAAAATAACAACAGGACTATCTTCGCTTAAATTTTCCACTAAATCTAGATTGTCCTCATCTCTATCCATCGGTTCATATTTTAATGTGTACTTTGTTTTGTGTATTTATTGTGCCTTTACTATACTGAGAGCAAAGTCTACTTTCAGTTTATTTCTTTGTTCCAAACAAAGCATTTTCAAGAATGCTGTTTGAATGAAAATTGAAAACTGAGGCAAAGGGTGATTAAATAAATGCTCAAAGAATGCACTTGTAAATAAATGAAAAGAACTGTTGATTGCAGAGTCGGCCTCCAGAGTAATGAGTTTGATGATTCTGCACAGTGTCAACAGGTTCTTCAGAAATACGCAAGTAAATACCACACTCAGAACCAACACTTTCTGCTAAGTTTCAAAATAATTCTGAAAAAAATAAGCTTACACAAATCTCTTCAGGCATGTAAAAGAGTCACACTCATAATCTGCAGCCTGGAGCTGCAAAGAACTTTCTGGGTAATAACCATAGTAAAGAAGAAAAACAAAAATACTTGTGGGTTAGGTCAACGTGCAGCATTTTGATTCACAGATAAGACTGATTAAAGAAGGAAATGGAAGACCATATTTTTGTAGGAGGGCAACCTGGATCTGCAACAGCTCGTTTTGTAATGAACGCATCTTATAAAACCAGAACCGTTAGAAACTGAGGTGGAGCGAGGCCCAGCACTCAGGGATGTCCAATAAAAATCACAGGGGCATTGAGCGATGGAAAAGCAATGGTTTTAGCTTTGGAAACTAAGAGCCTGGCTTGATTGATGATAGGACCATGACTTGTGAGGACTGGCAAAGGGAGAGGGTGTTCTACCCTGCCTGAACTATGCAAATGAAACAAGCCTGACCTTGCAGGCCTCTTCTTAATTCTAATTTCATAGATTTATCTAGCTCCAATCTGTTGTTAATTTAGGTTTTTGACTTGGCTTCTCTACTGAAAAGAGACTAAGCTGACAGGCCAACACACATCTGAGTCCATTTGGCAGGTCTCTTCTTTACTATAAATTATTAAATTGGCGTCATGATACAAATCTGTCCCTTATGAGTTTGAGCACTGTGAGCCAGTTTTCTAGGGTATTATTCTTTTCTGAAAAATATAGTTCCAGACCTCTTGAACTTAGAATCCAAAGCCTGGGCTAGAGGGAGAAAGAAACCCTTTCCTGACAAGGGACATGCCACATTCATTTCACAGACAACTTGTAAATGTTGCTAGCTCACCTCTCTCTCTCTCTTGTATTCAGTAGCTTCACCTATCGCTGGCTCTAACAAGAGTAGAAAAAGACCAGAAGTCAGTGACCCAATTCAGGCAAAACAATTTAATTCTGTTAAATCTTTAGGTTATCTAGAAGGAACAAAGTTGTGGACAAACAAAAAGAGCTTAACAACATAACAATCTTTTCTACCTAAGGTTCATATTCAAGTTTTCTAGTTGCTAAGCACAGGTGGTAGCCTGCACGTCAACATCTCAGCCATAATAGTCTAAATTTAGTGTAGATGTCTCATCTTGGGCATCAATCTGGATGTTTCCTTTGTTCTTGCTTACTGCTTCATATATTCTCTAGGCTGGGGAAATTTTACAATTTAGTGCTTCAAATGTTTTTAAGCCCTCTAAAAGTAGCATTAGACAAGTAATGATAGCCATTCATCTGGCGATGGATGGAGATAGAGACAGAGATCCACATTGGAGCAATGGACTGAGCTCCCAAGGTCCAAATGAGGAACAGAAGGAGGGAGAACATGAGCAAGGAAATCAGGACCGCGAGGGGTGCACCCACCCACTGAAACAGTGGGGTTGATCTATTGGGAGCTCACCAAGGCCAGCGGACTGGGAATGAAAAAGCATATTATCAAACCAGACTCTCTGAATATGGTGGACAGTGAGGGCTGCTGAGAAGCCAAGGACAATGGCACTGAGTTTTGATTCTACTGCATGTACTGGCTTTGTGGGAGCCTAGTCTGTTTGGATGCTCACCTTCCTAGACCTGGATGGAGGGGGGAGGACCTTGGACTGCCCACAGGGCAGGGAACCCTGACTGCTCTTTGGACTGGAGAGGGAGAGGGAGGGGAGTGGGGTGTGGGGAGTGGGGGGAGGGGGAGGGAAAAGGGAGGCGGGGAGGAGGCAGAAATTTTTTAATAAAAAAATTTTAAAAAGAAAAAAAGAATATTATTCATTACCATCTATTATATTTTCTAGTAGAATCTACCTGAAATTAGAATTAGGAAAAGCTCATTTTTTTTTCTTAAGCAACCAGGGTTACTTAATTATTATGGACATATGTAGCATAGAGTCCTTTTTTTCATAGTCTACTGAAAAACATGAAGCCAGTTTTAATTCTCCTGACACTGAATAGAAGAAGTATATTTATAGTGTATCATTTTAGACTAATAATTTTTGTGACTCCATTTTAATGCCTTTGCTTAGCTTTTCATGCTGTTTTACATTTACTTGTAGTTTGTAGTAGCATACTACAGTATGTATCCTTTTAAACTAACATCAATATTTCCCAACTAATAAGCAAAAAATACAACACAATGTGAATTGTGACTTCAAATATTTTATATTAGAACGAGTAAATACAAACTGTTTTGGATAAACCATTTTAAGTTCTCTGATTTCTGTCTATATATCCATAGACTATCACGGTGAACTATTTTATATTAATTAACCAATAAATACTTAATAGACTATAATAATGATCAAATTTTTGCAATGCTGAGTGAAGGTGATAGGATTCAGAAGCTTAAAATATTACTTCTGTTACACAGGAGTCAGGTTATACAGGTTAATCATTCATAAAATAATTAGGAAGTGTAGCGTAGTATATAATTTGCATTAAATTGTGTAGAAAATAAGATTAATTGAGCACAGTATGAATCTGTTTGGGAAAATTTTTAAGGCCTGGATGCTCATGAGACTAATTTTACACTAAGTTCTACATTCCAAAGAGTAGACATGTGTTTCTGGAAGACAGCTGGGTTTTGGCATTTTCTATGACACAGTAAACATTTTTTTTTAAGTTTTTAAAGTTATCAATTTGAGGACTCTAAATATAACAAAATAAATTGGTGATTGTATGAGAAGTATTTCTTTAGATAAAATTATGGTATGTAGCTAAGTGGTTTTCTGTTTAATTTGAAATTTTATTTATTATTATTTTTAACTTAAAATATGAACACATAATTACCCCCTTTTCCTTTCCTTCCTCTAACCCCTTCCATATGACAATCCTTGCTCTCTTAGGTTCGTGGCCTCTGAACTTTGTTTCTTAAATTGTCCATATATATATATATATATATATATATATATATATATATACATATATATTGGGAGATTTGGAGGGAGGAGAGAGAAAGAGGAAATTACGCAATTACATTATAACCTCAAAAAATAGAACTTGAAAACTGTGATCATATAAGCACATGGAAATGTAAGCACAATGTATAGAATGTAAGCAAATATAGCAGAATTTCAGCATTGCTGGAGTAAAGCAAACTTATGAGAAGGAAATGGGAAAGTAATTCTAGGAAATAAAAATTATTATCAAGTAGACTTGCTTGTATTTGACGGATATTGAGTACAAACATTTTCTGAGGTAGAGGGCATGTTGGAAAACAGAGTGTAATAAGATATTTTTGGCAGATACATATAAATACTTAGAGCATGGAAGTAATTAAGATTCGGAAGCTATGAGATATGTTTTAAGCAGAACTAAGGCAGGGGAATGAAAATTATTATGAATACTTTAGTATACTGTCAACATTGAATCCTTCCTATGAAGGAGGAACTGATACTGTCTCCTATCTTATCCAATGCTGAATTGAAACACAGAAGAGTAATTTAAGTAAATTTTTAAGATGGGACAAGTAAATAGGAGAGACAAGGATATTTGCCTATATGACTCCCTAAAAGATCTCTTAGAAGGCAAAACTGGATGACGAAAGCTCTTTTGGAGAATATATTAGTAACAAGTATGAGGTAATAAGAATGTGGATTAGGGAAACAACTAGGTATAAATGAAGATGGAAGAGTAATTTGAAAAGAATTATATCTCTCCAAAGGGCTCTTAAAACTGTAATCAGTAAAATGAAAGAGGAAATGAAGCTTCATGAATAGGAATAAATCACTCTTTGAAGAGAGCCAACTTTTGCATATTTTCCATTAAAAGTTTTTTAATTGTACCTTGAAGTGTCCTCTTTCAGGAAGAAAACATAATTTATAGCTGGAAGAGAGATTTATTTTTCTAAATATCAGAGGATTGTTTTGAAGACATTTATCAGTCCAGAGCCACTTCTTGAGGTCCCCTATGAGAAACTTCCTGTCATAAGAAATGAAGTAGTTTCACTGGATATGAAATCTAAAGAAACCTATTTTATTAAGATAAACAACTGACCAGTTTGGTATAATGTTGTAAATAATCCAGAATAGTAAAATTTCACTATATTCTCAGTGATCTCTTTGGTTTCTAATCATCCAATGTCATGGAAAATGACTAAAATGCCAAGGGGTGAGGAAAATAACATCATATCTTGTCCCGTTTTCTTGTTTTATAGACAAGCATGCATTTGGCAATGAAACTGATAGTTGGAAAGGTATACAACAGACAAAGACTGTATTTGTTCATCACCTTCCATTATGAGTAGTGTGGTTTAGTTTTCTTTTAGAGTATTCAATGTTTTTCCTCTTTGTTCCTACTGTTTAAAAGGATTATTATTTTACATGCAAAGACAGATAGCATGCCTTGCCTTATTTGTGACATCTAGATTTTTAAAATGCTTTGTTATTTCCAAAGAACAAATGACATATATAAAAATGTGAAATCCAATATTTTGGACTATTAATATATGGTATTAGAATAATAAAAAATTTAAATAACCAGAGTGGATCTTTAATACTAAAAGAAGGAGTTATAAAAATAGCATGAACATCACAAGGGTATGGATTCGAAGTGTTCAGAATCTCAGTTACCCACAAGTAGCAGACGATTCCACACATCAGCATTGTTTGATTTATTGATGTCAGTAATCTTTTTGAATTTACAATATTTTACACTCTTAAAAAACACTTAGGATCCAAGGCCAGGTATGGTGGCACCAATAATTTCCTGGAGATAAATGCACTTTATTAATGTGCCACTAAGAGATCCATCCAAAGATCAAGATACATCAATAAAGTTTTTAAAAATACAATAGAAAAGGCTGTGTGGGAGCTTTTCAGAATTCATATCATAATTACTCTATAAAAATGTTATTTTTCACCGGGCGGTGTTGGCACACGCCTTTAATCCCAGCACTTGGGAGGCAGAGGCAGGCGGATCTCTGTGAGTTCGACGCCAGCCTCGTCTACAAGAGCTAGTGCCAGGACAGGCTCCAAAGCTACAGAGAAACCCTGTCTCGAAAAACTAAAAAAAAAAAAAAAAAAAAAAAAAAAGTTATTTTTCAAAATTCAACAAATAGTATCAAATAGTATACTTTATAGAATACATTAAAATTCAAAAGTAGACAAATAACATTATTTTATAGAGTAATTTCAGTAAGTATCCTAAAATACCAGAAAAATATTTCTTTCAAATCCATTGGTGTAACTGTTCTTTGAATGATTCTCTAGTGACATATTAATAACATGAATTAGTCTCCAGAATATTATTGGCTAAGGAAGTGGATAAATCATGTGCTCCAAAAGTTCATCTGTCAGGGAATGAATTCTCTTCCCCATGAGACAGTGTGTGTGTGAGGTGGAGCTTAATGTAAGGTGCTTTTATCATGAAGGCAGAGCCTTCATTATTTGGCAAATGCAAGTTTAATTAAATAACTTATAGCCTCCCCTTTTTCTCTTCCGTGCATCGTGCTTGTTTTTTTTTTATTTTTTTTTTCTTTTTCTTTTTCTTTTTCTCACAAGTTGAAACAGCACATAGTTCTCACTGGAAGTTGAACAGATGTTCTTGTATTTCCAAGTCAATCAGAGTTTATTTCTTTTACTTATAAATTGCCAGGCTCATATATTTTGTTATGCCAAGAGAAGGCAGATTAAGAAACTGATTTAGAAAGGCTCTGCCACATGATGAGGACTAAAGAAGAATCTTCCTAGTGGCCCCTTTCAGCCTTTCCAAGCTTCCACATGAGGCTTGGATTCTAATAGGGGATCTTCATCCTCCTTCTTTTCCTCCATTCCTGTCTCTCCAGACAACTACCTGCAGTAAGCCTTCCTTCCAGCCCACATCCATGCCCTAGAGGCTTTGCCTTTTTGTGTGAACTCTGGGTCGCCTAGCTCTTTCTGAAGGTACCTTTCAGTCTGTCCTTCTAGCCGATATAATTCCTTTGTGGCTCTCTGATGTATTTATCTAATTATCCTTTATCAATAAAAATTGGGAGTCAGATATGTGTGTAAAAACCTGAATAATCAGAGAAGCAGTGGAAAAGACACAAGTGATCTTCTATCTCTTCTGTTCCGCCATCCAAAAGGACTGAGATCCTCTCTAAGCCCTGCCTTACTACTTCCTGTCTCTCTATCTATCCTCAGTCCTCCAAAACCTCTATGGTTAATTTTGTTCGCTAGTGACTAGCTCTGCCCTCAGATTCAAAACAAACTTTATTGTCAGAATGTGATCAAAATATCACACAACAGCTCCCAACTAACAAGCAAAATAACTCTCATTAGGTACTCCACAACCATCACATGTAGCTAGGATCCAGATTGGGCAAGAGCTACCAAATAATAAAACTTTTAACAAAGACCAGGCTAAATATCCCAAATATCTACACCTAGAAACATCTCAAACATCTTAATTCATATGCCTAGATATCAGTACAAAAACACAGACATAAAAATTAAGATAATATGCCTCCTCCAGAAGCCAAGAACCCTACTGTGCTAAGCCCTGAGAAAAGCAATTTAGCCAAAGCACAAAACAAGAACTTCAAAATAGAAATCATGAATCTGTTCAAAGACCTTAAAGAGGACATAAATAAATGCATTAATAAAAACACGAACAGTTGGATGAAATAATAAATCAATGAAACAATTTAAAACCTGAAAGTAAAAATTAACAAAGAAATAATTAATAAAGAAAACACAAACTGATACAACAACTAGAAATGAAACTCTAAAGATGTCAAGCAAAATACCTCAGAAGTAAGCCTCACTAAAAGATTAAAAGACATTAGAAGAGAGAGTTTCAGGCCTTGAACACAAAGTAGAAAAAAATAGTTCTATCAAGCAAAATTTTAAATAAAAAATCCAGGCACAAAATATCCAGAAAATATGGACACTATGAAAAGATCAATCCTATAAGCAATAGGTAAAGAAGAAGGGGAGGGAAAAGAAGAAAGAAAAAGGGGGGAAGAGGAAAAGAAGGAGGAAAAGGAGAAGGAGGAAGAAAAGAAGGAAGAGAAGAAGAAGACCAGGTCAAAAGCATGGAAAATATTTTTAATGAAATCATAGAGGAAAGTATTTTCAATCTAAAGAAAGAAATACCTATCAAGTTATAAGAAGCACACAAAATGCCAAATAAACTGACCTGAAAAGAAACTACCCTTGACAGGTAATGACCAAAACAAAATAAACAAACAAGGGGTATTAAAAGTTTGAAGGGTAAAACACCATGATACATACAAAGGCAGGTCCATTAGAATTAACATCAGAAATTTCTATGGAGACTCTGAAATCCAGATAGGTGTCCTTTTACACAAGCTCTAAGAGATTACAGCTGCCAGCCAAAACTACTATAACTAGCAAAACCGTCAATCACAATTGATGAAGAAAGAAAAGATATTTTATGGTAAAAACAAATTTAAACAATTTCTATTCACCAATTAAGCTCTATAGAAGACACTAGCTAGAAATAAATTTTCAGTCTGAAGGGAAGGCTAACTAATCCCAAAACAGTTATTCAAAAGTAGGAAAAAACACAGTATAGCAAAATAATGGGAATTAATAAATGCTATTTATTATTATCCCTCAATATTAATGATCTCAATTCTGCAACAAAACATATAGACTACCAAATTGGATTAGAAAACAAATCCATCTTTTTGCTGCATCCAAGAAGTACATATAATCATCTAAAGGGTTCACAAATGGAAAAGGTATTCCAAGTAAATGAAATCAAGAAGCAAGCAATTGTAGATATTTTGATATCTGACAAAAAAATAAACAACTTCAAGCCAAAACTAATCAAAAGAAATAGAAAAAGACACTACATATTCATTAATGAAAAAAATCATTAAGAGGACAGTACAAGTTGAAACATTTATGTACCAAACACAAGGGCATCCATGTTCAAAGGAAAATAAAATTACAAAAACATACCCACTACTACAGCTACAAAATCACATTTTGACACTATCACAGTGACTGAGGGAGACTTCGATATTCCACACTCACCAATAGACAGACTTCCCAGACAAAAAAATAAATAGAAAAATTCTGGAGTCAAATAACATCGTAAAGCAAATATATCTAACAAACATCTACAGATATACTAAAAATGTACTTTTTTTCTCAGCAGTCCATGGAACTTTTTCAAAAAATGACCTTGTATCAGGACACAAAGCTAGTCTTAACAGATAGTTTTAAAAATTGAAAAAAAAAAAAATCCTACATCTTTTCTGACCACCTTAAAGTTGGATATCAAAAACAATAAAAATGGCAGAAAGCTCACAAACTCATGGAATTTAAACTGCTTACTACTGAATGTAAAATACATCGAGACGAAAATCAAGGAGGAAATTAAAAAGACTTTATAATCGAATAGAAATAAATATAAATCAGAGCATATTAAAATCTATGAGACACCTTGAAAGAGGTAGCCATTGTGGAGTTAGCGAGAAACCAGACACTAGGGAAACTCCCAGGAAATCACAAGAATGACACCAGCTAAGACCCTAAGCAATAGTGGAGAGGGTACCTAATTGCCCTTCCCCTGTAATCGGATTGATGACTACCTTAATTGTCATCATAGAACCTTCATCCAGTAATTGATGGAAGCAGATGCAGAGATCCACAGCTAAACATTGGGCCAAACTCCTGAAGTCCAGTCAGAGAGAAGGAGAAATGACATTAGGAGCAAAGAGGCCAAGACCATGATGGGAATACCCACAGAAACAGCTGACTCGAGCTAGTGGAAGCTAGCTGACCCAGACTGACAACCAAGGAACCAGCATAAAGAACTAGACTCTCTGAATGAGGGAGACAATTGTGTGGCATGGGCAGTTGGTAGAACCATCAACTGTGAAACCAGTATATATCCCTAGTGCATGAACTGGCTCTTTGGAGCCCATTCCTTAAGGAGGGATAACTTGCCCAGCCTAGATACAAAGGGGAGGGAGGGCCTTGATCCTGCCTCAGGCAATGTAACAAACTTTGTTAACTCCCTGTGGGAGGCCTCACCTTCTCTGGGGAGTGTATGGAGGGTGGGTGGGGAAAAGCTGGGAGGAGTGGGAGGAGGGAGAGGGAACTGGGATTGGTACATAAGATTGTTTTAAAAATAAAAAAAATATGATGAGACACAATGATAACAGTTCTAAAAGACAAGTTCAAAGCACTAGGTGCCTTCAAAAAACTTGGAAAGACCTCACATTAGGAACTCATTGACATACCTGAAATCTCTAGAAAAACAAAAAATAATACCCTAAATGACAACAAGAAATAATAAACTCAGGGCAGAAATCAATGAAATAAAAATGCAGGCAACAAGAACACACTATGGAAAGGGACAAGAATCCAATTTTTACAAAGCTTGCATTATATAATTATAGTAGTTCAATAAGAAAAGCATATAACAAATGTGAAGAAGCAATAAATATGGAACTCAGAGGGGGAAACAACAAATAAAGGAATCCTAGAGAGTGGCTTTGATAACCGGAGACCTTGGTTAGACATTTAGAATATATCCAAAGGTCCAAGGGAAATAATTTCTAAATAAACATAAATGTATGAAAATAATATCACACTAAAGACACATCAGTAAAGAAAAATTTCCAAAAAGTCAAATGAAAATTTGAGAATTGTAAGTACAAATTGGAAAAACCTTCACTGTAAACACAAATGACAAGATTTAAAACATCAAGTAATCAGTGTAATTTAAGATAGAATGACTGAAGTTACCAATCTAAATAGTCTTCCAAGAGATGAACCCCTTAAATAATCAGCTCTCAAATCATAAGTAACACTAATTGAACTGAGCAGGATGTATTTGTATATTTAGGCCCTCATGCATGTGTGTATTTGTGTATGTGTGTGTGTTATGTGTTTGTGTAAAACAATAATAACATTTTAAAGGGAGAAAGAGGAAATATGATGGAGAGATTGGAGAGGTGTAAAGAAAAGGGGGAATGAAATTGTATTTTAATTGTTAAAATGAATTAGTCCCACAACTAATAAAATTAACAACAGCAAGAAAAGAATAAAAGAATGAAGAAAACAGAAGTATTATACAAATCAATGTGTACACAATGGGAATTTCAGAAAGGAAGAAAAAAAGCAAAAAAAATATTCAAATGAATATTTAAAGAAATAATAGCAGAGGACATTAGTCTGGTGAAAAAAAAATTAAATGGCCGAAAGTATAAATGCTAGAAGCTATATAAGGATAAATTCACAGAGACAAAGGTTCACTGCTATAGTAATATGATCATATTAGGGGTTTTTTGTTTTTGTTTTGTTTTGTTTTGTTTTTGAGTCAGGGTTTCTCTGTAGCTTTGGCCTGTCCTGGCTCTTGTGGACAAGGCTGACCTTGAACTCACAGAGATCTGCCTGCCTCTGCCTCCCAAGTGCCAGGATTAAAGTTGTGTGCCACCACAGCCCATATTAGTTTTAAAGGACTCAGATACAATTGTGAGTGATATTATCTTATGCCAGTTATAATTGCTATAATCAAAACAAACAAACAAACTATGATAAGTACCGTTGAAGATGCATTAAAAAAAGAACTTCCATATATTGTTGTTGGAAAATGTAAATAAGTACATTACAGACAAAGTATGGGAGTTCATAAAAAAAGCTAAAAATAGATTGCTAAATGGTCTGGTTATCCCACTTCTGTACAAAAATTCAAAGTAACTGAAATAAACACACAAAAGAGTTACTTGTATACCTCATGCTTATTGCAAGACTTGTAAGATGTAAGATATAGAATGAGTCTGGCAAATCATAAACAGATGAGTAAGGAAAATACGTGGGTTGGACAGATGTGTCTGTACACATGACACAAGTGCAAGAACCCGAGTTTGGATCTCCAGCACCCATGTAACAACAAGAACAAGGAATTGCTTGAGCTTTTGACACATACCTCTAACCCTAGCATTGGAGAGATACAGACAAAATGATAGTTGGAACTTGATGGCCAGCTAGTCTTGCTCAATTGGTGAGTTCCAGGTTAGTGAGAATGAGACATCGAGTCTCAAAACAAAAGGTGAAAGTGACCGAGAAGAGATCTAATGTTTACCTCTGGCCTTCACATGTGTGCATACTACATTATGATTAGCAGACTTTGGGGAGAGTGTTTGGTGGGGTAGATAAATGAAGGTTGTATTTAACTAATTCATGCTGCATGCATGTGCTAATAGGTCACATTGAATCCCATTAATATAAGTAACGAATGTTGATAAAAATATTAAAAATTGTAATTGCTAACCAAACATGAAATATACAGCCTATTCAACTTAACAAATGCAGTGGCCCACATTCTGAGGATCCAGCGCCTCAGTTAATGAACTAGTTGCTGTCCTGGTACTTGAGCCAACTGGTATTTTGGTCAAGTTGAGCAATTGTACCTCCACAGGAAACTTATGCATTGTTTCAACTCGCAGGTAAGCACAGCATTATCTATGTGGTAGCACCCTACCATCAGTGACAAACATTTGTTGTGCTTTGTTTCATGGAATGGAATAGGCTCCAGAGGCTGAGTGACTGGGTGCTCTACTTCATCATAGAATAATGTCATCCCTGTGTTGTTGACTTGTCTTCTAGCACCCAATCCAAAAGTGCACTCTATCATTCTTAGGTACCTGCTGTCACTCTACCTAACTTCAAAGAGCCTGGCCTACCAACTTTGTCACAGTATTCCGTGTCTAAGTTACCACTACGTGGTGGCTCACCTCCAGGAGCCTGAGTTGCTACTCTGTACTATTTGTTCCAAATGACAGCTCTAGAGCAATCCATCTAGCCCAGTGGTATATCAGGGCTGTGTTCAAAAGTCAGCTACAGCTACATCTTTACCTCCTGGCGTCAAGCTGCTAGGGTATATCTCAAAATCAAAGACCTTGGTTTTGTGGGTTTTGTACATCCAGATGTGTTTTAGAGAGTAAACACACAGATCAAGATCCAGGTGTTGTAGTAGTTCTTCAAACCTCTACGATCAGAATCTGTGCTCATAACCACTATGAGCACTGTACCCTATAATACAGTGCACCTGTGGCTCTCTTCCTGTCATCTCAGACACAACACCAGAAATGAAACCCTTATTTAAAACTCCCCATTGTACAGAATATAAGTATCCAAAAGACCATTAACACTGAGCAATAATAGCCTGGTCATTTTATATACACAATTAAATACATAAACATGATTGAATAAGTTACACAGAAAGACTATACCTCTATACCCGCTCAAAGTAGGGACAACTATTCCATGTCCAATAGGCTCCCTGACTTTCATATACATATAAAGGCAATTCCCTAAAAAAGTCCTTCAGAAATGTTTAAGTGACTGGCCTAAAAAATTTATGGACAAAATGGGAGGAGACAAGAAAATCAGAAAATCAAGGAATCATGACACCATAAAAAAAAAAAAAAAAAAAACAATAGCTCTCCAGTTGAACTGAAACCAATGGAAATTTACAGAGTGCCTGAAGGGGAATATAAAATAGTGATTTTGGCTAGATAAATTAAAATACAGATAGACAATTGAATATAATCAGGAAAATAAATAATATGAACTATTACTATATATATGGTAATATATATTAATTTGTATTTGGAATGAAGGAAAGTCATATTATACCTTAACAAAAAGTTAAAAACAAATTGATTGAACTCACTAATAAGTCTGACTCTCAAAAGCTGCATACAGGGGTTCTTCAGTAAAAAACAAAAATATGCTGATTATTGACATGATAATATATGAAATTATAAAACTCAGCAATAATTACAAACAATTAAATTCAGAGCACTCCAATGTCATAACAGTAGTTTGTTAATCATTTATATTTCTAGTGTGAAGGTTAAGAAGAGAAGCGGTCATGCATAACTAAATTAACAATAAATTGATGAAAAATTGATAATATAAAAAAGATGTAAATTACCACAGCAAAATTTATTAGTTGTAGAATGTAGGATAAAGGTTACCATTTTTATATATGATATGCTACATTGTCATTAACTTAAAATAGTATCATTATCAGATATTTTATAACTCACAATAATCACAAAAAGCCATAATAGATGAAAATGGTACAGTGAATCAAAAGACAGCGCTAGCAGAACTTGCCAGGAAGGCAAGAACAAAGTCAGAAAACAAGTAAGAAAATGACAGCCAGAAAACAAGTAACAAAATGACAGTAGTAAGGTCCATAGTGGACTTTTTGTATATTTATTTTATTATGTTGAGATATATCCCCCGTGTCCATAGATTCTCAAGTCCAGCACTTTCATGATGAAGGGTTTTTTGATTTTGTTAAAGGCCTTTCTTTGTATCCAATAAAGTGATGGTATACTTTCTGTCTGAGTCTTTATGTGGTAGATTTCATTTGTTGATTTCTGTATGTTGAATCATAACCTGTATCTCTTTGATGAAGCTTACTTGATCCAGACAAAATGATAACATGGAGAGGAAAGGTGAGTATGAAGGTTCACCCCTATCGTAGGAGCTAGAGATTCTTGAAAAGGGAGAGTCAGTTTTGTTTTGTGATATGTCTCCTGGTAGGTTGACCATGCTTCAATGGAAAGCCACACATCCAATAATAAGTGAACAAGGAAAAAATGGTCTTTGTAGGAATTTTTAAAAGAAGAAGAGGATGAAAAATGGATGAGTAGGGAAGGACTGGATCTTGGAGGAATTGTGGTAGGGAAATAGACATGATTAAAATACATTGTACAAAATTCCCAAAGAACTAACAAAAATAGAATTATACCTTTAGGGCAGCAATTTTTGAACTGCATGATCCAACTGAAAAATTGACTTAGATGCATATCAATAAAGCACAAAAACATTCATAATAGCATTGCCCCAAATCAAATAAATTCTGTTTCAATAAACATTTCTATCTTGATGAGAAAAATTATTTTAAAGCTCAATATATAAAGAAGAAATAAATTTTGAAGCATATAAATATTTAAGATGAGTAATGCATGAGAAGGTAAAAAGACATAGATATACCATAATAGAAAACAATTTCAGTACTTTACTTTCAATAATATTTGTACAGTAAATACTAGACTTGAATTGTATTTAAGATAAAATAAACATAACATCATGACGAATATTCATCCAATAACAACAAAATACACATTGCTTTCTATTAGACATGAAAAATTCTCCAGGATGTTGTGTCATAGAATAAATCTTATCAACTCCCAAGGGACTATAATCATTTCTTGTATTATGCCTAACCCCAATAATATAAAAATAGACATTACTAACAAAAAGAATTTTATAAAATTTGAAAATCTGTAGAATTTATGCAACATTCTCTTGAACAACCACAGAATCAAAGAAAAAATCAACTGAGAAATTTAAAATATTGATGGACAATATTTATACCTATATCTTTGAGCTGGTCTCAATTTTGCTCTGGAAGCCACTTTTTGCAGTGGGTAATGGTTAATATAGAGACTCATAATAGATCAAAATACCAAATATAAATAACTCTGAGTGCTCAGCTGTGAATGGATCATCTACAGCAACCTCCCACTCTCCACAGCTCAGGAAACGTTGCAGAAGAAGCAGAAAGAATGTAAATGCAATAGATGTGGAAGGGAGCTATGAAATGCATACTTCTGGGAATGGCATGGCTGCTGAATGGATAAAATCACAGTAAATATGATAATCCACACAATATCTATAGAAGATCAAGCCAGTCAAATTTCCAGCCTTGATGGAAGGAGCCCCTTTAGCCCCCACCTATACTCCATGGAATCGTTTGAAGGTTACGAATACCAAAGGAGGGAGAGTAACTTTCTTTGGGGGCATGTAATCATTAGTACATTACTCATGTCCTAGTAAATGACCCACACCCATGTACATACAGCACTAACTGAACTATGGGACTGTTAATATTTCTCTTGGGGAATCCTGCTGAAGAGCGGGAGTAAGGAATGTAGGAGCCAGAGGGGTCAAGGAAACAATAAAGCCCACATAATCAACTAACTTGGGCTCCTAGGAGTTCACAGAAATGAACTAACAACCAGGGAGCCTACATGGAACTGACCTAGGCCCTCTGCATATGTGTGACAGTTGTGTACTTTGGTCTTGTGGGCCTGCTAAGAGTGTGAGCATGGGTTGTCTCTGACTCTTTTGCTGACTTTTGGGACCCTACTCGCATACTAGGTTGCCTTGTCCAACCTTAATACAAGGGGAGGTGCTTAGTCTTACTGTAACTTGATATGTCATTCTTTATTGATATTCAAGGAGGAGGAGTGGATTGGAGAGGGAGCTGAGGGGAGGTTTGGGGAGGGAATGGGATGAGAAAAGGGAGGAGAAACTGCAGTAGGGATATAAAATTAATTAATTAAATTTAAAAAAGAAATAGTATTACAAATAAAAATACCTTTGCATAAGCCAGAGAAGAAATATAATTTAGTAAAACCTGTAGAATTAAGGAAAGCCTACTCTAAACAAAAACTTTAAACTACCTACATTAAAAAAGAATAATGATCTCCAAAATAACAACATTAAGCCTTAAGTAAGTAGATGTAGAAAATCTAACTAACACCATAATTTTTAAAAAGGGAACTAGCAAGAAAAATAAGAACAGAAAGAAATGAAACAAGGAACAGAAAAAAATATGAGAATTTAAAAATTCCTAAGGGCTGGTTTATTTTAATAAATCAGGTCATCAAAGTCTTACCTAGTATTGGTAACTTTAGTAAAAGAAAACTTAATATTCATGTATGAACATTGAAATTTCATGTCAAAAACTTGAGAGTAGTATTTTTATATAGTAGCAGGTTTTGGCATCCTTCTTCATAGTTGTATGGTGTTTGATAGTGGTAACACATTATATATTTCAAAAAGCTTGAGAAAAGAACCAAAAGTTTGCACCATAAAGAAATAATAAATATTTGAGGTAACAGATGTGTTTGACCTGATTCAAACATTTTATAATATGTCCCTGTATTAAAGCATCATGTGGTAACCCATAAATGAATGCATGTATAATTTTCATGTTTTCATCTATCCATTAAAAATAAACTTAGGAAGGAGCCACAATGGTGGATTTTAAGAGGCAGGTAGACTCTTTCAGCTTCCCAGCTGTTTAGAATCCAAACAAGCAGAAAATAACTTCTTAATGAGGTAGATGACTGAGTAGCACTAAAGTTAAACAATAACAGACAAAGACTTAAAGATACCCAGAGGTTCTTGCCTCTAAATTTGGAAAATGTGTAAGGGAAAGCCCACTGTGGCTCAAATGCGTGAGAGAAGAAAGTAGCAACATTAAGAAAAAGAGGAAGAAATGTAGTGAGGAAAAGGGCACAGAAACTTCACAAACAGAAAAGCTGTTTGAACTTAGCTAGCCCAAGAGCTGCATGGCACACTCTTTTTTTTTCTTTGAGATAGGGTTTCTCTGTGTAGCTCTGGCTGTACTGGAACTTGTTCAGTAGAGCAGACTGGCCTTGAGCTCGCAGAGATCTAACTCTGCCTCTCAGCTTGCATGGCATACTCTTGTATGAAAAGTTACCTGTAAAATGTAAAAACCTGGTACTGTAACCAGTAATCAGCTTCTCTTCAGTCTTCCTAGCTGGGGACACATGAACATGCCAATATTGGCTCTGTAGCCATATGTAGCCCCAGAAGAACACAACTGAAGCAAACTCATTGGAAAACATATTGAAATTAGAGTTGGAGATGTGGAATGATGATGAGTTCACTTTCCTTTCAATACTGGTAGCTGAGACAATCAGCTAAAGGAAGCTGGAAGACTAAGAAGGAACATTTAATTACAGAAGGAAGCTGGATCTTAGAAAACTTTGGTCCCTTCTAGCAAGTATAATTAGTTCTTTTTTCCTACCACATAGGCTTCACAGGAGTTGTGAAATCCAGAAATACAAAGGAGACCTGTTCCTGGCAATACTGGAGCTAGCTGTCTGAAATAAACTATAACTGAAGGAACTTGGGATGAAAATGAAGGGAATGTTTTACTGAATGAGGTAGATCAGACCCCCAAAGATAAATACCACATATTCTCTTTCATAAATGGATTCAGGAAACTAGAAAAGAACCTTTAAGGGATGGCTAAGAAAGGTTATAAGGAAATGAAGATAATAGAACAAAGATGGTATGAATGGAGAAAGAGAACTAATGAGAGAGGCAAATCTATATGGGAAGGGGTGGGGGAGGGGAAGAAGAAGGAATGGGGAAGAATAACTAACACTAAAGATGTCTGAAAACATTACATGGGCATACTATAAGCTTACTAAAATGTAAAAATTATTAAAAGAGTTTGAATGGACGTACCATACATGGAAGATAATAATATTCCCAGGAATCATAGGTTATTAAACAAAACCCCAGATCCAGGGTGGGATACTTGTATTTGAGTTTTTGTCAGGGGGTCCAAAAGACACCCTATAAATGATATAGGCTATTACACTTGCTCTTGGTTGCCACTAGACCTCAATGGCCACTTGTGGCCTTCTGTAAACAAATATGATCTTCTTTGATCAGTGTGAAGAGATATATTTATTGGTAGTTATAAAGATAAGTATTTGGAGTACAACTAGAAATTATACTGATTTAGGAAAGTGGTAGTAGTGGGTTTTCCTCTAAGATTCATGCCATACTAGCCCTAGGCAGTTGGCTAGTTTTCTAATGCTAGGTATTTTTTTCTTCCTGTTGAATGGTCCTTAAGTCCAATTAGATAGTTGTTGGCTACTGTCAAGATATTGGTGACACTATTGCTCTGTTAGAGATATCTTGATATAATGCTCATTATTGTGTTTTTTAACTATCACAGCTGGGAAGGAATATTGATTGTTTTCCTTCCTTGTCAGCTTGCATATCACCTTCCAGTACTATGAAAGCAAGTCCTCAGGGAAAACGTTTTTGGGTCACATCTAGCTTGATTATTTCAGGGTTCGTATGGATTCAACAATAGGGACTTACCTTCAGCTTCAGAGAAGCAACCAACAGTAACAGCAATGCCTGTATTGTTTGTGGTGTCTCTTGGACTCTCCTGAACAACAATTCAAAATATTTATCATGCCTATAATTTGTTTTTGTGTGATAGTCTATGGCTCTTGAGAGAAGCCTTATCATGCCAAGTGACAATTTTCATTTAATTATGTGTATATTATCCTTAATTTATGCAAATATAAAATGATTCGATGACTATCTCAAATATTCTTAGTGTTATTAATCCCTCTTCCCTCCATTTCTTTCTGTATTGCTCTCCCTCTCCTGTCTCTAATAAAAGCCTACTCATTTTGCCATTTCCCCCAACGTATCTATTGTATTGTGCTATTTCCTTCAATGCAGTTCCCCTTTTCACATCTCTGGTATCTTTTTTACTTTACTGGTTTCTGTGATTGCTACGGGTTATATACTCACATATGAATTTTTGGAGTTAGGAACCACAAATAAGCAAGAACATTCAGTGATTGTTTTTCTGAGTCTGAGTTATCTCACTCAATATTTTTTCTTGTTCCACCCATTTACCTTCAAGTTTTTGCATTGTTTCCATCTCCTAGTGTCTTAGTTTCTTTTCTATTGCTGTGATATAACAAGACCAAGGCAATTTTTAAAAAATGTTTTGTGTGTGCTGACAGTTTAAGATGGTTGTATTCCATGATGTCGAAGTAGAACCATGGTGGCAGTAATGGTTTACTGTTTACATCTTGATCCCCAAGTAAGAGGCAAAGAGAAAGACAGAGCGAGAGAGACAAACATTGAGAATCGCACCAGTCATTTGAAAGCCTTCAGTAACACACCCTCTCCAACAAGGCCAAACATACTAATTCTTCCCATATAGTTCCACCAACTGGAAATTAAGTATTTGAACATGAGCCTATGGAGACCATTCTCATTCAAACTACCATACCTGGACTGAGTGGCAACAAAGACATCTTAGCAAGTATGTATGGATTAGTATAACAAGTCACATCATTTGGGCATATGCCAGGAATTAGCTGGATCATATGGGAGATTTGTTTTTAGTTTTTTGAGAACTCCTCACAGAAGAGCTTGTACCAGGTTATAATCCACCAACAGTTAATGAGGCTTCTCTTCTCCCTACATTTTCAACACTGCAATGGGACAATGGTCTGTACCCTGTGACTTATATTTTAAATAAATGCTGATTGGTCAGTAGCCAAGCAGGAAGTATATGTGGGACAACCAGGTAGGAGGTAGAGGCAAGGCAAAGAGAATTTTGGGTAGAAGGAAATTTGATTCTGCAGTCATGAACCAACTGTAGAGGAAGCAAGATGTGACTGTCTTGCCGAAAAAGTTACCAAGCCACGTAGGTAACACAGACAAGAATTATGGGCTAATATATGCTATAAGAGTTAATAAAAAGCCTGAGCTAATAGGTCAATCAGTTTATAACTAATGTAGACCTCTGTGTGACTTTTTGGGACTTAATGGCTGCAGGACTGGGCAGTACAGAAAACCTCGGTCAACACAACACCATTTATTTTCTGTTGTTTTTTTTAATCTCAGCCATTTCAACTATGATGAGATCTCAAAGACATTTAATTTGAATTTCCCTAATTGCTAAGAATGATGATAACTTTTTGAGATGTCTCATAGCCATTATTTTTCTCTTTTGATAACCCTATTAAAATTCATAGCCCATTTTAATTGGTCATTTGTTTTCTGGTTATTTTTTAGTTCTGTATATATTGTGAATATTTATCTTCTGTCAGATGTATAGCTAGTAAAGATTCTCTCCCATTCTTCCTCTTCACTTGATTTATTATTTCCTTTTAAAGTGAGTGTCTGAAGTTGGGCCTGGTTATGAAAATAGCATATGAAGATTTGATTATTCTTCTCATTGCTTTCATATTTTCATGTATGTTCTAAAAAAAGTTAAGTTTTATTCTTGGATACAATAATCTCTTAAACATCTTTTTAAAGCTGGTCTAGTGGTCATTAGTTCCATTTTTTCCCTTTTTTTTTTTTTTTTTTTTTTTTTTTTTGGTTTTTTGAGACAGGGTTTCTTTGTGGCTTTGGAGCCTGTCCTGGAACTAGCTCTGTAGACCAGGCTGGTCTCGAACTCACAGAGATCCGCCTGCCTCTGCCTCCTGAGTGCTGGGATTAAAGGCATGCGCCACCACCGCCCGGCCTATTTTTTTCCTTTCTTAAAAAGTCTTGTTTTCCATGTGTTGAGATTCCTCCCTTGTGAACATTTTCCTGAAACCATAACCTTTCATATCAAGTAGACAGTTCTGTAATTTACTGGATAGTTTTAAAGCAACCACATCAGAATTTATTATCACATATAGTAGTTTGTTTACAAAATTTTGTCCTTACAAACTACCCCTTCAGAAAATGGAATTAGACACAGTAGCACTATGACTTAATAATAACAAGACTTATGCTGGGTGTAGTGGCATGTGCCTTTAATCCCAGTCCTTTGGAGGCAGATGGGTCTCTGATTTAGACTAAATCAGCCGGGTCTATTGAGTTTCAGGTCATCCAGGGCTATACAGAGAATCCCTGTCTCTAAAAACTAAGCAAAAAGACAACTGGGCATGTAAGGTTCCTCTAGTGAACCATTCCTTTGTAGAAAGTTGAAATCTACTAAAAGGTTATGATGTGTGGAATATCTGTTTGCTGTGGAAATAGAATCATGGTTAGAGATGATGTTGGCAATTTCAGACCTGCTGACATAAATGAACAAAATCTGGTAATATAAACTAATGACTTGCATGCTTTTTCTTTGCCCTGTCTCATTCCTTACTGGTAGGATCAATCTTTTCAGTATTTGGGTTCTGGTTCAATGAGCCAGAAAAGTAACTGTAGTATCAGGATGTCATCCAACTGTATGTTTACTTTATTGTAAATAATGGTGAACAGTGGTCAATAAATAGTTTTATATTCCTTTAAAAAAAAGTCTTGTTTTCATTTTCTTTTGCAGTTATTTTCTTTCACAACTTGGGATATTTCATTTTATTCCTACCTGTCCTCTCAGTTTTATTAGTGTATTGAGGATTCTCCTAGATTTGATTTTGTTCTTTTTCCTTTGCAAAATTTAGAATTATCTTCCAATATTAAACTTTTTACAATAGGACAGTCATATGTTTGGCTAAGAATCCTTCCTGGCAGTCTTAGGGATCCCATCATCTAAATGTCCATATAGTTATTATCAGGATCATGCTTAGCTATTATTTCATTAAATACATTTTTCTAGGCCTTTTCTATGTCTTTATTCTTCAAATGTCACAAAATTTAGATATTTGCAAATTTAATGATGTGCTAAAAGTCCCAAATGTTGTCTTCATTCCTTTTCATTTTTTTTTGTCTGAGTGGTATATATATCAAAATATCTGTCTTAATGTTCAGATATTCTCCTGCCTGATATATTTTAGTTTTATTTTCAGTTGTTTAATTGTATATTTTATTTTTATAACATTTTATTTAGCATAATTTATCCAAATATTATTTCAAAACTTACTAAATATAAAAATTTTGAAATAACCATTGTATACCTGTAAAATGATGCTTGGGCTTGGCTATGGGAAGCTTTGTTGCAAGGTAGTGCTTCTGGCCCCGGGAACTCAATCAGTGGTGGTTGGTTGAAACACCTGTTGTAGAGCCATAAAAAGTCTCTAAACCAAAACCACTTTACAGATTGATGAACATTCTTCTAACTGGTTTTCAAGCCTGTAATGTCTATTAAAGTTCCGAGTAGATAGCACTGTTAACACCTACACTAATGGAATTTACTAGAGCTCTTCTATTTACTCTCTTCTCTTAAAGGGGATGTTCCCATTCCCTGAATTGAATACCCAGAGTCTCAAGTGCTGAAGTGCTTTCCATCTCTTTCTGTGCTATAATCCCAAGTCTCTACATCTTGACACGCTCTATTCCCTTCCTTCCTTAGTTCCTGTATCTTCCCTCAGTCACTCACCTCAGCATCCAGTTACAAAGATGTTGTTAAAAGGACATTTTTATATAAATACATTGACCTAGCTTTTAAAAGAGCTTTAAAAAGCACTCACATGCACAAGAACATCTAATAGAAAGGAGTAAAGTTTGCTAAGGAAGGAAATGATCCATATACTATCAATTATAAAATATTTTAAAGAAACCCATAAAGGCACAAATGAATTGAAATAGGTTTCATGTTCATGTGAGAAATATCTATTAAAGCCTCAATGTCATCCTTCACAGAAATAGGGAAAAAGCTAATATTTATGCAAAAACATAAAATACCATGAATTCCCAAACCATTTCTGATGAATAAAGTAAGAAACAATGATTAGAATCATCCTACTTTCTGACTTAAAGTACAACAATTTTATAATTGAAAAATACTGGTGCTGGCATAAAAATATATACATATGCGAGTTGCACAAGAAAAGTATATGTATGTGTGTATATATGTATAGATCTGTGCATATATGCATGTATCTATATATTTATATATGTAATGTTTGCATTTATTTATGTAATGGAATACATTAGGTAAAGTAGAGTTCTATTATAAATAATGGATCTTGAAAACTACATTTCCACTGAGAAAAACCAAAATTGGACCTTTATTTTTCTCCGTACACAAAATAAACTCAAAATTAAAAAGATGCCTAAATGAAAGATCAGAAACTATAATCTTCTAGAAAAGAATATAAGGCAATACTCCTTCACATTGGCCTGGCAATGATGGTTTTTATAATGGCACACAAAAAGCTTAGGTGACAAAACAAAATTAATTAATGGAACTACCTCAAATTGCAATATTTCTTCACTGCAAAAGAAAATAACTGACAAAATTAAAAAGTCACTTACAATTTTGTAAAAAGAAAACCTGCACACTATATACCAGATAAGTGCTTAATATCCAAACTTGCATTTTAAAACTCCATACAACTTAGAAGTAGAGAAGTGAATGATCTGACTAAAACTCTATCTTGAAATACTGAGAGAGGGGACGGAGGGAGAGAGAGTGTGTGTCTTTCTCTGTGTAGCTTTGGAACCTGTCCTGGAACTCGCTCTGTAGACCAGGCTGGCCTGAAATTCACAGAGATCTACCTATCTTTGCCTCCCAAGTGCTGAGATGAAAGGCATGCACCACCACTGCTGGGTTAGGAGTGTTTTCTAAAGATATAAAAAGTGGTCAACAGAAAAAAGACAAAAATGTTTAACATAATGAAAATGCAAACCAAAACCATTATTACATGCTGCCTTAGATCCATTAGAATATTTCTCCTTTTAAAAAATTACTTACTTTTATTTTATGTGTCTGAGTAATTTGCATGTATATGTATCTGTGTACCATGTGCATGCAGTGTCTGCAAAGGCCAGAAGAGGACATTAGATTCTCGGGAACTAGAGTTACTTTTGATTGTTATCCTCTGTGTAGATGCTGAGATTAGAGCTATGGTATTCTGCAAGAGCACTTGATGTCTGAGTCATCACTTGTGTCCTCCATTTAGGCTATCTCTTAAAATCAAAAGGTAACAAATATTAGTGAATATGTAGAGAAAAGGGAACTCATGTTCACTGTCAATTGAAACATAGACTAGTGGAGCCATTATGGAAAAGAGTATGGATGCTCATAAATGAAAGGAAGGAAGGGAGGAAGGGAGGCAGGAAGGGAGGGAGGCAGGGAGAGAGGGAGGGATGTAGAGGGAGCTGTGGGCTGCGTTCCTGCCGCAAGAGAAAGGGGGGCATGCACAGATGTGGTTGAGGGAATGAAAGGAAAGGGGGAAAATGATATAATTATATTGCAATTTCAAAAAATAAAACAAAATAATATTTTAAAAGAAAGACAGTGATGACCCATGTCTTTAATCCCAGAACTCAGTAGGCAGATACAGGTAAGCTCTGGGAGTTCTGAGGCCAGCCTGATCTTCCAGGACAGCCAAGGCTACACAGAGAGACCTTGTCTCAAAAAAAAAGGAAAGAAAAAGAAGAAAAAAAGAACAGGAGGAAGGAGGAAAAGTGAAGGAAGGAAGGAAGGAAGGAAGGAAGGAAGGAAGGAAGGAAGGAAGGAA
The DNA here is from genome assembly GCF_950005125.1 of Chionomys nivalis. Classification (NCBI taxonomy): domain Eukaryota; kingdom Metazoa; phylum Chordata; class Mammalia; order Rodentia; family Cricetidae; genus Chionomys; species Chionomys nivalis. The sequence continues at coordinate 76,624,369 of NC_080112.1, read as the reverse complement.
GGAAGGAAGGAAGGAAAGGGAAGGGAAGGGAAGGGAAGGAGGGAGGGAAGGAGGGAGGGAGGGAGGGAGGGAGGGAGGGAGAGGGAGGTAGGGAGAGTGGGAGGGAGGGAGGGAGGAGGGAGGGAAGGAAGGAAGGAAGGAAGGAAGGAAGGAAGGAAGGAAGGAAGGAAGGAAGGAAGGAAAAGAAAAATCTATACAGCAAAGTGGTCTCTATATGGGATGGCTTTGATTTCAGTTCAGGATAACAGACAACTAGAAAACAAGGCTTCCAGTCCCTCAACTACAAGGATATGGATTTTACCAACAATGTAAAGAACGTTGGAAATTCTTTTCCCAGTTGAACCTCTGATGAGACCTGAATCCTAATTAAAACCTGAAGCAGGAAATTGAAGTGAGGGATTTACCAAAATATATCCTGGGGTTGCATTGGTAGAAACTGAGAACGTAAAATAGTGATATCTTAAGTCACTATTTGTGGTAATTTGTCAGATATACCATCTTACACCTGTCAGAATGGCTAAAATCAAAAACACCAAGGATAGCCTCTGCTGGAGAGGTTGTGGAGAAAGGGGCACTCTCATCCATTGCTGGTGGGAATGCAAACTTGTGCAACCACTTTGGAAAGCAGTGTGGTGGTTTCTCAAGAAAGTCGGGTTCAACCTACCTCTCGACCCAGCAATACCACTATTGGGAATATACCCAAGAGATGCCCAAACATACAACAAAAGTATATGCTCAACTATGTTCATAGCAGCATTGTTTATAATAGCCAGAACCAGGAAACAACCTAGATGTCCTTCAATGGAAGAATGGATGAAGAAACTATGGAATATATACATATTAGAGTACTACTCAGCAGTAAAAAACAATCATACAAAAATAAATCAGAGATTAGACGCAAATTTCTTCCAAATGATGCCACTCTTGAGAAATTCTAAATTCCTTAGCTACCAGAGCCAGCAAGAGAATGAAGCTGTTAAATTAGCATTTCTAGCCGGGTGGTGGTGCACGTCTTTAATCCCAGCACTTGGGAGGCAGAGGCAGGCGGATCTCTGTGAGTTCGAGACCAGCCTGGTCTACAAGAGCTAGTTCCAGGACAGGCTCCAAAACCACAGAGAAACCCTGTCTCGAAAAACAAAACATAACAAACAAAAAAAATTAGCATTTCTACTCTAGGAATAGACATTTTCTACTTAGAGACCACAGTTAAGACACTTCACAAGTGGTTAGTTGAAAGTGCCATATGTCAGAAATCTAGATATCAAGTCTACTAAGGAATAGTACAAATCCAATTTGAAATTAAGAAAAAAATTTAGTACTTGCTTTGTACTGAGGATCAAATACAGGGTTTTCCACATGTTAAACACATGCACTTGCACCTATAGCATATAATAAGTTACTCTTACTACAATCACTACGTTGCATATTACATTTCAAGAATGTGTTCAACATATAGGTGAATTGATACTCTTACATGACTCTCTTTTTACTTTCTCTGTCCTCAGCTTCTGCCCATTATGATTCTGTGCCCCAGATTCCGAGTCTGATTTTTAGATGCTGTACCTAAGTGAAACCATGAATCACTTGTCTTTGGCTTATTTCACTAGCATAATGTACTCCATGTTAACCTATTTTGTTGCAAAATTAACATACCCAGCCCTTCTGAGAGATTTATGAACCATTTTTCAGCACTACTGGGAGAAAACTGATGCAAATATTTGTGCCTATGGTAGGATATCATTCATTTTAAAGAATGAATAATATTTCATTATATATACAAACACATACCAATTATGTTTTCTCCACCTATTCTTCTGTCAACAGATACTTAGTTGTTGGAGGGAGGCCTGCTTATTTGTCCCAGATGCCCAGCTAGCTTAGCCCCCAAATAACCACACAGAAACTGTATTAATTAAATCACTGCTTGGCTCATTAGCTCTAGCTTCTTATTGGCTGACTCTTACATCTTAATTTAACTCATTTTTATTAATCTGTGTGTCGCCACATGGCAGTGACTTACCAGGTAAAATGCCCACAAAAATGCCTATCTCTGGCAGATCCATGGTGTCTCTTGACTCTGCCCTTCTTTCTCCCAGCATTAAGTTCTGTTTTCCCTGACTACCTAAGTTCTGCCCTATCAACAGGCCAAGGCAGTTTCTTTATTCATTAATGGTATCCAAGCATACAGAGGGAAATCCGACATCACTTAGGTTGTTTTCACACCTTGACTAAGTTGAATTAATTTTATATACCCTTCAGAAGTTATTTTCTTTTTATTTTTCTCCTTTTGATTGAACCCAGGACTTCCTGGATGGAAAGTAAAGTGGCCTTTCCACTCTCCATTGAATATGGAGAAAAAATTATAATAGGATCTAGATCACATAACTCAGATACCCCAAAGTGTTTTATTGAGAATATATGTGTGATCTTGTCTAAATTCTGTAGATTCATCATTCTGCAGACCATGAAAACTTTGAAACTTCAGTATAAGGAGAAAGCTCAGCCCTTAAACTAGTGTTCAGTGAAAAATTACTGAATGTAACAGTCAAATAAAAATGGTTCAGTAGTATCTCATAAGCAATTGCTTTTATAAAGAGACAGAAAGCAAGGTGGGATTTCAGCTTATTTTATTGTTTTGTTACTGTTTTTGTTTGTTTTGTTATTTGTTTTTTACTTTGTGGGTCACAGTCGCAGGTACAACTTATCAGCTGTTCAATTACATCAACAAAATAGCAATAGACATCATTCAAGGCTATTCAGTAAATTTTTATTTTGTGCCATTTTCATGTCACAGTTCAAGTACTACAATAATATCTCCATTATTTACATAGGCACATGTCGAAATAGAACTCTCAGCTTCATCTGTATAATTATCTGTTCTAATCATATCTATTGTCTTTCTTGGAAACTTTCAGTGACCCATGATAATGCATTCGTTCTGTGATACACCCTTACTTGGGTCTCAGAAACCTACAAATATGATTTTCTCTTAGTTTTCTATTTTCTTCTCTGCTCCTAATTGGTATACTATGCTTCAAGCAAACTAATCATCTCAATTTTCAAGCACAGTAGACTTTCTTATCTTCAAGCCTTTGTATAACTGTATTTATCACCAAAGACTCTAGTTCCACTTCTCTGCCAGTTAAATTTTTACCCAGATTTCTGTCAATGCTTTGTTCAAAATTCATATCTTTCTTACTTTGTTGGAGATCTTTACATTTTTTGAACATCCAGAATGTATAATAATTTACATCTATTCAGGATTTTAGTTCTGTGTCTACTTGTCTCATCTAGTATGCCCCTTCAACATCTAGATTACAAGTCACATGTATGTATATATGTGTATATATGTTTATGATATGTATGTGTATGATAAATTCTCAGTCATTTTATTAAAATAAATTGAACTTAATTGAAGTGAACATTGTGGTCAAGTTAGAATCTATATAAATATTCTTGATCGTATAAAATTATCTTAGCAACATATATATACACGTGTGTATATGTAATATATATATAAGTATACGTATACACACATACACATATATGTATGAATGTATGATTTTTTTTTTGGATTTTTAGAGACAGGGTTTCTCTGTAGCTTTTGGTTCCTGTCCTGAAACTAGCTCTTGTAGACCAGGCTGGCCTTGAACTCACAGAGATCCGCCTGCCCCTGCCTCCCGAGTGCTGGGATTAAAGGCTTGCGCCACCACTGCCCGGCGTATATGTATGATTTCTAAGTATATATGTATGTATATACTTAGAAATCTTTACCTCTAATAAGGATATTTTACTTGTTAAATAAAATGTCCATCTATGTTGCTATAATCAGTCCAATTTAGTGGATAATTTTGGTGTGAACTGAAAACAAATGATATCATTGAAATGTCTCAGTTCTCAAAAACATCTTTAAAAATTCTGTGATTCTTTTCTATTTTTCAGACAAATTATCTTAAGCTTGTTTTTACATTCTTAAAGTAAGTCTCATACCTCTATTCATGAGAGATTTCCTCTATCTGTCAAGAGGAAAGAACAAGAGATAAATAAGTTGACCTTCAGTTCCGGCCCTGCTGTAAAATGTAGATAAAAATTCTTGCTTCAGAGAATTTTTGCAAGAGCCAAGGGCAAGAATACATGCAAAGTGAATGCTTTTGAAATAGAGAAAAATAAGACACTGACGTCAGGTATTGTTACATGCTTCACTGATCTTTAATGAAAATATTAGATCAGCACAATGCATTATAAATGTAATTAGATTAAATCATATGAAAGTCTTACATTTTTTCCCTTGGTTGAAGAAAAATGTATAGATCCCAGAGCAGTTGATTTGATCACGTCATCCTAGCAACCAAAAATAAACAAGAATAAACAATTCAATTGTTAAGCAAATAACCTTCCAAAAATCAGCCTGGCTTTTCAAATCTGGATTCAGATTTATTCCAAGTGTTTTCCCTTGCTCTTTGCATTTCAGTCTAATGATATTTTAGAGTATACAGAAACAGGAAGCCAGTAATGCTTTTGCTGAAGTCATCCTTGGTCCTTTTCCTTGATCAGATCTCTTGCAGCTGTGTGGTAACTTATACCAGATTCTCATGGGGGAAAATGTGCGTGCTGATTCAAGAAGTTACCATAGAATTTGGCAACATCTTATTGTTTTTCTCTAATTCAATCATTTATCTCATCACCCTTATGTAAAAAGAAGTTTGGTGTACAAAATGTGGAGCATTCCACTTTTATCCAGAACCTTTGAAAGTCACAGAGAGGGTAAGGATGTTTTATGAGGGTTTAAAAGTGTCATTTAACAGAGAAGTAAGTTTTTCTAACCCTAAATTATATTCTATGCCTCTAAACTATCACCTCAAATATATGATGATGTAGATCTTAGAACAGAATCATTATCTAGTCACGTTGTTAACAAGGACCCAACACTATCTGCTGTCTGTTGTAGAACAATTACTTTGTACACTGTGAAAATGTGTTGCTTCCATTGGTTTATTCAAAAGCTAAATTGCCAACAGCTAGGCAGGAAGAGCTTAGGCAGAGCTTTTTGAATTTTATAATCAGAAGTTCTATATGTACTGCTGCTTCACACAAAATTGTATTATTTAAAGGCAACACCGCTTATTAATATATAACTTTAGGCAAATTACTTAATATATTGAGTCTATTTTCTTTTTATGTGATATGGAGATCAAGAATAAATACTTAATTTGAAAGGTTGAAAATTGATGTTGTTGGGGTTTCTGTCCTGCCCATTTCCCGCAATTGTTAAGTCTCAAAGGGATCACACAGAGGTCTACATTAGCTAAAACTGGCCCATTATCTCAGGCTTCTTATTAACTCTTATAACTTATATTCGCCCTTTATTCTTGTCTATGTTAGCTACGTGGCTTGGTACCTTATTCAGCGAGGCAGTCACATCTTGCTTCTTCTGTGGCTAAGTCACAACTGCAGACTAGGACTTCCTTCTTCCCAGAATTTGCCTGTTCTCATTTGATCCACCTGTACTTCCTGTCTGGTTGTCCCACCTGTACTTCCTGCCTGGCTACTGGCCAATCAGCGTTTATTTAAAATATATTTGACAGAATACAGACCATTGTCCCACACCAAACTGAATCAACACACTAGGCTGGGAGTTAGATCAATTCTCAGCAGAGAAGCTTCTTCTTGTAATAGATGGTAGTAGATCTATCACTGTACAATGTATAGAAATAGTGAGAGACTTTGAAGCATTAAACACTAAATGGGATGTCTTTATCAATTTCCTCCACTTGAGGCTCAAAAATCTATACCAAAGAGTAAGCAGAATGAGTATAAGAGTTAGAGGAGGTAGATGACTCCAAGGAAACAGTGTTTTCAAGACACAAGAGGACTTACACACACATGCACTCACAGACAGTATGACATATGCAATGTAAACAGAGACTGTGCTTTCATTTCCTGGTCATGCAGACCTGAATAATCACATAAAACTATATTAATTATAATACTGTTTGGGCAATTGCTCAGGCATATTCCTAGCTAGCTCTTAAATCTTAAATGAACCCATTTCTATTAATCTGTAAATCGCCATGAGGCTCTGGCTTCCTGGTAAGGTTCTGGAGTCCTCCTTCAGCAGCTACATGGCATTTCTTTGACTCTGCCTACTTTCTCTAAATATCCTTGTTTGGATTGTCCACCTTGCTTTACTCTGCTAAGCCATTGGCTGAAACAACTTTATTCATCAACCAATAAAAGCAATATATATACTGAAAGACATCCCATATCAATGCAGCAAGACCTGTAGTTTCAAACCAGACAAAATTCCAGAACTGAGAATTGTAAGTAAATATGGGATCCCACTACTATCCAAGAATCTATCTGCCATTAATATTAACTTGCAAAAGGAAAATCAGGTTTTTTTTCGCCAATAGAGTGTCAATTGGCATATTAACTACACTCCAGGGTAGACCCCCATGTGCAGGAGTAGTTGGCCAACACAAAGTGGACTTCATGTTATTTTTTTGTTTGTTTGCTTGCTTGTTTTTTGTTTTGTTTTTGACATCTTTTGCTTTATTGTTTTTCTTTTTGTTAATTTCTTTCAGGGATATGATATTGGATGGGAGGTAGAGAAAGGGAAAGAATATGGTCAAAGTCTATTATGTGAAAACAATTTTAAATAGGGAAAATGATTGTGAAAATTAAATAAAGTAGTAAAATAAAATAAAACACAATAGGTGACCAATAAAGAATCATTATTATCATTATCATCCTCTCTCTCTCTCTCTCTCTCTCTCTCTCTCTCTCTCATTCTCTCTCTGATAAAAATACTTTAGTCGCCGGGCGGTGGTGGCGCACGCCTTTAATCCCAGCACTTGGGAGGCAGAGGCAGGCGGATCTCTGTGAGTTCGAGACCAGCCTGGTCTACAAGAGCTAGTTCCAGGACAGCCTCCAAAACCACAGAGAAACCCTGTCTCGAAAAACCAAAAAAAAAAAAAAAATACTTTAGTCATTTCCCATTTGTTTCTTACGCAGCTATAAGTTCTCTAAGCTGATTCTGAGCTTTCTTATTATTTGAACTTGTCCTTACTTTATAGTTTAACCCTTGCCTTTCCCCAATTACACCACTCAGTCTTCAAGCATGCCTTTGGATGGGTATTTAAAGGGTTTACACTAAGAACTCAACAACATAAAGGGAAGAAATCCTGAAGGATATCAACTTTATTTCAGTAATTAAGACCATTTTTCATTTTATTTACTTTGAGCTTTTAGAAATCTCATATTTAAAAAGAAAAGGGATGCTTAGCCTTACTGCAACTTGATATGCCATGTTTTGTTGATACTCATGGGAGACATGCCCTTTCCTGAACAGAAACGGAGAGGGAGGTGATTGGGGAGTAGGAATAGAGGTGGATGGGGGAAACCTGGGAGGAGAGGAGTGAGGGGAAACTTGAGTCAGGATGTAAAATGAATAAATACATAAATTTATTTTTAAAAAAGAAAAAGGAAAATATGACTGTTTTTAAAAATTAATTAATTAACCTGAAGAATTTAGAACACCATGGGTTTGTGAAAGTAAACTTTGCACTTTTAAGCTTTATGTTGAATCTTAGGTCATGTGGAATGCACAGAAAACTTTGATTTGATCTATGTGCACTAGTAGTAGAAGCAGACTTCTTCACACACATGTATATGAATGAATTAATGAATGCAATTAGTCTTGTTGCTTAAAAATCTGGGGATGAGAAGTATTTGTGCAGGGCATTTTCAGGGATATCAGTCATTCTAGGACTCAAGAGATGTTGCATCTTGGGTAAAAACAAAATAAACATTAATATCTATTCATAAAATTCATCTCAGGGTTTCCTGTTAACTGCACCAGATGCCATATTCTTACATGGTCTTTGGTAGGCCTTCATGGTGAAACTTAGACTCATAAGAAAAGAGTTCAAGGTTTTTGAAATCTATATTGAACTATCATGATTAATTTTTAAAATTTTTTCTGTGTCTATCTATCACATATCAAACTCTTACCAATTCCAAGCTGTTTACAAGGAGTCAAATTAAGAAAACAAAAGTTATTGGTGAAAAATTACAGGATCATGGGAGAAAAAGTGGTCATCCCTGAAATCATATTATATACAAGCAACATGAAACATACTCATGGGGTTATATTTGTATATTTATGCATATATGTGTGCTGGTATGTGTGAATTTGTGTATGTGTATCAATAATAAAGAAAAAAAGAGGCTATCAATTTGAAAGGAAGTGGGGTTCATGGTAGAATCTGCAGTAGGTGGGGGTAGGAAGTGATGTAATTATATTTTAATTAAAATTATAAAACTAGAAAACAAAATTCTTAAGAATTTGTTCCTTTCCATGTTGATCTAGAATCACTAAATCTCCTGTCTCTGTGGAACTAGTTGCAAGTTGTACAAGCTGCTAGACTTAGAGAATTTCCAAGTTGAAAGTCAAACACTTCTGTACTGCTATGAATCAGTGGCTGGGAATCAGAAAAGTAGTTCACTGGAAAATGAAGAAGCAGTTCACAGATTTTCCTTGTAATACTGAGCTCTAAGAAGATCACCTCCCAGAGTTAAGTCTTTGGGTGCTTTCCAAAGTATAAACAACGTTCATGCCAGTGTGGGGGAGTTCGTCAGCATGGTCTCCAGACAGAAACGGCTGCCTAATGAGGGTCAGGTGCTGGGACAAGCAGTTAGTAGAATCAGTGCTCCAAAAGGATCAAAGCCAAGTGACCAGTCCAATGTTAACATGAAGGATTTGGGTGAGAGTCAGAAAGAGGTCATCAGTCTCCTATCAAAACCTACAATAGGTCAGGCAAAAAGATGTTAGGGCAGAGTATTGCCTGGTCAGCACTTATCAAAATAAGCTTATAAACTGTACTTTGATTTCATGCTGGGGTCTTTTGTTTTAAATCTCTTCAGAACAGAAAAACAATACAGTCTGTCCCTTCAGGATGACCTCTTTAATCATAAAATATTGTCCCTTAATCTGAGCAACCACAGTGAACTAAATGTTGATAGACCATAAATTGAAAGAGGTTTTAGTGGCTTTAAAACAGTCTTTCTATTTCAGACACCAATTTCTCACTTCCTTTATTAGAAACATTAGAATTTTATTCACCATAGTGACAGAAAAGTCCCATGTTTTGAATATTTGTCTTACGATAATTCTTTTTCAAAAAAAGTCCTGATACTTACCTCTGAAATTTCCATCCACCCAAATATTCAACAATACATTTGTTTTTCATATTCTCTATTACTGGGCTAATGGTTGTATTCAGCATGACACTAATATCCTATGAAATTATCTTCCACTGAAACTTATTTACATAAGAGACAAAAGGGTGAGTAATGGCTTAGTTAAAATATGCACTGCTTAAATGAAATTGATTCACCTTAAGGGTTAGGGTTGACTACCATTGTGTTCACAAGGATATATTATCAGTAAGTAACACTTTGTTGAAGAATATGGTGGAGGATCCCATGCTAACTGGCACAAATGAAAGGTAGAAAGAGAGTGGAAGGGTGAGAAACTGTTTTATAAATATAATAATGAAGAGAAGAGGGAGAGAGTAAAGAAGCAAACCATGAAAGGATAGACTCGGTATTCAGACTACTTGTGTCTTGATTAATTTGTTCAGACAAGTTCTGGGTAATGGAGTTAAATGACTCAGAACTCAAAAACTAGAACAAAGATACCTAAGCATATACAGTTAGACTATAAAATGTCCATAACCATGGGCAGCTGTTCAGGATTTTCACTGTGATGGTGGGAAGTTTTCCAGTGTCCCTCAAATTAATCTTCTTCAGACCTAAGATCTGAGTATGATTTTATCTCAGGTCTATAGAAAAATTCTCAGGGCTATTATCATGTGTCATCTAAGTAATCAAAGTCTTATAAACTGGTAAAGTGACTTCTGAACTTGCCTTAACTATAAAAGAATCTGGACCCCAAAACAATTCTCTAGGCCTTGGGTAAATTGAATATATAGTTATAGTTAATTTTGACCATGAATCTTACTGGATTAAGAGATGTTTAGGTGATTAGAAAAATGCTATTCTGCATGTTTCTGTGAGGGTGCTTTCTGAAGGGATTGACATATAGGGAAACCCTAACGATAGCTGGCAACATTCAATACACTGGTGGTATGCCAAATAAATAACACATGGGGAAAGCGGGCTTTTCCCCAGCTTGATTTTGTTACTTCTCACTGCTTCATGACAGCCATGAGATGAGAAACTGCACAGGAAAGAGCAATGGAGCAAGCCAATTGTGTACTAAAATGTCTGAAAATGTGAGTCAATTTTTTTCTCTACAGTATTAGTCACAACACTGAAAACCAACTGACTAATATGTATACTGTGAGACAGAAAGCACCTTCAGCGAATATTAACATTACCAAGAAGGAAGTGGAATCTCCCCTTCTCTGGATAATTTGACTGTATAAGAGCTCTGGTTATTAACGACAACAAACTTGAACTATATTGTTGGAGAACTCTTTAATTTTTAGTATGGCTGACAAAATCAATTTATTTGCACTAGAAAGAGTTTCTAGTCCAAGTTTTTATAACATTTCCAGTTTCAGGAGAGAATTAAGATTATACAAAGAGAAATTGGAAGAGTTTGTGGCATGTACAGTCCAAGAGACGTACTGCTCTAAGAAAGAAAGGAAGTAACACAGAGACCTGTTACTAAGTGTCTCTGTACACATGGGCTTTTCAAAGCTATAGCTCATGTTTCCAAAAGCTACAATAATATAGCCAGTAAATAGTAACTGGAATACTTGGGTCCACAGCAGAGTCATCTGTCCAGAGGAAAGGATTTAAATCATCTCATGAACTTTTGAAGAGCACCAATAAGCCAGATGCAAGATACAAATAACTTCTATCTGCCTTCTGTGAGGTAAGTTGTATTCTTCAACTCACTAGACCTCCTTCTCATTTTAATACCCATTTCTCTACTATTCTGTAGAGAGCCGTGTGGAGTTACACCTGATGGCTATGTGTAGAGAGCTGTGTGGAGTCGCGCCTGATGGTGCTGGCTCCCGCCCTCCGCGATCCCGAAAGCGAGTGCTCTCTGTGATAGTCAACTCCTAATATCAACTAGGCCTGACTTATGCTATTATTACGCAATTATTGTCAGCTGCTTGTATATGCGTGGACCTATGGGCAGTGCCCACCTGGCAATCCGGGATTGGTAGCCCATGCCTACTTAAGGGCTGGGAGAGGTTTGCCCTGCGAGAGAGGAGGAGAGAGAGGGAGAGAGTGAGAGTGAGTGAGTGAGTGAGTGAGTGAGTGAGTGAGTGAGTGAGTGAGTGAGATTTTACAATTGTTAACAAGGTCCTGAATAAACTGCTTAGCAAGAAGAGCTCCGGTGTTGCACGTCTCCCTTGCTGGCCGAGGGGGACAGTGACACTATTCTTTGTCACATAAGATTTTACTGAGGACCTGCCACGTCCTCAGCTCTATACATCATAGGGAAATAGCATAAACTAGTGGAACTTGTCATCTTTCTTTATCTCAGGATTACTCTATTAGATAAGAATTGTAGATAATTGGCTGAGTCTTTTCTCTACATACTGTATGCCAATTATCTATCTCAGAGGCCTGCATGAACCTAATATCCAGACAGTAAAATTGGAAGACAGTAATAACAAGGGATTTTATCTCAGCATGGAGAGAGGTGCCTCCCAATTGGGGAATTGTGAGAGAATTAAGTTGAGGCTTGCACCAAGCCAGCCATGTGAATGAACCCTGCCCTAATCAGAGTCCTAGTGTACGAGCCACCAAGCCAATACCTGTGAATGGATCGGCTAACTGATTCCACCACTCCTTCTCCAACTTAAGGCGGTGCACTTGGAAACAGGAAGCAAGACTCTGCCTGCTAGAGAAAAGGCCATAAAAACTAGCAGAGGGAGCTTAGATTCAGCCTAGTTACAGGTAGGCTGTATCAAGACCAAGAACACAAAAGAAACTGAATGAAAACCAGAGTGTGGGGCAACCTTTAGAACAACACTACTATCAGCTGAGAGCTGTGTGCCTTTAAGATAAACCTTTCGGCCACACCTGTTGCAGTCTTGGAGTGGGCCTGGAGAACACTTGGATTCCTCTGGAGACTGTGCTGATCATACACTCTAAGGTATAGGGCCATCCACCAGAGGAAGCATGATTGACCATTTAAAAAAAAAAAAGTTGTCTGTCTACCCAGACACAACCAACTATCAATAGTTTTATATGAGGGGTGGGTGTCTTGGACCCCTTTTCCTTACATGTTAGAATATTTTACTCCTGTCCTCTCAGTCTTCTGACACCCTTTCTTCCACAATAGTACCCTAGAGCATTCGCTGACATTCTCTTTAATTTGATCAGTTGTGACTTTTTGAATTAACCGTCATCCACAGAGGCACATTTTTGACAGTATTTTGACTATCTTATTGAGTTTTCTCCTTTTTTATTTTTCATTTTGTATTGCATCTTTGGTTTTAAAACCTTATTTTTTTATTGTCCTTCATATATTTACCTAATTTTGTTTTGAAACTTCTAATTATTGGGAAATACATTTTGGTTTTTCTTCCCGTCTTGTCTTTTTTAATGATTTTTAAAATTTTTTAAAATTTCATTTTACATTCCAACCACAGTTCTTTCTCCCTCCTACTCCTCTTCCCGCCCCCTTTTGCTACCCCCCCATCTCACCCCCATATCCACTCCTCTAAAAGGGTAAGGGTTCCCATGGGGTGTCAACAAAGCCTGGCACATTAACTTGGGACAGGACCTAGTTCCTCCCCCCTGCACTAAGGTTGAGTATAGCATCCCACCATAGGGAATGGGCTCTGACAAGCTAGCTTTTGCACCAGGGATAGAATCTGGTCCCACTGCCAAGGCCCCTAGGATAACCAAGCTGCACAACTGTCTCCCACATGCAGAGATCCTAGTTCAGTCCCATGCAGCCTCCACAGCTGTCATCTAGAGTTAACTTCTCTAAGCTCTTGATCTTTTCTCTTTCTCTTTCTCTTCATATAACAAAACATTTCTACTTTTCTTTTGCGTTTTACTTATTTGATTTTGCCTGTACTTTTCTTTTACCCTTCCTTCTGTCCTTTACCTCATTTATTTATTGTTTTTTCATTTATACTAAATCATTTTTAATGTTCTATATTAGTTTTCATATTTGCTAGTTTGTGGTCAATTGGTGATATATTAGTGACTTTATTTAAGTTTATTTCTGTATCTTGTACAGCTTGAGTTTATGCTGTTACTGAAGTTTGTTTTTAATTTTCTGAATGGTACTGGGGATTGAGTCCTCAAGAGTAAGATGCTTAATAAGAAATTCCCCAGATGAAACTGAGTTTCATATTACATATTGAAACAAACATATTACATATTGCAATATTGAAACACAAAAAAACATGAAAAAGTAAAATAACATAACTTCTCCAAAAGAACATAGCTCTTCAACAACAAAATTCAATGATAATAAACAAGGATTTCAAAAGTTTACTAGTAAAAAATATCAGTGACCTCAAAGAAGATATAAGCAGGTGGATGAACTCAATCCAAGACCTAGAGAGGAAAGTCAGCCACATAGAAGAAAAAAATCAGCCAAGTAGAAGAGAAATTCACCAATATGAATGAAAAATTTAACAAATTGGAAGGGAAAACAAGCAAGAAAATTGAGATTTGAAATTAAACACATAGAAATATAAGAAATCAAGAACTCAATGAAGCCAATAAAAACCACAGTGAAAGCTGGGTGGCTTTGATTCCAGCACTTGGGACGTGGAGATAAGCAAATCTCTATGAGTTTCAGGTCAGCCTTGTCTACAGAATGCTTTTTGGGACAGCAAAGGTTACAGAGAGAAACCCTGTCTCAAAAAAACCACACACACACACACACACACACTAGACTCTTATCAATCAAATATCAAGAATGGAGGGCAAGGTGAAAAATCTACTTCATTCGAATACAAATAAGGAAAATAACCAACCATGACAACAAAGAATTCTAACAGTTAAACACATACAGAAAAACATCCAATCAATAAATGAGCTTATGAATTGAATAGTTAGTTCTCAAAAAAAGAAATACAAATGGCCAATAAATATTTGAAAAAGCCCAATATATTTAACTAAATTTAGAATACTTCATGAAGTAGAATTTGTTTTACTCAAAATCTGCCTTCACAGAACAATCCAGAATAATGTTCTGATTACTGAAGCCTAGCCAAATTGCTGTATAAAATTAACAATTATAGGTGGATAAATATTTAAGACATCAGATGGAGTTTTTAAGAACAATAATGAAAAACTCAATCATATTCTTAGGAACAATCCAAGTCAGATTACCTACCCACTCTGAATTCACCTCCATGTAAAGGGAAGGCCCCAGTTTCCCTACTAGCTTGGGCATATAATCAGTCTGCACAAAAGCTAAGGTTAAATTGGAGTATTCTCAACATTTTTAAGCTTTGAAAGAAGACTTATTGCTCTGAGTTGCTCTGAAAGGAGAATGGCTTTCAAGCTGGTTAACCATCCGGGAAAGTAAACCTTACCACAGAGTGTGTTGAGCCTTTTCTTTAAAGGAAGATCTAGTCCTGTCACTAACCTTCAATGACTCCATTCCTCTTGTGTGATAGAGGGAACACACCAGATTTAGAGAAGGGATAATATAGGGGTCAATATGGAATCAAAGAAGAGAAAGATGAGCTATGTGGCTTTTATTTAGAAAACCTGTGGGTGCAGACTGTGATCTGTTAAGACAGTGGTTCTCAACCTTCCTAGTGCTGCAGCCTTTAAAACATACAGTCCCTCATATTGTAGTAAACACCGACCATAAAATTATTTCATTGCTAGTTTATAACTAGAATTTTGTCATTGTTAAGAATCAAAATATAAATATTTGATATGCAGGATATCTGATAATGTGACCTCAAAGAGGTTGTGACCCACAGGTTAGAGAACCACAGTTTCGGGAACTCACTTACTAAATCTGATATTTGTACAGCCAAGTGAGCTTTTAAAAAATTAATCTTTGTTAATTTTTACAACTGTCATGTTACTAGCAATGAAAATCTCTGCTTTGTTGCTAACGGGACTATTCAGCAGGATCCTGGCACTAGAAATGTATATGAAAACTGCAAGTCACCATCCTCATTTCTGCCCAGCTTCCAGAAAGTCCACAATGACGTAGATTGCTACTTTCCAATGGCTACCACACTGTCAAACTGATTGTTTTAACCCCTGAAGTTTGACCATTTGGCTTTGTTGTTTGGGATTAAAGTACTGTTTGTTTTTGCAAGTTGTCTGGATACCAAAATATCCCTACCAATGACTGACCCTTCTTTCCTTGGTACTCTCCCTCTTTCTTCCTATACTATCTTTTTGTTTTGAACAGTTTTGTGGTTCTATTATCTAATATCTAATTATATAACAACAATTGTCTCCTGGAATGTTTAATCAGTTTCTTGTGTATTTTCTCAGTATAGTTCATTTAATAGGATCCACAATTCACATTGTGCTCTCTTCATCACTATCCTTTCTCATTTCCAACAATCTGCCATTTTCTCCACAATTTCACCCCATTTTCTAACCTATTCTTGCCAAAGTTTCTACTAGCTTCTTACCAGAAATTATTGAGTCCTTTTTTTTCTTTTAAACATTATTCATTGGTAGATAAGCATCAGGAATTCTCTTCCCTTCTGAGAGAAGGACATGAAAGCAATTCACTCTGATGGAAATTAAGCTCTTCTTAAGTAGGATTGGTGTCTGAGGAAAGTGAGACAGTATTCAAGAGAGGAAAAACACCTTGAGCAGAAAGACAACATCTGGACAGTCGGTTACAATCAAATTGCCACGCACTTTGTTTCCAAAGCCACAAATTTTATTTTATAAACTGCTCTATATTGCTTCTTGGTAGCATCTCCTCTGTATCCTTTGTGTGCACTAGGTGGCAGTGCAATGATAAAAGAAGAGAAAGTTCAGAATCTGAGGTCTGTAGAAAAAACACACCTTCCCTCCTCTTTTTTAGGGAGGTGGTCTTTCCAAAGTCATAAGCTTCTTAGTGCAATTGCCTATTCAGTTCTGTCCATGTGCCTCAGCTTCCCATTCTCCCATCTCTTTTTTATTCTAGTTTTATATACTTGAACTTTTATTTTCTTTCCTAACCATTCCAAGCCTCCTTTTTACCAATATCCCTCAACCCTCTCCTCCATTCACCTTTCTGCTCACAAACCATCTGTTCTCAAAGAAGCTCCCTAAATCATGGGAGTACATCATAGTACTTATAGCATCTAAAAGTACAAGAAAAATAATGCCTTTGGGCTGGAGAGATGGCTCAGTAGTTAAGAGCATTGCCTGTTCTTCCAAAGGTCCTGAGTTCAATTCCCAGCAATCACATGGTGGCTCACAACCATCTGTAATGAGATCTGGTGCCCTCTTCTGGCCTGCAGGCATACACACAAACAGAATATTGTATACATAATAAGTAAATAAATAAATATTTTTAAAAAATAATGCCTTTGAAAACATATAGTCTCCATATTTACCTGGAATGTCAGTGCCAAGTGGAGTTTTTCACTGCTGCTCTTCTTCATTTGAAGAAGAAAGAATCAATAAAAAATATCCTACATCCCAAAGCTTCTGCTTTCTACAGAAAATCTGACCTCATATTTCACAAAAAAGCCATTTTATCATGAAAGAATGTTTTACCTCTTAAACCTTATTCATTAGTTCGAAGCAAAAATGTCCAAAGATTCTTTTGCAACACTTAAGTAATTTCTTCATAAGTATGTGTCTTCCTTGAGGAAAACTACTCACATGAAGAAAAAAGAGATGAGAATCATACCCAGTTGAAAGCAAAGGTTATTTCATATGTTCGCTCACTTTGATGTGCATGTATGGTATGCCTCCAGTGTGATTTTTTTCTTTTTTTTTTTTTTTTGATTTTTCTTGAGCTCTACATTTTTCTCTGTTCCCTTCCCTGCCTCTCCCCTCCTCTTCAACCCTCTTCCAAGGTCCCCATGCTCCCAGTTTACTCAGGAGATCTTGTCTTTTTCTACTTCCTATGTAAATTAGATCTACGTATGTCTCTCTTAGGGGCCTCATTGTTACCTACGTTCCCTGGGATTGTGGTTTGTAGACTGCTTTTCTTTGCTTTATGTTTAAAGACTACCCGTGAGTGAATACATGTGATAATTGTCTTTCTGTGTCTGGGTTACCTCACTCAAAATAATGTTTTCTAGCTCCATCCATTTTCTACAAAACTCAAGATGTCGTTATTTTTTTTCTGCTGTGTAGTACTCCATTGTGTAAATGTACCACATTTTTCGTATCCATTCTTTGGTAGAGGGGCATTTATATTGTTTCCAGGTTCTGGCTATGACATTGCTGGTGGGAATGCAAACTGGTACAGCTTCATTGAATGTCAGTGTGGCGATTTCTCAGAAAATTAGGAAACAACCTTCCCCAAGACCCAGTAATATCACTTCGGGGTATATATCCAAAAGAAGCTTAATTGTTCCACAAGGGCATGTGCTCAACTATGTTCATAGCAGCATTTTTTGTCATATCCAGTGTGATTTTTATTACAGGCCTGGAGAGAGAGTGAGTATATTTGGAAGAAAGAAAACTGCATGCAATCCTAAACCTTTAGGGCTGAAACAAGAGGGAGCTATCATTTGTGTTAATCTGTTTTAATATTTTGATTACTCAGAAGAGAGAACAAGGCCTCAGTATACTTAAGTAGATTTCCTAAGGCCAAATAAGTAGTCAATGACAGATACACAGTTCCAGTTCATGTATGTCTGAACTCTAATCTGCACTATCTGGGCTGAGAGTTCATTTTCCCCAATTTTCCAAATTCAATGGGCTTTCAATGGCACCTTCTCTGTGGCATATCTAGCTTTATCCATACTATTCCCTAGAGGTTTATACTGTTGTTGTAAAGACCTTTTTCTTCTCTGTTTGCTTATCCCCTATTAATCTGTCTTGCTTTAAATTAGTCTCTGCTAAAAAGCCCATCTTCCTGGGATATCCTTACTTACATATCCACTTTAGTTATAAAAAGTAGCTCAGCCAAGCCATTATTTTTCAATGGTAAGAAACAAATCCAGTTCACAATGTGGACCATTGATAACCTCAGCTAGCCACTCTGGCCACATATGAAAATCACTGGTTTGGACCACACTGTCACTGATGATGAAACGGTACCCACAAAGTGCTAGACGTTCTGTGTTAGGTGACCAAATGTGTTCTCCAGTACAGAGAATGAAGGTTTCATTCCACATCCTCATTCAACTATTTTATATCAAAATATAAAAAGGAGTCTCAAGCATCTGGCAGACCCATTCAAAAAGCCTGGGAATATTATGTTTTGTGTTCAAAACTAGAAACAAAACCCAGATGGCTTTCACTACAAACAGTTCTCTCATCTTCACTTCTCCAGGCCATAATTAGGCTCATGGTTGTCAGAGGTACTACCTCCGACTGACAAAGCAAAAGCATTTGGATAATTTCTCTGGCTGGTCTTTTGCTGGCTGTTCTTGTCATGTGCCTTACGGCTGATGTAAGACAGAGCATCACCTCCACGAGTCATAGTGACCTCTACTGATTATGATTATACTACCTTCATCTCTCAAAAATTCTGTTTCCTAAAAGTCAGTTAAGCTCTTCTCCTGGCTCTGAGAATGAGCAATTAAGTGCACAAATAATCATGCTGAGTCTTGCCTTGAAACTTATACTGGAGAAATGACTGGAGGGCAAAGAAGGGTGGCTGTTAATATATAGACTATAGCCAGGAAACATGATTCATGTGGTAAACGGCCCTTTTGACCTTGTCCTCATTAACTCCATACTTTAAATTCTGGCCCACAAGAGTCAGAATGCCTTCAAAAGTAGTGAAGAAACTCCTAACCTCTAAAAAATGCAGCAGATTATCCCTATGATTTGTGTACATTTTGTCACCATGGATAACTGAAACACAATGATGCCAAGCCAAGCTAGATTCTATCACTGATCCATCTCACTAGAATACTGGAATGCTAAATTGAAAAGGAGTTGGAAGGAATATCTTGTTCAAACCCCTTATTTTATAGTTGAGGAATTAAAGCCACAAAAAGGAAGTAGTTTGTCCAAATTATACATCTAGTTAGTGGCAGCATCAGAAAAGACTTGTGTCTAAGTTCCTACTTCAAAAACATCAACTACATTGCATTTCAGTACAATGTTCCATTATGAGACGGGGACAGAGAGTGATTTAGAAGCATATATTATGTTGAAATGTCCCTGAAAAAGAAGTATTACAGGGACCAGTGAGGATCTTGGGGTGAACAGGCTGCCTCAAGGATCCTGAGATATTTATATTTCATTGTTCTTTAACTCATGTATATGTAGCTTTATAAGACTAAAAGTCTGGGGCTAACAGCAAGTTTAAGATTGTTTTAAAAGAGAAAGTAAATAAGATGAAGAGGAGAAGCAATAGTTATTAAAATAGAATGTGACCAGTGTCCTAACATTCCCTAGGAGTGGCTAAAGCATTGTTCATGTGCTCTTTCTCTCAGATGTCATCAAACAATAATGATAGCCATATCTGGCATTTTTAAAAATTACTGCATCTGGTCTGTTGTTAGAGACTAATAAATATAAATTAAATAAGGCTATCTATTGCGTATTCATTCCCAATAAACTAAGACATTTCATTTCAAAGATGTTTCCTATGTATTACTTAACATAATTTTAAGAGCATGGAATGCAGGGATTCTTGAGGTTTCTGTCCTGCCCAGACCCGCAGTCGTTCAGTCCCAAAGAAACACACAGAGGTCTACATTAGTTATAAACTGGTTGGCCTATTAGCTCAGGTTTCTTATTAACTCTTAAATCCTACATTAACCCATAATTCTTGTCTGTGTTAATCATATGACTTAGTACCTTTATTAGTGAGGTATTCTCATCTTCTTTCTCTGCATTTGGTGATGACTGTAGACTGCACCTTTCTTCTTCCCAGAATTATCCTGTTCTGATCTCCCCGTCTATACTACCTGCCTTGTTACTGACCAATCTGCATTTTATTAAACCAATAAAACTGACAAACCTTTACAGGGTTTAAGGCCATTGTCACACAGCACACTGTAACTTGAAGAATGAAGTCAGTAAAGAGTCAACTAAGTAATGTTAAATAAAATTTAAACTTTATGAATATAGAAAATCCTGACACTGGTTGTATTCTCAATGCTTAGCATAAAGCCTGGTGCATAGTAGATGTTCATTAAATACCTACCAAGTGTTTACTGTCTAGCTGTTGGGAGCAGTGAACCCCCAGATCCTAAATTTCGTGTGAACAACTTGTTTTCCTCTGCTCTGAGACAGCCTGCAGCTGATCTGAGCACAAGAACCTCGGGAGTTCCTGATGGCAGGAGAGTGATTTCTGGTGGGTTTGGCTGGGGCATGGCTATCCCTATATAAGCTGCCCATGAACACAATAAAGTGGGCATTCTTGGTGCATTCCTGTTTCAAGGATGACCTGTGTCTCTGTCTGTGTGTCTTTGTATGTTTCAATCTCCAGCACCTTGCCTGGTTCATGAACTGTATTGTAGTGCTTAGAGCGCAGACAGGCTTGGTGCGCTACAAGTGGAGGTCCCACCAAGATCAGAAACTAGGGCACACTGAAAGGTCACCCTCGGGAATGGTGAGGGTGGATTGAAGAATGGTATGTGTGTTCTCATCCCCAGAGACGCTCTGATGGATGCCCTCTGAAATAGGAGGCAGGAGGGTGAATTGAACGGACTCAAAAAGGTCAAAAAATGAATAAAAAGAGTAAAGAGTAGCCCGGTGGTGGTGGCGCACGCCTTTAATCCCAGCACTCGGGAGGCAGAGGCAGGCGGATCTCTGGGAGTTCAAGGCCAGCCTGGTCTACAAGAGCTAGTTCTGGGATGGGCACCAAAGCTACAGAGAAACCCTGTCTCGAAAAAAACCAAAAAAAAAAAAAAAGAGTAAAGAGTAAAAGATTACAAAAAAGAGTAAAGAGAATACAAAAAGAATGAAAAAAATGACAGTATATCCCCAGAGATGAAGAAAAAGAGTAAGTTTAAAAGAGACAGTCAGATTAAAAGGGGTACCCCAAATAATGCTGAGTCCTCGCTCAGTGGGAAGCAGTCAGACAGATTGACAACACCCAAATTCCCTAAGAGATTGCTGAGGAAAAAAGAAAAAAAAAGAAAAAAGGGGGGTTAGATGTTGGGAGCTGTGAACCCCCCCAGATCCTGAATTTCTGGTAAACAACTTGTAATGCTTGCAGCTGCTTTGAGCATGAGACCCTCAGGAGTTCCTGATGGCAGGATAGTGGTTTCTGGTGGGTTTGGCTGGGGCATGGCTATCAGTTAAGGATCCCTTTATAAGCGGCTCTGGTACACAATAAAGGGGACATTCTTGGAGCATTCCTGTTTCAAGGATGACTTGTGTCTCTGTCTGTGTGTCTTTTTGTGTGTTTAAATATCCAGGCCCTTGCTCGAGGCTCACGTACCATTCTGTAGTGCAGGTTCTACACCTAGCCAAATCTATAACACTCTAGAATGACAGTAATTCAGAGAATCATTTCAGACTTTGAGTTTTGATGAAAACAAATGCCATTGCCCAAGTTATAGAAATCATGAGAAGGAAATCAGAAACATGGAAACAGTGTCTATTCCCATGTTCAAAATGTTGATCTGTGAGTGCAGTAATGCCTTTAGAGTTCACAGTGGTTCCTACAATGACAACCGAGATAGTCTTTCCAGCAGTAATTGTTGCTGATTTATGAAGGGTAAGGTACATACATTTGGGGATTCTTTACATGGTACTCAAACTGTGAAAGTGTATCTGTGTGCAAATATAAGGAGAAAATAATTTCCAAAATATAAGGAGAAAATAATTTCCAAACTATAACCTACCAAAATACAGAAGAATCTATACAAAAGATTAAGAAAGAGCAATAACACACACACACACATATCTCAGATGTCTAGAATAGGTGGTCATGGAAACATAGAAACTGGTCAGAAACTGATTTCTAGAGTTTCAGGAAGAGATGGAGAAAAACTAAATAGTCCTTGATACATTTCAGTGGAAGATCACTGATATCAAAGGTGTTCAGATCACTGATATTAAAGGTGTTCATGATAGACAGGGGAGCATGATGGTAAATGGACCCAACTCTGGACACAGCACCTACATTTGAATCCAACTTTTACTGTTGACTGCCTGTGTGACCTTGGAAAAGGTCCCTGACATTCATGACTATTTTTTCGTTCTAAAACCAAGGTAACAATAAACAGTACTTACTCCATGAGGTTATTCTGGGAATTCATAGAGTTAACTCGTATAAGGCACTCAGTAAACATTAGATAAGATTACTGCATAGACTGTGAGGAAATGGAATCAATGAGTCAAAGAGTGAAGAAAACAAACAAGTAAAGGGTAACAAAACTTTTAGAGGCAATGAAAGTATTTATTACATTGATAGGAAAATGTTATGACTAATATCCAAGTTTATCAAATTATATGCATTAACTATGTGTAGTTTATTGACATATTATTTATTAGACATATCTCAATTAAGCTGTAAAACATAATGTATATATCAAGAAAGGAGACAGAAGTAAGAAAAGGAAAAACAAGTTTAGAATGTAGATAACTAAACACACATGGATACTAGAGGAGAAGAAAGCTGCATCTAGGTGAGCATTAGAATTAAATGACAGATGAGATTCAAAATGTACAGTAGATGATCCTTCAAGAAGAGGAGCTATATAGAAGAGAAAGAAAAAATTCTAGGGCTATTTTCAAAGCCAGTTTCCATCCAAAGGGCAGCCAATGAAGACACTTACAGCAGATGGCTTCGGTTTTCCCAGAGAAAAACATAGTCAAATATCAAAGGAAAGCAACTGGAACTAGATGCCCAGAGGCTCAGAATCAGTCTCCAGTCACAGAAAAGCAGGTGTACACAAGAGAAGGAAAGGACATTATTGGTGCCCCATCTTAAAATAAGCAGATGCTCACCCACTCATTTTTTGGCTTAAGTGGAGCACTGGGTTTTCATGCCCAGAAAGAAAAAAGACTATCCAACTGCCGGGAATTCATATGAAAGGACACTCTTTATAATGTTTCTCAGTATAGTAATTCATTGCATATGTCAAAGAGAATCGCAAGTCAGTCCAAGAAGACTCAATTAGAACCATATGGCGCAGGCAGTAAGGAACACTTGGCACATTTTCTAAGTGAAATGCAGGTGTGTTAATTACCCTTCTTGGATCTTTGCCATTGTGGGCAATTCCTGGAGGAATACTTCAGAGGACATTTCAAAAACTCACTGTTTAAAAGGAGGTCTACTTTTTTTTTTTTTTAAGTTTCCTGATTGCTAGCTGATTGTTGCTATTCTCCCCTGTTTCCTAAATCAGATTTTTCCACCTGGGTCATCTCCTTCCACTCAACCCTTGACAAAAATACACAACAAACATGCATTTCTACGGCAACGATTTTATGGAAATCAATATGATATGCCTGGGTGAGTGTGGGAATACATTACAAATGTTTCTTCCAGGGAAAAAAATTTTATTCAGCCACACTAACATGCAATGGCAAGATGAGATTATGGTTTGCGTATATACCAAGGTCCACTTTATACAGCACAGAATTGTTCATCACACAGTTTAACCTTTCATGATGAATATAATTTCTCTAGTCAACGTCACTCTTCTGCACAAAACTGTTCAGTGTCCTTCTGCATCATTGTCTTAAGTCTTGATATTGAGTACTTCCACAATCTGCTCCCACATCTTGCCTCCTGCTGCATCCTCCCAACTTGTACACAAACAGAAATATGAAATATGTTCTACACAGTCTCCAAAGTTGTTTCACCATTTCTTTACTTAGGCTATTCCCTCTATCCAAAATCTCAATACCCTTCCTGCTCTGTTTCTGTACATGCAGATTCTGTGATTATTGCTTATTGATGACACACATGGTCTATTATCATCTACGTAACATCTTCTGAAGGTCTATTTTCACACGTTCTATACAAGCTAGATGTGAAATGAGATTTTCCCCTTTTTTCCTCCTTCTGTTGCTTTCCTCCTTTCCTCAGAGACTCTCTCAGCAATGTATCTGTGTTTGTCTTGTATCAGTTATCCTTTCCTATGTAATACATGATTCTTCATGTACATGCTTTATGAAAACTTGTCTAGGGTGAAACTGGGAAGAATTCTTCTCTGACTCGGCCACAGTATAATTTGTTACAGTTCTTGACATGAGGTATCTTTAGAAACTACTGATGAAATACATGATGACTGTGATCCAAAACTGAATGGTTCAATCCAGTCATTTTCAAACTTGATGCTAGCAGAAAACTGATTTTTTTTAAATAATATTATATGCAAATCAAGTGTCTATAACTGAGATCTATTCTGGCTGCAGCTGTAGCAAATGCAGACTCTCATTCAGCCACTTCTCTCTGACCTACAGAGCAGCCTTGAGGAACCTGTGAAGCATTTTCAGTACTCTGCAAAACACAATTTGATAAACAATGACTTGAGTCAGAAGCTTCATTGCATATCTCCAACCTTGTAGGTCTCACTGCCTATGATATTAATGACGCTTGAATCTTCTCTGTGATCATAATTAATCACAAAATGAGGAAAAACTCCACTAACTGACCTCTTTTCCTACCTAAAATTTTCACTTTGAAGTGCCTTCAGTAAACGGCCCTAAAACGCCAATACCTCAATAAGCTAGTTCATCTAACTCAGCTGCATCGCTATTTACTCAATTGTTCCAGCTCTAAACTCTAACTCTTCCATCCTTTCCATCTTCTGTCTGAAATCTATCAATAATACCTTAGATATTGCCTTCTAGATGCCTCCCAAACTCTCTTCTTGCCCACAATAATCTCCTAGTTCAAATAACTCCCAGCTATTTCCAGTTGATCTACTTCCATGAATTTTGTACAATCCACCCAACATAATATTGAAAAGGGGATTTCCATGAACCAACTGTCATTTCTTTTGAGCATTTTGGGAAGCGGTGGGTAAAACAAAGACTTTCTCACTGTGTTCCTGTACTTCTTGATGCAGCTCATTCTACCATAATAGCAGAGGCCCTTATTTTTTCTCAAAGTTCTCAAAAGCAGCTCTTAATACACATTAGCATGCTATGTAAACATACTGCTGCCTACCCACAACACTCAGAGCAATGACAGTAAAAAGACTGAAGTCATCTGAAGAGGAGCCAGATACAGTCCACTCTCAGACTACAGGTAATTCCAGTCAGCACCAAGCCGTAGAGAATTTCCTACTTCCAATAAACCAGCAGAAGGGCCGTCAGTAAGGAAACTTTATCTGTATCTATGCAATAGGAACCTATAACCAAAATGAGTAGCCTGGCTTGATGCATTGTGGTATGGAGTGAAGAATAGCTTTCAAAATCATAGTATCATTCCTTTTTGGATGTTGGATCAGGTTTTGTTCCATAGAAATGGAAACACACATATCATGTTTAAAGAAACATGCTAAGTTTATGGAAACATGAAGCTCATAGTAACAATGACTATAATAAATGTGATTTGGGATCACATCTTGCCATTATTTTTTTTCTTTGTGGATGTTTACTGACATTCAGAGAAATTGGATAGAAAACTATTAGATTTAAGCATCTTAAGCAAAGCAAGTATGTTAATTGTTCATTGTTAGATTAGCAACTTCTCAACATAATTAACAAATAATTCCATGTCTCAATAGTTAACAAAACCTTCAATTTGCTGATCTAATAGAAATAAGTAAAAATAGGACTGAGTTCTGAATTGGTTGATGTGGTGATTAATATCTATCTGTTCATACCCTCTACCCTTGGTTCATGCATAATAATATCACATAATAACAGTTCAAAGACCGTATAGTGATTGTCAATTAATAAGTAAATGACAAACTTTCCTGTGTCTTTACTATCAGTCAGAGTTAGACCTTACACAGAAACAAAAATGAACATCTTTATATTTTGATCTGAGGAGCTCAGTATAGGTTGCCTACCCTAAACTATCAAATGTCTCTATTAACGCAATCAACATCGCAGCTGTATTACTATACATAAATATTCTAGTTAGTTTGCACCTAGAAATAACTTAAATTTTTCTGGTGTCTTACATTAAAATGTAGACTTTTTAGCATTTTTTCCATAAATTCATGCAATAAAACAAGAATAACTAGATTATATAAATATGCAGGTCCTAGGTTATATTCATACATATTTTCACTCCTACCCATTACAGTAACTTAACTGAATCTTAAATACTGCACAAAGCTAAGTTTAGAAAGCTCGTCTTAAAGTAACTAAATTAATCTCCATTTAGAAAGGAAACTAAAACCCAAAGAAGAAAAGTAACTTATCCAAAGGCTTATGGATAAAAGGCTGTATATTATTCTGATATAGTATAAAAATGATTTAGTAATAAGCTCCCACCAATTTTTTACTACTGTGAATAAATCTAGAATTAAAAAACAAAATGGGGTTCTTTTGAAATGTAGTTTAGTCTTTCAACCACTACACTAGGTGGCTGCTATTCTCAAATAAAAAGATAAGATTCTTGAAAGTATGGGGGCTAAAATGGTGATAAAAACTGGCTTCACCCACACACTGAGGCAATGGGGATGTTCTATCGGGAACTCACCAAGGCCAGCTGGCCGGGGACTGAAAAAGCATGGGACAAAACCGGTCTCGCTGAACATAATGGACAATGAGGACTACTGAGAACTGAAGAACAATGGCAATGGGTTCTTGATCCTATTGCACGTAATGGCTTTGTGGGAGCCCAGGTAGTTTGGATGCTCACCTTAAGAGACCTGGATGGAGGTGGGTGGTCCTTGGACCTCCCACAGGGCAGAGAAACCTGCTTGCTCTTTGGGCTGAGGAGGAAGGAAGACTTGATTGGGGGAGGGGGAGGGAATGGGAGGTGGTGGCGGGGAAGAGGCAGAAATCTTTAATAATTAAATAAATTAATTAATAAAAAAATAAAAAAAATAAAAGTATCATAAAAAGAAAACTGGCTTCATGAATCATAAAGACAAGGATCTCTATTCCTAAACAAATTATGGACTTATCAACCAATAGGCCATGGATCTTCTTGAATAGACCACATCCGTTCGCCAAGCCTCCCCAAACAGCAGGCCTTTCATTTTATGAAGAAGTTGGTGAGTTGCTGTGTTTTTACAGGTGAAGCATGATTAGAAACACTGCTGCCACTATAGCACGAGGATTTCTGATTCCGTCAGATGTAGAAGCAGAGAGATGGCCTTAATGTGTTGCTATGAGGTGATATCACTAGGAAAAGACACCATTTATCCATCCCAACCCACCCTGCTGCTGCTTTTCCTCTGGGTAGTCAGAGTGTGAAATCCTGCAGACTGCTGATTGGCCAACACAGAGGGATCTGTCACTGCTCATGTGAAAGGTCCCATAGTTATTTTAGAGAAGTTAGCTGTCATCCCTGAAGCCTTATAACGACCCCACCTCTGAAATGGCCTTCTGGGACTCTCAACTCAGCCTTAGCTGTCTAATCCAGTTATACAGAAATATACTGTTTTTAGTATTTTGCAGTAGTCCATAACTCACACACGCACACCGCTTCCCAAAGACCCTGATTTGGAAAAATATATATGAAACTTTAAATCAGTTAACCTAGCTTCTCACCATCCCATAGGAGGTCTCCTCCCTTCTATTGTATTTTTTAACCTGGCTGTTTTGGAAAAAAAAATCTATAGGTTCCTAAGTTCAAAATGTGAAAAAAAGAAAGGAAGAAACTGTGAAAAGCAGGAACAGCTTAAGGGAGTTAACTGGTGCCCACTCCCAGGCAGCATTGCTTCTGATGATGCCCTGAACCAAAAATATCTTCTCTCATGCTGCTCCATTGTTGTTTGTTTTCACTTCACTGTCGCAGGGTCAGAAAGTCTACCACATGGAAATTCACAGGACCTAACAAAGTACTTGCTTGCAGTTACCTCCAGGAAGGTCCAGGCACAAGCCATCATTCACTGGGAATTCCGAATGCATTAAATCACACAGCTTTCCTCCAAGGCTACCTCTTCACTGCAATCTGCTGCCCCGAGGGCAGAAAGTAAAGGAACAGCAAGAGAAATTCGGAAAGTAAGAAGAGCAGGAGGAATTCCTGATTATATAAACTTCAGGTGTGGATAGAGGGCCTCTATTTCCTTTCTAACCCTAACCTCACTCTATGGAGAGTTCTAAGCAGTTTAAAAATACTAGATAACCATGTGGTGGGGTTGGGAGACATGGGAAAGGACAAAAATTGGAGAATAGCAAGGGAAAGCTTCACATACTGTGGAAGTTTACCCAAGGCCAGCTGTCACATCAGAACACAATGAAGAAATATTCTCCACCTTCTTTTGTGCATCCTTGGGTCAACTTAGGGAATTTTTGCTCAGGAGCCATCTCCTTTTCTTGTTGAGGAAGGATCTCTCACTGGCCTGGAACTCACTGACTAGCATAGGATAACTAGAGCCTCAAGGAGTGGCCTTTCTCCACCTCCTGCTAGGACTGCAAACATATCCTACCATGCCAAGATCTTTTATATAGGCACTGGGAGTCAAAATCAATTCCTGGGGTTTGGAAGGCAAGCACCGAGTTCTCTTCCCAGCCCTCTGCCTTCTGAAGAGGAACCCTCTTCCACTCACATCCAGATCAGCAACACTAACCCTAACGTAAGAAGATGGAGATTAAGCAGGTTTACAGGACCCAATCTGGTAGCATTAAAAAGAATAGAAAACACTATTTAAAGAAAATCATCTCTAAGTCTTGAACACAAATCTTTAAAATAAAGTTCTCCTCTTTCACTTTAGCTTCCCAACTAATATAATCTACAGCACGATTCCACACATCCTATAATAGTGGAAGCTAAATACTACCACCTGGTAAATACTTTTATACTCAAACATTGTTGATTTAAACCTTGCTTCACAAGATGAAACTCGTATCTGGCATCAGTATTGGGTTAAGACAGGTTCAGAGGACTAATAGAGAACCTACTGCTATTTTACTGCTAAAAGGACAGAGTATATTACACTGACCCCTAAAGAGTTGTTTTACTTTTATATCAATACACCATTCTGCTCTTATCAGAGAAACCTCTGTTTGTAGTAGATGGTGATTAATACAATGACCCATAACGGGCCAAGATGCAGAGAACAAGCAACTGCATAATACTCAATCCTAAAAGAATTATACATACCACAGCACCCTGCCACAGCTCAGAGATACTCAAGGATGATGGAGCAGCACAATTGTAAGAACCAAAGGCAGTAAACAACCACGAGAACACATTGTCTTTGGGACACAGCAAGGCAACTGCACATGTTAACTCACAGCAGTTGGAACAGTATATACAAAACCTGGGTTATTTTGTTACATCATATTGTATATGTGTTTTTGCTCTTGTTTAAGGTATTGTACCTATGCAGTTCATTTAAAAATGTAAGATAAAGTTCTAGTTTTGAAGGCTATTATAAAAAAAAAAACTATATAGGACAATCAAGAAACAAATATATATATATGGTTTAAGAGCTGGCCACTTGGTGTTGGATAACCAATATGAGGCTCATCCCTGGAGAACACTAATTTTCTGTCTCTCGGCCACTATTATTTGTTGCCTATAGTTCTTTGTCTATCTAGGAGTGAGGTTCTGTGAGTTTTCCCTGATTTTGTAGAGGTCATAGAAAGAAGAAAATTACCACCCACCATGAGGATATAAATTAGTATAGATTAGTATAGACAGTATAAACAACAATATTGTGATTTCTTAAAAATCAAAGAGGCCCCATGCTCCCAATTTACTCAGAAAATCTTGTCTTTTTATACTTCCCATGTAGATTAGATCCATATATGTCTCACTTAGGGTCCTCATTATTGTCTAGGTTCTCTGGGATTAGGAAGGGGAGCAGAGAAAAATGTATAGCTCAATAAAATCAATAAAAAAACCCAAAGAGTCATCTAAATTCATGTTACTGTGGCATCAATAGCCAAAATGTGGATTAAAGGATTAATGAAATCCAAAAATGAATTAATGAAAGAAGAAAGTGTAGAGTATATACACACTAGGTTGTTATTCAGGTACAAAGAAAATAAATCTTGTTATTTGAATGAAAAACAATGAACCTTGCAGAAGTCAGCATGATTGATTCAATCCAATTATCTACAGGGATAGAGTAGATAAACTAGGGGTTCTCAACCTTGCTAATTAATGCTGTGACCCTTTAATACAGTTCCTCCTGTTTTGGTGACCCCCAACCATAAAATTATTTTCATTGCTACTTCATAACTATAATTTTGTTACTGTTATGAACCATGCTCTAAATATCTGTGTTTTCCAATGGCCTTAGGCAATCCCTTGAAAGGTCATTCGACACCCTCAAAGGGGTGGAAACCCACAGGTTGAGAATCACTAAGATAGAGGAAGTTTAGTAATAGGCAATAAACACTGGTTTTAAAAGGAGAATTTCCTAGTATTCTAAAGCACATGTGGATACAATAAAACATAAATGAATAGAAAAGACTAAATATTAGGGAAGGAATAAAACTAAGGAAATGGACATGAGTTATGAAAGGGGATTGTTTTTCTCATTCTAATTCTGTAGTGGATTTTTTTGTTTTGGTGGATGATGATATATACACTATATTTGATACCGAAAGTGTGCATTCTGATGTTGCAGCTCCACAGCCTCTGTTCTGAATGTCCATTCTAATTGTATAAAAGCTCATTGAATTATATAGACTTTAGGTTTCATTAATTTTTGTGTATGGTATTTTCATTTATTTGCAAGTGTTTTGAATACTAAAATTTATGGATTTTTAAAAATATTTTTATCATCACCATATGAATCATTATATTTTTTATTCATGCCCTTGAAATCAAATGTGACCGGGAGCTCTTAGGATGTGTTTCTCAAACACACCAGAGATGAGAAGCATTTCTCACTGGTTTTTCATTCATTTATCACATAGCCTGATCGTATTATGCTTAACAGAAATGCCATGTCAGCTTAAGAGAAAATAGCAACATTTCTGTGTCTTTAACCTAATCAAAATATGTTACAAGATAACAAGGAAGGCCACTGTTTCATTCCTAAAGGTTTAGTATAAAGCAGACAGTGGGGGCTGTGTATCTATATGAGGGAACACATAACATTGGTTTCAGTGCCAAGCAAGTCTCACAATTGATTAGCCAGAAACTTGTTGCAAATGGAGTTGTTAGTGTTTCCTTGTTATCCACCATATTATTTACTCTATCTCAACATAACAAGCCTAGCATGAATCAACACTACTGAAAAAAAAATCAGCATTTAATTGCCCCTTAGTTTTTGTCCCTTACATGTTTATATGAAAGGTTCCATTCTATTACTTGTCTCTGCTAATTCTCAGCAGTATAGAAGCTAAAACTGCAGGATACAATTAAAAATCCCAAACTCAGCAACTTAGAGAAAAGTTCAAATTCTGCACTGAATTTTGCATGATCAAAACTATTTGTATTTGTCACTCGCACACCCTCTGTGCAAACTAGATGATGGAAAAGCAGAGAGCTACTATTTGTATTTGCATTTGTCACTCGCACGCCCTCTGTGCAAACTAGATGACGGAAAAGCAGAGAGCTACTCTTGGCCCACGAACTTGTCTTTAAGCATCTCTCCACTTTTCACCTTTACATCTGTGCTTTTAAGAAGCAATTGTATATCCCACTACATGGAAAGATACAATGTGCCTTTCTTCAGATCTGATTATCATGTCATCCATTTGCTTGAAGTCTTTTAGCCTTAGGAAAACTTCTTTTTGTAGGCACACAGGTTCTTTTATGAATTGGGTCCTGTCTAGCTCTTCAGATACATCTCTCATCACTCCCCACCTCGCATTCTGTACTCACAACATACACAAGCTCTTGTGGTTCCTAGAATGCAGCATGTTCTTTCATGTCTTCTTATCTTCATGTCTTTGCCTGAAATGCTATTCTCTCTCAATCTTCTTGCTGTTACTGACTGACTGGCAAAGTGTGCTGCGATAAGGATTAGATGAGATAGCTTATGTTAACTATTTAGTACGTGGTCATCATCCATTTGCTCATTCACCCATTCAACAAATATATTAAATATATACCACATATATATATATAAAATGATCATTTAATATATATATACATATATATATATATATGATGTGTATTCTACAAAAAGTAGTATTTGGATCCTACTTTCAAGGTGCTTAGAGTCCTCAGGGCCATTAAACCTCAAAAAAAGGTGCTTAGAGTCCTAAAATAGTAGTTGAATAAATAAATTAAACATAGCAAGAAAAAGGAATCTAGGAGCAGAGAGAAGTCACTACCTTCTCATAGTAAGAGGGAAACTAAATTGGAGAGCATTTCAAGAAAGGCTTCTGGGGGAATTGAGATTGTCCTGAACTGGTCTTTGCAAGGTGATTGATTAAGAGGGAATCAAAGAACCATATTTTAGGGCATGGGCTTGCAGCTAGGGCTAAGGAAGTTGCTCTAGGAAACTGACTCACAGAAGGGTGCATGTGGCAAACTGATAATAAAGGAGAGAATCAGGAACCCATAACAGCACACATTCTTCTCTCCTTCCTTCCCTCCCTCTCTTTCTTCCTTAGATTTCTTTCTGCTCCCTGACAACTTTGCTTCACTAAGAATCCACAATGGTTTCCTAGCCTGCCTTTGTGCCTGCTTATTAAGCTCCTTTGTGGTCCTAGCTCTCCTTCCTTCTTTACTGCTTCCTAAGTTACTCCTCAATACAGTCTTTGGTCTCACTGTTCACTTGGAGTGTTGACTAAGCACTTTCACACCTGCCCTGCTTATTGTCTTATACTATTTAGAATAATTTAACATTTTTGCCAAACATGGAAGGAAAATCAAACAACTACAATGGCCATGCTGGTCATACAAATTAGTAAAACTGCTTATATGTGATAAAGTAGGGCTTATAATAAATTTACTTCCCTTATTTAAATCATAAATATAAAATAAGATTAACAGGAAAAATAAAATTATGAAAGTGTAGTTAGTGATAAGTACAATAATACACATACACTCAATATGCAGTAGCATTTATTTTTGTTGAGATTTTCTATTTTTTTACTTGTTTCAAAATAAATTATAATTCTTTAAGTATTTTTATTACAATCACTTAAATTCCATGGTCAATGAAATTCAGCATCTATCTTAGAGTTGATGTTAGTATTTTTCTTTTCAAGTTCAAGTTGTGATTTTCTTGGATTTTGACAGGACATGTGGTTTATTTATCTTAAAAACTTTGTCTATTGTTTTAACAAACTCCGAATCCTGTTAAATTCTTTTGTCTCTTTTATTTTTAGGTTTTACTTTTTTTTTTTTATGCCAGTTCCCTCACCCAGCTCGTAAGGTGAAACAGTCTCTTTGGTAGAAAATAGATAATCATGTCTAAGAGGGAGAGAGACTTGCCAGACAATGCTCATGTTGTAACTGTACCCCTCCCAACAGTTTTGCTTATATGCCCTGTGTCTCTAGATTCAGGAACTGAGTCTCCAAGATGGGCCACAAAGATTCTTCCTGCTCAGAGGCACCCCCTCTAGCTGGGTCTCCAATTCTCCAGATGTCTTTGTTTGCCATTGTCATTATCTTTCTATAGGGGAAGAAATTCTCCAGCATAGCAGAAATTGCATATCAAGTGGTAGCCTAGCCAAAATGAGGACCAGTAGAGACACTTCTGCTGAACATGTTAAGGCAGAGTCAGGCTTGATATAGGAAAATACTGAGCCCACCAGGGCTTTCTTCTGTTTCTATATGGTGAGTAAGATAGTGCTGGGCTAAGATACACTTTGCTATGAAACAGTACTATTCTAAACTAATTTTGATCTTTTTAAAACTCAAGAGCAATGGCAATGGGTTTTTGATCCTACTGATCGTACTGGCTTGGTGGGAGCCTAGGCAGTTTGGATGCTCACCTTACTAGACCTGGATGGAGGTGGGTGGTCCTTGGACTTCCCACAGGGCAGGGAACTCTGATTACTCTTAGGGATGATGAGGGAGGGGGACTTGATGGGGGAGGGGGAGGGAAATGGGAGGTGGTGGCAAGGAGAAGGCAGAAATCTTTAATAAATAAATAAACAATAAAAAATAATAAAAATAATAAAATAAACATCTTTTAGAGTCATCTTCTGATTATCCTTGGGGAACATTTCAAGGAATTTAAATTCTATTTTGTGAAGGTAAGAAGAAAATGGTTTTAAATGATCTGGTCCCATCAGGGAGTCTTCACAATTATTTTCAATAAAAATATTTTTTTAGAAAGAAAAGGTAGTATGGGCAAATTGATAGTATAAGCAATAATATTTCATTTAAGCACATTTGGATCCACAAAATAGGTTATTCCTATAGTAATACACTAAATTGACCAGCAAGTCTTTGGTATCCTGAGCTTGTTTACCAGATGCATGACTTCTAACTGTGGTACACTGGGCAGCTGACTTAACTTCCTTTACCTTCATTCTCTTAGACTTAAAATCTGTACACTAACATATTCATTTTCAGAACTTATGAGAATTAAATGACATCATTTATATGGCATATTTAGAGCAATATCGGCTCTGTGTTTAATAAATGGTAGTTACAAAATCCACTCTTTTTATGTCAAAGGTCAATACCTTGACCACAAAATCACTCTCCGAGTACTTTCTTCATTCTTGAGAGAAGATTTAAGTTGCTTCTTTCTCAGAGCAGCCAACTTCCAGTCGATGGGTTGGATCTGGCAAAGGTCATGCAAGCTGTACTGTACACATCTGTCCAAGTGCTTAAGCTGTTTCTTTTCCTCCTTTGTCTGTTAAAAGCAGGGCTCCCCGCTTCAGAGTGCCAGCAGATGTTTCTTTATTTAAACTATATTCACTAAGAGGAAGGAAAGAGAAGCAGACACACATAAGGAGGAAAGAGGTCTGGGTCATAGCACCACATTTATTCAGGGGCCACCATGCCAGGAAAATTGTGCACAGCAATTGTAATTTGTTTTTTCCGTTTCATTTGATTTTTTTTTCAAACAGGAATTTCTTGTTTCCTTAGATACTAATTAAATCTCAGTTACTGAGAACCATCCAGTGGAGTTTCAATGCTGTGGTATTTGGTCAAATACTCTATTTGTTTAGCTCTTTAGCAGGAAATTTAGCTTTCAATGCAGTGTTTGGTTTTGTCTTTATATGTACGCATGTTTTGTATGCTGTGGACTCAGACATGCATACCATAGGAAGGATTAGCTTTAGAGTATTCATTTACTCTTAAGTTGTAGAGTTTCTTTCAGAAGCTTCACACATACCATGTTGATGCATGTATTAATTGGATTCAGAGAACTGTTTCCATTTTGAACATATACTTACTCCATCTAATAAAGTATCTAAAGGACTACCTTAACCTGGAGTCTTTGTTTAGGTTCAAACTGTTCTGAGTCATAAGTTTTAACACCAGATATTTTAGCATGAAGCCAGAGGAAAACTGAGTTAAACTGGCGATTGGGATTAAAAAAAAAAAAAAAAAAATCTTTCTGAACTGTCTGGGTCAAGTGTGGCTTTTCTAACTAAATGCTAAATAACTAAGGCCAGGGAGAATTGGATACAAAATCTGAATTTTGTATTTGCTATCATGAGGAAAGCTTCTAGAGAACAAGAAAGGTAACTTTAGACTAGTGCTGGATTCAGGATCGAGTCTTTTTTTTTAACAGTTTCATATATTTATGCAAGGAATTTCAATTATTTTTCACCCCCAGTTTTCCTCTCTCACCCCCCTTCCTCTCTCACTGAAACTTTTTCTCTTGACCATTCCTGCTCTTGATTTCATGTCTTCTTTTTCCATGTGACCTACTGAATTTAATTAAAGCTTCATGACTGAGCATGGGTGGGAGGTAATTTCCTGAAGCAAGGGTGACATGCATCTTTCCAACAAGCATTAGCTGTCAGTACTCCCTCATGGGTCGATAAGACTTCATGGGTCCCCTGCCTTATCCATAATGAAATGGTAATGTAATCATGTGCACGTCTTGTGCAGATAACCATGGAGACAGTGAGTTCTTGAGTGCAAAGGCTATGTCATGCCCAGAAGATGTCTTCTTCTTGTACATTCCCCCATCCTCTGGCTCTTAGGTTCTTTCTACCTTTGAGAACTATTCTTTTGGAATATTTGCACTTTGGATGAGATTAGACATAAAATGGCCCACCCTGATTAGCAAGAACAACTTGATCACTTGAACTTGTACTTAGATGCTAAATCATAGAAATGTTCACTAATCAGGAAATCAAGTACTCAGTCGTCTCACACCAGCAATTACTAGGTTTTGAAAAAAAAAAGAGTTATGGAATGATAAAAAGAGCCTTTGAGAGTAGGCAGAAATGACTTTGATTATGCATGTGATTTTGAGAGATATTACATATTACTTATTTTTGACATATTACACAATCGTAGTTTGTTCATCTGAAAATGGAATTAATCAAATATGTGAACTTATCTTATAGATATGTGAACTTATCTTATAGATAAAATACCAGAATCTCAAAGGGAAATGAACAGTTTACAAAAGAACAGAATATAAATTATGAAAATGCATAAAAATTTACAATCTCACTAGTGATAGATAAATATGTTGGTATTTTATATCAACCAAGAAAGGAAAACTGACAAAAATATGCAACATCATCGTGGATATGGCAAAATGAACATTTCAGTATAATGCTAGGACATAAATGGACACAGCTTTTCTGACTGGTAGTTTCAAAACAAATTACAAGTTTTCAAAAAGTTCTGAACGTTTAAAACAAGAATTTCCCTTCTAAGCAGATAACCAAAAGGAATAGTCAGAAACACAACAAATGTTAACACATAAAGCCACTCACTACAACACTAAATATAATAGCTATTTGAGGAATCTGAAGGACCAACAATATGAAAAAATTCAAATAAATTGTGAATTGTTCTTCTAGTGGTGTAATTTTAGATGATATTTAATTGTATTAAATATCTTCCCAATTTACAACTGTATCTACATCCTAGTGATAAATATATTGTGTTTATGTATTAATATTTATAGGCGTAACTAATAGGTAAGGTATATTTAGCATATAATACATTTGAAAAAACAAAACAAAATAGATCAAGTTATTTATGAAACAGATGTAAGAAAACAAGCATTTTAAATGGATAATTATGAAAAAATTACAAATCATCTCTTCTAGTTATTTTTGTCATATGTTTCCATGGCTTTCCAAGCTCTTATAATTTTCATATTTTCACAACTGGAACAATGCCCCATAGTAACAAGATGGCTGTAAGAATTAAATGAGCTGTAATGACCTGAGTCACTTAAAAAAAAATATGTGTGCAATTTCTCCACTCTAAGTTTTTGGTTTATCATATTTACTCATAAATTCAGCCCAAATATGTATATCATCCCACTTCCTCATTTCCAGTTCCAGTCTTGTACATTGTTCTTATTCTGCTCAGGAATGGTCAGCTTCAAGACTCACTTTACTGCCTTGTGATCTCTCCCTGTCTATGTACCTCTCTCTGAGAGAGAGATAACATATAGTATATAGATACATAAATGGGTGGATAGATAGCTATTTCAATATCACTAAGAGTTCAGAAAATGCAAATTAAAACTAGGCATGAATATGATACATATCTAGCAAAAGAACTAAAATTTAAAATAATGTTGCAACACCAAATGCTGGCAGGGATTCAGAAAAATGGATTGTTCAGACATTCTTGGTGAGAGTATAAATTGCACAGTCACTCTGGAAAAGACTTTGGCTGCTTCTTACAAAAGTAAACATGCAATTGCTGTATTGCACAGTTGCAATCTGGGGTATTTGTTCCAAATGAATCAAGAAATTCACAAAAATATCTGCACATGAATATTCATAGCAAGCTTTTACACTACTCAAATGCTAGAAAAGGTTCAGAATTCCTTCAACAGGTGAATAACTAAAAAACAGCACATCATAGGCACACCATGAAATACCACTCAGAAATTTAAGGCAGATTATTGATATATGCAACAACTTAACCTCCAGGAAATTAGGCTAAGTGAAAATGCCCCTAACGATCCCTACCAGCTATATACTATGTGATAATATTTATTTAACATCAATGACATGGTAAATTTTTGAGAACCAGTCAGTTGTTACTGGAGCCTGTAGATTTGAATGTGGAGGCAGGTCGTATGTGTGGCTATAAAGAGGCAGCTAAATATTAGTAAATACTTAATAGAAAAGCTGTTTGATTCTGGCTGCTTAGCCATCAACCAAAAACAGTAATAAAACTGTAGATAATTCAATATATGCACATGTGCAATTGAGTTCACGTTAAACCGAGGCACTCTAAAATTGATGGACTGCATCTCTCTCAGTTTTCCGATTATGCTATTATAGAATATTTCTGCAAAATGTTTACCAATGTAAGAAACTAGGGGATATATGCAAGGAATCTCTGCATTATTACAACAGCATTTGTGTATATAGTCAGCTCAATATAAATAGCTAAAGTATAGTCATGTATAGAATCAATAGATTCCCTAGTACTTATTTGTGTATATTCCATGCCTGTGTAGACATTCTCCCCTAAACATCAGACAACTCAATGTATATACACAATGTATTCTGCTTTCACATTACAGGAAAGCCTAACCCAGAGTCAAACCCATCAGTCTTGGTCTAGTGAACAAGAAATCCCTAACTATCCTGCTATAATACTTATTTTTATTTTAAGAGGAGTTTTTGTATTTATTTTCTGAAAACTATAAGAATATAGAAAAGACCAATAGGTATTTTCTAGTTTCTTGGTATTTTTTGAAAATGCTGTATCATACAATTAAAAGGGACCAAACTGTGGCTGGAGATTTAGCTCAGTGGCTAAGTTCATGTCTAGCATGGTCAAGAGCTTGTGTTTTATCCATATTACCCTTCCCAGAAAAGAAGTCTCATAGGCCTGAAGGAAAGACCTAATTTTGCACTACTTTAGGCTTTGTAAGTTAACCTCTCCCTCTCCTTCTTTCCCTCTCTCCCTCCCTTTCCCTCTTTCTTCTTTCCTTCCTTCCTTTTTTTTTTCTTTTCTTTCTTTTTTGAGACAGGGTGTCCCTTTGTAGCCCTGTCTAACCTGGAACTCATTACATAGGCCAGGCTGAGATCAAACTCACATATATCCACCTGAATCTGCTTCCAAAATACTGGGATTAGTGTATTCCACCACCCCTGGACCTATTTTTTGTTCCATAAGATGAACATGATAATATGTACACAATAGGGCTCTTTTAAAAATTAAATTCAAATAAAAATTCATTAGGACAGTATTGCCAACAGAAAACACAGTAATATTACTTATTTTCCTATTTTTTAACATTCTTCTTCCAGTGCCCAATGCAGATGCTAGTTGACATGATAGAGTCAAAAGAAGGCATTAGTTTCTTAAAACTACTAAAATGAAGAATCATAAATTTGACATCTTAAAATGACAAGAATTGATTCCTTAGAAATTCTAGAAACCAAAAGTCCAGAATCAAGAACAAGATTGATTTCTGGGTGCTCCAAAAGGACTATTCTACATTTCTCTCCTTGTTTTTGAAAGTTTCAAGCAATCTTTGGTACTACTTGACTTGTAAATTCATCTTTGTCCCCATCTTCAAACGGTATTCTCTCTGTGTGCATTTGATTCCTCTTCAGATGATGATATTAACCCCACTAGGCAAATACCCTATCCTCCTTCACTATAACATCATCTTAAATTGATTACAATTGCCAATTTATAGGTAAATATCCACTCACAATTTCCTATTGCTAGAACGTCAACTTCTGTATAAAATGGATCTTGCTATTTAGTTCAACCTGGCCTCAAACTTGTGATTTTCCTATCTCAGTCTAAGTTTTGGGATTACAAACGGGAGAAACTAAGTAATTAGGTAAACCCACAGAAAACCATATATAGACCCACCTGGAAATTGGAATCAGACAAAAAATTTGGGAACAGGGTGGTGAGGGGGTAGAAGGAAGGGGAGAAGGGAGATTGAGGAGAACTTGAGGGAATGCGATGGTCAAGATGGAGGAAGGACAGATATGAGAGCAAGGAAAGAGATATCTTGATTGAGAGAGCCATTATGGAGTTAGCAAGAAACCTGGCTCTAGAAAAATGCCCAAGAACCCACAGAGGTGACCCCAGCTAAGACCATAAGCAATAGAGGAGAGAGTGTCTGAACTGACCTTAACCTCTAGTCAGACTGATGATTATCTTAAATATCACCATAGAACCTTCGTCCAACAACAGATAGGAACAGAGGCAATGACCCACATCGGAGCACTGGACTGAGCTCCTAAGATCCAGTTGAAGAGTGGAAGGGGTGAGAATATAAGCAAAGAATTCAAGACCATGAAGGGGTCATCCACTGAGACAGTTTGCTTGAGCTAATGGGAGCTCACCAACTCCATCTGGACTGGGAGTGAATGAGCATAGAAACAACCATGCCCCTCTGAAAAGGGTTGACAGCTAAGGCAGATTGAAGGGCCACTGATAGTGACACTGGGATGTGTCTCTACTTGCATATACCGGCTTTATGGGATCCTATTCTCCCTCGATGTAAACCTTTCTCAACCTATATGTAGTAGGGAGGGCGTTGGACTTTACACAGGGCAGGGTGCATGGCACTCCCTTAGGGTTGGAGGGGTTAGGGGAGGGTCTGTGGAGGGAGAGGGAGGAGACTGGGAGGGGGAGGGAGTGGGAATTTGTATTGGTATTTTTTTTAATGTTTTTTTTCCCTTTTTTTAATTCTTTTTTAATTAAAATTTCCAACTGCTCCCCGTTTCCCATTTCCCTCCCCCTCCTCCCACACATTGCCCCCTCCCCCACTCCCCTCCCCCATCCCCACTCCTCTTCTCCTCCCCCCAGTCCATTCCCCCTCCCTCTCGATACTGAAGAGCAGTCCAAATTCCCTGCCCTACAGGAAGACCAAGGTCCTCCCACTTCCATCCAGGCCCAGGAAGGTGAGCATCCAAACAGGCTAAGCTCTCACAAAGCCAGTTCATGTATTAGGATCGAAACCTAGTGCCATTGCCCTTGGCTTCTCATCAGCCTTCATTGTCCGCCATGTTCAGAGAGTCCAGTTTCAACCCATGCTTATTCAGTCCCAGTCCAGCTGGCCTTGGAGAGCTCCCAATAGATCAGTTCCACTGTCACAGTGGGTGGATGCACGCCTCGTGGTCCTGATTTCCTTGCTCATGTTCTCCCTCCTTCTGCTCCTCATTTGGACCTTAAGAGCTCAGACCGTTGCTCCAATTTGGGTCTCTGTCTCTCTCTCGATCTATCGCCAGATGAAAGTTCCTGTGCCATTCTCCTTGGCCTCTCGTCAGCTCTCATTGTCCGCCACATTCTGAGAGTCCGGTTTTATCCCATGTTTTTTCAGTAGCAGTCCAGCTGGCCTTGGTGAGCTCCCAATAGATCGGCCCCACTGTCTCAGTGGTTGGGTGCACCCCTCATGGTCCTGACTTCCTTGTTCATGTTCTCTGTCCTTCTGCTCCTCATTATAACCTTGGGAGCTCAGTCCGGTGCTCCAGTGTGGGTCTCTGGCTCTATCTCCATCCATCGCTAGATGAAGGTTCTATGGCGATATGCAAGATATTCATCAGTATGATTATAGGATAGGTTCATTTCAGGTTCCCTATCCTCAGGTGCCCCAATGAACTAACTGGGGACATTGCCCTGGGCATCTGGTAGCCATTCCAAGTTCAAGTCTCTTGCCAACCCTTAGGTGGCTCCCTTACCTAAGGTATGAGTTTCCCTGCTCCCCTATCCAACCTTCCTTTATCCCCAATCACCCCGATTCCCCCAGTTCCCCTCATCCTCTCCTTCACACTTTTCTCTCCCCATCACCCCTCATCCCCATCCCACCCCACCCCCAAGATTCCAATTTTTTGCCCATCAGTCATGTCTATTTCCCATAGCTGGGAGGATATCTATATGTTTTTCCTTGGGTTTACCCTCTTGTTTAGCTTCTTTAGGATCACAAATTATAGACTCAGTGGCCCCTATCCATGGCTAGAAACCAATTATGAGTGAGTACATCCCATGTTCTTCTTTTTGGGTCTGGGTTACCTCACTCAGGATCGTATTTTCTATTTCCATCCATTTGCATGCAAAATTGGAGAAGTCATTGTTTTTTACCACAGAGTAGTACTCTAATGTGTATATATTCCACACTTTCTTCATCCATTCTTCCATTGAAGGGCATCTAGGTTGCTTCCAGGTTCTGGCTATTACAAATAATGCTGCTATGAACATAGTTGGACAAATGCTTTTGTCATATGATAGGGCATCTTTTGGGTATAGTCCCAAGAGTGGTATTGCTGGGTCCAGGGGTAGGTTGATCCCAATTTTTCTGAGAAACCGCCACACTGATTTCCAAAGTGGTTGCACAAGTTTGCAGTCCCACCAGCAATGGATGAGGGTACCCCTTTCTCCACAACCTCTCCAGCAAAGGCTATCCTTGGTGTTTTTGATTTTAGCCATTCTGACAGGTGTAAGATGATATCTCAAAGTTGTTTTGATTTGCATTTCTCTGATCGCTAAGGAGGTTGAGCATGACCTTAAGTATCTTTTGGCCATTTTAACTTCTTCTGTTGAGAATTCTCTGTTCAGTTCAGTGCCCCATTTTTTAATTGGGTTAATTATCCTTTTAAAGTCTAGTTTCTTGAGTTCTTTATATATTTTGGAGATCAGACCTTTGTCTGTTGCGGGGTTGGTGAAGATCTTCTCCCAGTCAGTAGGCTGTCTTTTTGTCTTACTGACAGTGTCCTTTGCTTTACAGAAGCTTCTCAGTTTCAGGAGGTCCCATTTATTCAATGTTGCCCTTAATGTCTGTGCTGCTGGGGTTATACATAGGAAGCGATCTCCTGTGCCCATATGTTGTAGGGTACTTCCCATTTTCTCTTCTATCAGGTTCAGTGTGTTCAGATTGATATTGAGGTCTTTGATCCATTTGGACTTGAGTTTTGTGCATGGTGATAGATATGGGTCTATTTTCATTCTTCTACAGGTTGACATCCAATTGTGCCAGCACCATTTGTTGAAGATGCTTTCTTTCTTCCATTGTATACTTTTAGCTCCTTTATCGAAAATCAGTTGTTC
Source organism: Chionomys nivalis (assembly GCF_950005125.1). Lineage (NCBI taxonomy): Eukaryota > Metazoa > Chordata > Mammalia > Rodentia > Cricetidae > Chionomys > Chionomys nivalis. The sequence continues at coordinate 76,581,162 of NC_080112.1, read as the reverse complement.
ATAGGTTTGTGGGTTAAAATCCGGGTCTTCTATACGATTCCATTGGTCGACTGCTCTGTTTTTATGCCAGTACCACGCTGTTTTCATTACTGTAGCTCTGTAATAGAGTTTGAAGTCAGGGATGGTAATGCCTCCAGAAGTTCCCTTATTGTATAAGATTGTTTTGGCTATCCTGGGTTTTTTGTTTCTCCATATAAAATTGATTATTGTCCTTTCAAGATCTGTGAAGAATTTTGATGGGATTTTAATGGGGATTGCATTGAATCTATAAATTGCCTTTGGTAGAATTGCCATTTTTGCTATGTTGATTCTCCCAATCCAAGAGCAAGGGAGATCCTTCCATTTTCTGGTATCCTCTTCAATTTCTTTCTTCAATGCCTTAAAGTTTTTGTCAAATAGATCTTTCACTTCCTTGGTTAGAGTTACCCCAAGATATTTTATGCTGTTTGTGGCTATCGTGAAAGGTGATGATTCTCTTATTTCTCTCTCTGCTTCCATATCCTTTGTGTATAAGAGGGCGACTGATTTTTTGGAGTTGATCTTGTATCCTGCCACATTACTAAAGGCGTTTATCAGCTGTAGGAGTTCTTTGGAGGAGTTTTTGGGGTCGCTCATGTACACTATCATATCATCTGCAAATAATGCAAGTTTAACTTCTTCCTTTCCAATTTGAATCCCCTTTATCCCCTTATGTTGTCTTATTGCTATTGCTAAAACTTCGAGAACTATATTGAAGAGGTATGGAGAGAGTGGACAGCCTTGGCGTGTTCCTGATTTTAGTGGGATGGCTTTAAGTTTCTCTCCATTTAATTTGATATTAGCTGTCGGCTTGCTGTATATAGCTTTAATTATATTTAGGTATGACCCTTGTATCCCTAATCTCTCCAAGACTTTTATCATAAAGGGATGTTGAATTTTGTCAAATGCTTTTTCAGCATCTAATGAAACGATCATATGGTTTTTTTCTTTCAGTTTATTTATGTGATGGATTACATTGATAGATTTGCGTATGTTAAACCAGCCCTGCATCTCTGGTATGAAGCCTACTTGATCATAATGGATAATTTTTCTAATGTGTTCTTGGATTCGGTTTGCCAGAATTTTGTTGAGGATTTTTGCGTCGATGTTCATGAGTGAGATTGGCCTGTAATTCTCTTTCTTGGTTGGGTCTTTGTGTGGTTTTGGTATCAGAGTTACTGTAGCTTCATAAAAGGAATTTGGCAATGACTCTTCTGTTTCTATATTGTGAAATACATTAAGGAGAATAGGTATTAGGTCTTCTTGGAAGTTCTGGTAGAATTCCGCATTGAAACCATCTGGTCCTGGACTTTTTTTGGAAGGGAGGTTTTTGGTAACAGCTTCTAATTCTTCACGACTAACAGGTCTATTTAGGTTGTTCACCTGGTCCTGGTTTAACTTTGGTATATGGAATTTATCTAAAAAAGCATCCATTTCTTTTACATTTTCCAGTTTTGTGGCATACAGGCTTTTGTAGTAAGATCTAATGATTCTCTGAATTTCCTCTGTGTCTGTGGTTATGTCCCCCTTTTCATTTCTGATCTTATTAATTTGCAAATTCTCTCTCTGCCGTTTGATTAGTTTGGATAGGGGTTTATCAATCTTGTTGATTTTCTCCAGGAACCAGCTTTTTGATTCATTGATTCTTTCAATTGTTTTCTGTGTTTCTATTTTGTTGATTTCAGCCCTCAGTTTGATTATTTCCAGTCTTCTACCCCTTCTAGGTGAGTCTGCTTCTTTTTTTTCTAGAGCTTTCAGGTGGGCTGTTAAGTCTCCAATGTGTGCTTTCTCTGTTTTCTTTAAGTGGGCAGTCAGTGCTATGAACTTTCCTCTCAGGACTGCTTTCATAGTGTCCCATAGGTTTGAGTATGTTGTTTCTTTATTTTCATTGTCTTCAAGGAAGACTTTAATTTCTTTCTTTATTTCTTCCTTAATCCAGGTATGGTTCAGTAGTTGACTATTCAGTTTCCATGAGTTTGTAGGCTTTCTAGGGGTAGCATTGTTGCTGAATTCTAGCTTTAATCCATGGTGATCTGATAAGATACAGGTGGTTATTAATATTTTTTTGTAACTGTGGATGTTTGCTTTGTTACCAAGTATGTGGTCGATTTTTGAGAAGGTTCCATGAGCTGCAGAGAAGAAGGTATATTCTTTCCTATTTGGGTGGAATATTCTATAGATGTCTGTTAAGTCCATTTGATTCATTACCTCCATTAATTCTCTTATTTCTCTGTTAGGTTTCTGTCTAATTGACCTGTCCATTGGTGAGAGAGGAGTATTAAAGTCTCCTACTATTAATGTGTGCGGTTTTATGGCTGCCTTGAGTTTTAACAATGTTTCTTTTACGTACGTGGGTGCTTTTATATTAGGGGCATAGATATTCAGGATTGAGACTTCATCCTGATGAATTGTTCCTGTTATGAGTAGAAAATGTCCCTCTCCATCTCTCCTGATTGATTTAAGTTTGAAGTCAACTTTGTTAGAAATTAGTATGGCCACCCCTGCTTGTTTCTTAGGTCCATTTACTTGATAAGCCTTATCCCAACCCTTTACTCTGAGTAGGTGCCTGTCTTTGTGGTTGAGGTGTGTTTCTTGTAAACAGCAGAATGTTGGATCCTGTTTTCGTATCCAATCTCTTAGTCTGTGCCTTTTTATAGGAGACTTGAGTCCATTGACATTAAGTGATATTAATGACCAGTGGTTGTTAACTCCGGTCATTTTTTAAGTTGTGAATTTTGTGTGTTCCCCTTCTTTGTGTTGCACTGGTGAAGGGTCTCTAGTTGTCTGAGATATTGTGGTCATTGTTGGACTCCTTGGTTAGTGATTTTCCTTCTATTACTTTCTGTAAGGCTGGATTTGTGGCTACGTATTGTTTAAATTTGTTTTTATCCTGGAAAATTTTGTTTTCTCCATTTATAGTGAAAGAAAGCTTGGCTGGGTATAGTAGTCTGGGCTTGCATCCATGGTCTCTTAGTTTCTGCAGTACATCTATCCAGGACCTTCTGGCTTTCATGGTTTCCATAGAGAAGTCAGGTGTAAGTCTGATAGGTTTACCTTTATAAGTAACTTGGCCTTTTTCCTTTGCTGCTCTTAGTATTCTTTCTTTATTCTGTATGCTTTGTGTTTTGATTATTATATGGCAAGAGGATGTTTTTTTTTGATCCAGCCTATTCGGTGTTCTGTATGCTTCTTGAACCTTCATAGGTATATCTTTCTTTAGGTTGGGAAAGTTTTCTTCTATAATTTTATTAAATATATTTTCTGGACCGTTGAGCTGTGCTTCTTCTCCTTCTTCTATTCCTATTATTCTTAGGTTTGGTCTTTTTATTGTGTCCCATATTTCCTGAATGTTTTGTGATGAGAATTTATTGGCCTTGCTGTTTTCTTTGATCAGCGTGTTTATTTTCTCTATGGTATCTTCAGAATCTGAGATTCTTTCTTCTATCTCTTGTATTCTGTTGGTTATGCTTGCTTCTGTAGTCTCTATTCGTTTACCTAGATTTTCCCTGTCCAGCTGGCCTTCTGTTTGTGTTTTCTTCTTTGCCTCCATTTCAGTTTTTAAGTCTTTAACTGTTTCCATTATCTGTTTGATTGTTTTTCCTTGGTTTCCTAGGGTATCATTCACTGATTCACTCAATTCTTCAAACTTTCTGTTATACTTCTCATCCATTTCTATAAGGGCATTTTTTACATGTTGTTTAAGGGCGTCAATCACTTTCATAAAGTCAATTTTATCTACTTCTTCATGATTAAGGTTTTCATGTCCTCCTGTTGGGAGGTCGCTGGATTCTGGTGGTTTCATATAGTTTTTCAGATTGTTAGGTGAATTCTTGCATTGGCGCCTGCCCATCTCTTTCTCCGAATGCTCCCCTATGGATCTTCTTTTACCGGATCAGGTCTCCTTGCCTACTGATGTACCTTCCCAGTGATGGCTATCTGCAGTGATAGCTCTCCTGGTGCTCTAGTGATGCCTCTCCTTGCTTGTTGCAGGCAGGCCAGTGAAACAAAGGAAGTCTCCGCTGCCTACTTGCCCTGAGGATTTGCCCCCAGCGCCAGACAGACTGAGCTGGATGGTGTTATGTGCCCAAAGAGGAAAGGGGGCAGAAGGAAGAAGGGTTCTGGATGCAAGCTGGGTGGGACAAGAAGAGAGAGGCAGTATGCGGGGTATAAAGCCCCTGCAGGGAGCCCAGAGAGTATAGGGAGGGGGATGAGGAACTTCAGAGTTCCCTGTCCAGGGCTGCTTCCGCCGCCGCTGGTCACAGATTCACCCCACTGCTGTCTCTCCTGGTGCCGAGATCAGATCTCCGTGCAGGTTGGGTAGTTCATAAACAAAGAGCCTACCTTGGTTGGTGCAGGCAGGCCAGTGAAACAAAGGAGGTCTCGCCTGCCTACTTGCCCTGAGGATTTGCCCCCAGCGCCAGACAGACTGAGCTGGATGGTGTTATGTGCCCAAAGAGGAAAGGGGACAGAAGGAAGAAGGGTTCTGGATGCAAGCTGGGTGGGACAAGAAGAGAGAGGCAGTATGGGGGGGTAGAGCCCCTGCAGGGAGCCCGGGGAGTATAGGGTGGGGGATGAGGAACTTCAGAGTTCCCTGTCCAGGGCTGCTTCCGCCGCCGCTGGTCACAAACTCACCGCACTGCTGTCTCTCCTGGTGCCGAGATCAGATCTCCGTGCAGGTTGGGTACTTCGTAAACAAAGCGCCTACCTTGGTTGGTGCAGGCGGGCCAGTGAAACAAAGGAGGTCTCGCCTGCCTACTTGCCCTGAGGATTTGCCCCCAGCGCCAGACAGACTGAGCTGGATGGTGTTATGTGCCCAAAGAGGAAAGGGGACAGAAGGAAGAAGGGTTCTGGATGCAAGCTGGGTGGGACAAGAAGAGAGAGGCAGTATCGGTATTTTTTTTAAGTAATAAAAAAACATGTACAATCAACATGGTTGACAACAACAACACCTTTTAGAAAGACACAATGCAATTCATACTAGAAACTATACTGAAAATAGTGACTGACTTGTGACAACCCTTTTGGGGGACATGACGCTAACTGTCTTGATTTGAACATGTAAGCAGGAGAGCAGGGAGAAGAAATATAATGACAAAGTACATAGGAATATTTAGAAAGAATTCATGATAAGCGCGCTTATGCAGTTTTCTCTTCATATCTTTCTGGAATCTGTGAGACTCACATGAGGTTTCTGTTAACCTACACACTTTATCCTAAATTGGGAGCCATTAACAGGTGGAGATATTATTTCCTTGCCTGTCTGTTTTCCCTGCATCACCATCCTTAGGGTACTGCATAAAAACACACAGTCTGTAAGGGTTTTATAAACCGAACTTGTTTGGCAACTGAAGCAGTTTTGTACCTAATCCAAATAACCTTGTCATCTGTATTAGGGCTTCCCCAAAATAAACAAATCTGTTTCAAATCAGATTCATATACCTTTAATGAAGAGGCCAAAGAAAAAGATATAAGAAATTGAAGCTCTACCATATGGTGAGTCCTCTCTTCCATAGATGACTACCAATTTCTCGGGGATTTCTTAAAACATGGCCAACTTAGTACTTCTTCCAATTACAACGGTTAGAAAGGTTTTGTGATTATTGTTTACTACTTTTGCCTACATTCTTACTTACTTAGCTTAATATTCAGGTCAAAAGTCTAATTCTGTTATTAAGACTCACTGGCCTTTGGTCTTGCCTTTTGGAAATTCACAAATTAAGAACTATTATGAAACCATGGTCCAATAATTAAATTCAGTGCTAAAAGCCAAAAACGGCAATGATATGACTAGTATTCTCATACATATTTTCCCTTTATAGCTGATAGTTGGTTACAAACGTTAAAACCACCCTGTCCTTATAGCTCCTTTGATTTCATTATAATGTAAAGTTCAATATAAAGGTCACAGAAATGCACTTTCACACCTTTGATGGTTAACTAGTCAGTGATCTAGCATAAAAGAGCCTCGCTTTTCTGTTCCTCTTACACACAGGAATTTAGCACACTGAATGTGTCAAGAAACTGGTTTAAGTTCATTCTTGGTCCATATATCATGTATTTCTAGAGGAAACCAAGCACTTGTACACAGTCCTACACTGTTGTGGCTCCATATTGACATGGAGAAGTTGAGGCACAAATGAGTCCAAGAGCTGAGGTCATAAAGCTAGACTGGTACAGTCTTTCCTAGAATCTATGGCTCTCTGCCAGTGGGTACAACAAACTAAAGGACAGGAATTCTACACCAGAAAAGAAATCAAATAGGCAATTCTACAATGAGTCAGCCATAGTCAACAAATTATTGTTGATAGGAAACATAACCTTATAGTTTGTCATAGCAAATTTTTCAAAATTTGAAAAACTATGGTTTTTGGTTTTTTTTTTTTTAGATTCAATGAATCTGAAAAAGAATATAATTATAAGCAAAGTAACATTAGAGAGATTGATCCTACTAAACATTTCCCAGATATAGATCCTCATAAAATCCACAGGCTGTCCCCTCAGAAGTCTTGAACTCTGTTATAGATTAACCTTAGCCTGACAGTTCACCACTTCATTTTCTTCAACTAGTATAATACCATGAAGGAATTTAAAGCTTCCTTTGGTTAATTCCTTTTTACTGACATGATAGCAAATTAACTAGTTCTCATACTACTGGTCTACCTGCTATTCAGTCTACTTAGGTTCTTCTGTTTTGAAATAAAAATACAATAACACATAATTGTTTTGTTTTCATGACAATATAAAGCTATGACTATAGCTGAAAATACAATAGTCAGATATTTGATGAACTTTTAAAAACTTGATTATTGCCTGGATATTAAATAAAATAGCTGAATTGGAAAACTTCATTGCTTCCCACAGGAAAACTTAGTTATTGCTTCCTAGTAGAAATTGATCTTTGCTTTCTGTAGTTGCATTTCATTTCATTTACACATTGCCAAAACATCATAAGGGGAAAACTTTGTAAAAATTCACTATGATGTTTTTCTAAGGGAAATTTGCTGAACAATCACACAGGTTATTGGTACTAAGATTTGCATAATTTTTCTTCTCATCTGTGCTTATGACACTTTTGTTTCATTATGTTCATGAAATCACAGAAAGGGAAATGTAGTTGGAATAAATAAAGCTTTAACATCAAGAATATATCACACTGGAATATTAACTATAGGAATCAGAATAACACACACCTAAATCTTGCTTGCTTGGAGTTGTACTGTGGGTTCAGAAGAAACTGTATCATTCGAATATCTAAGTATAAGACACAGTTCAATAAGAGATGAGTGATTCCGGAGTGAAATTGAAGCCCGTAGCTATATAAAGTCGTCGTGGAGGGTTTTCTTTATATTGTTTTGGTAGAATAGGGTTGTTTATTGAATAGTAAAGTTGCCTGTGATATATTTTTAAGTGAAGATAAAACTGATATATCATATGTAGTGTACTCCTATAAAAACAGCTAAGTAGATGATAGACAGATAGATAAATGGATACAAAGATAATTAGGTACATAGGTAGCTTTCTAAAAGAATCCATAACTGGAATAATAGTAAGATTAAGCCAGATGCCACCATGGTATTTATTTTATTTTCTCTGGTCCTTTATGTCTAATTTTATTTTTAAAATTAATATTGGTTATTTGATTTGTTCTTGTATAACTTAAGAATTGTTTCACTTTTGAAATAATAGACATTAAAGCTACTATTTTTCTGACACAGAAATTTGCCAGCTTTGTTGGCATATAATATCAACATAATTAGTATTAGACTTCTAATGCATATTATAATATTGAACTATATTGATTTTGATTCTGTTACTGATTATAGCAGGCCTTAAATGAAGTGATTATAATAATCTTTTCTTTCCTAAAGTATATTGTTGTATTTTTCTTTTCAAACTTCCTGTGAAGCACTTTTTCTCTTATTCACTTTTAAACTCAGATTATGGAAATGAAATTGCCATCACTTTGTCATCTATCTTTTTTAATTGGCCATTAAGGAAACAAACAGGGGACACATGTTCAAATTTGTATTTAAAGGACTTACTTTCTTATATGAAAAATGGTTGCAAAGTTGTTATTTTCTCCCACAAAAAAGTTACAATATTACCAAAATTTTTAGAGTTATCTGTTCTAGACAAATATTTTCAATGGCCTTACTATTTATAAAAATATAATTGAGCATTATGTAAAACTAGGTGATATTTTTGTTTAGAATACGATTTTTTATGTAAATAAGGCATTTAATAATGATCTTTAAAGACTAAGATTAGACTCCAGGATAATCTTAAAAGATAAACACAATTATATCTTATAAAAAGAGTTGCTTTCTTATGAGAAACAAGAAATATTTGTTTACCCAAATTAACTTTTCCCTGACAAGTATAAATTAAAGATATTGTTCACAATTATACATTTAAAGATCTAGGAGTATGTATCACTCAGAATAACCTACAAATTAGTCCTTAATGTATATTATACTATTATTTATCTTAAATAAATGTCTAACAAAAAGTAAGAAATACTGAGTCTTAGAACTATAATCATAAAATTATTTACACTATAAATTATAATAAAGAATATATGTAGGAAAACTAAATTTTACATATGTTTTTAAAACTTCCTAGACTGAATACCTCACTGAACTTAAATTCCTATGTAGCAATTTAGGACCGCGAGGGGTGCACCCACACACTGAGACAATGGGGATGTTCTATCAGGAACTCACCAAGGCCAGTTGGCCTGGGTCTGAAAAAGCATGGGATAAAACCGGACTCGCTGAACATAGCGGACAATAAGGACTGTTGAGAACTCAAGAACAATGGCAATGGGTTTTTGATCCTACTGCACGTACTGGCTTTGTGGGAGCCTAGGCAGTTTGGATGCTCACCTTCCTGGACCTGGATGGAGGTGGGTGGTCCTTGGACTTCCCACAGGGCAGGGAACCCTGATTGCTCTTAGGGATGATGAGGGAGGGGACTTGATTGGGGGAGGGGGAGGGAAATGGGAGGTGGTGGTGGGGAGGAGGTAGAAATCTTTAATAAATAAATAAATAAATAATTTTAAAAAAAGGCATGTGCCACCAAAAAAAAGAAGTTCCATTTTAATCAAAATTTTAATACATTTGAAAAGTATGATACTGCTCATCTAGCCAACTCATTTCATGCTCTGTGTCTTACACCCATCTACTTGTTACATGAAAGAAAGGCTTTGCTTCAAGAGACGTGATTGCTATCTCAGGCAACAATATCATTTGTTTATCATGAGTATAATCATTTGATTCAGTGTCTAACAATTTACGTTTAACAATGTATTCAGAAATAGCTCTAGCTTTAAGCTACTTGTGTGGATGACTGCATTTCAATGAAGGATAGCAAAAAATATATGCATTTTGCATTTAAAGCAAGAGCAATGCTACATATTCAAAAGTGATTAACATAAATCAGTCCCTTTTCACTTAAGCTCTATACACACAGAATTGCACTATGTCAAGGGTCTTCAAGCAAAGAGAAAGGGTACATTCTCATTGGTACTGTCTGCGAATCCTTCTTTTGACTCAACATGCTTGGCTGCTAGCCTATACAGACCCTCACATAACCTCCACATGCTTGCTTGAGGTTTGTATGCTTTCATCTCAGAATTGTCTGACTATTATGGTTCCACCCAGCCATAAGGTCAGATAAAAATCTGTTTTTCTGGAGCACACCTGTTTCCAAAATCACCAGAAAAATGACAGAGAGGTTCTTCATACTACTGGTAGAAAACCCTACGCTCCACCTGGAGAACAGGGCTTCCTGGGCCAGGTGCAGAACCGGTCAGAGGAAGATGCTGCAAGTCAAGGCCACTCAGTTATCGGGCAAACTCATAGCACCACCTGGAGTCTTCCTTGGGCTTTCTGAAGCTTCCCAATCCATTTGAAGGGATACCAATAGTTTTAAGGTATATTTAGGGTATCCTTTCAAACAAGTGCTCTTCCAGACAACCAAAAAAGTTTGATAGTTTTCTATAGATTTAAACTGTACAAATCCTCCAAGTAAACTGAGCAATGTGGTTGGATCTAATGGAAAAATCATTCTGCCTTGTCAGGGGCATAATTCTATCTGTGTATACACTTTAGTATTGCATAGATTTATAAAACAGCATAGCTGAGATTTCGTGGCCAATTTCAAGAAGCATGTTAAGGTGGGTTGGCCAGGGATACAGTAATAATTTTCCAGACTCTGGGACATATGAAGCTAGAATCATGGTTTACTAAGTAACAAGAGTTACTCCAGACATGAACCTATCACCACATTTATATTCATGCTCTTACATTTTTCCTCCAACAGCAGAAGCTATGACCTAGCCAGAGGGCATGTAAGTAAGGATGAGCAGCGCAAGATTTGCAGGTCAGCTGCTTGAGTTCAAATATTTACCCTCACATTTCTCTCTCTCTCTCTGTCTCTCTGTCTCTCTCTGTCTCTGTCTCTGTTTCTCTCTCCCTCTTTCTTTCCCTCCATCTCCCCCTTCCTTTATCTCTCCCCCCTTTTCTTTTGGTGAGTCATCATAAAAGGTTGGTTAACAATTGTATGATAAAATGCTTTACTGTCAACAACAATAAATCCACAATCTAAGAGATTAAAAAAGAAGAAAACAAACCAGAGTAAAACACCTAAAATACTCTATCCACGCAGCCCAGCTTTCAAGACAGTGAGTACATGATCTACTGCACCTCCTTGCCACCATTTTCAAGGCACAACCTAGCCGCTAACAATGGTCTCCACTGTGTATTCCTATTGAAATGACTTCATGAAATTAAAGTGTCACCCTGTGTTTGGTCTTTTAAAACACACACTCTCTGAACTTAATCTGACTTTGTTTCTCTGATTTCTTCTTTATTGATATGACACAGAACTTCCACAGACACCCCAAGACAGAGCCTCCCAGTGCATGTCAGAAACTACTGAGACTTCAGGTTTTCCTCCTCTTCTTCTCTTTCTCCTCCTCCTCCTCATTGTTCTCTTCTTTCTTTTCTCTCTCTTTTTTCACACCTTGTTTTCTTGCCCCCTCCCCATATTTCCCCTCTAGCTTGGGGTTTTGTCTGAAAGCATGTAGAACACTTAAGCTGAGACAATTGCATCCAACGAATGCAATCACATTTCTGGCACACAGCCCAAAGTGTGGCAACCATGGGGAAAGCCATCCAGGATCCCCTTTCTCTGGACTACTCTGCAAGCATGCTTATTCAGTGACTTTCTTGGCAAGTGAAAACACGACTTTAATTGCACCATCATCCTGACTCCCATGGCATAGATCTTTGCCAAGACAGTTTGATTATTTTCCAAATCCAAAGCATAAGCATTTTCAAAGCTGCTTAAGCACACTTTCCAACAAGCAACATTCTGAGAAAAGTAAATATAAATTATTTAGGCAATGAATAATAGGAATATTTCTCATTTCCAGAGATACTACATACATCAAACTTTATTCTGCTTTCATACATATATATATATCCTGATTCCCATATATATACATATATATATGATACATAGATAGATAGATAGATGATAGATAGATAGATAGATAGATAGATAGATAGATAGATAGATAGATAGATAGATGATAGATAATAAACTGAGCCCTGAAGAATATCTCAGCTAGTTAAATGCTTGTATTGTAGACACAAGACCCTGAGTTCAATCCCAGAACCCACATATAAAAGCTGCTGCTCATGGCAGTACATGCTATTAATATCAGCAATGAAGCAGCAAAGACAGGCAGATCACTGGAGCTCTGGCCCAGCCAGTCTAGCATACTTAGATAAGGAGTTCCATGCCAATTTGACACATTGTCTTAAAAAATGAAAAATGTGGATGGTGCCTGAGGAATGCCACCTGGAGTTGTCCTCTGGACTCCACATTCACACAGCACATTTGAATGTGCACCTGAGCACTCATGTATGAACAGAAACATGCATATCCACATATACATACATACCCACACAAAGAAAGGTGTTCATGTAACACTTGCCATATCTGACATTAATTGATCCTGGTGGTCTCACTGTCTCTCATTCCCAATGAACAGAGACCACCTCTGTGCACTTCCTCTCATTGTGAAGACTATTTCCTCCAGTAATCCAACTGATTAATCAATCATATGTGATCAGCGGGGAAGAACAATCTATGTAACCCTCAGGCATCATGGAAGTATTCCACATTTGCTATCTTCACGAAAGCGTATGGTGCTCCAAAAGAGACAAACTGTCCAAGAAACAGACCAAGTTCAGAGAAACTGTGCTTTTGTTTGGCAGAGGAAGAACCAACAACAGACACCTGTCTTTGCTGATCACTAAGTGTTCCAGGTTCCCTTGTAGAGCTTCTAGCCAAACCCCTGCTGACATGACTCATATGCTCAGAATTAGACTTTGGTTGGTTTACTTACCATATCCCACCTCCTCTAACCCAGAAGCTGAAGTTGGCTGTTCCTCAGCTCCATCTTGGCTTGTCATTCAGAATTTCACTAACCTGTCCATTCTTTCCTAAGACTCTTTAGCATCATTCTATTTTTGCTTCAACACTCCTAAGTTATCAGCTGACAAAAACAATACTTCCTACATATCAGATATGAGAGCAGGATAATCCCTGTGAGATATACGAAATTACCTGGAAGTAGTGTTAACGAGAAAGTAAACTTTAATAGACTCTCCCAGATACAGTAGTAATTTAGTATACGTGTTTCCCATATAGTTGAATTCCAAAAGTATACAAACACCTCATTGTTAGCACAACTCCCTAACATACTTTATATACCTATTCTGAATTTGCCACAAATTTTGTGAATGTTTTGTATATTCTTAGCTTATTATCAAAATCTGTAAAGGCAGAAATCATAGTAGCCTGAATTTATCTGCCTTGTTTTTTATGTGGAGTTATTATTGCACATTCTTCACGCTTGCACAGGATCTTCTCATGGTAGCTAACACACTCTTTCTGGGAATTGTCAATTTAATTACATCATTACCATTGGATCTCTACCTTTCATTTTCAGAAGTCCCCATCTGTCTCTGATGATAGATCCCTATTTTCACATCCTTTGAATTATTGATTTTGAGGGCTTGGGGTCTTGGATCTCAGTTTTCATTCTATGCTATTGCTCAATGTATTATTATTTGTGCCACAATTTTTACTATCCCTACCATCACTATCTCCTTTATCCAATCAAGAACTCACTCCTGAATTCTAAATCTCCATGAAACTGGTTCCTTGACATTTTCATTGCTTGTCCTATGGTAGCTTAATCAGTCAATACAAGCAAACTTAAAACCAGCATCTCAAAAAAAAAAAAGAAAGAAAAAAAAAGTATCTCTTCTTAATGTCCCAAATTAACCCTCTTTCATACTTGAAGTCAACACACATGATCTATAAACTAAAGCTAGAAAGTGAAACTCCATAAGCCATTCAATAAGTTCTATTTTTTGTTGTTTTAATACAAGTTTTAAAACAGTTTTAATAATCTCCACTTTATGTAATGTGTCATGTATAGATGAGTGCTTACCGTTCTTGCAGAAGGCCCAGGTTTTTTTCTCAGCACACACATGGCAACTCACGATTCCCTGTACCTTCAGTTCAATATTCTCTCTGTCTTCTTGTGGAAATTCAAGCACCCATATATACACTTAAGTTTTAAATAATAAATTAGGCATGTAGCTAGACGTATTTTTTCATAAGTTGTACAACTGTGAATTTGTTAGCATAATTAACAATGAGCAGTGTCATTGCCCTTATAGTAAAGACTTACAGAGGGTGGAGAGATGGTTCAGCAGTTAAGAACACTGGCTGTTCTTCCACAGGGACTGAGATTAAATTTCTAGCACCTACTTGCAGGCTCACAATCATCTATTAAGGTCATTTCTGGGAGATCTGACAACCTCTTCTGGCCTCCACAGATAGTGCAGGCACATTGTGCAAAGGCATACATGCAGGCAAAACACCCATATACATGAAATAGAAAAAAAACAACAACTTTACTCATGATAGTTTCCTCTTACTCCTAACTTTATGGCAAATTTCCACCATTAATTTGTTTCCTATCAGAATATCTTAGTATCTTGAGGTTGTTTGCCTACCCCAAATTCATATACTGAATTCCAAAGGCTAAATACCTCAGGAAGAACCCTACTTGAAAGCATGCTATTTACAGAAATAATCAAGATTAGGGTAGGCCCTAATCCATTATGATGGATGTTCTCATTAAAAAGGAAAATTTAACACAAACACACACAGGAAAAAATGCCTTATAAAAATTAAGTGGAAGATCAATGTAATTCTTCTTTACTCCCAAGGAATTCCAGAGATTGCAGGCAAAACATCAGAAACTAGGAAAAAAGGAGGAAACCAATGTTTTATCACAGCTTCCAGAAGGAACCAAGCCCAGGAACACAGAAATGTCAGTTTTATAGCCTCCAGAACTGTGAGATAAGACGTGTTTGTTTTCATTCAGCTTATAATATCTGTTACCGCAAAACTGCAAATAGATATTTGGTTTGCATTTGTAGCCTTTTATAATAATGAGATTACATAAATATGTGCTGACTTTCCAGTTTCTGTTATAGCACAATTATTTTAAGATTCATCCATATTTGAAAATACCAATAGTTCTCTCTGTTTAATGATGAGTAATTTTCCTGTATATGGAAATACAATACAAGTAAATTGCCCATTCACTTGCTGAAGAGAATTTAGGTTAATTCCAGTGTGGAGTCGTTAAAAGTAAAGATTTTGTAAGGACATATAAATAAGTCTTCATAATCAACATGTGCTTTTATTTCTTACATGGTTGCCAAAAATGTTGGCTGATTAGGTAATAGAGTATGTGCATGTTTGAATTTTTAAAATGCTACTAAATTACTTTCCAAAATATTTTCCAAGGAATCAATTTACATTCTTATTTATTAGCAGTGTATGGGGTTTTCGGTTCAAATATGGTTGCCAATATTTGGTATGGTCAGGATTATTTTTTAATTTTGCCATTGGAAATGTGTATACAGTGGTATTGCTTGCAACTTCTGTTAAGGAAATCCCTAATGAGCCATAACTTTTAACATTTTTTCAAGTGTCCATTGATATATATTACTGGCATCTCTTATAACTTGCATTTCCATAATGATAATTGACTTGGAAGTTTCATGTGCTTGTTTGCTAATGCATTTTATTTTTGTATGATGCATCCATTACAGGAATTCCCCCTTTTCTGATTTCATTATTTTCACATCGTTAGTTTTTATAATTGATGGGTACAATTCCACTATTCACTGTTTCATTTACAAATGTTTTTTTCTTTTTTATTTATTTATTTATTTATTAAAGATTTCTGCCTTCTCCGCGCCACCATCTCCCATTACCCCCCCCTCCCCCATCAAGTCCCCCTCCCTCATCATCCCTAAGAGTAATCCAGGTTCCCTGCCCTGTGGGAAGTCCAAGGACCACCCACCTCTATCCAGGTCTAGTAAGGTGAGCATCCAAACTGCCTAGGCTCCCACAAAGCCAGTACGTGCAGTAGGATCAAAAACCCATTGCCATTGTTCTTGAGTTCTCAGTAGTCCTCATTGTCCGTTATGTTCAGCAAGTCCGGTTTTATCCCAGGCTTTTTCAGACCCAG
Source organism: Chionomys nivalis (assembly GCF_950005125.1). Taxonomy (NCBI): domain Eukaryota; kingdom Metazoa; phylum Chordata; class Mammalia; order Rodentia; family Cricetidae; genus Chionomys; species Chionomys nivalis. Next base: position 76,565,510 of record NC_080112.1, on the reverse strand, counting down.
GCCAGCTGGCCTTGGTGAGTTCCTGATAGAACATCCCCATTGTCTCAGTGTGTGGGTGCACCCCTCGCGGTCCTGAGTTCCTTGCTGGTGCTCTGTCTCCTGCTCTTGATTTGGACCTTGAGATTTCAGTCCGGTGCTCCAATGTGGGTCTTTGTCTCTGTCTCCTTTCATCACCTAAATGTTTTTCGTTGGGTTCACCTTCTTAATTAGCTTCTCTAGGATCACGCATAATAGGCTCAACGTCCCCTATTCATGGCTGGAAACCAAATATGAGTGAGTACATCCCATGTTCCTCTTTTTGGGTCTGGCTCACCTCACTCAGGATAGTGTTTTCTATTTCCGTCCATTTGCCTGCAAAATTCAGGAAGTCATTGTTTTTTACTGCTGAGTAGTACTCTAATATGTATATATTCCATACTTTCTTCATCCATTCTTCCATTGAAGGGCATCTAGGCTGTTTCCAGGTTCTGGCTATTACAAACAATGCTGCTATGAACATAGTTGGGCATATACTTTTGTTGTATGATAGGACATTTCTTGGGTATATTCCCAAGAATATACTGGGTCCAGGGTTAGGTGGATCCCGAAATTCCTGATAAACCACCACACTGTTTTCCAAAGTGGTTGCACAAGTTTGCATTCCCACCAGCAATGGATGAGTGTACCCCTTTCTCCACAACCTCTCCAGCAAAGGCTATCATTGGTGTTTTTTATTTAAGCCATTCTGACAGGTGTAAGATGGGATCTTAAAGTTGTCTTGATTTGCATTTCCCTGATCACTAAGGAAGTTGAGCATGACCTTAAATATCTTTTGGCCATTCAAACTTCTTCTGTTGAGAATTCTCTGTTCAGCTCAGTGCCCCATTTTATAATTGGGTTGATTAGCCCTTTACGGTCTACTTTCTTGAGTTCTCTATATATTTTGGAGATCAGACCTTTGTCTGTTGCGGGGTTGGTGAAGATCTTCTCCCAGTCAGTGGGTTACCTTTTTGTCTTAGTGACAGTGTCCTTTGCTTTACAGAAGCTTCTCAGTCTCCGGAGGTCCCATTTATTCAATGATACCCTTAATGTCTGTGCTGCTGGGGTTGTACGTAGGAAGTGTTCTCCTGTGCCCATGTGTTGTAGAGTACTTCCCACTTTCTCTTCTATCAGGTTCAGTGTGTTCGGACTGATATTGAGGTCTTTAATCCATTTGGACTTGAGTTTTGAGCATGGTGATAGATATGGATCTATTTTCATTCTTCTACAGGATGACATCCAGTTTTGCCAGCACCATTTGTTAAAGATGCTCTCTTTTTTCCATTGTATACTTTTAGCTCCTTTGTCAATCCTTAGCTTCTGTTTTCATGTTCTTGGTAATATCTTTAGAAGGACACAATTTTTAAACTTTGATACAAATCTATTTATTAATTGACTTTTATAACCAATGTTTCTCATATCACACAAAGGTCTTAATCTATGCCTACATCATAAAATTTTTCCTCCTATATTTTCTTTCAGAAATGTTTGATTTTTAGTTTTACAGTTAGATTTATGATCCATTTTGAGATAATTTTTATACCAGGTTATGCATGAAGCTGAACTCTTTTTCTGAATTTGTTTGTATTGAATCATTTTAGGGTTATTTGTTTTAAAGGTATATTTCACAATAAAAGTGCCTTTTAACATATACAGATAGTCAATTGCCTTTTAAATGGCATATGTGAGTCTCTCTCTGACTCTTCATTTAATCTAACTGAATAATTTGCTATCTTTATGCCAAATAACTTTATTTTGATTGTTATAACCTTATAGTAAATTCAGAAATATAATGTAAGTCATCGTGGTTGTTTTTTTATATTCAAATTTAAGGCTATTCATATTCCCTTAAATTTTCATGCAAAATTTAGAAATTCAACATAAATGTTTTCTTACTGAAGAACATTTGAAAATTACAGGGAAAAATCAATAAAGAAATTTAAAATTTTCTAGAAATAATTAAAAGTGGAAACACAACATATAAAAAGCAGCAGGGAAGCAAAAACCTATTAGAAAGAGGGAAGTATACATAATTGTGTATGAATATTTGAAAAGTAGGAATTCCTTGGTAAACAAGTTTGGCATCTGAGGGAACTAGAAAAAAAGAACAAAGCCACAAATTAGTAGAAGGGAAGAAATGATAAAAAAAAATCAGAGAAGAAGTAAATAGAATAGTAGTTAGTAAAATACAAACATTAATCAAAGATGCTCCTTCAAAAAGGTATCCAAAATGGATGAACCATTACCTATGCTAGCTAAGAAAAAAAGGGAGACAGTTCAAGTAAATTAAATTAGAAATAATAGTCAGACACTATAACTCATACAATAGAAATTTAAAAATCACTTAAAAATAGTAAAAGCAGTGTGTGTGTGTGTGTGTGTGTGTGTGTGTGTGTGTGTGTGTGTGTATGAGAGAGAGAGAGATTCTTGAATTTTGGTATTGCTGTTTGGTTTGTTTATTGACTTGGTTGTTTTGTAAATGGGGGAGAATGGAATTGGGTGGCTAGGGAGGAGGGAAGGATCTGGGAGGAATTAGGAGGGGGGAAAGTGTGATCAGATCATATTATATGAAAAATTATTCCAATTATGAAAAAAGAATCATATGCCAACAAATGTAAAATCTGGTTTCCATGCTGCTTTTGCCAGATAAGTGTAGCCATTATTTTAATCAAAGAAGCTTCTTTTTTTATTGATTCTTAGAAAATTTAATATAATGTATCTTTTTTTATTTTTATTGAGCTCTACATTTTTCTCTGCTCTGCTCCCTGCCTCTACCCTCCACACTTCAAATCTTCCTCAAGGTCCCCATTCTCCCAATTTACTCATGAGATCTTGTCTTTTTCTACTTCTCATGTAGATTAGATCTTTATAAGTCTCTCTTAGTGTTCTCATTGTTGTCTACATTCTCTGGGATTGTGGTTTGTAGGCTGACTTTCTTTGTGTTTAAAAACCACCTATGAGTGAGTACATGCCATAATTATCTTTCTGTGTCTGGGTTACCTCACTCAAAATAATGTTTTCTAGCTCCATCCATTTTCCTGCAAAATTCAAGATGTCGTTATTTTTTCTGCTGTGTAGTACTCCATTGTGTAAATGTACCACACTTTCCTTATCCATTCTTCAGTCAAGGGGCATTTAGGTTGTTTCCAGATTCTGCCTATGACAAACAAAGCTGCTGTGAACATAGTTGAGCACATGTCCTTGTGGCACGATTTAGCATCCTTTGGATATACACCCAAAAGTGGTATTACTGGGTCTTGAGGAAGGTTGGTTCCTAACTTTCTGAGAAATCACCACACTGACATCCAAAGGGGTTGTACCAGTTTGCATTCCCACCAGCAATACAAAAGTGTTCTCTTTACCCCACAACCTCTCCAGCATAAGTTGTCATTGGTGTTTTTGATCTTGGCCATTCTTACAGGTGTAAGATGGAATCTCAGAGTTGTTTTGACTTGCATTTCTCTGATGACTAAGGATGGTGAACATTTCCTTAACTGTATTTCAGCCATTTTAGAGTGCTCTGTTGAGAGTTCTCTGTTTAGGTCTGTACTACACTTTTTTTATTGAATTATGTGGGGGGTTTTTTTTGTTTGTTTGTTTTTGGTGATCAATTTTTTGAGTTCTTTGTATATTTTGGAGATCAAACCTCTCTGTGTCTGATGTGGGGTTAGTGAAGATCTTTTCCAATTCTGTAGGCTGTCATTTTGTCTTGTTGACCATGCCTTTGCTTTACAGAAGCTTTTCAGTTTCAGGAGGTCCCATTTATTAATTGTTTCTCTCAGTGTCTGTGCTGCTGGGGTTATATTTAGGAAGTGGTCTCCTGTGCCAATGCAAAGCAGCTTCTCTTTACAACAAATGGAAACTAGAAGGCCAAAACTAGACTCAATGCATAGTCAATGGATCAAGGAGAGCCTAGCACAAATCAATACATTTACAGCACAGTGTCTGCATCTGTAGCTCAGGGAACATCGAGGAAGAGGGGGCAAAAAGATTGTGAGAGCCAGAGGACAAGGAAGTCTGTTGTGAGACTGTGTTGCCTAGAAATGCCTGAATAAACAAGACCAGAACAATGACAGTATCAAAATTAACACAGAAAGAGGAAAGGGTCCCACCCTCAAGCAAAGAATTTCAGGCAACAAATGACTGTTGGGAGAGGGAGAATCAACTCTTCCACAGATGAGCATCCTAATTGGTTACTCATATGCACATAAACAACAATACATGTAACTGATTGGATTTTATATCTGTGCATATGTACCACTAATAATTAAAAAAAGAGGGCATCAATTTGCGAGGGTGGAATGGGAAAAAGTTGAAAGGGGGAAGTGATGTGATTATATTTTAATTAAAAATGTATTAGGAGTGCAAAGTCCAAAACTATGGAAGTCCTAGAAAATATAAGGTAAACCATGTTAGCTTATTGGAATGGCATGGAACTTTTTCAACAAGACCTTATCAGCATAATTTTAATTTTATAAAAGAAGAAGACATGAGTTGTTTATTCCACTTGGTGAAAAATTCAAGACTATTATGCCTGACTGGCATTGTTATTTTTACCTTATGATAGGGCCTCTTTACTTCCAGTGTTGTCCTTCTCTAATTCAATATCTACCTTGGGATGAAACTTTAAATATATATATATATAAACAGTCTTGATATACTCCTAATTAAGCCCTTTAAGTCTCTGTTCCATATGCCCTGCTTCTCTTTGACACAGTGCCTAAATTATTTCTCAACTTGGTCCTTACCTCCTTCAAATTAACCTCTATTCCTGTTTTTTTGCCTTACATTATAAGTTTTTGCAACCTCAAACTTAAGATTACTATAAAAATTATAATTTCTCCAAAATCACATTCACTATCAGTAGTACTGTACATATTTTTTTTAATTTAAATGTGATCTTTTAACTAAGTTCAGTTTGAACAGCTGTTGTTTCTATCAGGTCTCCCCAGTTCCCACTCATAATGTTGCACTCATTCCTTTTAAGTTCTCCAAGACAATTGATTTATTGCTTTTCTCTAGAATTTACTGTGCTACATTGTTGATACCTGTTTACATTTTCCCAACATGCTAAACTGAGTATCTCAAGGGCCAGGATGAATTATGTTTTTATTTGAAACTATAAACTCGGGCACCTGGGTTAACGGTGTGCATCTGCACAGTAAATACACAATGAGTGAACAAGAAATAGCTAAGTAGATGAAATCTAAGTTCCTTTTCTAGCTATGGAAATTGTTTCCCCCCCCAAATTAATTAATTTTCCATCTGACTCCTAATTTCAATATAACATACCATATGTATGGTTAATGTTTTCTTTTGAGTTAACACAATTTTTTAGTTTCAATATCTATTGTTCTAAGCAAGACTACTATGTATTCAAAAACTATATTCTATTTTTGACTTTTATAATACTGATTGAATTGAATATATCTCAAATTATCATTCAGTTTTAAAATGCTTATCACTAACAATCAGCTTACAAAATAGCCAGTGATATGCATTGCCCACATTAAGAGCTACTAAGTCGCAGAATTCTGTATTTATATCCCTTGTCTATAATCAAGCAAAACTAGTGGAAAATAAATACCATAATCCAGGTCTTCCAGCCTACAGCCAAGAATGTGCCTACGTAGACTGGATTGTACTTCCATGGATACTCTTCCAAACGAGAAATGGATGAATAAAAATACACTAAAGACCCAGACTGAGAATGAGAGGTTGCCTAGCTTAGTGTAAAGCAGTGAATGTATTATTACCAGGTCAGCATAAGCATATAAGGGATTCAGAAAATATTAAGTGAAATGCGAGGCGAGCATCAGATGAGTAGGGTGATTCATATCCTCTTTCAAAAATTCCTAATAGAAGATGACTGAGAAACTCAAGCTTCCAAGGTAGCCTCAAGAACTCCTCGGTAGTTTATCCCTGGATCTTGCCATTTAGTAAATCTTATGCCTGGTGATTTAGCCTAAGACTAATGTCTGCTTGTCATACCACACGTACAGGACCATTCATCACCAATGAACTCCTGAAACACTGAACTTCTGAGTTCTCCTTTTCTCTTAGGACATGCAAAGAATTTTTCAAAGTGAGAGAAAATAATAGGCTATGGGAAGCACATTAAGGTACTAAGTACAAATTTGGGAGTTACAGTTTCTGAATCCTCACCTTTGTTCTCCCACTGATTCAGATTTAGAAAAACAAACCTCTTCAGGAAGTTTCCAGAATAAACATTTACCTTGGTTTCATTCAGGGCTAGTCTCACCATTAAGGACTATTTTTACATGAAAAAAAAGTGAATATGTTGGCATTCATACAACATGGACACCGTTTAATGAGGCCTTTCAATGGATCAGCTCAACAGAAACAGTGGTTCTGGACGAATTCTTTTCCAGGACCTACCCTGCTGAAGTCCTTCTTCTTAGCTAAGTGACTGCATATTTATGACCTAGTTTTAATAGGTGTTGTTGACTTGGCCAAAACTGTGATGTCCCAAGTAGGATCACACCAATGTAAATTATGGTGTGCAAAACTGGACTCTACTAAGGAAATTCCACTATAGCAGTCAAGGATGCAGCTTAGTAAATCTTTCCTTGCTGTATCTGTCAGAAAGGATAACAAAAATCTTTTTTTACTAATATATCCAAATAACTGGGGAAAAGTCAGAATTAAGGCCTGACTAAACTGTTGGATCACAGTACATCTCTACCACCCCCATTATACATATGCTCATACATTTCCTTCCTAAATTTGATAACCCTAATTTGAGGAAGTCATAGCTATTTCAAAAGCTTGCGTGTAGAACACATTTGCTATCTTTGAGCACAACCTGAATATGGTCAGTCTCATCAGATAGTGCTGGTGATCCTGTATTTCTCAATCTTGCAATTTTTCAACATGGTCGATAAACAATGATATTTAGTTTGTAGTTTTGTTTTGAAGTTTTGTGAAGTAGATGAGTGGTTCTCAGTGTGTAGTCTCTATGTCAGCAGGATCCCGTTTGGCAATTAAGTACAAATGCAAATTTACTTGGTCTATCCAGAGCTACTTATTAAATTAGAAACTCTGGAAGAACAGGCTAACTGTATTGTAACAACCATTGTAGACATTTGCCTTCATCATATTTCACCAATAGATAGCAGTATCTCTCTGTGATGTAAGATCACTACTATCTTATTCCTGTTGTTTCCATGAGGTTTGTCTTGCTGTAGTTCTATGTATATCTTTTGCCTATATTTCCAAGTAGTTTATACCCTCTATCTCTGTCTCAATTTACCATCACTTCTACAACTGTCCAACTCCTACCCACAGTGAAAGTCCAGACTTCATTCCCCAGCAAGTTTTCCCTTATGAATTTACATTGACCTCCTCCTTAGCTTCTCTCTAACCCCTTTTATGGTAGTCAGAACATTATAGAACTCTGGATTTTACTCCATTTTTTAAAAAAATAGCCCCTTTGTCTCTCTTATTTTTTTCAATTTGATCCAAGGAATGGAACCAAAATATTCTTTTTCTCATGTGTTGGGAGACCATAAAGAAAGAATGAATTTAATCATTTCAACTGCTTTTCCAACAACCTAGTGATTTTTGATAAAGGTAATATGAAGAGAGATTAAATTATTTCCTTGGTTTGGTTTTCTTTCAGTTAAGATGAGAAAATCCACTTATGAGGAGGATGTACAACATTACATTTCATGTTTACAATCCACGTTGCTGTTATTTTTTTAACTCTTTACTCTTTGACTTTTCACACTTTGGGGTGGGCCTACCACCCAGCTCCCAAATAAATACACATGGAGACTTATTACTTATAAATGTCTGGTCTTAGCTTGGCTTGATTCTAGCCAGCTTTTCTTAAATTAACTGGTCTATCTTTTATCTCTTGGCTTTTATATTTCTCTGTTTCTGTATACCTTTCTTTGTTTCTTACTCTGTGTCTTGCTGTATAGCTGGGTAGCCAGCCCCTGATGTCTTCCTCCTTCTCTTTTCACTCTCCCTTTCCCCTCCACTCCTCCTCCTCCTCTTGTTCCTTGAACTTTCTTCCAAGATTTCTTCTCCTATTTATTCTGTTTGCCTGTCAACTACACTTCTCCTTTCTTGTGCCTTGCTCTTGGTCATTCAGCTATTTATGGACCAATCATGTGTTTTTGATAGGCAAAGTAACACAGCTTCATAGAGTTAAACAAATACAACATAAAAGAATGCAGCACATCTTTGCACCATTAAACCAATATTTCACAGCATAAACAAATGTAACACATCTTATAATAATATTCCACAACAAACCCAAATAGGCAATTTTTCCTCATTGTTACAAAATGTTTAGTATTTCCAACCAGTGTAGATCATTTCTTCTAACTGATGCAAAAAATGCCTGATATAACAAAGGGAAGAAGGAATAGTTTTCCACTCATGGTCCTGGATGTTTCTTTCTGTAGTCGACTGACTTCATTGCTTTTAGGGAAGGATGATGCAGATTATTATGATATAGAACAAATAGTAGAATAGTGGCTCTCAACCTTCCTAATGTTGTGACCCTTTAGTGCATGTCCTTACACTGTGGTAACCCCCCAAATATAAAATTATTTTCCTTGCTACTTTATAACTGTCAATTTGCTACTGTTATGAATCACAATGTAAATGTCTACTATGCAACCCCTAAAGGGGTCACAACCCACAGGCTGAGAACCAATGTGAGGAAAGATGTTCACCTCATGGTGAACAAAGAGTAGAGAGACTGATAGGGATGAAAAAGGTACAAGATATACCCTTGAAAAACATAACCAGAATGTTTTCCTCTGACCAGGCACCATCTCTTAACAAGCCATTTGGCCATTAATTTATCAATAGTTCCAGTTAGTGTTTTAATGATCTGATCACTTTCAGTACATGAGCATTTTAGTGAGACACTCCATTCAAATCACTACACCATCTCTCGGTACTAAACCAACATAAGATAGCTTTGAAGAAGAAGCAGAAATCAGAGGACATATGGGACAGGCTTGTCTATGTGCCTGACTACAAGAAACTAATTGTGACTTATTTCACAGTATCCCTTCTTAACACTTTAAAGGTAATTCAGAATGTCACGAGTTAACAGCAACTTTTAACTAATGTGTCTGGAAAGGTGTGAAATGGAAATAAACACTAAGTTTCACAGCTATTGAAGTCTTTTCCCACTCAAGGGGAAAATGTGAGGTTATATAGATCCATGTTTTCTATGAGAAATCAGCTCTAAGAACAGTGCTAATAAAGTTAATGAAACTTTACTCAACGGACTGTGGAGCAAACATAAAAATCACCAAAATGAAAGGTAAATACACGCTGGCTTTTAAGATTTCCTCTCAAGAGTCTCATGTTGTCTCACTAGGTGTGTAGCTTAGATCACAAGCCAATGTTGGCAAAATCTGGGAGGTTCTACATACTCAATTTAGAAAAAGATGTTTGTTTTTGTATGAAAAGGGAAATTTACTTAGTTTCTGCAATCCCTAGGAAGTCTGTGAGACCTTAGATGATATCAAACATGCAGAACTCTTATTCAGTGGAATTAAATAAAGTAATTATTTTCTTTTTCTTTTTCACGGGACATACAGCAATAACTGTCTCATAAGAGTAATGGGCTACTGCCTAAGAATAAATGGAAATTGGAAATTGTGAAGGTCGTTTTCATTATAAGAATCTATCTGAATGACAAGTGAAAAAAAGTTAACAGAATTTGAACATTATATGTTACTTTTCTGATGTTTTAATTGACCTAATATTATATATGTAATTGACAATTTATCTAGCTGCTTTCATTATTAAGCCAGGACTTCATTGTATTAATCATTGAACAAAAGTATGGTTGATTCTATCTAACATTATCAACAGAAGACAATAATAATATTATTAATGTTCAAGATGCTCCAAATTTATGGACAAGAGATTTTTAAAGAAGAAATGCTCATTGGTAAATAATACCCATGATTTCAAAAAACTATCAATGCAAAATATCGGTGAAATAAAAATATTTTCCCCAAAACTCTTTACAGCTTAGATACCTAAAATAGAAATACATCCTTGGATCTGGTTCTTTTTTAGTTGATATTTATTATTACTACTTCACTTGGCTGTAACCCTGAGAAATGGAAATCAGTGTCATCATTTTACAATGTGGAAATTGAGGGTAAAACAATTAAATGATCTACCTACCTATTCACATAACTCGTAAGTGCTGGGTGTGGGATCCTAGTCCAGTCACACTAATTCCAGAGTCCATTTATACTGTTTAACCTTTATTCTGTATTGATTTGCATAATAACACCTTCCTTCTAACTAAATCTATTTACACATACCAAAAAATAAAAAAAATAAAAAGAACTCTAGGCTTGAGTAATTAAAAAGACAGACTGGTTTTAGAGAGAGACATAAATATTTATTTATTTATTTTATTTATTTATTTGTGGTGTGTGTGTGTGAGAGAGAGAGAGACAGAGAAACAGAGAGAGACAGAGACAGACAGACAGACAGACAGAAAGAGAACTTGCATGTGTGGCCGTCAAAAGACAACTTTATTGAGTCAGTCTCTCTTGCTTCTGCCACTGTGTACTGTGTAATATAGTTTATCTGATTCTCCTGTCTTCACCACCCATGTCTAGGTAGGAGAACTACAATGCAAAACCCTCCTTTACACTTGTGAAAGGTAAGGACAGAGACAATTAAATCTAAACAGTTAATAGAATAAAATGCAGTCTCAGCTCTCCACGATTGAAACGACTAGTAAGTCCTGAGTTAACTGTTTCTCTTGAAATCTATCAAAGAGTGGATCTGGCTCCCCCATGTTTCTCACATCCCTGGGGATCACACTTATTTTTCTTGTTCACATTGCCAATTCCAGACTAAAACTCCCCTTTTCATGCCCAAATGTTTGTCTTTTCAGAAGCGTACCATCTAGCTATGTCAATATTCCCTTCACTCTGCTGCTGTACGCTGGCCACTAACCCACTTCTTTCATGGGGACTATATTCTAAGGTACTTTACTGTCTCACATCCCTGCATCATCTACAAGGTTTCAATGTTCCAGTGAATAATGTGCTTCCTATTTTCAACTGAAGGTTTCTAGTTTTTTTAAAAACAAAAAATACAGCAAATAATTTTCCAAACTGCTTCAGTCACATCTGCACATCACCCTGCGGCAAACATTGCTTTAGTTATTAAACATTAATTTAGACATCTCACTAATGGACCCTTCTAAGTCAGCACACCTCTAATTCTTACTATTTTCTGGGAGTGCGCTTATTCCCTGACCTACAGCCATTCACAGCCTCCCTTTATCTCAGGGTACAGCTTGTCTCTTGTTTTACTTACTTCTCTATCTCGTCGGAACAACATGGGCCTCACTTCAATTACTCTCAACAACCGTTTGTTTTCATCCTTGAAACACATGCCCCTTACTAAAACCCGATACTTTCTGTACTGCTGCAGCTGTGAGATGGAGTGCTAAGCTTAGGGGCAACCGATGTCGGGACACAATCACGCAGGGGGACTCGGCAAAGCTGTACCAAATAGGGCTTCAGAGTAGCTCAGAAACTGTGGACAACACCTTCTCTTATTATTCTTAGGAGCAAGTCCAAATACAAAAAAAAAAAAAAAAAAAAAAAAAAAAACCTCTCACCACCACTTCTCTCTTTGAGCAGATGACATCATCTCCTACTAAGCAGAGAAAAACCAAGGTCACTAGGCAGAAACTTCCACGACTTCCTGCCTCTAGCTCTACAAATTTATCTACATCTGTGACTATTCTTAAATCCTTTTTCCCTCACAACTCAGTGGGAAAAGGTATTCCTCCTTTTACTCAACACTTGAATTCCTTGACAAGCTTGCTCGCACTGTCTTTTTCCCTTTAACATATGAATTAAAGTATTTTCAGTCTAAAGAAAACCACAACAATAGAATCAAAACCTTCAAGCCTTATTTTTTTTTCTCTAATTTGCTCGGCCTTTGCTCTCTTTCACGGACAGGCCTATGACAAACAATAGGCTGCCTCGACATCCTCCAACTGATTCAGTCCCCAATATCCTTTAATTTAACATCTGTTCTAAACACTGCTACCACAAAGGCTCAGTCCTTAGTTTCCAAATTCACTGGACTACCTTAATCAGAAGACTCCTTTATCCATTCACAATCAATCAAAGCATTTTCTCCTCCTTGTGACACTCTCCTTGTCCACATAGCAAAGCAATTAAAGTCCCTCATGAGCTCCGTCTAGTCTGAATCCTTTACTCAGTTTTCATTCAGTGCATCCTCATTTGATCTGTATCCTATTCCAAATTTTGTTTTCTGAGCTCCAAATGCAGAAGTTCAAAATATACAGCGACTACTTAGATCTCAAAGTATGGCGGCAGGCAATTTCCTCACTGTCTCTATCTCAGATTCACTAGCCCGTTTTCTATCAGCACAATCATGCACCAAATTAGTTAAGTTTTTTTAAAAAAAAAAAACATGGTATTATTCTGGTCATCTTTCCCTTCTTCTAATTATTTATGAACATATCTGATTTGTTTCCTCTTCTTCCTTCCCTGTATATAAGTCAAGACCTGAACATTTGTCATCTTGACTAATAAAAGTCCCATAAATATTCTGCTCACTTCCTTTTCTCTTTCGTAAACCATTCCCTACAGAGCATTCAAAACAATCTCACTAAAGGCCAAAAATGGTTGTTATTTAACAGCTTCAAGCCCTCAGTATCTGTGGGTAACGTACAGAACAACTTCAAATCCCTTCAAAGAGGAATGCAAAGCTTCTGTACTGTTTTTCATCTGTTTCCCATAACATGCAGCCATTTATAGGCACTCAGGAAATTCTTTCAGGGTTGTATTTGAAAAGGGACGTATAATCACTTTACCAAGTGAATTCCTTGCAAGGAACCTTAATACTGTGAAAACACTAGTTTTCTAGGAGCGTATGTGATCTAGCTCATCAATCATGAATCCCAAAGTCATCCGAATTTTTACTAACTGAATGAATACAGCCAAGGAGAAAAGCCATGGGTTTTTTAAGTTGTGGGTGGAAGTGTGATAGATTTAATGCCTTTTTCTTTAATTATCTTTGGAGGTACTTAATGTATCATAGTGAAATGACTAGCATTTTTCTTCTCTGGGAGCTATGAGAGGTAACATTTAAAAAGCTGAACTTGGGTTTGTTCTAAATTACCTCAAGTAAGCTTAGATAATTTCATTTCAAATACACTGAAATTTGAAGTGTCAATGCCAATAAATGCTATTCATTTTTTTGAATTATAATAGAAAAGGAATCAGTATTATTGTCGGACACAGTTGTATTTGAATACTGAGATTTGTCCACTAGCTATGTGGCTTGAGGCAAATTATTTAACATCTGTGAATTTCAATTTTCTACAAAACAGATAATAGTAATACTCATATTGTTTTTATCATAAGCATTTTGTGATGATTAACAGATACTAATACTTATGTAAGAAACTGTCTAGCATATAATTGAGGATCCAAACAGTTTCCATATCTTTACTTCTATACTATTATGCACTGCACTACTAAGACAACTTGATATAAATTTTCTGAAAAAAGAAAACAGAAAGAAAGAACCTATGGGAAAACAGCACATTATTGAAAAAATACAAGAATTAAAATTTATATAAATCTACAGTACATAGATTCATAAAGGGAGAAAGTTCACAACTTATTATATTTCAAAACTCCTTTATTAAAATTTAATTAATTAATTAATTTACAACCTTACCTCAGCCTTCCCTTCCTCCTCTCCTTTCACTTTCTTCCCCCAACTCCCCTCCACCACCACCTTCAATCCACCCCTTCTCTGTATTTGCTCAGAAAGAGGCAGGCCTCCTATGGACATCAGCAAAGCATGACTTATCAAGCTCCATAAAACAAAGCACCTCCCCCTATATTCAGGCTGGGCAAGGAAATCCAGCATGAGAAATAAGTTTCCAGGAGTCAGCCAAAAGGTTGGAGTCAGCCCCTGTTCTCATTGCCTGGAGCCCACAAATAGATCAAGCTAAACGACTGTCACATATATACAGAGGGCCTAGGTCAGTTAAACTCTTACACATTCTTTTCAGTATGGAAAAAGAGGAAGTCAGAAGAGTTAAGGAGACTTACTTAATATGCTTTAGATTATTAGACCGTTAGTAGTCAGAGTGCCAGAATTTTATTATCAAAGTGTCCATATTCTCAACTCCTAATCTCTGACTATACCTCTAAGCTCCAGTGTTAGCTCAGTCTTTATGTTTTGTCTTCAAGCAGCTAATTATTAAACTATGTACTGATTATATGGAATCTTACCATCTACATTGTAAGAACACAAACCATGCCACCTCTAACATCTATGCTTCTCCAGTGCTAATGTGACATAAGCCAAAAACTGTGAATATGACAAAGAAAAAGGGTTACTTTGCCCTTCTCTTACTCTGAACTCATAATTTTCTATCACTGCTATCAAACAGGGACTGGAGAACATTATAGACTATGCATGAAAGATAAGTAGATGATAGACAGACAGACAGACAGACAGATACAGATACAGATACAGATACAGATAGATTATGGGATGAAAATGAAATCCATTAAAGTATCTGGAAAAAGTTTGCTCCTGGGCCTGGAGAGATGCCTTAGTGGTTAAAAGTATATACTTCTTTAAACAGAGGACCCAGGTTTGGTTCCTACCACTCACGTGGTGACTCACAATCATTATAACTTTTGTTCCAAGGCAACCAAAACCTCTTTCTGGCTTCCTCAGGCACCAGGCATGCATGTGAGGCACATATATGCATGCAGATATTCATACACATTAAATAAAAATAAGTAAAGCAACTTTTTAAAAGTTTTCTCTTTAGGACTTTGATATACAAGATTGTGTAAGGCAGTTTTGGAGAAGCACATTATATATCACAGGATTATTCCAGTCAGGTGGACATTCTAGGAAGGCACACATCCTGTGAGTACTATGGATCAAGAGATGGAGGACTTGAAATTTTGACATTGAAGTTCCCATTTCTACTTTCTGTTTCTTTGCCAGGCCACACACAAACTGCAAACAACCAGTCTAGTCATGAAGGTCTCTAGACCAGAGTCACTAGAAAAAGGAAGCCTGTTCTATTTTAGATCTGTTTGGTCCCTGTAATCATAGCAGTGGGTGATGGTGGGCTTGGGAAAATATGAAAGCTCCTTGGGACTGTGAGAGGAAAGAAGGGGAAGGGACCACACATGGAAATCAGCAAACAGAGTGGTTCATCCAAACAGCACAGTTACCTTACACTTCCAATTTGTCTTCTGCATGTCCATGAAATGTTTGTTTCCAAGAGCCAAACTTTTGTGTTCAGAAAACATAAATTGGAAATGAGAAGTAACAAATAAAGTTAATTTTTCTTGCTGAGAAGATTAAGACATTATTGTTCTACTTTCTTTATTCAGAAGGATACTACTAGAAGATAGACTTTTTTATTGATTTTATTGAGCTATACATTTTTCTCTATAGAGATACTTTTTAAAATAACATACCGGGTGATCCTTAGACTTAGAAAGTGAAATGAGGCACAAATTAAAATCTGAGTCAAGGGAAGTTAGAGTTGAAGAAAATGTTATATGATCAAACATTGGTATTGGATATTTTTATTTGTTTTTCTCTCATAATATATATAACATCTGTTTTAATGGTATTTTTACTGATTCCTATAAGGTATTTCTTTAAAGAAAATGATGGAGGAGGAAGAGAAGAAGGGAGAGACTTATTCATTCCATAAGAATGTGATCAATTCACATTACAGACATTTTTAAAAAGTCAGCCTGAGATTGCTTTTCCTAATCCTACTTTTATGGTGGTTCTCAACATTCCAAATGCTGTGACCCTTTAATACAGTTCTTCATGTTGTGGTGACCCCCCAACCATAAAATTATTTCATAACCGTAATTTTGCAACTGTTATGAATCGTAATGTAAATATCTTGATATGTAACTCCATGGGGTCGCGACCCACATGTTGAGCACTACTGCACTATTGCAAGTCATATTCTAGGCTTCAGTCACTTGATGTGAAACAGATCATATTTAGTCTCTGTACTTCTGTCTCTCTACCTAGCCAGTGTCTAAAATAACAGGAAACTGAGCAGTAAATTAATAAGCAAAACCAATCACCCTAGAGGTAGAAAAAGATAGAAGGGATTTTTCCCTAAACAAAGTAGCTTTCATTCTCATATAGGCATTGAGTAGTATGGATGATTTATCCATTTGTATGCCCTGTTTATCTATATGTTTTGATTATTTCATGGCTAGTTATGGTTGGCTCCTCTCCTATTCATAGGAAAGAATGACATAAAGTTGACAGAGTTTATTTGCATGATCTCGTGCTGTTTCACTGGGTGGTTTGGAAGTTAAGATTAGGTTTTCTAGTGGCATGATTGGAATTGTAAAGATGATGAGCAATGATAAGAAAATCAAAGGGTAATTGCTAGGTGAAGGGAAAACAAAACACAATAGTTGGGAAAGGCACTGCATCCATTTCTTGCCATTCTTACAGCATCCTATCTTCATATATTTAAGTGATACATCGTAATCACACACACCAATGGGGTACAATATCATAACTAAATTCACGTGCATAACCTGGAGTGATCATATCAGAGTAATTGGTATATCACTACAAACATTTGACATTTCTCTTGGTGAGACGATCCAACATCTTTCCTATTCTTAGGCCTTTATAATTTGTTTGTTTTATTTGCTTGTATGAATGCTTTCTTTCATTTTTATAAAGACAGTTTATAAATGTGTATTATGTACTTTGTCCTTACTTACCCCCTTCCTCTCCTTCTACTAATATCTTTCCTTCTGTTAATCTACATACGCACAGACACACATGTATACACATGGTTTTATGTTTTTATATAAAATCTAAGATTCACAAATTATAGTAGGTATGTGATATTTGTTTTTCTGAGTCAAAATTATTTCACTTGCCAGGGAGCATCTTTAATATCTTTAGTCTCAGCACTCAAGACAGAGTTAGGCAGGTCTCTCTGAGTTCAAGGCCAGTCTGGTGTACATAGTGAATTCCAAGACAGCCAGATCTACAAAGTAAAGCCATATTTTTAAAAAGTTAGAGAGAGAGAGAGAGAGAGAGAGAGAGAGAGAGAGAGAAGAAAATAGTGAGTGTTTCAGAGTGTTTCACCTAATATAATAATTTTCAGTTCTATCATTTCCTAACAAAAGACATAATATAATGTTGTCCTTAATGAGTAACTAAAGCTACAGTGTGCATATGTACTATAAAGCATTTTGTTCATTCATTTGTGTGTTGATGGATATACAGGGTGATTCCATAACATGAACACTGTATATAGTGTTGCAACAAACATGGAGGTGCATGTATCTCTGTGACATTGTTAAGTTAATGTCCTTAGTACGTACATATGGCCAAGAATGGTATTAGATTTATATCTCAGCTGTTTCTGATCAGTATTTTCAGGTCTTAAAATTATGTGTGCAATCAATGACAGATTGAAAAGTTCTGTCACAGAAATCAGGAAAAGTGGATAAGATTCTTGTAAGTAAGTGAATGAATGTAATTTGGGAGCTACTGGATAGAAAGACAAAAAGGGAAATTTGATAATTATATCAAACTTGCCCAATAGCTGAAAGCACTAGAATTTTTCAGGAAATAGACTAAATGCTTTATGAAAAGACGCTATCCATTTTGTGATTAACACAAGCCTGAAAGTATAACAGGGGCTTAATAAATATTTATTGTATGAATGGTTAAACCTTTAATGATTTTCTTGACTGTGAAGACTAAGAGTTTATTATCATAGTCTAAGCACTAATCAATGAAATATAGTAAGTATTCAATGATAGTGGACCCAATATATGAAAGAAGAAAATACACTTTAGGTATTAATATCTAATAAGTTAATTATTTTCCCCATAAAGAAACCTGAACGCTGAAAAGAGAAGGGTCCTGTTTATGGCCATGTAGCTATAAACTGCAAACTTCATTTTTTATCTCATGTTCTATATGTACTTGCATAATTGCTAGGTTTGGTGTGTGACCAACTCATCACTGAACATTATAATAATTTGATGAGGTAGAGATAAAATATTTTGCTTTTCAAATTAAATATTCATTTATGGAGGTGGAGTATGCCTATGCCACAGCGGGCATGTGGAAGTCCCATCTGAAGACAATTTGCAGAGTTAATTCTCTCCAACATATAGCTTCTGGAGATCAAATTCAGCTCATCGGTCTTAATAGCAAGCATCACAAACACAAACTATCTTGGAGGCCTGATATTGTGATATATTTTCACATTTAATGAAGAGTTTGTGTTCCAGAAAAGTCAGGTTACTTACCAAAAACCATTTAAGCATTGTGTGAAAAAGTTAAAGTTTGAACCTGCATCTATTTGAGTCCGAGATAAATTCTCTTCCTACTGTTCTATTGTCCCTCACATGCTGGTGAGTGAATTAGACAGTGCAACTGTCCAGTGAACAGTAGTTTTTCAAGACAAGTAATTTCCTCTGGCTGTATCCAGAAGAAAAGTCATTGTCTCTATCTCCAATGAGAAGAAACACCCTTTGAGCTGAATGCTTCTTTTCACCAGATCAATAAAGCCCTTTCTCATAAACCATAGCCTGGGCCTTGGAAACTCTTCTCATAGAATGAATTTCTCACCACAAAGTCATTCCTCATAAAGGAATCTGTTAAATACATGAACAATACAAAGAGTTTGTATTTTCCTAAAGGATAAATTCTAGGCATATAAAGACCACAGGTTAAAAGCCACACTTTCAGGAGACTTTCTGGAAACATTTGATCATAATGTTGTTTGCAGGAACAAGGCAGGGACTTGAGAGGAATTGAGAATCTTCATGCTTTTATTCTTATCACAGTTTTTTGCTCTCATTCCTGGACCTGAGTATGGCTAGGCCTTTCTGACCATTTGAGAAGTAACACATTTCCACAATTAGTTCTATGCAGACACTTGCTGCTCATGAAGCACAGATCTGCAGCTATTTTCATTTGCTTTTCCTTGAGGCAACCCGTGGAGAAATATGAGGCAAGGGTGAAGTATTTCCACAGGGGGAGGAATTTAGAAACAGACTCTAGAGAGAGTGCAAACGACTGTTACTTTCTTCAGGCCTTGTCCATTCATGAAGCCTCTATGAATGGTTCTGAAAATTACCTCCAGGGAAATGTAGAAGTAGTAGATTAATGTATAACCAGTAGCCATTAATCTCCTCTCTAGGACTCTTGCTTCACTACCCCCTGTATGAGAACACTAAGGAATTTCCTTTAACTCAAACTAGAATGGATACATTCACTGACACTTGGAATAACTTGCTAAGGTAGCAGCCCAACCTGAAGCTGCAGGAGCTCAGGGGCACTCTTTCCCTTCTTCCGGATTGTATCCCAGTCAGCACCAGGGTCAGAGCAAGGGCAAGTTTATATTCCATAGCTCTTGCATTCTTAATGACAGACACACAGGAACCTTAATGGTGGCCTTGTTCCCAGGCACTGTGGAGACCTACTTCACTCCTAGGGCAAAAAGAATAGAGTTCACCATGGGGAAGGCAGCCAGAGACCTCATTACATTAGAAGCAGAAAAGTATAGGTTCAAAATATAGCCAAAGAGGTCCGGGTTTCAGAAGCAGACACGTAAATACCTGTGCTAAGTGTTTGCTCTATCATGAACTTACTGTATGACTTTGACAAGATCCTGAACTTTTAAAAATTTTTGCAATAGGATGACACACTGTAATTCAGATTAGACTAAAATTCACTATATAACTCAGGCTTGCCTCAAACTGTGACTATGGCGATCACATACATTAGATATTCTAAGGCAATCTCAATTTCAGGTACTACATCCTAGCTCTCTGTAAGTAATTCTGAATATATTATTTTGCCTTTAAAAATACAACTTGGGGCTGTTAGTAACACATATGTTAATTACTAACTATGTTAGTTAATATGTTAATTATATGTTAGTTAATATGTGTTAGTAATACATATTGTTACTGCAGATGACCTGAATTCAGATCCCATTAGTTATGCTAAGTGGCTGACAATCACCTGTAACTCAATTGTTAGAGAATCCAACACTTTCTTCTGGCTTCCATGGAACTTACATACATGTGCACATACACACACTCAGGGATATATATATATATATGTATGTATGTATGTGTGTGTGTGTGTGTGTGGTGTACACATATGCATTACGTGAAGTAAAATAAATTCTTTTATAAAAATCACATTGGCAATCACCACTCACACAAAGTATGATAAAAGTCACTTAATGGACCATAGACCTGAAAATTGAAAATTGATTCAGAAATTATAGTCAATTTCCCCTGACTTCCTTGCAGTACATATCCCACAGCATGGCTTTCCCCCCACCCATTCTTTCACACAATAAGCATTTATTGAGTGTCCATTATTTACCAGATGAATTATGTCACAAAATGAAATGTATTCAATAGGAGAGGTAGAAAGACAAACCATAATACAGTTATAGAAAAGGTCCTATGCTAACTAAGAGTATGGAAGTGCCAGGTAATTATGCCTGAGTATAAAGAGAAATGCTTAACATCTGAACATGGGCTTAAATAGTAATTAAAAATGACAAGTCTTGTTGGATTTACGGCACACTCCATGAGATATAAACCATGCCTGACACTTCTCAGGTGACCAAGAATCTGAAATTTGAGGCCAAGAGTCTTGGGGAATATCAAATATTACTGTTCTGCTAAGGAATATAGCAATAAAATGACTACTAACATTTTACTATATTCATATATAAGTGCCTCACTTAGCTACCATCAGAGAAACTTCTTGCAGTAGATGCCAAGTAACATAGAGACCCGCAACTAGACAATGTGAAGGGAGTGAAAAACTTTGGAACATTCAGTCTCAAATGGGATATGGCTTTATGAAATCTCTCCCTTTGGGATTCAGGAAACTACATAGATAAGCACGGTAGGAAAATTGTCAGGATCAAAAGGGATGAATGATACAGAGGAAACAGTGTACTCCAGACACAACAGGAATGACACACATATGAACTCACAGAGACTCTGGTGGCAGGCAAAAGACCTGCACAAGTTGAAGACAGATTGGGTCCCAGTTCTGAGATGGGAAAGTATTTACAAGCTCCCATTCCTAATCAAGAAGATATCTGCAATTGATACCCATTTGAGAAGGAAAAATTAGTTTTCACCAATGGAGTCTCAGTGGATATATAAAACACACTGAAGGGTAGGCGCTATTGATGTGGGATTATCCTTTGTATGCTGTGTTTTATTACCGTTGAATATGTTTTATTACCATTGAATATGTTTAATAAAGAACCTGTTTTGGGCCTATTGCAGTGCAGAATAGAGCCAGGCAGGAATTCCAAGTAGAGATAGAGGAGAAAAGAAGGTGGAGTCAGGGAGAAGCCATGTAGCTGCTGAAGGAGATGATCCAGAACCTTACCGGTAAACCAAAAGCCTCATGGTAAAATACAAAATAATGGAAATGAGTTAATTCAAGAATTAGTTAATAAGAAGCCAATAGGTCAAGCAGTGTTATAATTAATATAGTTTCTGTGTGATTATTTCTGGTTTGGGCAGCCTGGAAATTAACGAGCAGCCTCCACCTACACCCTATGGCCAGCAGTAGATGGCCAACACAAAATGAACTCAATGGTATTTTAATAGACTTTCTATCTCATATTACTTTCGACTTTATAAATATATATGATTACTGGTCTTCGACTTGTGTATAATGGCTTCTGATTTCGTGGTTTTGTGGGTTTTATTTGTGTATGTGTGTTTCTTGTTTCTTTTCTTTGTTTCATTTTTTAAATTATTTTGTATTTTTTAGTTGTCTGATTGTTTTTCTAAAGCGAGCGAAAGAAGACATGGAGTTAGAGGGATGGGGAAATAGAGCAGATCTGGGAGGTGATGGAGGAGGGGAAACTGTGATCAGAACATATTTTCAGAAAAAAATACCTTGTTGACTCCACATGGGAGGATTCATTCTCTCTGAGGAGTGGATGGGAGGTCAGGTGGGGAGAAGGTGGGAGGAGTGGGAAGATGGGATGGAGAGGAAATTGGGATTGGTATGTAAAATAAGATTGTTTTAAAAATAAAATAAATAACAAGTAAACAATAAATATTCACAACTTTCTTAAAGAGATGTTGCTATGAATTTGACAGAGCACATTAGTGTATTTCCTGTTAGGATCATAAAAACCTTGAGACTAGGCATTTATATAGAAAGAATTATTTAGTTCACAGTTTTGGAGACTGAAAGTCTGTGCTGATTCTGATAAGGAACCACTTTGTGTATCATTTGTGGCAGATAACATAAAGGTGAAAACATATGCAAAAGTAGCAATTACCTGATAATCTAGAAAACCAGAAGAAGGTGGGGTGCAATGAGGAGCAGGCCTGTTCTGTTAATAACAGTTCTTACATGATCGCTGACTCAGAAGAACTGACTTAAAAGTTTTCTCGATGGCACCACTCTACTGACCTCCAATTAGTCTTCTCCTTTTAAAGATATTATCATCTCAACATTGCCCCTCTTAAGACCAGACTTCCAATGGATATGCCCTTGGGGGACAAAATCAAAGCATAGCAGTGTCTATTCTATTGTTGATTTCCATTTTGACACTACATATATTTCACTTACTATTTTGATTTTCTAGAAAGCACAAAAATTCCTCCTTATAAAATAAGAAATCAACCCTCATACCTTTATTTCATAAAAAGTATTTCTTACAATCATTTAATGACTAATATATCATTTCTACAACCTTTTTATAATGCTGTGCCTATTCATAAAATGACTTAAAAGGCATATTATACAAGCATAGACATATTCTAGACAGCTATAAAATATGATGCATAAGTCTATGAATATGGTGCATACTAAACACCCACATAGGCACAAGCACACGTATTTGGGCAGCAAATTCCATGAGGACTGTCAAACATTCTTGAGCACAGTGTGTAATTTGGGACACAATAAACGTTGAGGTTGATTGTTAAATTCTGGTTTGAACTTTTTTAAAATCAAGAAAAAACTTTGTAAAAAATGTTCTGGTGCTTTTGTACTTTATAATTGCATTTTAAGAAGTATTAATTTAATTTCTTTTTAATTTACCATCTAATAATTCAGTAAAGATGGCTATTTTTATTAGCTTTAATTGTGTGCCCTGCTTTTCAACTTAGTAAAAGATTTTCTTATTTATGCTTTTTACCACTCACTGCAGCTCAGTCTTTGCAGCTTGCTGCTTAGCAGACACATGTCATTTGTCACAGAGGGCTGAGAAAAGCAGAATGAACAGCTCATAGAAATCCATCTTGGTTTTTGAGAACAGCTAATCCCCAGGCATGCTTTGCTTTAGGGGGAGGTGTGTCAGGCACTCCCTATACTGAAACTTAAACATGAAGCCAGAAATGGCCCAGAGCAAACTGAAGCTGTACAAAATAAAACTGTGTTTCAATAGTGAATTAACAGTGGAGTAAAACATTGCCATGACAAATCAGATAGCACTACTGATCTCTGAATTTTCATTTTTCTCTTCTTGAGATAAAGTGGTCAGAAAATAGGTAATTTCTGGTTAGTATGCAAGAGCTAAGTACCTTCGTTAATTAAGGGACAATCTATAAAGGAAGACCCCAAGAACACAATCATCTCTGCTTAACCAAGACAGAATTTGTCCTTCCAGCTCTGGCCATCTCACAATTCACATTTGTTCGAGAAAAGGCAGCTATACATTTTCCATATAAATGCCAGCTAGCCACTGTTCATTTGCATCTCCTCCCTCATCACCAGCCATCCCAGTTCCTCTGAGGTTAGCTGACCAGCAGCTGCGAAGAGGCCTTTTCTTCATGAATGCATAATTGGTCATTGATGAACGAACAGGCACTCACTCAGTCTACCTGACCTAGGGGGGAAAATCCCTGACCATCATCCCAGATGTCCGTGTTGGTCAACACAATCTCCATATAATTTATAAGGTATTAAATATCAAAAATAATGGATCTTTTCAGTTAGCATCTTGGCAGATGATGATAGCAGTGCATTTTATTTGAGAAGCCAGCACAGACTTCTCCCAGTAAAACTGCAAACAGAAAACTGTGAGCATTGGCCCCAGATCCTCCTAGAAAAAGGCTACCATTATACTCCATTACAGTTGAGGCTATGTATGTGCCTCCTGGATGGCATCCAATTACATAGCACTTTCCCCTCCCTTCTTGCTCGCTTTTGCTTTTTTTCTTCCTTTTTAGTAAAAACATGTTCTCTGAATGGCTAGACAGTGGTTTATAGTAAAGAAATAGCTTGCAAATCAACTAGAGGAATGTGTGCTAAAAGAAATAGGAGCTTTTCAGAATTACCAGTAACAAGATACTTCTTTGTAGTTAACTTTATGTGTTATGTGACATGCCATATGGACTGAAGGTTCCAGTCTAATATATAACTCCAAGTGCCAACAAGTGCCAGGGGAGACAAATTAAATGAGGGGAAACTGCGAAAGGAAAGGTGGAGCTATTGACTTGGGATCTGAACACAGGTAAATTTTAAATATACTCAAGACATATCTTTCTTTGAGCTCTTCCTTTAACATTTTATTTGAGTACTCCTATATTCTGCAGAAAAACACTAAGAAAGATAGAGTGATGAAAGCAATTTATCTAGGAAATTAAGTTGTCAACTGGATTGTAAAACAAAGATTCTGCTCTTCAACATCCAGGTTCTCCGACATAAAGGAGCTAGATAGGATGTTACACTCAGAAGGAAAGCTTCTTTTCCCTTCAATTTATTCAGTGGAGCGTGTGGCAAGGGCTCTAACATCAAAGAGACTGAATTTCTTCTAGAATTTCTACTTTTATTTATTTTGCAAGTATGACTTGAGCATCTATTTGTACTGGATACTGTACTAAAAAGGGGAAACTTGGTTTCCTTCATGGAGCTTACACTTTTTGGGGAAATTGCATAGGCAACCAATGAAAGAGAATATCAGAGAGAAAAAAAAGAGGGCCAGAGAGTACCATAAAGAAAATTAAAATAGTGTAACATTTAGGTAAGATGTCTACTATAGACCAGATGACCAAGAAAGAATATCTGATAGGTGCCCTTTGAGCCTGAATGATGAGAATCATCCACATATACAGACCTGGTGGAAAAGTATTCTAAACAAAGCCAAAAGCAATCACAAAGGGACTAGACCAAGAATGAGCTTCATTCTAATGAACAGAACAGCAAGACAGCTAGCATATAAGGGCTTCAAGATGAAGGCAACAGTGGTAAGGCATGAGATTGACACAAAAGTCAATGCCTGATAGTGGGGTTCTTTTAGTTATGGGGTATACTTCATAGCAGTACTAATTTGCTAGCTGTAAGACTTTGAAGAAGTTCCTTAACTCCCAGTGTTTTCTGTTCCTTTTAGAGAGTATAAAAGTACCAACTTCATAATGTCATACTAAAGATGAAAGCAGATAATGTATTTAAGACAAACCCTAATGTATATGTGCATCCAGTAAATTTTAACTATTCTTAATTTCTATTAGAAAAGGGCTCTTTGCATGCCTCATTCAGGCTTAGTATCCAATGGCTCCTATTTAGGTTCTGCTCTTACAATTTATTAGCAGTACTATAAGGGAAGTTACTTAGGCTCCCTAAGCCATAATTTTTCCTAAATAGCAATAACAGTGTCAATGAATACATTCAAAATTCTGGATATTCTATTTTCAGACATATGTGGACACTTTAAATGTGTGTTATTTTCATTCAAACTAATTCTAGTCTCACATATAAGAAGGAATAAGGATCCATTTTGTGAATTTTTTTCAAAAGAAATTGGAAAGATTCTTTTCTTCTTAATGGCTAAAATTACACCATTAAAAATTTATTTCTGCTAAACATGGTGGCACATACCTTTAACTCTACTACTTCGAAGACTAAAGACTGCAAGTTTGAGGTCAGCATGGAATATATAGTGAGACCTGTCTTAAAAACGTGTTCCTTAAAATCCATACATTGGATGGATGTAGAGTACATGCTTAACTTATACACAGAACTGTGATCAAATCAGACTGCCTTCTTAGCCCCAAGCTTAGTTAAGATCTTCCAGTGTTTCAAATCTCTTTTTTTTTCTCCTACAGAAAGTGGCCTCCCTCATAGGACTGACAGGAAGCTATAAAGTGATTAATATCCACATACCACCAAACTGATGAGCACCATTAGTTCTGACACAGCATGCATAGGTTCAGAGTTTCAGAGACAGTTGACTTGGAACTTGCGGGAGCTCAGACTCCAGACCGACTGCTGGGGATCCTGCATGGGACTGAACCAGAACCTCTGTATCTGGGGGACAGTATTAAAGTCTGGTCTGTTTGTGGGACCCCTGGCAGTGGGACCAGGATCTATTCCTAGTGCATGAACTGACTTCTTGAAGCACATTCTCTATGGTGGGATGACTTGCTCGGCCTTGATAGGGAGAGGGTCTTGGTCCTGGCTCAACTGAATGTGCCAGGCTTTGTTGACTCCCCATAGGAGTCCTTACCCTTTCTGAGAAGTGAATGGGAGTGGGTTAGGGGAAGGTGGGAGGGAGGGGGAAAAGAAGAGGGAGGAGGAATTGTGGTAGGTATGTAAAATGAATAATAAAATAAAATGTTTAAAAAGCTCAGAGTTTCAGTATTAGAACTATCAGGGACTCAGAGGGGATTTAGTTCAGCCTGATCCTTTTACTAAGAAAGGAACTCAGACACAAAGTGGGGGAGAGATTTACCTAAGTGAATAGGAGAGTTGAATATAAAAATACAAATTTGGGCTTTTAGCTCAGGTCTCTTTATTACAGCACTGAGTTAGATTCAGATCCTTCTCTGAGAGCAAGCTTTACTGAAAAGTAATGAGGATATACACAGTCAGCATGTACAGACTCAAGGGTCCAGAGCTTCATAAGGAACTTCAAAACAAACATTAACTGTTGCGAATGGTGCCACAATGAATCTGGAGGCATAGGTATTTCTGTTGCATGTTGACTTGTACTCTTTCAGTTATGTACCCATGAGTGGTAAAGCTGGATCATGTGGCAGCTCTAGCTTTCTCTGCCAAAAGTGATCACAGAGTCCATAAAATCCAAAAACTCTCTTCCTGTCTTTGATGACACCTAGTCAGAAATATAAAAACTCTTCCCTTCAAAATTTTCAGATTTTGAGAGTTTTGACATGCCTGAAGAGTACTTTAGATTGCACTACTTCCCATTAATGTAGTTCCTCTCAATGAAAGAACAGTACTTGAAAAGCCATTTTAACTGGGCATGTGTGTGCCTACATTGTGTCTACCATAAGAATCTACTTTATTGGAAGGGGAGAAGGGGAGGGTTCAGGAGAACTTGAGGGTATGGGATGGTCGAGATGAAGGACGGATGTGAGAGCAAGGAAAGAGATATCTTGATCGAGAGAGCCATTATGGGGTTTGCAAGAAACCTGGCTCTAGAAAAATTCCCAGGAATCCACAAGGATGACCCCAGCTAAGACCCTAAGCAATAGAGGAGAGGGTGCCTGAACTGCCCTTGCCCTATAGTCAGACTGATGATTATCTTAAATATCACCATAGAACCTTCGTCCAACAACAGATGGAAACAGAGGCAGAGAGTCACATCGGAGCACTGGACTGAGCTCTCAAGGTCCAGTTGAAGAGTGGAAGCAGTGAGGATATGAGCAAGGAGATCAAGACCATGAGGGGTTCACCCACTGGGACAGTTTGCCTGAGCTAGTAGGAGCTCACCAGCTGCAACTCAGCTTGGATTGAATGAGCATGGGATCAAACTAGTCCCTCTGAATGTGGTTGACAGTTGAGGCAGACTGAGGGGCCACTGACAGTGACACTGGGATTTGGCTCTACTGGATGTACTGGCTTTTTGGAATCCTATTCTCCTTGGATGTATACCTTGCTCAACCTAGATGTAGTAGGGAGGGCCTTGGACTTGCCACAGGCAGGGTGCCTTGTCCTCTCTTAGGATCGGAGGGGGAGGGGTGGGCGGGTGTATGGAGAGAGTAGGAGGTAAGGGAGTGGGAATTTGGATTGGTATTTTTTTCAAATTAATAAAATAATAATAAAAAGAATCTACTTTATTGCATTATCCTTCAACCATTCAAACAACTCTGGATGTTGAATTGCCTTTTTATTACAGTATAGCTATTTAAATTTCTTAGTTCTTTGCAGTACATCTCTCTCTCTCTCTCTATATATATATATATATATATATAATTATTTGTTTAATGGAAAAAGAGACGACAAAAAGGTGCACTGTTGAGGTCCTAACAAGGGAGCTAAGGCTCAACAGATGGTTTGCTATTTACTGTGACAGTCATTTATCCCCATCACAATCTCATTGACACAATTTTTGCAATAGTTTGAATTAGTCAGATGCCCTCCCTAAGATGCAACCCAGAGAGAAAGACTAAAACCAATGGGAGACAAGGAAGGGGTAATCATTCACAAACCACTGTTGCTGCATCAACAGGGTCTCGTGGATCATTCTGTTACCAGACAGAAGCAGAATTTCTGTAGGTGAAATATTGGAGAGTATAAAAGCCACAGGAAGAACAAGTAATTGCATGACTTGAGCAATCATACTAACACAAGGTATAGGAGTTTAGCAGCAGAAAGTAGAAGAGGTGCAAAACAAATAGCTTTTCTCTCCATTGTTTTTTTTTTTGCATGTTTATAAGGACAGATCAGATTTATTGTAAAAAATAATGTGATAACAAGGGCTGGGTAGATGATTCAGTGGGTAAAGCAATTGATGGATAAGTGTGAGGATCTCTGTTTGGATCTCTAGAACTCATACAACGCTCAGTACAACACGGGGAGCAGTTGGAAATTTTAAGTAAAAAAGAATAAAAAATATATATATATATATATATATACATAAAAAAATAAAAAAAAATAAAAAAAACAGTTTGGCAATGTTCCTTCTGTTTCTATTATGTGGAACAATTTGAGTATTGGTATTAGTTCTTTGAAAAAAAATATCTTTTAGAGAATTTCTCCCAAGAAAATTATCAGTTCTGATAACTTGTGGGATCATGTAGTAGAATCAAAAATGGTTGGCAATGCCCATTGAAATTCTAAATTGAAAGTATCCACATAAAAAATTTAAAGGTGTGGTTGCATAGATTAAGGTACAGCTATAGACAGATAAATAGTGTTACAGAAATGAAAAACTAGAATACATCTCCATTGTTTTTGAGCACTTGGCCTAGGAGGTCATTAAAAGAAAGTTTCTTTCCACTTTAAATGCTGCCTAGGTTTGATCTTGCTGGTCGCGATGTCAGAAAGACAGTGTCGGCAATCATTTCAATGAAGACTTGTAGTGATGACACTGTTTTCCACCAGTGTAAGAGGAATGAGTACAGAGACGGGAAATTTCCTGTGCTACCACCCTAGAGCTACCAGCCCCTCTAGCTATTAATCTTGGTCTCCTCTCAGCTCTCAGGCAGCTGTTTTGCCTTAACTTTCACCAGGATTGAAAACAAATGTCCTTAGATAGCTCATCAATCCCTAGAAATCAGATTAAAAATACAGCCTGAAGGCTGGAGACCTGGCTAAATGTTTAAGAGCACTTGGTACTCTTCCAGGGAATCCAAGTTCGGTTCCCAATACCCACACAAAGCAGCTCACAACTATCTGGATTCCCAGGGCCAAGAGATCTGATGATGTCCCCTGGCCTCTGTGGGGATCTCCCCACATGTGATAAATACACATACTGACACATAAACAATTTTGTTTTTAAACTGTCAGCTTGGCTTGAAACCACAAACATAGTCAGATACTCTTTTGTGTCCTCCTGCGGGGACTGGTTACAAAATGTCATATGGAAACTAAAATCTAAGTATATTCAAGTCCTTAGTATTTCTGTTTGACCCCCACACATCCTACAGTGTATTTAAAGTCATGTCTGAATTGCTTGTATTTCCAAACACAGTATGAATGCTACATAATCTTCATACTGTATTGTTACAAAATAGTGATAAAAATGTCTGTACATTTTCAGTACAGATGGAATTATTTTCCAAATTACATTTTCTATAACAGGAGTTGAATATATGAGTGCAGAACCACGGATAGAGGGCTGAGTCAGGAAAGGCCAAGAAGGATGGAGTAAATACTTTAAAGTGATGACTGAAAAGTTTCCCAGGATTTTTTCAGTTGCTAATTCTACATCAGTTTTGAGACAGTCTAAAAAATAAATAACTGGCTCAATGTCCTTTATTTATGGCTAGAATCCAGTTATGAGTGAGTACATACCATATTCATCTTTTTGGGTCTGGGTTACCTCACTCAGGATAGTGTTTTCTATTTCTATCCATTTGCATGCAAAATTCAAGAAGTCATTGTTTTTTACTGCTGAGTAGTACTCTAATGTGTATATATTCCACACTTTCTTTGTCCATTCTTCCGTTGAGGGGCATCTACGTTGTTTCCAAGTCCTGGCTATTACAAATAATGCTGCCATGAACATAGTTGAACAAATGCTTTTGTAGTATGATAGGGCATCTCTTGGGTATATTCCCAAGAGTGGTATTGCTGGATCCTGGGGTAGGTTGATCCCGAATAATTCGTGATCCTAGAGAAGAGAAATAAGAAGGTCAATCCGAAGAAAAACATATAGTTATCCTCCTGGATAATGGAAGTAGACAAATATTGGGAGCTCAGGGGTGGAGGTGGGGTGGGGATAATGGGAGATGGGGAGAGAAAAGTGAGAATGGGAGGATGGGGAGAGCTTGGGGGAATGGGATGGTTGGGACGGAGGAAGGGTGAATGTGAGAGCAGGGAAGTAGGTATCTTAATTAAGGGAGCCATTTTAGGGTTGGCAAGAGACTTGACTCTGGAGGGGTTCCCAGGTGTCCAAGATGTCCCCAGCTAGTTCCTTGGACAGCTGAGGAGAGAGAGCCTGAAATGGCCCTATCCTATAGCCATACTGATGAATATCTTTTTTTTTTTTTTTTTTCTGATGAATATCTTGCGTATCACCATAGAACCTTCACCTGGCGATGAATGGAGATAGAGACAGAGACCCACATTGGAGCACTGGACTGAGCTCCCAAGGTCCAAATGAGGAGAAGTAAGGAGAACATGAGCAGGGAAGTAAGGACCGCGAGCGGTGTGCCCACCCACTGAGACGGTGGGGTTGATCTAATGGGAGCTCACCAAGGCCAGCTGGACTGGGACTGATGGAGCATGTGATCAAACTGGACTCTCTGAACGTGGCAGTCAATGAGGGCTGACTGAGAAGCCAAGGACAATGGCACTGGGTTTTGATCCTACAGCATGTACTGGCTTTGTGGGAGCCTAGTCTGTCTGGATGCTCACCTTCCTAGACCTGGATGGATGGGGGAGGACCTTGGACTTCCCACAGGACAGGGAACCCTGACTGCTCTTTGGAATGGAGAGGGAGGGGGAGAGGGTGGGGGGAATGGGAGGGAAATGAGAGGAGGGGAGAAGGTGAAAAATTTTAATAATAAATAAATAATTGAAGTAACTTGATAGCAAGTATACTTTATTAGGTTCTTTCTTAAAGGATGGGAAGAGGAAAAGAACAGATACTTTTGAGTGCCCTAAAAAAAAATGGAATATTTCCATAGCTGAACAAAGTATAGTAGCTTAACAATCCAAATATGTTTTATTACATTTAATAAACATTTTAATGCAAGTTGTAATTACAGCTGAAGGATTACCTGTATCTGTAAATGGAAAATCAATTCAATTTTACATTTCGGTATGCATTACAATTTATGAGTTACATTATTCACATTACCATTTTTATGACTAGCAAGTTATATTAAATATAAAATGGAAATTAACCAAAATAAAGTGAAATACAAAAGAGTAAGCAACATTAAACATCGAAATTATACAAATTATTTTAAAATGTATTTTGTGTCAATTCAGTTAACATCCAATTCAATGATTTAATACTATAATCCTAAAATTCCAGAATTTTAACAGCTAAAAGTAGAGAGTTCATGTATAGTTCAATATTACAAAAAAAGAGAAAGAATACTGAAGGAAACAAACAACTTTTCATACTTTGATTACTAATTTGACCTTACAACATTAACCTAACAACTGAACTTCATCTAACCTAACCTACTTTTCTCTAACTAAGCCTACAGCTGTATGTATTCCAACTATTACCTTCCTTTTCAAGACAATATAATACATAGTTATTTTTAGGACTTTAAAACATGAATTTATTTTTACTATTGTTCTATTGTTTTAGAAACTTTTTTTCTAGCTAGTTCCTAACACAAGTCCAAACTGAGCACTCTTTAAAGTTGCATTGTGTTCACCGACTTTTAATTTTTTATTTAATTTTTTAAGCCTTCCTATCACCAGACAGAAAAACAAGTTAAGGAATTTAAAGAATTTGCTCATTTTTAGAAGTTTTACCATTTTTAATTTAATTTAACCACTCTCTGACACAAGTTCAGCAATATACAAGATAGGTTATTCCTGGAAGTTTACTTTAAAATTCTGGACATTAATTGCCATATTTTCTAGATATTTTTTAAACAGACTGATGCATATTTAAGGCAAATCTACTATGCATCAGAAAAATTAAAATTGTAAAGACTTTGTTTCTGTTATTTGAGTTACAAGGAGTCTTTTCCTTTCATAAATTTTAAATGTTTTATTCATTCTCTCTCAAACTTGGCATGAATTTAGCAGTCTCCTAGATGAATGATCCAAGGCATCGTCTGATAATTGTAGCACTTGTTAAATGCTATAGATGCACAAAACTTTATGCCCTAAATTTGGGTGTGCTTATTTGTTTTGTGAAGGTTTGTTTTGCATTTTTACAAAGTTATGCATTTTTCTCTAATTCAGTCCTGTCCCAGAAAAAAATTTCAATTTCTAATTGAATTATACTAAAAAATGTTTATTAAAATAGCATAGTATTTTTAAATTTATAGAACTTCAAAAACAGTAAAACAATAATGTAAGTGTTAGGAACCATTTTTGTTATTTTTTTCCTTTTCTAGTTTTGTGGATTTTTTTGATAATTTTTCTTTTTTTGTTTCTTTTATTATATACATTTTTTTTTCAATACGCTCCCGACCTGAGCACAAATTCAGCAGCACCTCGGCTACAATGTGCTCCAAAATTGAACAGAAAAGAGTATATATTTCAACACTAAAGCTATCTAACCTCTACCTAAAAAACTATTAATACAAGCTATAAGATATCTTGTTGCTATTATTTTGTTCACTTCTGTTTTCAACTTGCTCCCGACCTGGACACAATTACTGTATAGCTCTGTGGCTGTACTGTGTCCCAACACTTAATATGAAGAATAAATATTTTCTACAAGTGAGTTCCCACCCCCATAAATGATAAGAGGAAGTTTTAAGAAATAATGTAGTGTTGCTTAAAAAGTTTTAAATGACACTGCAATTTTATGACTTTTCCATTTTGCACCTTCTAGGCACTTATGTAGCAGCTTTCAAGATTAACAATTTTATAGGAAAATTCTAGTATTGTTTTACAAATAAAGTTTTAAAAGCTGACACTAACTATGGTTATATATGTGTAAATGTTATCTATATTCCAAATTTTCCTATCCATATTCATCCAAACACTTTATATCTTTTCAAAATCTAGATAAAATTTGCCAATCTTTTTAAATTCAACACATTCCTTTCAACGTGTTTTATTAATATTAGGTAAAAATAGGTTTTTTTAGTAAAATAAATTCCGTGATAATTCAAAAAAGGAAAAATACCAGTATATATCAGTAGTAACACAAACATTTTTAAATAATCCCTGAATTTGTTCTATATTTATAGGCCCAACCCAATTACCAAAACCACTGGAATGGTTTTTTTTTTTTTTTTAAGTTTTAATGTAACCCCCACATCACTAAAAGTCAAAACCACTGGTCATTTATGTAATAAAATTTCAACTCAGCAAGAGTCTGATAATCTGTTTTGATTGCTGTAATTAGACTTGACCTATAATTACTGAACAAAACAGAATATGTACAATAAGTCTTCAAACAAATGCATCTGACTGTGTTTGGTACATTAATCTATTTTCGGTATCATTAGCTTCAATTTTTTTCTCTTACTTATAGCATAGGAAAACTCATAGGAGACACCGTTACTGTACATGAAAGATAATTCTCGTACCTAGAAGGTGGATTCCAGCATTAATTCTCCACCATTATTTGTTGTTTGATCACTAACTTCCTCTTGAATAGCTGGAA
This sequence comes from Chionomys nivalis, assembly GCF_950005125.1. Taxonomy (NCBI): domain Eukaryota; kingdom Metazoa; phylum Chordata; class Mammalia; order Rodentia; family Cricetidae; genus Chionomys; species Chionomys nivalis. The sequence goes on along the minus strand of NC_080112.1, from coordinate 76,531,195 downwards.
GGGAAGGTTTTGGGGTCAGAGGTGTCTCAGTCTTAAACAGGGATTCCATCCTTATATGTGTATTGATATAGAAGGATTTCTGAAAGGATTCAAGAGTGAAGTAGTAGATAAAAGGATCAAAGCAACAATTCAGAGTTGCAAGGCACAAGGTAATTGGGTACATGATCTTTGCAAACCTTTCCAATAAGCAATTTGTAATGGCTTGGGAGCGTACCAAGGCATATAAAAAGAGAACAGAGTTGTACGGTACAAAGCATACCACAAAAACTGCCATATGCACTGTGATCATCTTCAACACTTTTTTCTTATTGGTTCCAATTTGAGACAATGTTGCAGGCTTGCGGAGGGTTCTCAGCACCACAGAAGAGCAAGAAACATTCAATATTAGAGGAATGATGAACCCGACAACTTCAATGAATATGGTGATCTTGGACAGGTATGTCTTCCAGACACGTTTGGAGAAGCCCTCAAAGCAAGTGGTGGTTGCATTGTTGACATTAGTGGTGGAAAACAACGAAGCTGAAATACCACCACTGAGGACTAGGATCCAGACTCCAGCACACACAATGGCAGAATTCCTCCTGGTTCTGATGGTACGAGATCGGAAGGGATAGACAATGGCTAGGAAACGATCCACACTTATGCAGGTGAGGAAGAGCATGCTCCCGTAGATGTTGGTGAGGAATGCAGTCCCTGAGATCTTACAAAGGGTGTCACCAAAAGGCCAGTGGCGATTAAAGTTGTAAAATATTTTGAAAGGTAAGGTACAGACAAAAAGCAAATCAGATAGGGCCAGATTGGTGATGAAAATAGCAGTCTCACTTCTCATTTTCATGCGGAAGCAGAATACAAACAGGGAGGCACTGTTGGTTATTAGACCGAGGATGAACACAACACTATAGACAGCACCATTCAGATTATACTTGAAGGAATCATCAACAATGCAAGTATTATTGGCAGTTGCATTGCCCAACCTGGGTCTGAGACTTGAATTTAAATCTTGGAACTGGAAGTCAATAAATCGTCTGTCACCCATGGATTTTTTTCCAGAAAGCCTGCTTGCTGCAGGTGTTCACCACTCTGAGATTAAAGACCAGTAGAGAATATTTTCTTCCTATAGGAGACAAGATAGACTGAGTCACCAAATCTGCTTTCCCTCCAAGACTTTTGTGGTATAAAAATACATTCTGCTCATCCAGACAAAGAAATATACACATTCTGTTAGACTTGACAAGTGCCTTTTGATTACATACCACAGGTAAATAGTACTACTAAGGACATACATATTGCAGAAATGGGAGAGATCACAACATAGTAAGCACAGTATTGCAATGAACATAAATAAGGTATATATTACTCAAGGGAAAATCAAAGAGTCCCTGATGGCTAATATGCTGCTAATATAGAATTTGTAGGCCCATTTTCAACTTTCCAAATACATGTTTTATTTAATTCTTATAAGAACACCAGTAGGCCAGTGGTGGCGCAAGGCTTTAATCCCAGCACTTGAGAGGCAGAGGCAGGCAGATCTCTGTGAGACTGAGGCCAACCTGGTCTACAAGAGCAAGTTCCAGGACAGCTAGGGCTGTGACAGAGAAACCCTATCACAAAAAGCAAAAAAATAAAAAATAAAAATAATAAATAATAAAGAACACCATAAGATAAACACAGGGAATTATTTTTTCATGGAATTAGAAACTGAGTCTTTTTTTTTGTTTGTTTGTTTTCGAGACAGGGTTTCTCTGTGGTTTTGGAGCCTGTCCTGGAACTAGCTCTTGTAGACCAGGCTGGTCTCGAACTCACAGAGATCCGCCTGCCTCTGCCTCCCAAGTGCTGGGATTAAAGGCGTGCACCACCACCGCCCAGCTTAGAAACTGAGCCTTAACGCAGTTACAGAATGTCAGAATTGGAAGAGAATGTGAATAATGCATTCAAAACCAAAAATCACATCTTTGATTCTTAAAGCATAAATTTTTCAAGTTACTGAAATTTGTACTGTTGACTCTCCAATATTACTAAAATAACTTGTCTGATTATTAACTCTACTGTATAAGACAGTAAGTAGATATGAGACCTCTAGTGCATGTTCTAAGTTACCCACAAACTAATAAAGCAATGTGATGTGGGATTCCCCTTTGCATGCTGTGAATACCATTAGTTAATGAAAAAACTGTCTTGGGACTGCACAGAGAAGAATAGAGGTACGTGGAGAAAACTAAGCTGAATACTAGGAGAAAAGAGGTAGAGTCAGAGAGAAGCCATGTAGCCCCCGCTGGAGACAGATGCTGGACGGAACTTTATCAGGTAAGCCACAGCCACGTGGTGATATACAGATTAAGAGAGATGGATTAGTTTAGGATATGAGTTAGCCAGTATAATGCTTAAAATATTGACCAAACAGTAATGCAAATGATATGGTTTCGGTGTGGCTACTTTGGGGCTTAGCACCTGGGAACCAACAAGCGACCTTCTCGTACAGCAATGTAGTGGTTCACCTTTTAATTTTAAAACAGAAGCTTAAAAGACATGACCTGTCAGTTTGTCAAATCTGTTCACTGCTCTACCGCAACAGAAAATGGATTCCATGTTTTTTTTTCATGAGGAAAAAGAATATTAATTTGGTTGGTTAGGCATAGGAATTAGGGAGGAATTGGGGGAGGGAAAAGAATATGACCAAAATATATTATATGAAAAAATTTCTAGATTAAAATAAATAAGCTTTTCCCAACCGTGTCACATCACATGGCTATTCTGAAGAGATTAAAATATCAAACTCATCACTTCCTTCCTGCACTACACAGTTCTCTTTCAGTCTATACTCCAAGCCTAGCATATATATGTTCCTTTTCCTTGCCCACTGCATGTCCTGTCGGCTATATCCATGCATTCATCTGCTAAAATGGCCCTGGTCAACATCAGCTTTTCTGATCAAGCACAAATAAGAGTAGGATGTTGTGGATCATGCCTATAACCCCAGAAGACACCTAGGCAAGAGAATTCCTGTAAGTTTGAGGTCAACCTGGGCTACAGAGTGAGTACTATGTCAGATAAGACTATGCATTTTGACCCTCTCTCAACATCAGATGCTGTCTCAAAAATTCCAAATAGAATGTGAAAGTTGAGGACAACAGAACAGCCACCCCATACCTCATTGTACAAAATCTGATCTGACCATTTAGAGGCTTTCTTTTCAATACTGTTTTTATACATGGTAGTCATTAACTCGATTCTCTGTTTAAATATTTAGGCCACCAGGGCCTTAAGATACATATAGAAATTTTACCAGCTTTCTCCTAGGTTAATAGTTACCATTGGCTAGTATGTCTCTCAAATGTGTCCCTTAAAACATTGTGGATAAGTAACTGGTGAATGATTCTTTTGAGTGAGGATATGAAATGAAAGTGGCCTTTGTTCCCTGACATAGCCAGTAATGGATTTTCACATGATTATGTTGCAAAATACAAACGGCTGTTTTCTGAAGTGATTTCCTTTTCACTCTTCCCTTCCAGACACCAAGGAAAGAAGTCAACAGACCTCTGTATGTTTTAAGGGGAGGAAATAGGAGAAATTTGCTAGAAATACACAGGGCTGAAGTCACCTCAATGAGTGTCTGACTTGAGTAAAACTTACTTAGCTTGAGAAAAAGTCACTTACTATAGAACTCAAAGAGCATGATGACTTCCATAATACGTGGTGGGGGAAGGGGTAAAACATGTGGGGTTTTCATTCTAACAGTGGATCAGTTGCAATGGGAATGTGCTATCTTGAATTGTCATTCAATTAAGTCTTGATAGAATCATTCACCAAAAATCACATTCCTTCTTGGTTATTTCATCACATAGGTCTAGTTCAACTTTTCCCCAAAGCGACCTTGTTGAACAAAAGCAAAGTATAGTGAGACCTTGACCAAGTAAAGTCTAACAGGGACACTCAAGAGAAGGAATAAATGAAAATAGGAAAGTGAGTCAAAGAGAAGTAGAATGTCAGAGAAAAACATGCAGAAGAATTGACAAAAAAGGGAAGAGGAGGTAAGGAAAATGGGACTTTTCTGGGCCATCTACTTTGTATTAAGAATCTTGAGAGGGCTTCCTATAATCCCATCCCCACTACTTTATCTTATGCCTTCCATGTTTCCCAGATGGAAGAATAATTTTTAATTTCTAAACTTCTTAATATTGAGCTATTCCACTTACTATTTTAACACCATGATTATCTATTATTCCAAAAGACTCGTTTACAATAAGAACACAATTTACATTTTAGAAAGTACATTGCTGGAAGAAACCAAGAAGACAGTGAAAGAAATAATTTCTTATTAACGTAGTCATACATGTTTAAAAATTTACGAGGCTATAAAAAAGAGCATTAAAACCAGACTTCATTCACAATCTCTTGTATCTACCTTATACAATAAGCACTGCTGGCAAGTTTATTTTATTTGATAAAGGATTTCACATTAGAAGGTTTCTCACCTCTTCCCAGAGCCCCTCCAGCTTTACTTCCTGGTTATGTCTATGCCCAGAGTGCTGCTCTCTCCCTGGCTCTGTCATATTTTATACTTTCCTTGACAAGTACTCCAAATATCTAAGTTTTGTATCCTACTTTTACGTTCAGTTTTTTTCAGAAATATAATCATTTTATTTTATTTCTTAATTCACATTATTCTAGTTTTAAAAATCATAAATAACTGCATTGTATTTATGGAGTGCAGTGTGATCTATAAATGAATCAATGCATATTTGTATTGCTGTGATAAAGGGTGGTTAAAAAAAGTTGATTTATACATCCGTCACCACACTTTAGTTTTACATACCCCAGAACATATGCACTCTACCTACAACAGGCAGTCTGTAAATGTGTGACACTTCTGTTCTGTTGCTTTGGGCAATCAAAACCTATGGGAGAGAAAGGACCACAGACAAGAAAGCAGTACAGTCTTAGTCCTAAAGAGAAGGCATGGGAAAACTGCCACTATGGCCCTATTCATAGCTCTCCCTTGCTTGAACACACCACCTTTGCTGTCTAGCAGGGAGGGTGTGGCACGGGAATCAGAGAGATCTATTTCTGACTCAGACACCCGTTCACTCTGTAACTTGGCTATACTGTTTTCACTTTTCTGTATAAACATGACCAATGAGCCTCACAGCTGAAGCTGGGAAGATTCAACAGTGCTGTGAGTAGTTGGATGAACCCACCAGTATTCAGCTCAATCATAAAAGAACATTATAGAATTCTGCTCCTCTCAACCATGACTAGAAATCTCTATCTGCATTCCTTGGAATCTTTAACTTTGTATTAGAAATGTATCCTTTTGCTAATTCCTTGTACCTCAAAAAGTTCCTCCTTGGGTTTGGAACCTTAACTGTACAATTTACTCATAACAGAGAAATAGTGAAAAGCGCCCCCATTGACTACCCCATACAGAGAGAGCTCCAGTCCTTAAAAATGAGAACAGTATTTGCCTCTTGGGGTGACTGTAAAGAATAAAAATTATTCAAGAAACAAAACTTGCTTCCTTTTTTTCCCTAAATGTCTAACATACGGTCCAACAAATGTCTAGGTCAACACTTGAGTGCTCCAGGAGATTAAAAAAGTAATAGCCTACACAGTTAATGATAGCTTTTCCTATGAGCAGCATCAAATTACTGCCTTTTGAAGATGTTTATAACCAATTATTCCAACATAATGGACTAAAAGAAGGATTAGTGTTGTATAAACATATTTTCATTGATAGTGGTCAGAAAGGAGGTCAGCTGGAGGTTGATTAAGAAGAAATTTAAAGGGGTGGCAAGATGACTTAGCAGATAAAGGCACTTACCATCAAACTTGACAACCTGAGTTCAATCACTGGGACCCCATATGATAGAAGGAAGGAACTGACTCTTGCAAGTAGGTCCTGAATTCCACATTCACCATGGTGTTCAGATGCACACACATGCATTTACACAAGTGTGTGTGCACACGGAGAATAAAATGTAAAAATTTTTAAAAATCTGAAAGTAAGGTTCAACAGGAAGAAGGACAAGAGAAGGTAGTGGGGAGGTGAACCTGTTCAAAATCTGTTTCATGTATATATAATAAAATAATCATTTTGTGAATATATATATATTCACAAAAATGTCAAAGAGAAATTATTTTGTATGATTAGTAGACAATGAAATATTATATAATATTAAAAAAACATAAGTATGTCTATCAATGTTTTTTTTAACTTTTTGACTACCACAGCTCATTGAGAAAGTTCATTCATAATAATGTCTACAATTTTCCTCTTTTTAAAATTTTTTGATGGCTAATAGTAGTAGCATATACCGTGTTTGGAATTTGGGGGACCACTACAGGAAGGAATGTCACTTTTTTGGCCCCTCTAAGGATTATTAAATACTAAGATCACTTTATAACCTGATAAATTTTCAGAAGTTCAGTTGAAACAAAATTATAAATTCTGACATAAATCCAATACCCTAGAAAACCTGGGCACACTTTATTCCCAACCAAACATATTTCAGAGTCCAGTAAAATAAAACCCCGAAGGCAAAGTATACTGTAATATTCTTACTTTGCTCCATTTTCAATGAGGTTAGTTCAAGTCAGAGGGTTCATGATCTCTAAAGCAGTTGTTTTTTCTTCAAAGTTTATGAAGTCTGGTAAGATGAATCCTAGTGTATCCTTGACCATAACTTAAAACCACACAAATATAAAATAAAAGCAGAATTCAAGAGCATTCTGCTGGTGTAATAAGAACTAAAGGCAAACTTTTGCTCAAGGGATTATTAACAGAGAAAATTCTTTATGGCAACAGTGTAGGCCAAGTCACAGGCATAGGTCAAACTTGGTTCCAACTGATGTTCCTATGCATAATTGATGCTGATGCATGTCAACCATACATTTTCAGTACAATTAATATCTCCTTTTAAGTGATTTGTCTATATAGAATCTGATTTTCACTAAGATTATTGAGGTTATTCTGTAACACAGGCCAACCAATCTGAAGACATCAGGAAATGGCAGACTCTGATCTAATCTGATCAGAACCCACCTTCAGTGACTAAACTAATCATATTTATTTTTCATCAAAAGAACTAATGCTTCCTACTAACTCTTTATCTGATGGCACAGGCCAACACTTAGGGAATGTTGTGGTCTAGTTCTCAATGTGACGGGACCAAAGATTGCATCAGAACTACTAAAGCAGAATTTTCCCTAGTACCTAGTTATAGAGTAAGAAAACTACAGGGAAATTGCATAATTATGATGAAATTGTCTAGAGTCTTAAGAATCAACATCTCATCTCAGTAGAAGCCCTGAACATTTACAGAATACTAATGGATTTTCCTAAAAGATCTCATTTTCAAATTCTTCAAGAATCATAAATGCCACCAGGACTCAGCTTTTTATCCCTATATCCAAAAACACAAATCATTAATTACTTTGAACACCAATTCATTTTTTATGGTTGGATATTAGTACTGATCATATGAATAAAAACATGCCTCACATCTCTCTGTCTGTCTGTCTCTATCTATCTATCTATTTATCTATCTATCTATCTATAATCTATCAATCTTTCTACCTATCATCTATATGTTAATGACAGAGGGACTGAGTGAAATAATATCTCTCTATATATATATATCTATCATCTATCAAGCTATTTACCTATCTATCATCTATATGTTAATGACAAAGAGGGATTGACTGAAAGAATCACCATTCATCTTCAACAAAATTGCCTGGATCATAGTAAACAACAACAACTCCACTACTTCCTTTATACATTCTGGAACTTTGAATCACATGATCTGTAATAATATAGAAGCAATATTTTCAAAAAGAATTGAAGAACTAAAAGAAGAAAAAAGGTGAAATCTAAACAATTGTACTCACATCAGTTCATACCAAATTCCGGCACCAAATTTATCTGCGATTTGTACAATCAGTGAATTTTCTGAAGGCAAGCAATCGAAGATTTCTTTAGTTGAGTCCTGTGGAATAGAATGTCACACTACTGTTCCATAAAGAAAGCTTCTCAATAGACTGTATAGCAAGGTTATTTGGAAGAAGAAATTATTACATAATATAAATCAGAGTGTGTTAAAACCAATTAATTTCCAGATGATATTAAATGTCTTTGATTTCATCACAACACAATTGATGTTAGTAATTATTCTCCAAACCTATTCCTGCTGTAGATATATCTTTATTAGTGGTATTGACTGAAGTAAAAAATTCATAAGAGTAACTTAGTATCATTTAAAGATAACTAGTGACAAAAAGCATAAAAATACTTCTACTCCCATACATTAACAAAATAAATGAACAAAGATTTCTTTGTTGGCCTAAAGTTCTATTGGTATGATTTTTTGTTGTCTTTCTCATTTTCTTTCTAGTCCTCTGGCAACAACTGTTGTGATTGGACAAAAGAAAAATGAAGGAAGTCTGGGACAACAGGTGAGGACTCCATTGCTTGTCTCTAGCCTGTGACTCCATTAAATTTCTTTCCCTCCTGAACAGTATGAGAAAGTAGGTATTTGTATACTTACTGAAAATCACCATGGCTTCATGAAGATTCCTAAGCATACTCAACATGGTATATATGTACATTGCAAATCACAACTCTACACAACATGCTCATATAAAACAAGACAGACACCATGCTGAAATTCTTACAAGTGGCGCCTACATTTGGATCCTACTCAATTGTAACGCTTGTAGGGCATAATTATCTGCTGGTCCAGACTGGTACTATTCTTACAGCCCACCCTCTTCTGAACAAAAGTTAGCCTAAAACAAAGCAGACTGTTAAATGGCACAGCAACTCTCTTGAAATGAGTTTTCTTTATATAAAAAAATCAAATTAGATGGTTAGACAGCTGAAGATACAAAGATCACCTTCTTAATAAAGATAATTGATTTTCATTGTCCTCCAGGTAGGAATATTCCTGAAATGAAATCAATATTATTTTATTGGTTTGCCTTAAAAGAAAACAGAGATGTTAGCATTTCTTCCTTTTATGGGCCTTCCTTATTGATGTAAAGTATACATGAAACTATTTTATTTGGAATACGAGAAAATTGGGAGGTTAGATATCCAGTGTTTCAATAATTGCTTTTGATTCAATATCCCCATCACAAGTGAACTGTGGGAAAATAAGTGGAAGTTATTTTCTGGGCCTCAGTTTCTCTTTACTTTCTATATTTGGCATTGACTGAAAGAAACCTTCAACTGGTGCCATGGTAGTGCCTGCACAGGCTGTTCCTGTCTGTCAATTATTTTCACCTGCTTCTGCTTGTCAAGACAACACACACACAAAATAAAATAAAAGCCTATAATAAACATCATTAATTTTTATGAGTACTATTGCAATCATTGCTAAGTTTATTTGAATGTCAGAAATACATAATATTAATTACTGCCAGAAACTTAAAATTACATAGCAAGGTGACATTACATCCTGAAGTCTTCCTACTGCCCTCATCTTCCTGATCCTCAGTACTGCCTCTTCAACAGGCATATTACCTTCAATTGTGGAGGTCTCAACTTTTTAGTCCTCCTACCTGATCGCCTTGCCCTTTAAAATGAGGTTAACAGTCCACTCCAGAGTATAAATCTACAGAATCAATAAACTATATATGCACTTTTCTTATCATTGTTTATCCACTAAAATCTGAGACTGGAATCCCAGGGCTGAGTGGCCTTCTACAAAGTTTTCACTTTTCAATACCAACATTGACAGTTATAGGTTTTTCTCTTCTTCCCTCCAAAAGGCTGAGAACAGACTGCATATGATGGCAGACAGAGAATAAAAGGCAGTGACCAAAACACAGCAAGGGCAGCAAAGTTCAGTGCATTCTCTCCCACAAAGGGAATTGAATAGATCAAACTTTGGCTAAGCCTGGCCTGAGTACTGCTATGAGGCGTCTTCCCAGTCTTCTCTTTACCACAGAGAATACACATTCTGAAAGGCTGCCCTGATTGTTCCAAAAGGGCTTTCATTCACATCTCTGATTGGCAGCTTTAGAATGTAAAAGCCATGAGGCTTATCAGCTGAACCCATCCTTTGCAAGAGTTCAACTTCTCATTTGCGACAAGGCAAAGGGAGGGATTTATAATATATTTTGATGGAGCAAGCTGTTGAAATTTTGTCCTGAAAAATAAACGTGGGAAAACCACTAGATAATTTCAACTGCAAGCTATTATTGATGTTTTATGCTATTTGAGGAAAAAGAAAGATGACATAATTTAGTAAAGCAGCAAAATGAGTAACACCACCAAGCTTTGACATACCTAATTTTTCAATTTCCCTGATCTTTTTCAACACAGAAATCATAATGAACTACATTGCTGTTTTCCTCCCAAAACAGAAATTACCTAATATATATTACTACTTAATTCAACAAACCTTTTCACTAAAATATTTAAAATATTCCAAATATGCAAGAAAAGAATTTTAAAGATGTCATATTGTGTTGCATTTATATGGCAAATACCAATAATTTCACATACAATAGGAAATTCTATTTATGCTAGAATTAAGTTTTCATTCAAACATGATTCTTCCTTTATGGACAAGTTCATGAATTATTCAATATAGCAAATGTCACATTCTCCATAAATCAATTAAGCATCAAAGACATGTAGTGTATAGTTTTAAGAGAAAAAGCCTCATCATAATAAAAGCCACGTTAGCCCACAATCTTTTGTAAACCAAAGAAATACAACGCTAGCCAAAAGACTTTCTAACTTGTTCTACCCTGTGATTTTGAATCAGCTCTTTAGGACTGTGTTTACATGAAACAACAGCTTGAAAATCCTGTCTCTCTTCCACTGAAACAATATTATTGCCAAAACAATAGAAATTCTTGTTTTTTACCATTCAACACGATAATCCTTGTTCAGCAATTCAAAACTGAAATCAAACTTCTTTTCCCAAAACACTCAAAGCATCAGTGTTTCGACTGAAGTTTGCTACACCATCCCCCAACCCCCAAACACCAAAATCAAATCTTTCTCAAAGAGACTTACCCCAAGAAAGAGTGTGCTAGATGAGAGAATGTGCTCATGCCTGTAGATAATTAGCTATTAAACATGTAAACGGGCAACTCGCACTTTGGAAGTGCATATTTTTATCCATTAAAAAAAAAAAAAAGAAAAAACAGGGAAAGGTTAGCCCAGCCCAAAGGAGCAGACTCTGGGCTGCCGCGGCTCCTTACTGCAAACCGCTCATTCTGCAAATGTGAGCTTATTTTCATTTATCTCTTTCCCTTTGTTAAGAACTAGCCCTCTTGAATGCTGTAGCCCGCATGCCTTTAACAAACAGGACACAAGAAAAGGCCCAAAGTCCTTGCTGGAGCCGAGGGCCGCCGGGGAACTCTTGGGGGTCTCAATAGGAAATGCTTTTCATTGGATAAGGAGGCATTATTAGGAGCCGTGATCCCGCCCAATCCCCTGTGCTTCATAGTTCCCTTAGTCACCAATCGCTGGACTGAAGAAGTTTTTCCTTAAAGAGCATTGCCCAGGAAAAGCAGTTTCACAGTCAAGAATTAGTGGCTTAAGTGCCACTTGACAACATAAAAAGTGTCTTTCCTGAGCAATTAATTCACAGAGAAAGCTTGTATGCCTGTCTTTGCTGCAGAACCGAACGCTACCCTCTTACAATTCTGGTGAGGAGGAGGAGAAGGAGGAGGAGGAGGAGGAGGAGGAGGAGGAGGAGGAGGAGGAGGAGGAGGAGGAGGAGGAGAAGGAGGAGGAGAAAACAAAGCTCCAAACTGGGAGGAGCAGCCCGTGTTTGCTTCTACTTGTTTAAAACAATCATAAAAATATTAGTAAAAATTAAGATGAGAGCAGGGGAAGGGAAAATGCACCGTTATTACACTATACATAATTAAATTCCTGTAACTCTCCAAAACAAAATGCAATTCAACACTAGTCACTTACTTAAGCCAGAGAAATGCCCTCAGACTGTCCTGGTGGAGAGGCACTGGGGTTCCAGAGCTTCAACTCTTGCCTTAAAGATCCAGGGAGTGATCTGTAGCAAAGGGAGAGTCATTTCTCTTAAAAACTGCCTGGCAAGAAGTCTAATTGCCATGAAATTTCCAGAGGTTTACTAAAAGGAAAATAAATAGTACAGATGCAATCTGTTCAGAGTGAGCAGTTATCTTCAATTCTATACCCCCACAACTCCCCTAGATGAGCTCTGTATCTTATAGGTGGACAGTCTTGGTCAACAACACTGCTTCCTCTGACCCCCCAGTTTCTTTCTTTCCATCCATCTCCCTGATCTGAGTTTGTTGTGGAAACTTAGCCCTTTGTAGCAGTGATTGCTAGCCTTTCCCTACTACCGGCACCCCCCACCATCCTTTCTCCTCTACTTCCACACACTGCCAACATTACCACCAACAGCAACGCCCTACCCTTTCTTAGGAATGAAACCCCTTGGCAGGCTTAAGTTTCTTCCTTTTTTTCCGGACAGAACCATGCCCCTAGAGGAATGGGGGAACCTGTGTCTGCTTTATAACTTCAATCCACATAGTTCAGCTGAATCTCTAATGAAATATGTTCCACGATTGTTTATCCTCACCTTCTCTTCAGACCTGGCTTGGGGCTCCCCTTCCTAACCACCTAGGCCTGGAACAAGTCATTGTGAAGCTGACATAACCTTATTACTTGTACCTGACTTGGAAAACCACTTTTCTTTAGTTCCCCTTCCACAACCCTGCTTCCTCTCTGCCTATCTCAGGTTAGTTTATTCCTATCTCTTTCTGGCACTGGCTGTGTCTTCAGAGGTTGTCTTTTTGTTTACTCTGGACCCAGACCAACCTTTGATAGGCTCATCCAAAAGTGAAGGATGAAGTCACTCTCCTAGAGAACTTCACATTCTAGCTGAAGGAAAAAAGACAGGCAAAGTAGTGAGACGCCTAAGAGATTATTTAAAAAAAAAAACCTTAAAATAGAGGGAGTGTGAGTTCTGCAGTAGGTCAGAAAAGGAAAACAAAACTCCAGAATTAAGGCCAAAGATAAGGCAAAGAGCTTCCCAGATAATGTGAGGTTTGAATAGGATCTTATGGATGACCAGAGCTTAAGAAGCACAAAAAGAAAAAGGGATAACTTCCCAGGCTGTTTGTGAGAAATGATCAAATGCAGAAAATGAGGAATGACTGGAGGTAAGGAGCCTGGCTGTGAACAGAAAAGAGAAGAAGAGCCATTTGGGAAATGTTCCATTGTAATGCTCCCTGGTGCAATAGAGCAATCTAAGCTTCAATCTACAGTGATAGTCACTGTCTCTCCGAAGACCAGCTCACTACCGTTCCTCTCTTGAGATAAATATTCCTCAGTCTTACAACTCCTCTACCTGTATTTCTCCCTATGGGATGCAAGTGTCTTTCTGATTAATCTCCTGATGACTTCTTCAAAGGTCTTTTTAACTATTCACATGCCCTCACAGTATCACTTTCTTTCTCACTGTTTCTTTCTAAACATTGGCTTCAAAGACTCACTTCTATCTCCTAGAATCATTTCTGATTTCTCTCACCACGGGCATTCCCAATTCTTGTCCCCTCTGACTGGAATACACTCCTCATCCATAATAAGACCTTCGAAACTTTAATTCTCTTTCGGTTGCTTTCCCAGTAATCATGCTTTCATGGAACTCTTCCTGGATCCCTTGTTCAGGCCATATATTCAGTTCTATGCTGATAGTATTGCAGACTTTTTTTTTACTGTATTTATCACAGACATAATGCCATCACCTTTATGTGATTTATTTGCATGACACCTTGATACCTTGCCGATCTCTGCTACTTTAAACTTCAAAGTTTCATATCTGCTTATTTGAAAATTAACATTCACAGAATTCCCCCTTCCTGACCCTTTGTCTCTTGATCAACTGAGGCATCTGCTTGATTTCTTGAGAAACTTTCCAGCTGAAAACCCATATTATATCACACATTTTCAGACTAATCTACATCAAGATGTTGTCTTAAACAAAAAAAAAAACACATACACGTAAAGAAAAAGAAAGAAAGAAAGAAAGAAAGAAAGAAAGAAGAAAGAAAGAAAGAAAGAAAGAAAGAAAGAAAGAAAGAAAGAAAGAAAGAAAGGTCCTATTGACAAAAAGCTAAAACTTAGCTCTACCATCCCCCTTACATACTCCAAACTCTGTAGTCTTGGTCGCTTTGGTATTTGAAAGGCAGAAGAGGGGGGAGGAGGAAGGCTTTTTCAGGAAGTTCTCCAAACAGACCTAGTTTACAGCCACACAACTTAATCCAAAATATCCTTTAAAAACAGGCTTTCATTGAGTTGCTGATGTTTGTGCCACAGGGGGTGGAGGATAAATATGCAGCTGAAAAAGTGCTTTCCAGAATGATTTGGGGAAGTATATGTACTACATTTAATCTGTTTTGAGAAAAAAAATATAACTGGGAATTCTCACACTTGAGTCAAAACAGCCAGATGCTTAGGACCTTCACACTCCAAACCAAAATCAGTTTTTCTTTCTGCCAGCAAAATCGAAAGACTGGGTGAGTTCACTCCTAGTGTCAGTAGCTCAACACTGCTAGTTTCCCTAGAAACAGTACAAATGAAACTAAAGGACCTTAGCTATGCCTATGGATTAGAGTCGTCCAACTAACAGTTTTGGTAACTTTCAAAATCTATAAAGAAACATAGTGCTTATACAAAACCCTCAGCAGTGTTCTAGGGAAAGGAAGCCAATTAATTACTAACTTTGCATTAATTAGCTACACAACTTTTCACAAATACCTTGAAATCTTTCAGAAAACAAAGGCTCCTATACCCATTGTTCTTTTGTATATAGTCTTTTGTTTCAATGGGCGGAAGGGATCAAGAGGTCAGATTCCCAACCAGTTCATTTAGGAAACTGCATCTCTGAAAGAACAGGAAAAGGGTTTTCAAGCACAGTCTCTGGAAGATATATATCTTTCATTTAATCGCATCCTTCATACTAGGTCACTTTCATCTTTATCTGTGTCTCAAACGGATGGACTTTTCTTCTCCATAACTGAGTATCATTAGTTATTCCCAATGATAGCTGGGCGTTGGTGGCCTTTAATGTCAGCACTCCAGAGGCAGAGGCAGGCAAATCTCTGTGAGTTTGAGGCCAGCCTGGTACAAGAGCTAGTTCTAGAACAGGCTCCAAAGCTACAGAGAAACTTTGTTTCAGGAAAAAAATAATAATTCTCAATGCTTACAGGCAAGGTTGGTAGATATGGAAAATGAGATTCTGAAACAACTTAAGTAAAAAGCCTGGCAGTCTTGAATGCCTGGTAGACTCTAGAAATATTTAAACATAATAATAATCATATGATGAAAATAGAAAATATTTTCAGGCCATGTTTTAAGAATTGTATTGATATTCTGTTCCCTAATGTGCACAACACTCCTGTTTTATACCTGAGAAAATAAGGGACAGAGAGTTCAAGTAACTTGCCAACACTCACACAGCTACTAATTTGTCTTTGAATTCTGATCATTTTTACCTAATCATCATAATCACATTTTCCTTTGATAAAGCATTCAAATCTCTTCCCGCATGATCTTGTTCATAAACAAATATCAGGAATCTACCCTGTGTGACGCAAACTGCTCACTAGAAAGTGAGAAATCTCACTAACTGAATGTGTAGCTGAAGAGCTTTTCAAGGGTGCTAAAAATAAAAATAAGACCCTTCAGGATCTGTTATGAGAGCCAAAATCACCGACTTCTTTTAAACCCAAGTGTAAGGTTTTTTATTTTTATTGATTAAATTTGTTCTTTGATCATTTCCCACATGTACATAATGCATACTAACACTGTCACCGCCCATTTTCGCTCCCCTCCCTACTCCTTTATCTAGCTTCTTTACAGAGCCCTTTCACATGTTCATGTCTATTTGTTTGGTTTTGAATTGCACTGACTTTAACCAGGGCCCTCTGTGTGACTGTGGATTTGGAGGTATCTGTTGGAGGCTGGTAGACTCAGTGGTGGATACACAAATCAAAACAATAATAATACGTCTCCCAGTAACTACACACAGTCAACAGTTCAACGTTAAAGTGCAGGGGTGCTGCGAGTCACTCCCATCTCCATGATCGACTGTTGACAAAGACTACCTTATGTGTACCAATAAAGTTAACTGCAGTTGTTGTGAGTTTACAATTGCAGTGACTGTGTTGAGTCTAGAGGACGACATTTTGCAGCCCTTCACCCTCTCTCCTGGCTCCTGAACACTTCTACTTCTTTTTTTTGTTTGTTTGTTTTTTTTGGTTTTTTTCGAGACAGGGTTTCTCTGTGGTTTTGGAGCCTGTCCTGGAACTAGCTCTTGTACACCAGGCCGGTCTCGAACTCACAGAGATCCACCTGCCTCTGCCTCCCAAGTGCTGGGATTAAAGGCGTGCGCCACCACCGCCCGGCCACACTTCTACTTCTTTTGCAATGGTCTCAGAGATGTAGAGAAGGTGATGTAAATGTCTTATTTACAGTTAAAACAACAAAAATCATTTCTTCTCAGCATCTTGGGCAGCCATGATTCATGGCATTCACTGCCATCCAATATAAAAATGGTCTTCTCTGATTAGGTTTGAGAGTAGCCTTTGTCTTTGGCTATAAACATACATATATAGAAGGCCATCCGATGATGTTTCAATTTAGTTAAATCATGGTAATATGTTCCTCAGATCTGGCTTGTTAATTAGACTTCCACTAAAAGGCATGGGTTCTTTTCCATGGAGCAGGCCTCAAATCCAAGCAGAAAGCATTTGGGCGCCACTATAACATTTGTACCACTCTCATACAGATGGGCACATCTTGTCTGTTCAAGATGGGTTGGGGTTTTGATTCACAGCATTCAGAGCTGGGGAAGACCAATGATGCTTTTTCTCCTCCAGCCAGAGACTGAATTTGAAAGATGGTGGTGAGGAGAGGGGTGGAGAAGGTGGGGGTGGAGAAGGTGGGGATGTGTGGGAGAAATCTGGAGGGTTACCTAACAATACAAATAAATAGCTTTGCCAATCGAAACTCAAGTAATCTAAAATTATGTTTAATAGAAATATGAAGTAAATTTGAGTATAAGTTATATATTGGAAAACTCAGAACAACCACAAAAAATGCAACAAAAAAATCACTAAAGTCACAAATGAAAACAGTACACTAGAAAGTAGCCCCTTAGAACAATGAGAGAAATATAGGACAAAATAGTTATAAGAATTATATTATATAGTTATATATATTATAAAATGCCATGCAAAAATATAATGATATTAACAATAACATTAAATAAAATTGAGTACAAAATCAAACCAAGTATACAGATTGTGAGGCTTTAGGTATAGCTCAGTAGTACAAGACTTGTCTAGCAAGCAAACAAAGACCTTGGTTCAATTCTTAACACTTGGGCAAAATATAAATAACATGCTTGTAATCCCAGCACTCAAGAGGCTGAGGAGGGAGAATTGCTATACATTTGAGGTCATCTTGATGTAAATAGTGAATTACAGGTTACCTAAATTATAGCGTAAGATCTTATCTTATCACAAAATGACTAAAAGAGACCTACCTAGACGCCAGCTATAAAGTACATACTTTAGATTCAAAAAAAGCAAGAAAATAAGCAAATAAATTGAAAGTAAAAAGACAGGGAAAAAGACATATCTTAAAATATGATGCCAAAAATGAGCTAGAATCTATATATTTGCATTAGGAAAATAAACTTTAAAATAAACAAATAAGCATTAAACATAAATGGATACTTTATGATAAATTATTTGTACATATAAATAGGGAAAAATATAAGGCAGCAGTTTATATATGTGAAGGGATAAGTAGAGAATTCAACAATATTGAATAAGTACTTTACCACTTTTAAAAATGGAGAATGATGACTCAAGAAATTAAGAAATTTCTAGAATATTAAACAGTATTAAACAACTAGATCTAATATATATGTGTAAAACATAACACAAAACAAAAGCAGAAATTACACATTCTTTTCAAGTGCACATTAATTATATTACAGGTAGATCGCATGCTTAGGTCAAAGTAGAACTTTAAAATCGTGAACAATGTTGATAATCCCAGGATAATAAAATCAGAGATAATAAACAAAAAAATTTGCAGAATTAAAAATGTGAAAAATAAATAATTTTTCTGATTATCAGTGTATCAAAGAAGAAATCATCATAGAAAATATTTTAAATTAATAAACATTAAAATATATAAAAATGTTAATAATGCAGCAAAAACTTCTCTGGGGGAAATGTATATCTGAAAATAATGTAGTAGACAGTAATAAAAAACTAAAAAAGAAATGGTGGCTAGTGTATGCCACTGCCTTTAATCCCAGCACTTGGGAGGCAGAGGCAGGCGGATCTCTGTGAGTTCAAGACCAGCCTGGTCTACAAGAGCTAGTTCCAGAACAGGTTCCAAAGCTACAGAGAAACTCTATCTCAAAAACAAACAAACAAACAAACAAATAAAAACCTAAAAACATTCCTACCTTTTCACAATAATAAACAGATGACAGATGATTCACTGATAGATAGGTAGGGATAGATAAATATGGAGTACTCAAATTCAAAGAAACTACATGGAAAAAAATTAGGAATGATTATACATAAAGCAATAAAATATTTAGTAGAAGAAATGAAAAAATCATGTGTTATATAATATTATTTTAAGATGTGTTACATTTGTTTATTCTATGAAATATTTGCTTAATGATATAAAGATATGTTGCATTATTTTATGTTGTATTTGTTTAACTCTGTGAAGCTGCTTTAGTTTGTCTGTCTAAAACACCTGCTTGGTCTACTAAAGAACTGAATGACTAATAGCGAGACAGGAGAAAGGATAGGTGAGCCTGGCAGGCAGAGAGGATAAACAGGAGGAGGAATCTAGCAAGAGAGGTTCAAGAAGCAAGAAAAGAAGGGCCCAGACACCCAGTCACACAGTCAGACATGGAATAAGAAGGAAACAAAAGATATACTGGAATAGAGAAAAGTAAAATTCCAGAGGCAACAGATAGACAGGATAATTTAAGTTACGGAAAGCTGGCTAGGGGGGGATTTGGTTCTGCCTCAACTTGATATACCAGGCTTAGTTGACTCCCCATGGGAGACCTTAACCTCTCTGAAGAGTAGAAGGAGGGGAGAAGGGAGGTGGGGTGCAGGAGGAGAGGAGGGAGGGGGAAATGTGGTTGGTATGTAAAATGAATAAAAATTTAAAATAAAAGAAGACAAGCTAGCTAAAAATAAGCCAAGCTAAGGTCAGGCATTCATAAGAAGAAATAAACCTCTGGTGATGATATATTATGGAGCCAAGTGGTAGGCCCCCCAAAGAGTAAAGAACAAAGAGTAAAAAGAGTAAAAAACAACCGACAATAATCATGAAACTAAAAGTTATTTCTTTTACTCAATCAACAAAAATTGACAAACTTTGTGCTAGATAAAATCAGAGGTAAAAGAGTAAACATAGCTATTGTGCTTAAAAATAAATGTATTATAAAGGAATGTTACAAATAATTGTATATCAACAAATTTGAAACCTAAAGAAAAATTCTTTAGAATCACACAACCTACCAAAATTAGAGATAAATGGAAAATATATAGATAATCAAAAAAGGTTTTTAAATTAGTGTTTTAATGATTGAAATAAAAATGTTAAGGAACAAATGTCTGTGCTAGTAGATTTCCTAGTCATTTAAGGAATAATTAAAATCAATCCTCACATACTTACTTAAAATACAAGAGGGAGTCGCCTTGCCTAGCCTTAATACAAGGGGAGTTGCTTAAGTTTTACCACAACTTGAGATGTCATGTGTTATTGTACCCCTTTCTGTACAGACACAGAGGAAGAATGGAATGAGGGTGGGAACAGAGGTGGGTAGGGAGGATGGATTGGGAGGAAAGGAAGAGAAACTGTAGCTGAGATGTAAAACAAATAAATTTATTTTAAAAATACAAGAAGAAGGAACATTCAATTCCCTCTGTATGGCTGCTGTTTTGTTTCCTCAATATCAAAACAGATATCAAGAATGCTGTTTATCATCACTTGTGAATATGGCATGGGATTTCTTAAAAATGTTGAGAAATAGGAACTGAAGGGATGGCTCAGTGGTTAAGAGCAATGATTGCTCTCCCAGAGGACTCAGTTTCAATTCCCAGCACTCACATGGCCTCTCTCAACCATCTATAACTCTAGTTCCAAGGGACCTAAACCCTCTTCTGGCCTCTGCAGGCATTGCATGCACATGGTGCACAAATACGCTTAATACAAATAACCATGCACTGAAAAATAAATATTTTTACAGTATCAGGAATATAATATTAAATACATTATAAACATAATATATTTAAATATAATATAAATATATTGTTTTAAATATACAATATTATGTTTTATGACCAAGTGAGGTTTCTATTGGAATGTAAAATTGTTCAGCATATGAAAAATCAAAATAATTCATTATATTTGCAGAATAAAGAACAAACTATATGATAGCCTCAGTAACACAGCAAAATAATTGACACAATCCAATAGCCATTTAAGACCACAACACTAAACAGATTAAGTATAGAACAGAAACTCAATATGTTGAATGGCATCTTTAAAAAAAATCCAGAGCTTACGTCATACTCAATAATGACAGACTGAATACAGTCTCCCCAAAATCGACAAGAGTGAATGTCTATTTTAAGTATTTTATTCAATATAGTACTACAAAAATAGAACAATTAGGCAGCAAAAAGAAATAAGTATCTTCAACCTAGGAAAAGAAGGAGCAAAGTACTCAAATAGCACAAACTTTTATTTAAAGGCATTGGAGAATCACAAAACAACTATTATGTGAATAAACAAGACCACATGGTTTCAAGATATAAGATTGTAATGAGCAATCTATAAGTGAAATCAAGAAAACAATTACATTTACAATAGCAAAATTCTAAAGTAAATAATTGGGGGCTCAGCAGGTAAAAGTTAACTGTCCTCTGTCTTACACAGAACCCAAGTTTAATTTCCAGCACCCACGTGGGCAGTTAACAATTACCTGTAACTCCACCTCCAAGGAAAATCTATGCTTCTGGTCTCTGTGAGCAGCCACACTCAGGTAAACATACTCTCAAATGTCCTTGTGTGCTCACTCACACACACACACAAATGAAAAGAAAATCTTTTTTATAAATGAAAATAATTAGGAAGAAATAAATATATAAATGCAGCTGAGCTTGATGGTGCATGCTTTTAATCACAGCATTCAAGAGGCAGAGGCAGGCGGAACTCTATGAGCTATACAGTCCAGCATGGTCTACAGAGCTAGTTCCAGGCCAGCCAGGGCTACACAAAGAAACCCTGTCTCTAACAAACAAACAAACAAACAAACAAACAAAAAGGTAAACACAAGATTTGTGCATCAAAAACTAGAAAGTAGGCCGGGCGGTGGTGGCACACACCTTTAATCCCAGCACTTGGGAGGCAGAGGCAGGCGGATCTCTGTGAGTTAGAGACCAGCCTGGTCTACAAGAGCTAGTTCCAGGACAGCCTCCAAAACCACAGAGAAACCCTGTCTCGAAAAACCAAAAAAAAAAAAAAAAAAAAAAAAAAAAAAAAAAAAAAAAAAAAAAACCTAGAAAGTATTGTTAAAAGATTTATAAGACTAGCTAAATAACAGAAAATGGATTGGATAAGTTCATTATATGTTCAGGGCATCAGTAGTACTCAAACTGATTCACAAATTTAAGTGATTTTGCAACTGAATTTCTAGCTGGCTTCTTTGCAAAAAATTACCAGCTAAAATTTGTGTGGAAAATGCAAGAGACCATTTAAATAGCCAAAATAATCTTCACAGAAAGAAAAAGAAAACTGACTTACTCCTAACCAATGTAAAAACTAACCATAATTTTATAGCAACCAATAGTGTGGTGCTGGAATAAAGACAAATAGAAAAATTGACCAATCATACGGTTGAGAATCTGTAAATGAGCCTACGTGGCCAACCAAGCAGCATCATGGGTAGTGAAGAAGAACAGCTCTTCTAGAAACTGTATTAAACCTACTGAATACAAACATTCAGAAAAATAGTACTACTTACTTAACTCAATGTTGACTACCTAAAATTAAGAGCCGAAATTATGGAACTCTTAAAATAATCAAGCATAAACCTCCATAATTTGATGTCAGGCCAGCATTTCTTAAAGACATTATAAAACTTATAAAGTATAAAATGGAATAGTAAAAAGTGGAATGTTATCAAAATTAAAACTGCTGTCAACCAAACACAGCACCAAGAAAGGAAGGAGAAAGGCAACACTCTCAGGAGCCTAAGAACAATGGAGCTAACTGCACTATAAGCTAGAGGTAGAGACAATTCAAAGAGCTAGAACAAATAGAGAAAAAAGTAAAAAGACAACACATTGAATGAAAGCAAATATTTGCTAATTAGTGATTATTTGGCCCCATAGTATAGGACCAGAGTACAGAATATATTTTAAAAATATTGCAACTCAATAGATTTTTAAAAATGCAATTTTAGAAAAGAAATAATCGTAACTGGCTTTTACAGATGGGTGGACCAATGGCCATGTAAGATCTTGCAGTTGTGAAAAAAGTGCAAACAAGCCAAGAATGAGATACTGATTCCTACACCTTAGGATGGCTATCATCAAATGCCATGGGTAGGTGAGAAGTGCTTAAACTTAGAAAAACAAATTGGGCAATTAACTGATTAAAAGATCAAACCTATGTTTTTTCAACCATGTTATTTTAGTGTAATTAATCAACTTTATATCAACAGCTCCCATCTTAGTGGAATTTCAGAAATAATTACCTTCAAACAATGTATGCTTTATATTAAGGAATGCTTCTTTTGCTCCACATCTGAATTTGTATAGTGTAGTATATGAATTAGTGCACATTCAATCTTTCAATAAGACAAATAAATTTTCAAGCTTGTAAAAATTTACACATAGTTAATATATGTACAAGTAACTTCACTCCTTAAAATACATTCAAAGAAATGAAATGTGTACCTGTTCAAAAATGTATACACTAATGTTAATAACAGTGTCACTTATAATAACTTAAAATGGCAAAAGACAAATAAAAGCTCATGAATTAGTAAATAAAAACATAAAATGTGACATGTACATAAAATGTAATATCACTTAGTATCATAAAAAATAACGTACTGTCTATGCATGTGATGCAGAACACATCAGATGGGGGGAACGTGAGTCAAATAATTCCAAGATAACTCCAAATAAAAAATTCGAAAGGTGTTTTGTTTTGTTTTTTGTTTTTTAAATTAAAGGGGAACTCTGAGATCACAGCGAAGAAATAGGAATGAGGTCCGACAGCCAGGTGTGGCTTGCAAGGAGAACAGAGCAATCGTGGCGGACTACGGCTTTTTGGTACCCTAAGTCACGCCCCAACCTGGTCCAGCCTCTTAAAGGCCATTGGCTGAAGGAGGTTCCCCATCAGGCAGGATAGCACACACCTTTATTCCCGAACTCAGGAGGCAGAGACAGGTGGATCTCTGTGAGTTCAAGGCCAGCCTGATATACATAGCAAGTTACAGGACATCCAGGCTCTGTAGAGAGAACCTGTCCCCTCCCAAAATGAAGTACAGATAGGTCTATTAGACATGGAGACATTCTGCTAAGAAGATAGAGAGTAACAAAGGACCACAGATTGTCATATCACAGATATATGAAATGACTGCAATACATAAATCTCAAGAGAGAAAAAAAATAGTTTGCAGTTGTATAGGGCTATATTGGAAGGACAGAATGTGCAGTGACTACTACTGAGTTAAATTCACTGCAAGGTGTTACTATTTATAAATAGGGCTATTACAATAATTAAATTGCCCAGGGATATATGAAAAGCTGAATCATACTCTTTAAGTGGGCAAAATTTAATGATATATAAAATTGTATCTGAGTAAAAATTGTCAAAAATAGAAAAGGTTTAACTAAATGATCCCTAAAATCTAAAGGACTTTCAATTTTAGAGTTTGGCAGTGTTGTTTCCTGTCTATTTTGTTTGTGAAACATTCTACTGAATTTTTTTTAGTCAAAATAAAATGATCATTCAAAACTCCTTTACAGTTTCCATCTATAACTGCTACTAAATCTACTTGCCTCACTTCTGAGATAATCTCAATGTACAAGACTTAGTAGAAGAGGTTTTAAATGATAGAGGGATTTCAGTACTTGACTCTTTCCGACACATCTTTCCGACACATATGAAATCAAAGAGCTATACTACAATTTAAGACAGTGGGGAGTCCGGCTGAATGTATGGGGAACTTGAAAGAGGAGACTTTCCAGTCTTGAGGATGAAGAGACATTGATTTGATGAAAAAGCACCCCAGGCAGAGAAGAAATAACTGAACAAAAGTAAAGGCAGGAAAGGAATTCCCTGTAAGGACTATACAACATCCAGGATAACTTCAGTTACTATAAATATTGGAACACCATAAATTTTATTTCATTTTAAATATTCAATAATTTATATTCGCCATCTTTATCCTCCAACTTATTTGAATCAGTGAGGCTTTTTTTGTGTCTATTCATATTGTTTTGTCTCATAGTTTTTAAGCAAATCAGTTTTTATTGGCCTGTTGTGTAATAAAGTAATGCATATTTTTTGAAGTCAGAATTGATACAGTGCCTAAGGAGGTAGTCCAAAAGTAAGTGAGAAAACATTCTAAGCCTCTTCATGACATATATACATATAATATCAAAATATTCCTTAGAGGGTTTTTCATTTCAAGAGTTTTAAATTATTATGCTTCACAATTTAGAATGGTTTCAGGTTTACAGAAAATTTGAACAGAAAGTACAGAGTGTTCCCACATGCTACCTCCACCCACCAAACCCAATTTCTTTTATTACTAACATCTCACATTACTATGGTACATGTATTCCAAGTGATGAACTAATATTTAGCCATTATTATTAGCTAAAAGCCATAGTTTGTATTAGTGTTCACTTTTTGTATTATACAGGTCTGTGATCTCTGTAAATGCATAATGGCATATCTAACATTATAGTGTTATGCAGAACAGTTTCACACATTAGTTATTGCTTATGCTCCATCCCTTCTCCCCCACCACCTTCCTAAGCCCTTGACAGTCACAGATACTTTCATTGGCTTTGTATTTCATCTTTGCTAAAATGTTATGTTGTTGGGATTATTCAATATGTAGAGTCACACTGATGCTGTCACCTAACAACTTTCATCTAAGATTCCTTATTTTTTTTTGTTAATTTTAGGTTTATTTAAGTTACCACATGAGTGTTTTGTTTACATGTATATATGTGTACCACCTGCATGTCCAGTTCCAAAGGAGTCAGAAGAGAACTTGAATACTCTAAAATGGAAGACATGGATAGTTGTGAGTCACAATTCGAATGGAGGAAAACAAACCCAGGTCCTTTGCAAAAGCAGCAAATGCCCTTAACCACTGAACCATCTCTCCAGCCCCCTCCTTCATGTCTTTAGTGACTATTTCTATACCTGTCAAATAGATATCTCATTGTTTACTTATTTACTAGTGAAAAACATCTTAGTCATCTTCAAATTTAGGAGCAATGAAAAAGTTTGTTATACACACCATGGGCAAGTGCTTCAATGTAAATTCGCAATTGACTTTGGTAAATGTGTGAGTCTGCTGTATACTATGGTTAAGTTGTCTAACTTCTCTTGGCCATTCATTGTTAATTTTGTATCTAATTAGTGACTAAAAAGCATGTATTAGTTATTTTTGTCATTGCTGAGACCAAATATTTTCAGGGAAGAATTATTTATTTTAACTTATGGTTCCAGAGGCTTTACTCCATCATCATTTGGCCTTATACTCTTGGTCAGATTGTGACAGTCAGAGAGCTTCTTCACTTCATTGTGGAGAGAAAGCAGAAAAAGGTTATATAGTCCCAAGGGATATGCCTCTGATGACCTACTTTCCTCAAATAGGCCCCACCTCAATAGTGCCACCATATTATTATCTATTCAGAGAATTAGTACATCATGTGTATTGTTGCTGTGCTTGTTCAGCTCTTGTTAGGCAGTTATGTTGGTAAGACTTCATGGATGTAGCTTCTGACAGTCCTAGAAAGCACAATTTCACAGCAGATTCCCTGATCTTCTGACTCTTACAATATGTCCACTCCCTTTTTCAGAATGTTTACTGATCTTTATTGTAGAAACTGTTTTGTAAATGTGGCTACTGGGACTGGACTCTACAAGTCTGCATTTTGATTGGTTGTGGTTTTCTATACTGGTCTCTGTCTGTTGCAAAGAGATGTTTTCTTGAAGATGAGTGAGGACTACACTTATCTGTGGGCATAAGATTAAATATTTAGAATGTAGCTAGGGATTATGCTGGTTTAGTAAAATAGTAATTGTAGAATCTCCTCCAGGATCCATAATGTCACTAGCCCTGGGTAGTTGATTAGATCTAGTATGAGGCATAATTTTCCTCTTGTTAAGCCAATCTTAAGTACAATTAGAGAGCTGTTGGTTACCACCAAGGTATGTATGCCACTACTACAATTTAGGGTTATTATTCCATGCTTGTCGTTGTTATGTTTCACAAACATTATAGTTGTGTAGGACTGTTGGTACCTTTCCTCCTTTGAAAACTTACATGTTGCCTTCTTATACCATGAAAGTTAGTCCTGAGACAGTTCTCATGACAGTTTCAGCTCAGTCAGGGGTAATAAGTCCCTATGTCTGAAGTGTGTGGTGTCTTCAGAAATAGGGACTTACCTTCCACCTCTGGGGGGACAGCCAAGGGCAATTATAACAGCCTGTAATGTTTTGGGAGTCTCTAGGACAACGCTGACCAACAACTCAAAATAGCACTTCTCAAGCCTGGTATTAGAGGTTTTTTATGCATACAGTCTCTGGATCTTGTTGGTCCATATGGGAAATTTTCATTTAAATTATTTAATATTTATATTTATAGACAGGCATATATTATAAGATTTTAAAAGGAAGACCGTAAGCTAAAAGAAGCAATAGGCAAATAGGTGTGTCGGGTAATTAAAGACAGAAACTAATTTATAGATAGAACTTGTGGGTACTCAAAAAGAGAGGGCAGTGGAGCAGTTATAAGTGATAACCATAGTTTTTCTACTTACTTGCTGTTTGGCCTTAAGCAAATGTCTTATCAATCCATGCTTTATTTTTCCCATACATTCATCGAATGATAATTAGTTCTGATTCATAATTTGTGAAATATTATAGATAAATGTCTGAGAAGATTGACTGCCACATAATAAATATTTTATAAATGCTAAACGTGACTTTGTTAATTGCCAAGGCAGCTTGTTTGACCCCAAAGATTCATTAACTTGATATCTTCCATTCTGGGCCATGCCCCATTCTCCTTTTTGTGCAAACTAATTTACTATAACCTTATTCCACATTGTTACTTATTTTTTTAATATTTTGCTTAAATACTGTCTTTTTGGCTTGTTACATTTCAGACTCATGGCATACAGTAGTTAATAGTAGTATGTCACTGAGATAGTAATTTCAGCTCTGTTATAATTCCATTTCCTTTTTCATTAGATAAAATGATAATGATAATTATAGAACCTATGCCATAAACTGTTGCAAGGACTGAATGAGCTATGATTTTACAGCATGTGATACATAAGCATTGGCTGCCATTATTGTGTCAATTCTCAAAGCATCCTTTTAAAATTCTATTCCTACTACTAACTGATTTGGAGGGATGAAATGACCTGTGAATCTCAGTCTACAAATGATTAGCAAGGCTGAAGAAACTTCCAAAGCAGTTAGTGGGAGAAAGAAGAAAAAAAGATACTTTGAAAATTGGCATAAGAACAATAACAAATATATGTTGATTACAAGAAAATATATTCAACTGGAGCTGGAGATAATCATATTTGACAAATTAGATTAATTCCCAAAATACAAATATCTGTGTTTTCTATACACTTGCTAGATTTTATGCAGATACATAAAACAATATGTATGCATATGACACGAGAGTAGATATCAAACTGCCTAGGTAACTGATGTGAAATAGAAAGAAAACCAAAAGAAAGGCACAGGGCATGGGGGGAGAATATGTGCAATGTACAATAAAAACTTGTAAGAAAAAAATTAAATACATGTGATTTGGTGAGTATGGTTGGAATTGAGTTTTCTTCTTTAGGTATCACACATTAATGATCATAAGTTATGTCCAAAATGTGAGGCTGAAGAAAACAAAATATGATCAGTGGAACTTCATGGGTAAGAAACATATTTCCTTTAAAAACAAAAAAGATTTATTATCTGTACAGTATTCTGCCTGCAGGCCAGAAGAGGGCACAAGACCTCATTATACATGGTTGTAAGCCACCATATGGTGACTGGGAATTGAACCCAGGACCTCTGGAAGAGCAGTCAGTTTCTTAACCACTGGACTATCTCTCCAGCCTGGCAAAGCTGCTCTTTTTTTTTTATTGATTTTTATTGAGCTCTACATTTTTTTCTGCTCCCCTCCCTGCTTCTTCCCTTCCCTTCAACCCTCTCCCAAGGTCCCCATGCTTCCAATTTACTCAGGATATCTTGCTTTTTTCTACTTCCCATGTTGAATAGATCAATGTATGTCTCTCTTAGGGTTCTCATTGCTGTCTAGGTTCTCTGAGATTATGATTTGTACACTGGTTTTCTTTGCTTTCTGTTTAAAAACCACTTATGAGTGAGTAATGTGATAATTGTCTCTCTAGGTCTGAATTACCTCACTCAATATGATGTTTTCTAGCTTCATCCATTTGCCTGCAAATCTCAAGATGTCATTATTTTTTCTGCTATGTAGTACTCCATTGTGTAAATGTACCATATTTTTCTTATCCATTCTTCGGTCAAGGGACATTTAGGTTGTTTCCAGGTTCTGACTATGACAAACAATGCTGCTATGAACATCCTTTAATATGAGCATCCTTTGATTATATACCCAAAAGTGGTATTGCTGGGTTTTGAGGAAGATTTTTTCCTAATTTTCTGAGAAATTGTGATACTGATATCCAAAGAGGTTATACCAGCTTGCACACATACCAGCAATACAGGAGTGTACCCTTTACCCATATCCTCTCCAGCATAAGTTGTCATCAGTGTTTTTGATATTGGCCATTCTTACAGGTGTAAGATGGAATCTCAGAGTTGTTTTGATTTGCATTTCTCTGATTACTAAAGATGTTGATCACTTCCTTAAGTATCTTTCAGCCTTTTTATATTCCTTTGTTGAGATTTCTCTGTTTGGGTCTGTACTCCATCTTTTATTGGGTTATTTATTCTTTTGATTACCAATGTCTTTTTTGTTTGTATATTTTTGAGATCAGGCCTCTGTCAGGGTTGGTGAAGATTTTTTTCCCATTCTGTAGGCTTTTGTTTGTCTTGTTGACCATGTCCTTTGCTTTACAGAAACTTTTCAGTTTCAGGAGGTCCCATTTATTCTTTTGTTTGTTTGTTTGTTTGTTTGTTTTGTTTTGTTTTTCGAGACAGGGTTTCTCTGTAGCTTTGGTGCCTCTCCCGGAACTAGCTCTTGTAGACCAGGCTGGCCTCGAACTCCCAGAGATCCGCCTGCCTCTGCCTCCTGAGTGCTGGGATTAAAGGCGTGCGCCACCACCGCCCAGCTAGGAGGTCCCATTTATTAATTGTTTCTCTAAGTGTCTGTGCTACTGAGGTTATATTTTGGAAGTGGTCTCCTGTGCCAATGCATTCAAGTGTACTTCCCACTTTCTTTTCTATGAGGTTCAGTGTGGTTGGTTTTATGTTGTGGTCTGTGATCCATTTGGTCTTGAGTTTTGTTTATGATGGCAAATAGGAATCTATTTTCATTCTTCTACATATTGCTATCCAGTTATGCCAGTACCATTTGTTGAATATGCTTTCTTTTTCCATTTGATAATTTTTGGTTCTTTGTCAAAAATCAGGTGTTCGAAGGTGTGTGGATTAATATCCAGGTTTTCAATTTGGTTCCATTGGTCCTCCTGTCTGTTTATATGCCAATATCAGACTGTCTTCAGTACTGTAGTAGAGTCTGAAGTCAGGGATTGTGATGCCTCCAGAAGATACTTTATTGTATAGGATTGTTTTGACTATCCTGGGTTTTTTGCTATTCCATATGAAGTTGAGTACCTTTCTTTTGAGGTCTGTGAAGAATTTTGCTGGTATTTTAATGGGCATTGAATTGAATCTGTAAATTGCTTTTGGTAAGATTGCAATTTTTACTATGTTAATTCTACCTACCCAAGAGCATGGGAGATCTTTCCACTTTCTGGTGTCTTCTTCAATTTTTTTCTTCAAAGATTTAAAGTTCTTGTCATACAGGTCTTCCATTTGTTAGGTTAGAGTTACTCCAAGATATTTTATGCTATTTGTGGCTATTGTGAAGGGTGATGGTTCTCTGATTTCTTTCTCAACCCATTTATCATCTGTGTAAAGGAGGGCTACTCACTTTCTGAGTTAATCTTGTATCCTGCTGCATTACTGAAGGTGTTTATGAGTTGGAGAAGTTCCTTGATAGAATTTTTGGGGTCACTTATGTAAATTATCATATCGTCAGCAAATAGTGAGAGTTTGACTTCTTTTCTGGTTTGTATCCCCTTAATCTCCTTTTGTTATCTTATTGCTCTAGCTAGGATCTCAGGAACTATATTGAATAGATATGGAGAGAGTGGACAATTTTGTCTTGTTCCTGATTTCAATGGTATCACTTTGAGTTTCTCTCCATTTAGTTTGATGTTAGCTGTTGGCTTGCTGTATATTGCCTTTATTATGTTTAGGTAGGAAGCACATTTCTTTTACGTGCGAGTAGGCAAATGCTGTAAATATATAAGTCATTTGCATAGAGTTCTCAAGAGACGCTGTTGTTGATGATAATGAACTATATATGTGTTTAATTCACACCTACGCACATACATGCACACACACACATGATTGAGTATGAATGAGAATCAGACTTTCCCCTGGAATTATGTTTCAAACGAAAGTCTACAACTTTGAATTTTCACAGCTAGCTCTCTATAAGAGAGTTAATTTCAACCTCCTGTCTTTTCTATGATCTCCAACTCAGGCCCCATAGCTTAGAAAACTGAAGAACGGAGATTAGGCACATAACCAGTATTATACACTAAATTATTGAGTATGCTCAGTTATGTTTGAATTACTGCTGCACAATTTAACTCAATGCTTAATCCACATTTTTTTAAAAACCATTTTCTGCACATGTCAAACCATATTTTCCATGTAATGTTGGCAGTCCTAAATCCATATTAAAATACTTAATCCCATTTCATTATTGTTCACATGTTGGCAACCACTACGACATTAAAGATAATATTAAATTTAACATAATTAGTATGTGAAAGCAAATAAGACTCAAATAATATCCCAAATAATATAATAGACGTTTTATTTATCAAAACCTTCTGGTCCATCTAACATCTTTCCACATATCACACCCTTGCCAATTCTAATGCATAAACCAGTTTCTTCTACTTTCTACTTCTTAATAGCTAGATTGACAAATATCCATATTACTTGAAAGGAATAAAACATACTGTACAACCATCAAAGACTCAGGGAACATCAAAGAAGAGTGGGAGCAAAGAATTTAAGAAGTGGGTAACTTCAAAGGCCCACTCCCAGCTGAGGAGCTATTGGCAGTTGATAGACACTGAGGAAAGGGTGGATAGTCACTTTTCTTTGGGGATGTGGCCATTGGCAAATTGTTCATGCCCCAGTGGATTGTCCTACTCTTATTTACACATAGTCAGCACTAACTAGACTCTGAATAATAATAATAATAGATAATAATAATAAATTAACAATAACAATAATCAGGGCACAAAGTAGGGACAGATGAGTTGGTGGGTTCCAGGGGTAGTTAAAGGGTCTCTGCTTCTGCAGTACTGGGATTGTAGGCAGCTACTGTGCCTACCCTCACAATTTGGCCACAAGAGCTTTATCCTATGAGCCATCTCTCTAGTCTGAGGGATAATTTATTGATCAACTTGTTTTTTAAAGCAGCATGAAAATTTTCTAAGTTTCGTGAGTTTTCAGTTATTGGACCATATAACCCAGTAACTTAAACTGTACACAAAGAACAAATAGTCATTTGTAGTCTAGAACATGATTGTACCTGTACTACAAGGACCTAGATGAGGTACTATGAGAGGACACTAAAGGAAAAAAAATAGAAATGAAAGAAGGTTCAACTCAAAAGAAGAAATTCAAGGTAAGGAATGGGAGGAATTTTTTTCCTGTTTTTTTGAGACAGGGTTTCTCTGTAGCTTTGGAGCTTGTCCTGAAAGTATCTATTGTAGACTAGGCTCACCTCGAATTTACAGAGATCTGCCTGCCTCTGCCTCCTGAGTGTTGGGATTAAAGACATGTGCCACTACCACCTGGCTTGAAAAAATAATAATATTAGATACTTTTCAGGACCTCCTCTCATTTTTATATGATGTTCTCATTGTTAGGGTTAAAATTAAATGGGATAAAAGGTATTTTTTCCTCTAATGAATAGTACTGAATGATTTAAGAAATTCTTTGATAAATCAGTTGATTGCTTACAGTATACTTTTAGTGGTCACATAGGTTTTCTACAATACCCTACATTCATAAGTATGTCTTCCCAATTATTCTTGAAAATACTCCTCTCCATGCTCTTTGGCAGCACATATACTAAAACTGGAATGATAGAAAAATATTATAACTCCTGCACAATGATGGCATGCAAATTCATGATGTGCCCCATACATATAGTATTTTATCTTGTTATTTATATTTTTAAATGAATGAATAGATGAATGAATACACAAAAACCTGGCCACTAGGTTCAACTGAACTGTCATACCTGCCAGAAGAGGTATGTCAATTTTCTTCAATAGGTTGATACTGGGTATATCAACCACTCCAGGGCAGGCCTCACATTCACGAGTAATTGAACAGCATATAAAGGACCCCAGAGTGTTTTGGTGTGTGTGCCTTTATTTGGCCGTAATTATTGGGATTTGGAGAGAAGTGTGTTGTTTTATTGTGTTTTCTTGGTTTAGGGGGTTGTGTCGTTATATTGGATATTTGTTTGTATTTTGAGAAAGAACTTAAAGTTGGATAGGTAGCAATAAGGGGAGGATCTAACTACTAAGAGGACATGGAGGAGGTGAGGAATATGACCAAAATATATTTAAATTTACAATTGTTTTAATAATAAAAAATACTCCGCTCTTTTCACACATTTAATGACCAACTCAGGGTATTCACTGTATTTTTTCCCAGCAACCTATTAATCAGAGAGTCTACTCCAAAGTTTATCCCTTGTCACTGTTGCCAGAGTGACCCTTTTGAGGGACATATTGTAACATGTAATTCTAGTGCTCAGGATCTTTCCTCAACTCCCTCAGGATCTTTTAATGGCTCCCCATGTCTCCAATAAAACATCCAAACTTTTTCTGTATTTTTCTTTTTAATTGAAAATTTTTATACAATATATTCTGATCACAATTATCCCTCTTCCTATTCCTCCCACCTTCCTACACAGCCAACTCTATGTTCTTTCTCCTCTTTTTAGAGAATAAACACCTAAACTTTTTAACCTTCTTGTTCAAATCCTCCAAAGCTCCATTAATGCAATTAATCCTTTCTGCTATGAACTTTTTCATTTATATATGTATACTCCATGAAATTCTTAAATATCCAATTCCTTTATTCATGATAGAAAAACTGTGTATTCCCAATCTTCAGATCTGGAATCTACACCGAAGTCTATATAAAAAAAAATAAACGAATTTACCAACAAGAAGTATGGCAAACAATAAGTGGTTCAATTCATGGTACTTGAATCTTGGTAGCAAGTTATTGTATAAACTTTCATCTAAAGACACAATGCAAATTAAATGTGTATAAATAATAGCCTAATCTGAAAGAGCTGATCGGTGAATCAAGAGCTGTAAATATACATTTGCCTCAAAACATCAAGAAATAGTTTCTTTAAAAAGATTGTGAAACTCAAAGAAATTTCTCTAGTACATTCTGTTCAGAGACAAAGAAGAAAAATTGGAAAACACTTAACTCTTTGAGTGTATTTGTTCTACTTTTTTCCATTATTTCTCCTAGGGGCTGTTACCTTTTTAATTTTGTTAGCTCAAGCATCCTGAACCTGAAAATCTCAAACCCAAAGTGACCCAAGATCTAAAATGTTCTTAGTGTCAGCATAATCTCACAGGTGAAAAATGTCACCCTTCACCTCATGTGATGAGCTTCATACACAGCTTTGGTAACTATAAATATTGCATAAAATGACCTTCAGGCTAAGTCATTAAGACATACATAAAACATAAATGAATTTCATGCTGAGGACTCTCACCCTCCAGATATGTGTACGTAAATATTCCACCCTCCAAAAGAAAATACCAAATCTGAAACACTAATATTTCAGATAAAGAATACAATTGCTTTTATTCCTCCTAAGAACTTAACTTTTTGAAGAACAGGAGAGATGATTTTAATCTTAAATTATGCATGACTTGGTTTCTTGTCAAGAAAAATTTTCATAAAATAAGTTTAACTGTGTAGAAGCTGAACACATTGGTGCATGCTTCATTGCCTATTTGGTAACTTTAGCCTTGTACTGAGATTCCAAGGCAAATTCTCATCAATTTAACAAATTTATGGTTAGAAGGCCCAGAAATAAATGAGATAGCTCTACTTCACAAAACAGCAGATTCCTACTTGGAAAAACAGATAGACGTGACTGTATACTCTACCTTTGGTGACAAGCTATATCATTAATTGGGAGAAGAAAGGTGGGAGATGAAACCATTTTGGAGGGGAAAATAAGTTTTGGCATGCTTACAGAACACTCAGGTGGATAATTTTGGTGTGTACATGGATAATCTGGGGATAAGGAAGAATTCAGGAGTGAAGATGCAGATTATTTAGCTATGTTCTTAAACAATACATTTAGCTAGGTGCAGTGCACATGCCTTTAATTTAATCATTTGTGAGGTAGAGGCAGGTGGATCTCTGTGAATTCAAGGACAGCCTGCTCTACACAGTGAGTTCCAGGACAGTCAAAGCTATATGGAAAGACTTTGTCCCAAAAGTGAATGAATGAATGAATGAATGGATAAACAAAAAATAAATAAATAAAAGACTCCTTAAAACAAAGGGGCAAACTTATCACTCAAGAGAACAGGTAGACTAGAGTGAGACAGGAAGGTGAAGGCAGTTTTCTGAGAGATACCCACAGAAGAGGAAGGCAGAATAACAGGAGCAATAGAAAGAAAAAGGCATATCTAACTGAATACCACTGATTCAACATAAGCATCCAATTTGATTCTACTCTGAAAACACATTGATGCAATATTGTAATATTTTCATAATCATAAATCCACAAAAGCAAAGACAACAAGGGAAGTGACAACTAAATCTGAGAAACTGCAGAGTAGGTATCTTCCTGGTAACGAATTTCACAGCTGCAAGCATTGAGCAAGATTGTTTCTGAAAAACAAAGAAGATGGGGAAAAATGTAGAGGGATGACGGATTTTTCTGACTCTTTGTGGAAAGCCTAATCAAATCAGGAAGCCTGTAGGTTGAGTAGTAAATTGATGGTAAACAATTAGAGACATCTTTTACTAATTATGGCTTCAGTAAATCCAAATGCAAAAGAAATGGAACAAATAAAGGTTGAAGTGTAAAGAGAAGGAATAAAAAAATGGGTGTTTGTACAAAAATAGCTGATACTGGAACATATTTCGTAGCTGTGAGAAAAGACAAAATGTGAAAAACCACAATAGAGGGAGGAGAAGGTGAAAGATGAATGGTTACCAAGACCTTAGCTGAGAAGATGAGAGAGTACTCTTATCTTATGAAATAGTAAAAGAAATAGAAATGTAGCTCATCTGCTTAAAGTGAAGAAGCTAGAACTGGGAGCCTGAGAAAAGAAATGAAGGTTTGGAACAGCTGCTGTGGGAAATGCTAGCAGGAGCCAGCTATGGATGAGAAAAGGATTAAGGATAAGAGTTAAGGGTCCAGCTGAGGTTGAAAAGCATGCATTTGTAGTGGAGCCAATGAGCATGGATATGCAATTTTCCCCAGATAGGTCTTCAGCAGCCTGGGAACAGGAACAGGCAAAGTGGACCACTGAAGTGAGCCAGAACTGGGCAGGGATTGCCAAAGCTGTGATATGGAAAGTGAAGGAGTCAAAGGAATGGAAAATGCTTGTGAGTGTTGCTGAAATGGAGTCCAGAATAGGGAGGAAGGGAGAAGACAGGATGTGGCTGCTGGCCTAAGAGATTAAGTAAGAGAGAAAGGAATGGAGCTCTAAGGAAAAATAATTTGATTGATCACAAGGCCATTGCTTGATGCTTCAAATATAAATTCAGGTGACCATTACCTCTGTCACCAAACGCTGAACATTTTTGGATAGTTAGCTGTTGGTTTTCCAGACAAGTGCAGCGCTAATAAGGTTTACACGACTGCTTTCTACCATAAGTTATTTCGCGGCAGTTTTCCCATTGTTTTAAGGTATTTCTTGAAACTAATCTTGGCGAATTCAGCCTGGGTGGGGGAAGGGGCTGAGACACAATGAGGGGAAGTATGTATTTAATAATTTCCTTTTGTGTATGGCTCTGGGTCTGGCTCTGCCTCAAAGACCCTTTACTGTAAGGAACACAAAGAACATTTGGAAGCTATCAAGTTGCCGAGGGTCCCAAAGTGCAGCCCGCCCTGAAAAGAAATCTCGGCTAATCTCCTTTCCAGGCCTCCTCTAGAGGGCAGCTGCTTCCCTCCTCAGTTTGGGAGCCTGCAACTTCTCATCCACATAGCTGTTCACCATGTGTAGGCTGTGATTTTACAACAGTAGAGAGGGGAAGATAGGGTGGAAATGTTTATTGAACAGAAAATTTAAGGCCTGCCAATCTCCAACCCATAGAGGCCCCTTCCAGACCTCTGGATCATATCACAAGGAAAACTTTGTATTGAATCCCGCAAAGCTACGATGGATTCAAACGTATTTGCATTAGTAATAATTACCCTGTCTACCAAAAAGAACATATGCAATTTCTGTGACCCCAAGTTATGGATAAATGTCCCATGGTTCCTGATTCTAGTTCCTTGTTATTAAGTGGTTTAAAATGATAAATGTTTCTGGGGTGGGTGGTGGAGGTTTTAATGATTTTAAGATTCCTAACTTTAGTTTATGGCAACATAGTATTTAATAGCTACACCTTCTGTTTTCAGCAACAATTTATGCCACAGAAGCTGCAGCATAATTGGGGTTTGTCACATGGATCCCATTCTTCTTCAGTGTTGGAAAACAAGAATTTACCAGAACTCTGCAAACAAATAGATTATCTGGCTAATGTTTCCTACTTATCAAATGACGACCCCCCACACACAGATATTAATATATCAGTTCTCACTAGAAAACTCTGCTCTGATTTTATGCCCCAAAGCATAAAATTTCTGAATGCTTCTCCCCATTTTTAGCCATCAATTTTGTAATTTGATCATATTTATCTAATTAGAAAATAAGTTCAAGGCAAGGTTTTCAAAGGGAACAAACATTAGAATTCTGCAAAACAGCTGTTCAAGAAATAAGCACTCTAACTACAATTTGTTCATCTTTTTGTTGGAGATGCAAAGAGCTGATTTTGATACTAATATGTGAGTTTTGTCGACAGAAGTACGAGGGGGTACATTTTAGGAGAATGGACCTATTATAGAATATATATTGTCTAGGTATTTTAGAGAATCTATAATTTAAATGTCAGAAGTGTGACTATGAGTCTACATTAAAGTGGTGCTAAGTCCACTTTTTTTTGATTTTTGTTTTTGATTTTTGTTTTTTGAGACAGGATTTCCTCTGTAGCTTTGGAGCCTGTCCTGGAACTAGCTCTTGTAGACCAGGCTGGCCTCAAACTTACAGCCTCTGCCTCCTGAGTGCTGGGATTAAAGGTATGTGCCACCACCACCCAACTGCTATGTCCACTTTTAAACTAAACTATAGCAATCTTATTTAAAGCGAAGCCCTTTGACTCTCTCAATGGTAAAATTAAACTTCCTGAAAAAATGTTCTTTGAAGACTTATTAGACTACTCCATGGAAAGAGATATCAAGACTGTAGATCCCTAAGACTTCTGCTTAGTAAGTGGTTTCTTTATTAGTTCAAACTTATATACATCTTTCTAACTTTGCTCTCTCTTTACAGAAGAAACCATATAAAACAGTTTTCATGAAGCATGAATGTAGAATGCATATTCTCCTTTAAGTTTAAGGTACAAGGAAAATATGTGCTTTTATTATTCACCTCCCGCCGTCCCCCTCCTCCCCGGGATGGGGACTGTCCACAGCAGCTTTCATTTCACTTTGGACTCTTACATCCTGTTACTTCTTTCAGGTAAAGTTTGTGACCTTGGCATCTCTTTCCACAGCAGCGCCTTTGGTTTACGAGCTTTCATGCCTCAAAGTGCAGCACACTAAGAAGAAAAAGGTCTTTGAAAAGACTGACATAGAGAGGCTCTGGACCATAGAGAGGCCCATTCTAAGACGTGGTCATTAAAAAAATTCTCTCTTACCATAAACCAGAACATGCCAGCGGCTAGGAGCGGGGAGGGGGTTGGGGGGAAGAGGGAGAGAAGCTCTCCAGCTGCACTGTTTAGAATTGTAAAGAAAGAAAGACAACAGTCACTTTGAGATAAATATGTGCATGTCACAGCTTTTGTCAGGCTGACTTGGCAGCTCCAGAAAAGTTAAACAATTTGAATATGTTAGGAAGATTACAAGACTACTATATTTCAAAATGTTTATAGGTTAGTTTTGCAGCAAAAAAAAAAGAAAGAAAGAACAGCTTCATCTAATGGAACGAGGACATTTGCGGCAAAGGAAGCCAAGAAGTCTGGTTTGCAAGAATATTTGCAATAGGAAAAAGTACCCAAAAGACAGCCCTTGTTGTAGCAAAGCTGGAAACCTTTTCCGGGTGATTTAAAATGCTCTCCAGTGAACCATGGCCAATTTATGATTAAAAGCAGAAATAAAAACTGAAATAAAACTGCAAAGTGTCCTTTTGGTAGAGTTTTCTTTTTCAGAAATCTATAATAGGTCTGATTTATGTCTTATCCAGATCCAATATGCTGGTAAGTCACTGAAATTGTCTTTAAAGAGGCACTTTATTAAGGACTCAAGCCCTAACAATAAGGCCATGGTGAACTAGTATTCACAATAGCTGCCAGTCCAGCGGGCTATTTCAATACTTCGAAAGTGAAAAAAGAAGCATATCTTCACAATGGGCAACTCACTTCCTAGGCCAAATAGGTACTCCTGAACATGGTATGAAATCTACAAAGACTATCCTGACCCAAAATGTGTCCCCAGAGGTCTTATTTGTTGATTTCAAATTTTACCATAACAGCCTTTACTTGAGGCTCAGGATAGTGTTCCAATTATAATAACCTTGCAAGATAGCAGGCAAAGAACTCTAAGAAATATCGTGGGCTCATTAAGTGCTCCATGGGAGAGAAAAGAACTTTGACAATGATAATGGAAGACTAACAGTGTGCATGTATGATAAAACAGTGGGTGGTGGAAAAAAGAAATTCTCAGTTTGCAGTTGGTTCCCACTTAACAGGACATGGGAACTGAGAAGACTGAAGCAGGACACCATAAATACCATCATTCTGTAGGAAGATTTCCACCTTTAAACTTAAAACACATAGCTTTAGTCTCCTTCCTATAATAATTATGTGACTTTAGATATGTGTTCGCCCTTCCCTAGATTCAAATTTTTCCATCTATCTAAAGGGGACAGGGTAGACAGAAAACTAACCTTTCGAGTCCCAGACATTGAGCATTCCTCGAACCAGAAAATCAAGTATAGCAAACAACAAATGGGATATTTTACCATTTTGTACCGTGCCCAATTTAACTCCTGGGCGCCAAATAAACTTCCGTGAAGATATTACAGAAATAGTAAGAATTAATGGGAACCATTCCGAAGAGTAGCAACTTTCCCTGTCAAGGAATCATCCTTCTCTTCCCCTTGTGCCTCATGGTTTTGATTTCTAAAGACAACTAGTGGCTTAGTAAAACTTTTGGGTCAGTTTTCTCCATTTAATACAGCAAATACACAATGAACTTAGACCATATTTTTTCGATCTTTATTTTATTATATTTTGTTTTACTAAAGACCGAAAGTGTACCAAAACATCAAATACTTTTATTTTCCTAAGTGACTTTTCAAATATGTGTTGTAATAAAACAATAAAAACATGGAAGTGATCATAAGGCTGGTATGCTAAGTAAAAAGATAGGAAACACTTAGGGGCCAATGCATTTCTTCTTGCCAGTATGGGATTGCCTTCTATGGTTAGCCTTCAAAAAAGTTGCACAATCTATGTTGAAATGCCCTAAATTATGCTGTCACATCCCCTTAGAGACCTTGCCTTAGTTTAAAATAATTCACTAGCAAAGAAATATTTAACTCATATTAAGCCCACACTTCCCACTAGTTTTTATCCCATGCATTCTCATTAAACATCAAGTAATAGTCACTACCACTTGCTTGACAAAACCTTTCACAGCTGTGTGTCAAAGCATCACAATTGAATCCACTTTCTTTGTTCTGCATTCTTTCAGCTCATTAACCTTATGTTGACCATCTTGTTTGATTTGAATTTGTTTTGGCCCCTTCTTATTGGACAATAAAACATGTTTGGGCTTATTTGTTGTCATTAGCAGGTGGCTAGTTCCTGCTAATAACTATAGGGCGCTTTCAGCAAATATCTTCCCTCAAATTGAGCTGCATTTTAGTAGTCCAGTTTGCAAAAGAAAGGCACCCTATTTTTCAGAATGAAGACGGGAAGCTTTGGGTAGAATACAACTTTAAAATCTTGTTCCTATGCTCAAAGTATGTTATGTATTTGTATGAAAATATCTTTATGAAACTTGTCACCAAGTATAATGAATATATACCAGTTACAAATATTATTAAAGTTGTCTCATTTTGAAATCTTATTATCCTTTTAACACCATAATATCTTTGGCCTATTTAAAAAAAAACTTTACCTTAATTGTCTATTTATATGCGGTTATAACTAAATAACACACTAAGAATCGGTTTTAGAAATATTATTTTATGAAAATAAAAATATTTAAAAAAAGCATTTTATTTTTTTTTTTGCTATTCCTATTTTTTTTACTTATTTATTTATTTTTATTCTTTTTTAATTAAAATTTCCACCTGCTCCCCATTTCCCATTTCCCTCCCCTCCTCCCAAATATTGCCCTCCCCCCACTTCCCTCCCCCTATCCCCACTCCTCTTCTCCTCCCCCCAGTCCATTCCCCCTCCCTCTCGTTACTGAAGAGCAGTCCAAATTCCCTGCCCTGCGGGAAGACCAAGGTCCTTCTATCTACATCCAGAAAGGTGAGCGTCCAAACAGGCTAAGCTCCCACAAAGCCAGTTCATGTATTAGGATCGAAACCTAGTGCCATTGTCCTTGGCTTCTCATCAGTCTTCATTGACCGCCATGCTCAGAGAGTCCGGAATCAACCCATGCTTATTCAGTCCCAGACCAGCTGGCCTTGGTGGGCTCCCAATAAATCAGTTCCACTGTCACAGTGGGTGGGTGCATCCCTCGTGGTCCTGATTTTTTGCTCATGTTCTCCCTCCTTCTGCTCCTCATTTGGACCTTAAGAGCTCAGACCGTTGCTCCAAATTGAGACTCTGTCTCTACCTCGATCCATCGCCAGATGAAGGTTCTAAGGTGATATGCAAGATATTCATCAGTATAGGATAGGGTCATTTCAGGTTCCCTCTCCTTAGTTGCCCAAGGTACCAGCTGGGGACATTTTCCTGGACACCTGCGAACCCCTCAAGAGTCAAGTCTCTTGCCAACCCTAAGATGGCTCCATTAGATAGGATATATACTTCGCTGCTCCCGTATCCATCCTTCCTATATCCCAACCATCCCAATCCTCCGAGCTCCTCCCATCCTCCCCTTCTCATATTTCTCATCCCATTTCCCCTTTGCCCCATGCCACCTCACCCGCAAGTTCCCAGTTTTTGCCCTGGAATCTTGTCTACTTCCCCCTCTCCATGCGGATGACTATATGATTTTCTTTGGGTTCACTTTCTTATTTAGCTTCTATAGGATCACACATTATATGCTTAATGTCTTTTATTTTATGGTTAGAAACCAATTATGAGTGAGTACATCCCATGTTCCTCTTTTTGAGTCTGGGATACCTCACTCAGGATAGTGTTTTCTATTTCCATCCATTTGCACGCAAAATTCGAGAAGTCATTGTTTTTTACTGCTGAGTAGTACTCTAATATGTATATATTCCACACTTTCTTCATCCATTCCTCCATTGAAGGGCATCTAGGTTGTTTCCAGGTTTTGGCTATTACAAACAATGCTGCTATGAACATAGTTGAACAGATACTTTTGTCATTTGATGTGGCATCTCTTGGGTATATTCCCAATAGTGGTATTACTGGATCTTGGGGTAGGTTGATCCCAAATTTCCTGAGAAATCGCCACACTGATTTCCAAAGTGGTTGCACAAGTTTGCATTCCCACCAGCAATGAATGAGTGTGCCTCTTTCTCCACAACCTCTCCAGCAAAGGCTATCATTGGTGTTCTTGATTTTAGCCATTCTGACAGGTGTAAGATGGTATCTCAAAGTTGTTTTAATTTGCATTTCCCTTATCGCTAAGGAGGTTGAGCATGACCTTAGGTGTCTTTTGGCCATTTGAATTTCTTCTGTTGAGAATTCTCTGTTCAGATCAGTGCCCCATTTTTTTATTGGGTTCATTAGCATTTTAAAGTTTAGTTTCTTGAGTTCTTTATATATTAAAAAAAGCATTTTAAAATGATCCTTCCCAGTAGTAAACAGAATTCATCAGAAAACCATTCAGCAGGGAGTCAGGCTGTGTTTGCTCCAGTGATCCTCCTGGCATATTAGGGAAATAACCAATTTAAAATAGGAGATAATCCGAAAATAACAGCTATGTTGAGATTATTTTTGAAGTATATAAATAAGCATAGTTTTGAGCTTCTTGATGCTTAATGAAGATAAGTTTTTTGTCATGAAAGTCATAATCTTAATATGGTAAATGTCTCTTAAAGGATTACATATAGCTATAAGAAAATATAACAGCTGACTCAGTAGGAAATAATACATATTTGCCTATGGAGTGA
Source organism: Chionomys nivalis (assembly GCF_950005125.1). NCBI lineage: Eukaryota > Metazoa > Chordata > Mammalia > Rodentia > Cricetidae > Chionomys > Chionomys nivalis. Next base: position 76,487,971 of record NC_080112.1, on the reverse strand, counting down.
ATACAGAGGTGAATAAGTGACTGAGTGGTGTTATAGGGTAGATACTTAAGCTCAATGTTGAAAATATAAATATAGAAAAGTTGAGGATTTACTTACCACTATGAAGAAATCCCTGACAGAGGTAACTTAAGGGAGAAGGGGACGATTTTGACTTACTGTTTTTCAGAGATTGAGTCCATTATGGTGAAAGAGACAAGCAGAGGGGCTTAGTTCATAGCATCAGGCTTATAAAAATCATGCCAAGTGATAAAGCTGAGGCAAAGCCCAAACCTGTTTATACCCTTCAAGGTTTACCCTAGTACCTATCTTCACCAGTCAGGGCCCACATCCCGAAGTGTGAACAACATCTCCAAACAGTGACCACCAGTTAGGGACCAATCGTTCAAATGCATGATCCTGTGGCAGATATCCACATTAAAACCTGAACAGGGTAGTCATTTTTTTTTTTTTTTGTGATTTTTCGAGACAGGGTTTCTTTGTAGTTTGGAGCCTGTCCTGGAACTAGTTCTTGTAAACCAGGCTGGCCTTGAACTCACAGAGATCCACCTGCCTATGCCACCCCTGCCTGGCTCAGGGTAGTTCTTTCTAAAGAAAGAGAATTTCATGAGAAATGGTCAGAAAATATGTGGCACAAAGAGATTAGTAATCCAACCAAATTGGTTCCTGTTGTAACAGCAAAAGTGAATGATCCAGTCCCTTTCTTTCCTGCTTATCTCCTTCCTTCTTGTAAGGTTCAGCCATGAGCTTCTATATTCTTCAAAGTTTATAGTCTGGAAAACAAGGATGGCTCCTCTTTCTTCCCATTCTAGCCATTTCTTTGAAGCTAGAGTTATCTATGCAGTAAATCAAGCAAAACAAGCCATACAAAGTCAGAAGCAGTATTGTTTTCACATGTATTTATAGGAATCAGTCATTCTACATAGCTATGAAATATTTTTGCTTAATTTTATTTAAGTTGTATATTCTATTTCCTAAATGATTTTATTGAGTGACAATTGATAGATCCAAAATCATAAATGTTCAGCATATACAATTTAATTTATTTGAAATATGAATATACACATTTATATTATTCCACAGTTGAGATAATAGCCATAATCTCTTGTTATCAACTTTTCATGAATGAGCCATAGAATTTTCTTCTTCTCCAGTATATAATGTTATGTCCAGATCTGTGAAGCTCCCTAAAAACCAACAAGAAGACCGAGTTCTGTATCTAAAAGCAAAGAGTTTTTATACAGGTTTGCAAACTTGGTCTCTCCATATGTCCAACCTATTAGAATAATCAGAGAAACCTGAGCTCAAAGTTAGGTTTTTATAGTAGTAAAGGTAGGGGAGAGGGATTTCTAAATTTCAGGAGCCCTGATTGGCTGACATTTGTCTAGGGGTGTTCTGGTGAGTGTGTGCTGGCAGGTGATCCTATCTACAATGATTGGAACAATAGGAATTTCCTTTGGGTGGTCTGTTCTTGGATGGTGCTCAGATAATTTCAGTTTGTGGTCCTTCCTGCAGCCAGATATTGTTTCAGGGTAAACTACTGAGACTCAGGCCTCCATTAAACTTATCATGGCTGAGTCCTACACTGGCAGGTGATAATGGTTGGAAGTAAAGAACTTCCTTGGGTAATCTGTTCCTATTAAGCATATTATGGTTGGCTGAGTCCTACATATAAGATATAGTAACTGTGTATAAATTGCTAGAGTGACAAATTAGTCTGAGAAAAGTAAGTAATCATTTGCATTATCTTCCAACCATCTATTTATTCTTAGTTAGCTATTGTGTATAGCTTTTTCCTTCAGTTAGGGATACTGTATAAATTTGGGGAAAGGTGCTTCTTCCTCAAGCAAGAATAAGTAAGTCAATATATTATTATATAATATGAACAACCATGCTTAGTATGGAGTATGGAGAAGAGCAGCCCTAGATGATGAACATTTGGTACTATAATTTTTCTAGTTCATGTACCTCTTGGATAGGTGCTTTTAGTTCCTCCCCATGAACTTCAGATAAATTCTTAAATTTCGAATCATCATGAGAGGTTAGAATCAGACTCTAAAAATGGTAAAAAGTAAAGAAGGTGGTGACTTCTGAGGTGTCACAGTGATAAAGTACATTCACATTGTTTTGTCAACGAATATGGACTCTCCCAAACATATGTGACTAAATGTGCCAATTTGGTTCTGTAGAATGTTTCAAAACTTGCTTTGGAGGTATGGAATCTCTGTTTCCTGCCATTCACCCATATAAATTAATGTCTATATTGTGGAATTCCCCTACTTATGCTGTGAATACCATTGGTTAATAAAGGACTGCTTTGAGCCTATAGCATAGCAGGACAGAAAGAGCTAGGCAGGGAAAACTAAAGTCAATGCTGGGAGAAAGAAGGGTGGAGTCAGAGAGAAGCCATGTAGCCTTGCCAGAGCTGGACAGAACTTTACCCGGTAAGCCACTACCATGTGGCAATACATAGATTATTGGAGATGGGTTAAATTAATATGTAAGAGTTAGCCAATAAGAAGCTAGAACTAATGGGTCAAGCAGTGATTTAGATAATTTAAATAGTTTCTATGTGATTATTACAGGAGTCTGGGTATCGAGGAAATGAACAAGCAGCCCTTCTTATAACACTATATGATGTATATTAAGTTAAATTTTTAGATGTATTTTCAGTAAAGAAAAGTGATATTTCTCCTCATTTGCGGGTTACTAAGATTAGCCTGGAACTTTCTATCTAGGCTAATCCATGTTCCCAATAAGCTTCCTTTATTTTTCATTTTATCTAAATACAGTATATTCTTAGTAACTCAATTATAAACAGAAGCAATCGTTTATTTTACAAAAACCATACTACTTTAGTTTCTGTAATGCATTAACTTTTTTATTGATTTTATTGAGCTCTACATTTTTTTTTCTGCTCCCTTCACTTCCTCTCGCCTCTCTTTCAACCCTCTCCCAAAGTCCCCATGCTCCCAATTTACTCAGTATATCTTGTCTTTTTCTACTTTGCATATAGATTAGATCCATGTATGTCTCTTTTAGAGTTCTCATTGTTGTCTAGGTTCTCTGGGATTGTGATGGGTAGGCTGGTTTTCTTTGCTTTATGTTAAAAAACCACTTATGAGTGAGAACATGTGATAATTGTCTTTCTGGGTCTGGGTTACCTCACTCAGTATGATGTTTTCTAGCCCCATGCATTTGCCTGCAAATTTCAAGATGCCGTTAATTTTTTCTGCTATGTAGTACTCCATTGTGTAAATGTACCACATTTTCCTTATCCATTCCATGATTGAGGGGCATTTATGTTGGTTTCAGATTCTAGCTATGACAAATAATGCTGCTATGAATATAGCTGAGCACAGGTCCTTGTGATACGATTGAGCATCCTTTGGATATATACCCAAAAGTGGTATTCTGGGTCCTGATTCTACCTACGAAGAAATAAATTTAATATTTCTGTAATTAAAATTTTAATTTATATCATTATTTATTGAGCCTGTAAAGGATTTATTTGCCTCTTAATCAAGTGCTACTTAATACTTTATCACCTCTTTCACTCCAAATTCAAATAAACATCACACTTAAAAAATATGAAGTGTGATGTATAATTGGTTAGTACTCAGACTTGGACAGATATGGTAGGTCTCTCAATGTATTTTGAAACTACAAGAGTTGAGAGTCCAATGTGGCATATTTAGCACGCTGATTCATGGCAAGCATCCACACAGTTAGATATGACACATATAAACAACCTTGGAGTCCTCAGAGTGCAGTAAAAGGGCCATAAAAGCACCGATATTGTATTCAGTGATGAGATTTCAGCAGCAGCATTAAAAATACTTCAAGAAAAAAGTCATGTAAGTCCCATCTTTACTGATGACAGCTTAATAATTTTAAATTGAACTTCTCATGCAGCTCCCCAATAGGACACTGATAATTATCAAATTATGAAATATTTCATGCTAAATGGGTAAATGTTGTTCCACTTAGGAAGAAAGTATGTGATATTTTTTTAAATGGCAACTAATTTTCATTGTGAAATGAATATCCAGTCAATAACATATACACCTTTTTAATTGATATGTAATCCAGTTGAGCAACTTATCATTGTTTTCTTTTATGCATTGAATGGAAATTGTGCTCTATTAATTGGTCATCTTATTCCTCTGACTAATAGAAAAGTGAGACAGGTCTCAAAAATCAAAGGCCAAGGGATAACTTCAGGGTCAGAACATTATTAATTTATTTGTTCTTAATAAACATGGCCATGAGTTGTTGCCTAGAGAAATTGTCAAAATAGCCAAACAGTTACAAAATCCCAATGTTGTATTAAGGCCTGAAGAAAGCTCAATGGCTTTTGAACATCATAGAAAATGTATATTTTGTAAAATTACATAGGATATTTGAGCACTAAATGGTAATATACTATATTCAATGCCTAAGAATGGAAGCATTTGTAGAAAGAATTTGGTAAGCACTGCTCTGGAATTTTCTTTGTATAAAACTTTTTCCCCCTTTATATTGTCTTATATTCCCTTAATAATACTAATGATGATCAGTTTCAGAGACATTTTCTTTTACGCATTAGCCATATTCACCCTCATATTTTCCCTTTCTAATTCTCCCATCCCACTAGTCCCTTTTCTTTCCCCAAACAACTTTATTTCTGCTTTCATGTCATATATACACATAAATCTCATTTCGTGGGTTCAGATAAAATATATAATCCATAAAATGAGAGAAAACACTCACTATTGTCTTTCTCAGTTAGGCTTATTTCATTTAACATTATATTCAGTTACTCTACTTTCTAGGAAATGAAGTCATTTTATTCTTTGTGGCTGAATAAAATCCCATTTGTGTGTGTGTGAGCGCGTGCACATGTGTGCGTGTGTTTGTGTGTCACACTACCTATATCTAATTTTTCTTACAAGGGAAACATGGACTTCTCTAAGTGAAGGTATTGTGTGAAAACTGAAAGGGAGAATCTTCCTCCAGTTGACTTGAGGTTAAAGTAATTTAGTGTTACAAAATAAAGCTGAAATATTGCTAGACAAGCAATTTTAAAGGTAAAAGATTCGTTCTTATAGATAAACCACTTTTGAGAGACAAAACAAGCCCACCTATAATAAAATTTCTCAAGGAATTCCATGCAGAAGAAACATCCAGTCAAGGAACTTTTTTTTTTGGTTCTTTGAGACAGGATTTTCTCTGTGTAGCGGTCCTGGCTGTCTGGAATTCATTTTATAGACCAGCCTAGCCTCAAACTCATTGAGATCCACTTGCGTCTGCCTCCTGAGTGCTGGGATTAAAGGTGTGCACCTTTTATCCACCACCACCCAGCTTCATCGCAATTCTTAAGCTTCATAGAAATAAACATTCCCAAAGAACAAGTTTTTTGTCAATAAAATAATATTGGATCATTTTGTAAAATACCTAGGACAACAGAGTTATGTGTCTTCCAGTAACAGAAATGACTCCATTTGTATGAAGGGGTTAAAATTCAAAAACCTGATAATGATCTGAAATTCTGCAAGAATATAATGAATATGTAGAGAAAAGAGTCACATTAAAATATGCTTTGTTTAAAATTTCAGATATGTAATACCTTGAATTCTAACTTTAAAGAAAGTAGAGGTTGGAAATAATAATTCTACAACTTGTCTCAGTGGAGAATATGCTACAGGATCGGAACTCTAACTTGAATGATGTTTTGTTCAAGATGAAAAATTAATTTAAAAGCAAAAGCCCTAGTAGAAAGTACAAATTATTCAAATTGTGTATGTTTTACCTTTCTGACTTTAGAGACTTTCTGAAAGGGGTACCGAAGACATTTATCTAATTTGATAATTTTAGACATTTAGACATTAGTCTGGAAAATTAAGTTCTCCTTTAAGTTTTAGTGAAATTTAAAATTATTGAATATAAAATTAAATATATGCTTATTTTTTTAGGTCATCAGTAATAAAGCTTAGAATAGGAAGATTTATATTTTAGATCAGAACACCAGATATTATGCCTTCTCAAAAATTCTTATATAATTTCTTAAAATATTTGTGGGGACTCATTGAAATTTAGTTCTGGGATATTTGTATAATTAGGCCTTGTGGTTTATGTATAGTACAGCAATATATGTTTTTTGTTTTTTTCCTAAACATTGGCTATTCCTTTATGCCTGGGCAAGTGAGACAAATAACAAGCAACTCTTGAAAACTCAATGCTTTAAAGGGCTTTCAGAAGAGTTACACCAGCCCGAGAGATATGGAACAAGACAGGAAGGGTAATTGTGACATTTTCTGGAAAGTTTGACTCAGTTATACCGATAGATGCCTCATTCCTATGGAGTTTATGCTGTAGGTATGACGTTGAGTTTCTACCTAATCAAGAAAATCTTAAACTAAAACACTCTTTTGTGTCTCATTTCCCAGTCTTTACAGTGGGTTGTCAGTTTAGTTAGGTTAAATAATTGAGAAGTGAGTTATTAAATACTTTATTTTGGTAACCAGAGCCATTCACCTAACTTTAAGATTGTGCAAACTTACTATTTGAAATACTCTGCTAATTCATCTTTTTTCTAATATAAATTAAACGAATCCTAGTTAATATTGAAAATATAAAATTGTACATGTGCAATTTTTGATACATGTGCATATTGTAAAATGCTTAAATCAGCTTAGACATATTTATTTTCTCAAACCCAATTCTTCACGGTGAAAACTTTCAGAATCTTGTTAGCTCTTGAAATGCGGTAGTGCAACAGAACTTCTTGAACCTATTTAGCTTTTATTTTCTATGTTTTTGCACACAACCAGGATTTTTATTGATTCTTTGCGAATCTCACATCAAGCATCTCAATCCTGCCCACCTCCCAGTTCCTCTGCATTCACGCTTCTCCCTTGCAGCATCCCCCTAAGGAAAATTTGGAGGTATTTGCACAGCTGCTGCCAAGGGCCATGACTTCATCAGTAACCTTGATGCAGAAGAGGGGGTTTGTGTTGATGTCTGTGGCTTTTGTTACCACCGAGGGCCCTGGGAATGCCCTAAGTCTGGGCCACTACCTGATATCAGGGGATGTACCCCAATAGGGGCCATGTCAATCCCGGATCCCTGTGCCTCCACCCAAGACCATGGTGACTTCAGGCCCAGACTACTGTGGGGGGTCATGTTTGAGCCTACGGCCCTGCTGCAGCTGGTCTCTGAGTTGATACCCATGACTCCTGTTGCCACCAAGGGCCATGCAGAGGCCTTAAGTCTGGGCCGACACCTGAGGCCATGTTGAACTTAGAGGGTTGAGCTGCCACTGGGGCCATACAGGCCTGGGTGGCCTACACTGCCACCTGCGGCCATGGCTCATCTAGTCCCAAACTGTGGGTGTAGGCCATGCCTGGCTCCAAGGTCCTACTGTAGCGAGAGTCTGCGTTGATGCCGGTGATTCCTGTTACCTTCAAAGACTAAGTGGAATACTCAGGTCTGAGCAGCCACCTAGGGACATGTTGGTATTTGTGTCAATGCTGCCACTTGGGCCTTGTCGATCTGGGAAATCTGCAGTGACAACTAGGGCCACGATGGCTTCTGGCCTGGGCTGTTGGGAAGGACCGTGTCTGGGTTCGTGGTCCTACCACAGCCTGAATCTATGCTGATGTATTGTGGCCAGTGTTGCTGCCAAAGACCACACTGATTCCCAGGATCTGGGCCTCCGTCTGTGGTTGTCTTTGTGCCTGAGAGCTGTGCTGCTCCCAGATCCATATAGACCCGAGTAACATATGATGCCACCCAGAACAAGGGTGTCAAACGGGCCTAGGCTGCTGCCAGGGGCCATGTCTGTGTCTGTGGCTTTGCCGCAGCCATGATATGTGTTAATGTCCATTATCTCCTGTTACCACCAAAAGCAGTGAGGACAGGGCTGCAGAGAGTTGGCCCCGCCCCCATCGATTGTCCCACTCTGGAGAGAGGGCCCTGCACCTCCCCAGGGCAGTACAATAGAGCTGTCCCTGATGGCCATTACAGGTGAACTGGCCCTGAATGTGCAGAGTGAGGGAGCTAGCCCCATGGTGTGTCACACAATAACATGAGGGAGAGATGGTCCGGTTGCTCCTCACCCTTCACCCCTTGCCACCTACTTCAGGCTTTAGCTGGTCCCAGAGTCATGAAGGTGGGAAAGCTGGTCCTGCCCCTCAGCAGCTGCAGCACTCCCAAGAGCGGGCCCTGCAGCTAACATGAACAGCACAGTAGAGCTGACCCTATTGACAGAAGCGCAGGTTGGGGTGGGAGAGCTGGACCTGAGGCCATGAGAGTGGGAGCAGCAGGAGGTAGAGCAGGCCCTACATCTTTCCTGGTTTATATTTAGATGGAATGAACAGACATCCTGTTTAAATAAAGATCAGTGAACAAGAGAATGCCTGTGTAGTTTTATAAATTCGTTTTTGTTATTTTATATATATAAGTGGTTCTCCTGCATATATGTCTCTGTATGTGTACCCCTCATGTGTTCTTGATACCTGAGGAATAGAGAAAGGCAACACTTTTATTTTTTAGCACAGAGGATAGGAGACATTTATTGCAGAGCTTGGTACACACTCAAGGGATGAGAGTGGAAAATAGCCAAAGAGAGCTTTATCTTTTTTCTTCTTTTTAAAATTGTATTGATTTTTATTGAGCTCTACATTTTTCTCTGCTCCCCTCCCTGTCTCTTCCCTCCCCTTCAACCCTCTCCCAAGGTCCCCATGCTCCCAATTTACTCAGGAGATCTTGTCTTTTTCTACTTCCCATGTAGATTATATCCATGTATGTCTCGCTTACGGTCCTCATTGTTGTTTAGATTCTCTGGGATTGTGATTTGTAGGTTTTTTTTTTTGCTTTATGTTTAAAAACAACTTATAAGTGAGTACATGTGATAATTGTCTTTCTGTGTCTGGGTTACCTCACTCAAAATGATGTTTTTTAGCTCCATCCATTTGCCTGCAAATCTCAAGATGTCATTTTTTTATGCTGTGTAATACTTCATTGTATAAATGTACCACCTTTTCCTTATCCATTCTTCGGTCGAGGGGCATTTAAGTTGTTTCCAAGTTCTGGATATGACAAACAATGATGTTGTGAACATAGTTAAGCACATGTCCTTGTGGCACAATTGAGCATTGTAACATGAGGGCCTGCTTGTTGGGGTTTCTGTCCTGTCCAGTTCCCACAGCTGGTAACCCTCAAAGAAGTTACACAGAGGTCTACATAACTTATAAACTGATTGGCCCTTTAGCTCAGGCTTCGTATTGGCTTTTATAACTAATATTAGCCCATTACTATAGTACATGTTAGCTACATGGCTCAGTACCTTTTTCAGCGGGGCAGGTCACATCCTGCTTCTTTGGTGTCTGGACAGGACTGTGGAGGAAGCTTCCTTCTTCCGAGAATACTCCTGTTCTCATTGCCCCACCTCTACTTCCTGTATGGTTGTCCCACCTGGCTACTGGCCAATCAGCGTTTATTTAAAACATAATTGACAGAATACAGAATTGTCCAGTACCAGAGCATCTGTTGGATATATACCCAAAAGTGATATTACTGGTTCTTGAGAAAGGCTGTTTCCTAATTTTCGGAGAAATCACCACACTGTTATCCAAAGGGACTGTACCACCTTGCACTTCCACCAGAAGTCTTTCCTTTACCACACAACCTCTCCAGCATAAGTTGTCATCAGTGTTTTGTTTTTGGCCATTCCTAGAGGTGTAAGATGGATTCTCAGAGTTGTTTTGATATGTATTTCTCTTATGATTAAGGATGTTGAGCATTTCCTATCACCATGCACAAAACTCAAGTCCAAATGGATCAAAGACCTCAACATACAGTCAGTCACACTGAACCTCATAGAAAGAGAAAGTGGGAAGTACACTTGAACACATTGGCACTGGTAACTCCAGGAGCACAGACTCTGAGAGAAATGATTTATAAATGGGACCTCCTGAAACTGACAAAACGACAGCGTACAGAATGGGAAAAGATCTTCACCAACCTCACATCAGAATAAGGTCTGATCTCAAAAATATACAAATAACTCACAAAATTGGTCATCAAAAGAACAAATAATCCAATAAAAAATGGAGTACAGACCTAAACAGAGAATTCTTGACAGAGGAATCTAAAAGTGCTGAAAGCAACACTGTTTTTTATCAGTAGTATGTTTTGCTTGTTGATTTTGTATTTTACAATTTTGCTGAATTATTTTATTAGGTCTAATAATTTTTGTGGGTTTTCTATGTATGAGATCATGCCTTCAGAAAACACTAATAATCTGACTTTTCCAATTTGGATGCTATTTGTTTCTCTCAAGTGATTGCTCTACATAAGATTTTTAGCACTATGTAGACAATAGTGGTAAAAGTGAGAAATTTTATCTCATTCCAGATTTTAAAGAGAAAGTTTTCAATTATTACCCTTTCAATATAAAGTTAGTTAATGGCTCATTATACACGGCCTTTATTGTGTTGCGGTATGGTCTTTGTCAGCCTAATTTTTAAACACTGCTATCACAAAAGAATGTTGAATGTTATTGAGTTCTTTTTCTGTATCAATTGAGATGGCCTTAGGGGTTTTGTCCTTCCTACTGTTGGTATGGTATTTTACGATTAATGATTAGTGTATGTTTGATCAATCTTACATCCTTGGGATGAATCTCTCTGAAACATTGTAAATAATCATTTAAATGTGATATTCGATTCTAGTTGTTAGCGTTTTGTTGAGGAGTTTGTATCTATTCATAAAAGATATTGACCTGTACTTGTTCTTGTTGTTGCGGCCTTGTCTTGCCTTGATACTAGTTATGCTGACTTTGAGATACAAGTATAGGAATTCATGTTTAACACATTAAGAGGATTAGGGACCCTCAAAACCTCTGGGCCATGGTGCTGGATATGGCAAGGAACTGTAGCCTGCCCATTGACCTGGCACACTGCCAGCTGCAGTCCTGGAAGCTGCATGCTAGACCTGCTCTGCTGTCAGACGAAGTTTGGTGTTTTAGAGAACATGAAAGCTGCCATCGAATTTTTCTTTGTCAGGAGAGATAACTGAAGTCAATGAAGCACTTTCAGAAAACCTGGGACTCAACAAATCCTGTTACAAAGATGGTTGGCTGATCAAGATAACAGTGGTCCTTCAGAGCTGAATGAACTAATAAGTGAAGACGCAAAAAGAAGAACGTGAAATTCATTGAGCAGTGAACATGGTGCTCCCCCCCTAAAAAAACAGTGCAAAATTACTTGCTGTAGCAAGGTTATCTTAAATTAGTGGTGGATAGTAGACTTGGAAAAACTCTTAGCAATGCTGATAGAAAAGGAACTATTTTTTTGAACCAGGATGTTCCCCAAATTCCTACTGGGCGCAGTTAAGCACAAAGTGTGTGTGTGTGTGTGTGTGTGTGTGTGTGTGTGTGTGTGTGTGTGTCCCTACATTAGGTGTTTAGAGTAGGAACTAAACTCTGAAGTTCCAAATTCATGAAATTATCTATGGTGAAAAGAGATTATGAAGCAGGGTGTGATAATACACCACCCCTGAATCTCAGGGCTCAATAATTGGATATCTGTGAGTTCCAGGCCTGGCAAAGTTCCATGGTGAGATCATACCTAAAAAAATAATTGTTATACAAATTTCATATTTTTAGGATAATAATGTGAGTCTCACATAATATTGTAACTCATTCATGTACATCCCTGGATTTAGGTCAAAACACTTAGTGCATCTTCCCACTAGAAAAACCAGAAAGCACAGAAAATTGTATAGTCAGATGAACGACAGCACTGCCTTAATTTTCCCATGTACAGCATTGGCTGCTGTGAAGCAGCAGCTTTGCAGCACAGTGAGAAACAAAACATCAATCTTCTTTGTCTTCAAGAGACAGAAGCTGGGTGGTAGTGGCACACACCTTTCAACCCAATGCTCGGGAGGCAGGGACAGGTGGGTCTTTGTGACCTTGGTCTACAGAGTGAGTTCAAGGACAGCAAGGGCTTCGAGAAACCCTGTCTCAAAAGAATAAAAGACAAGACAAAATAGTGAAAAAATACTTAAAAAGACATATAAAACAAGTGAGAGAGAGAGAATTGGGCCTCTTTCTTGAACATTTTCAAAAGTCATTTTAATTCGCTTTGAGTGTGTCTCTTGCATGCTCCTTTTATTTTTCTAAATTTTACAGAACAACATAGTCTACTGGCACTTCGACTGAAGTATATGGATCATATCTTTAGTATTATCCCTTGCTTGTGCATATTTATAATACGATCAAATATTTCTTCTAAATGCATTTAATATCACATCAGACAGTGTTAGGATAGTAACAGAGTGCTATCTTTAATCATCAAACATTCATGAAATTCAGGAGAGGAAAAGCTTTTTATATGATCAATATTTTAATTTCTCTTCATGTTTTTCTTAATATTTCAAAGTTCCTTCTTTTTAATTTTAAAATTTTATCACATGTATAATAAATTTTGGTCAGTTCTAATTCCCAAGTACCCTTTCATATATTCCTCTCTTGTATACTGACACCTTTTCGTACAAACAAGTCTCCCTCCAACTTTGATATCCTTTTGTGACCCACTAATTTTAATTAGTGTTGCTTTCATGAACATGAATGAAGGGTAATTTTACTGAAGTATAGGCAACTTCCCTGTTGCATCACTACTGGAGAAACTGACACCTCCTCCTCAAACAATCAGGTGGCAGCCTGGATCATAAATTATTTCTCTGGACCAAACCCCAACATAAACTATCCCTCTTGACTGGCATGGAGGTGTGGGAATAAAGACACAACTCACCCAGCTGGTACCCTGGGCAACTAAGGAGAGGGAACCTGAAATGACCCTATCCTATACTGATGAATATCTTGCATATCACCTTAGAACCTTCATCTGGCGATGGATCGAGGTAGAGACAGAGTCTCAATTTGGAGCAACGGTCTGAGCTCTTAAGGTCCAAATGAGGAGCAGAAGGTGGGAGAACATGAGCAAAAAATCAGGACCACGAGGGATGCACCCACCCACTGTGACAGTGGAACTGATTTATTGGGAGCCCACCAAGGCCAGCTGGTCTGGGACTGAATAAGCATGGGTTGATTCCGGACTCTCTGAGCATGGCGGTCAATGAAGACTGATGAGAAGCCAAGGACAATGGCACTAGGTTTCGATCCTAATACATGAACTGGCTTTGTGGGAGCTTAGCCTGTTTGGACGCTCACCTTTCTGGATGTAGATAGAAGGACCTTGGTCTTCCCGCAGGGCAGGGAATTTGGACTGCTCTTCAGTATCGAGAGGGAGGGGGAATGGAGTGGGGGGAGGAGAAGAGGAGTGGGGATAGGGGGAGGGAAGTGGGGGGAGGGCAATATTTGGGAGGAGGGGAGGGAAATGGGAAATGGGGAGCAGCTGGAAATTTTAATTAAAAAAGAATAAAAATAAAAATAAAATAAAAAAAAAAAAAGACACAACTCACATGGCTTTATTGGGAGGGAGATTTTTAGAGATTCCCTCCCAATCATTAACTGCCAATAGTCCCTCTGAGCAAGGTGGGAGTCTCAAAAGCTCCTCCCCCATCTATGATGAAATGTTGATGGACCCATTGTTGCACAAATCTTATGCTGGTAAGTACAGTTTTAGTGAGTTCATCAGTGTAAGACCCATGCCATGTTCAAGCCACAATAACAACCTGCCAAAAAGATGTGTCATAGTGCAATAGTGGCATGACTATTATGGGGGAAACTTACCACTTTCAGATTAGATTTGAAGCCTGCTTCACAGAAGGGATTTCATGTCTATTACTGTAAACCTTAATAAGAACCTGCCATTATGGAGAGCATAAGCAAACTGTAAGGATAATCTACTACTGTTGCTTAAGTAGGCATAGTAGCAAAGTTCCTTTTAAATAATTAGGTTTATGACTATAGATTAATGTTGCTCTGAGTCTTCTTTTTGCAGTAGACAGTGATTAATGTAGATATCTATGCCTGTCAAAGTGTGTATAGCTCAATAAAAACAATAAAATAGAATATATTATGAGAACTCAGAATAAAAGCACTTGGAAAATCAAAAAAAAAAAAAGAGAGAGAAAGAACATGTGATTGTTGAGTCTTCTGCCCTAAGCAGGACACTTTTATCATCCTCTCCAAGGTTCAAAGAGTATCTCAGAAGACAGAGCAGAAATAAGACACAGAGGACATTGTCTTTCTGTATAGTTTTCCTTCATCCCAAAATGTCATGATCTCCCTTCATCATTGAAGAATATTTCAGCTGACTGTGTTTGTCAGTTTATAATTTTTCCTTTAGAATATAAAAAATATTTTTGATAAATCCATTGTCATTTTAAAGGCTTCTTATACTTCTTTTACATTGCTTCCAGAGCTTTTTGTTTTTGAAGGAATATAACAGAAGCACATTTTCCTACCTTTTTATAAAAGGATTAGATTTTGAAATGGCAATTCTACCAAAAGCAATCTATAGATTCAATGCAATCCCCATCAAAATCCCATCAAAATTCTTCACAGCCCTTGAGAAGACAATAATCAACTTTATATGGAAAAACAAAAAACCCAGGATAGCCAAAACAATCTTATACAATAAAGGAACTTCTGGAGGCATTACCATCCCTGACTTCAAACTCTATTACAGAGCTACAGTATTGAAAACAGCTTGGTATTGGCATAAAAACAGAGAAGTCGACCAATGGAATTGAATAGAAGACCCGGACTTTAACCCACAAACATATGAACACCTGATTTTCGATAAAGGAGCTAAAAGTATACAATGGAAAAAAGAGAGCATCTTCAACAAATTGTGCTGGTAAAACTGGATGTCAATCTGTAGAAGAATGAAAATAGATCCATGTCTAACACCATGCACAAAACTTAAGTCCAAATGGATTAAAGACCTCAATATCAGTCTGAACACACTGAACCTGATAGAAGAGAAAGTGGGAAGTACTCTACAACACATGGGCACAGGAGAACACTTCCTACGTATAACCTCAGCAGCACAGACATTAAGGGCCTCATTGAATAAATGGGACCTCCTGAGACTGAGAAGCTTCTGTAAAGCAAAGGACACTGTCACTAAGACAGAAAGGCAGCCCACTGACTGGGAGAAGATCTTCACCAACCCTGCAACAGACAAAGGTCTGATCTCCAAAATATATAAATAACTCAAGAAACTAGACCGTAAAAGGCTAATCAACCCAATTATAAAATGGGGCAAGGAGTTGAACAGAGAAATCTCAACAGAAGAAGTTCAAATGGCCAAAAGACACTTAAGGTCATGCTCAACTTCCTTAGCAATCAGGGAAATGCAGATCAAGACAACTTTAAGATACCATCTTACACCTGTCAGAATGGCTAAAATCAAAAACACCAATGATAGCCTTTGCTGGAGAGGTTGTGGAGAAAGGGGTACACTCATCCATTGCTGGTGGGAATGCAAACTTGTGCAACCACTTTGGAAAGCAGTGTGGCAGTTTCTCAGGAAATTCGGGATCAGCCTACCCCTGGACCCAGCAATACCACTCTTGGGAATATACCCAAGAGATGCCCTATCATACAACAAAAGTATATGCTCAACTATGTTCATAGCAGCATTGTTTGTAATAGCCAGAACCTGGAAACAACCGAGATGCCCTTCAATGGAAGAATGGATGAAGAAAGTATGGAATATATACATATCACAGTACTACTCAGCAGTAAAAAACAATGACTTCTTGAATTTTGCATGCAAATGGACAGAAATAGAAAAGACTATCCTGAGTGAGGTAAGCCAGACCCAAAAAGAGGAACATGGGATGTACTCACTCATATTTGGTTTCTAGCTATAAATAAAGGACATTGAGCCTATAATTGATGATCCTAGAGAAGCTAAATAAGAAGGTGAACCCAAAGAAAAACATATAGCCATCCTCCTGGATATTAACCTTCATCAGGCAATGAAAGGAGACAGAGACAGAGTCCCACATTGGAGCACCAGACTACAACCCCAAGGTCCAAATGAGGAGCAGAAGGAGAGAGAGCACGAGCAAGGAACTCAGGGCCATGAGGGGTACACCCACATACTGTGACAATTCGGATGTCCTTTCGGGAACTCACCAAGGCCAGCTGGACTGTGTCTGAAAAAGCATGGGGTAATACCGGACTCACTGAACATAGCGAACAATGAGGACTGCTGAGAAGTCAAGAACAATGGCACTGGGTTTTGATCCTACTGCACATACTGGCTTTGTGGGAGCCTAGGCTGTTTGCATGTTCACCTTAATAGACCTGGAAGGAGGTGGGAGGTTCTTGGACTCCCCACAGGGCAGGGAACCCTGACTGCTCTTAGGGCTGATGAGAGAGGGGGAGTTGATTGGGGGAGGGATATGGGAGGCGGTGGCGGGAAAGAGACAGAAATCTTTAATAAATAAATTAATTAATTAAAAAAAAGAAAAATAGAAGAGTCTAGGAAAGCACTAAATCCAAATTTTTACTTTGACATTTGTAATTTTAGAACGTTTTTGTTTTGTTAAGGAGTTTTTATAGGGAAAAGTTGTATTTTGGTGGTTTGGTAATTTTATAAATTTCTTAATAATAGGCATCATATAACAATTTTTTCGTCTGACTACAAATTTTTTTGTTTTTAGTTTTCACAAGTTTAATTATGTCATCTCCTGACATGGATTTCTTTTGGTTCTCCTTTTTGGAACATGGCCAACTTACTAAATATTGAGTTTTATGTTTTTCTCCAAGTATAGGAAGTTCTCAGCCACTGTTTCTTAGATCCTCTTTCAACTCTAGGCTTTCCTCTCCTCACCTTTAACTCTGTGACTCTGATAATAGCAATGTTGACTACATGGTTATCCTACAGCTGCCTATGAGTTATTTTCATAATTCCAGTACATTTTCTTCCTGTATAGCTTGAGTAATTTCTAATGTTCTGCCTTTCAGCAAATTCTCCTGACTCCTGCATTGTGCTTTCAAGTCCACTTGTTTAAATTATTTCAATTAGGGCTGGAGAGATGGCTCAGTGGTTAAGAGCACCGTCTACCCTTCCAGAGGTCTGAGTTCAATTCCCAGCAACCACATGGTGGCTCCAAACCATCTGTAATGAGATCTGGCGTATGGGTATTAATGGAGGCAGAAAGTTGTATACATAACAAATAAATAAATCTTTAAATTATTTCAGTTATAATATTTTTCAATTCTAATATTTTTATTTTATTCTTTTTATATAACATTTTATTGATGCTTGAGGAATTTTGTGTAATGTATTTTGATCATATTCATCCTCCACTCTTTCACTCAATTTTCTCCATATCTATCTTCCTTCCTATCCCACTCCATTTTTTCTCCTTTTAAAAATTTATTTAATAGTGTCCTTTGAAACATATTTAAGGATGTTCTGATCCTCTGGCTCTTACAATCTTTCCTCCCCTCCTCTGTTATGTTCCTCAGCATTAGGTGTAGAAGTTGTGCTGTATATGTAACATTTTTATTTTATTCTTATTTATATATACTATTTTCTTTTTTTAATTATTTTTATTCTTTTTTAATTAAAATTTCCACCTGTCCCCGTTCCCCATTTCCCTCCCTCTCCTCCCAAATATTGCCCCTCCCCTCACTCCCCTTTCCCTATCCCCACTCCTCTTCTCCTCCCCCCACTCCTGCCACGTGTGGGAGCAACAGCCTAGACTCTGCAAGTGGTCTCACTAATCCTGCATAAAAAAACAGTTTTGTCTCCAAGACAGAGTTTCTCTATATAACAGTCCTGGGTGTCCTAGAACTTGCTTTGTAAACCAGGCTGGCCTCAAACTCACAGAGATTTACCTGCAACTGCCTCCGGATGAGAGCTGGGATTAAAGGGGTGCACCAACATTGCCTGTAAAGTCTTGGACTTTTATGATATCACAAGCACTAGGGATCCTCATCACAAGGTCACAAGTAGATAAATCTAAGCACCATATCGGGTTTAAAATGAAGTTGCTCTTGCTTCATTTGGTGTTTTCTGTTTGTTTGTTTGCTTGTTTTTTGTTGTTTTTTGTGATGTTCGGTGAAAGTTGGAGGAATATTGTTTTAAATTGTCCTGCCTTAAGAAAGTCTCCGTTTGAGTCTGCCTAGGACCATACTAGGCCCTTTGCATGTGGGTGACAGTTGTAAGGCTTGGTCTGTTGGTGGAGCTCCTGGAAGTAGGACCAATATTTATCCTTAGTGCATGAACTGACATTTTGGAATCCATTCCCTATGGAGGAATACCTTGTTCAGCCTAGATACAGGGGGGAGAAGCTTGGTGCTGCCATGACTTGATATGCCAGACTTTGTTGATTTCCTGTGGAAGGCCTTACCCTTTCTAAGAGTGGATAGGGAATGGGGTGGAGGGAAGGTGAGGAGGGAAACAGGAAAAGAGGAGGGAGGGGAAACTGCAGTTGATATGTAAAGTGAAAAAAAAAACTTAAATAAAAATTTTTTAAAAAGAGTCTCCATTTGCTGGTCCTTGGCTAAAGAAAGAAAAATTTGTTGTAGCCTTCCTTTTTATCTGTCCTTATTGTCACTCCTAATGCTCTTGTTACTACAAGTCTGGCATAAATGAGACCAAAATCAATCAGGGAAGCCACTACCACATACTTTCTAAAGTCCCTAGCCAGTCTGCTGTCTTCTCTTCACCTTTCAAAGTCTTCTTATGTTTGAATTATATATTATGGCTAAAGCTTTGTTTTTAAGAAGGAGTACAGAAGAAAGTATCTTCTAAAAGGATATCATTTTAATAAGAAAGTCAGTGAAAGTACTAAATCCAAACTTTTAATTTGATGCTTGTGTTTTTCATTGTTGTTAATTTTTAAAGAGGCTTTTTATAAGGGAAAGTTGTATGTTCATGGTTTGGTAACCTTACAGATTTCTTAATATTTTTCCACATAGCTTTTCATGTCTTAAGTGTCTAAAATCTGAATTAAATTACAATTGTGTGATTTTTTTTTTTTTTTTTTTTTTTTTTTTTGGTTTTTCGAGACAGGGTTTCTCTGTGGCTTTGGAGCCTGTCCTGGAACTAGCTCTGTAGACCAGGCTGGTCTCGAACTCACAGAGATCCGCCTGTCTCTGCCTCCCGAGTGCTGGGATTAAAGGCGTGCGCCACCATCGCCCGGCACAATTGTGTGATTTTATTTAAAACTTTGGGTGATTGTTTCAATAATAGTATAAATAGATTATCATAAATGGAAAAAAAATAAATATTTATTTTCATGGAATATATTTTTTAGTGATTTAAACTCATCCTGCTTTTCTCATAGTCTCTCATGGTTTAAAGCACTGGAAATGAATATGTGTATAAATACATATGTATATATATATTGATAATTATGTTAAGAAATGCTATGTCTGAGTTTTTCACTCTTCTTTGTCAATATTTTCTGTGCATATAGTTTCATTCAACTGTTGTTCATATTCAGGAAACATTTGATATCCATTCTTGATTACCATTCTAGCTTTCAAAATGTTGTTTAACTTTCCTTGTCTTTCATAACGAACATATGGCTTTGCTTAAGACAAGCTGGAGTTTCACATTAAGTATGTCTTGAATGTATATGGGACATGTCTGCTATCTGCCAAGGTAACTAATTTCTGCTGCCCACGGTCATTTGGTTTTCCATGTACAGATTTTCCAACTGCTTGTTTCCAACTTTTAGTGATGGTTTCATTTTTGCCAACAAAAAATTACCCCTTGTTTAGGTGAACATCCTGTCCAATGACATAGGAATAGGGTGAGAAGTTGGCTCTGTCACCTCATAGATTAAATATTTCTTTAAAGAACTTTAGCTAGCATTTTCCAACACCAGTGCTACAAATGGCAAACTAGTACCCTGCAAGATGTGAATCTCAAACCTCTAGATGTACATATACAACTCTAACTAGGTTAACTGTGCCATGGACCCCTTTTAGATGTTCTCTGGGAATTCCAGTATAAAGTACATGCACAACTCTCCCCCCACACACACCTCGCACACATTTTTTACTAGGAACTTTTGTGCTTAACAGTAACCTAACTTTTCACTCGAATTCCTACTTCCTTTACCCAGTGAGCACATAGTGTCAATGAAATGGAAAATAGTTTCTCCTTATGAAAACATCAAAGATTCCTGACTACAGCAAGATTCAAACAAAATCTATTAAATACTTTTATAAAGAAATGGGCTCTGACCAAGCAATGAGTTCTTATATGAGCCTACAGGTCACACCATTGGGATAAGTGATTACACTGACTACATTCTAAACAATATACTTCCAGCTATAATTGAAAGACTCCTATGGTTTCCCATAAAACAATGATACAATCAGGAACTCTTATTCAGTCACTGAAGCTAACTGCTCACCAATGACAGAAATAAAAGAAATATTACTATCATGTTATAAGCAGCATGCCCCAAGATGCTGGCCCAAGAGTTCTCACTTTAAACAACTAATACAGACAAGAGCTGCCGGGGATACTCTGCTATCATTTGAAAGAAAGAAAATGAAAGAGTGTTAGATAAATTAAGTAGAGAAAGACAAGAAAAGAAAAAATTTTGGTGACACAAATTTATTTGAATTCAGAAAAAAGAAAAGCACAAAATTCTAAAAAGGAAAAGACAAAAGAAATAGAAATGAACCTGGACTTGCATAGTTGGAAAAGAACACAGGATATAGGAGTACTTACTGTTCTCTCTAAAGGGCTCTGTGAACTACAATCTTCCATTTTTCCTAATAAGTGAAAATGTCATGTTGGAACATGACACAAAATAATTTAACTAATATGGTACATAATATTCGTTTCCAAGATATTTTATATATTTTTATTTATTTGTTGACAGATTCTTTGAGACAGATTATTTTTATCCCAATTTTAGAGGTGGAGAAACTCAAAGGGAGGCTGAGCAATTTGTCCAAAGTCACACAGTAAACAAATGGTAAAACCATGATGTCAAGTCAGGCAATTTTACTGTAGTTTCTCTTCCATTCTTATCCAGCCAAGTAAATATTCACCTGTACTTCCTGAAAGACCAAAAACAAAGCCTAGCAAGTTACAACTTAAAGTCAGAAATGAGGTTTAAACACAAATGAAAGAAACAGCACACATCAGTTAGAAATAGTCTCCTGTGTACACAGATTAAGCAAACTGCCAGTGCCTTACAGGGATGGGGGTGGAAATCCTCCCCAAATAGAAGTTGTATCATTAGCAAGTCATTCTCTTGGTTTATGGCTTAGGACTCTGAGAAAATGTAAATCCATCCCTATAAGAGATAACCCAGAAAGATTTTCTCCTTTGTTACATCTCAGAGCATGTCGGCTTCCTACAGTCTTTACAGAAAGACCATTTTGACAATAGAGCAAGAAAACGTGGAGAGTATGAGATCACTGTGGACCTTAAAGTGAAGGCTGTTCTGAGTCCCAACTGTCCTGTTTTTACAAGTTGGCCTAGAGCCCACCCTCGGAAAAGTGAAGAGATAGAACCGGAACATTACAGTTCAGCCGTGAACATGAATCTTTGTTAAACCAGAATGCTTTGGCAAAGAATAAAATAATATGAAGCTAATGAGGGATGTTGAGAGAGTTTTAGACATACGCTAGGTCAATTGCTTTTATAGAGAATGGTACCTACAGCTGCCCCAAAACCCAAGAGGATGGGAAATAAATACACAACTTTAAAAGAGGTAAGTGATGGCAAGATGTATAACCAGATTGCAAATGATATAAAGTAAAGTTTTATACATTACTCTTGCCTTTATCTTTTTCCCAGCAAAAGAAAAGATAGGCCTGCACGTAGACAAAGGGGAAAAATGCAGGTTAACTGCCTGCTTGTTCCTGCAAATCCAGGCCAACAAAGGATACCCTAGCCTCATTTGTATCAACATCCTTAGTTTAGCACATGAATAGTTACCACAGCTGGAAAGCATTAGTGTTGTCCAAGTCAACAATTTTCCATAAGCCAGAAAGAAAAGAATTTTCACTGTTTGTTGTGACACATGAAAATTGGAGTCTTAAATCCTGCTTAGAATTAAAGTGACTTAAGATGAGAGGAAATGAGAAGGGAAAAATGTTGAAGTGTTACAAGGCAATCACTGCTAGACCACGTTGGAAACAGAGAGGGGAAAAAAAGTAAAGCACTTCAGATTTGTAAGCAACGCACTGTAAGGGATGCTGGGGAGGCTAATGGGTTAGAAATTAAACCTAAAGGTTAGCTTGTGTTTGGAGAGTATCCATATTATTAGATCTTTCACATCACTGCTGCGGGCTCTTCTGTTCAGATGTTCACATGCAATACCAGGGCAATTCATTAGTCTCTCCAAGGCCAGCCCTCCACTAAATATTGGAAGTCAGCCAAGTTTTATGTAAGCATTCTCAATTCTCCTCTGTGGGCTCCTTCCCTACCCTCATGCTTTCCCTCCTGTTTTCTCTTCCCTTTACCACAGCTGAGTGTTGTTCCAGTGAAGCATTACATGGTAAATGTATTTATTCATTCAAGAATTAGTCATCAGGGCCTTCAAGGAGAAACCCAGCACCAGGTGATGAGGAGAGTGAAATCATCCAGACCTGAATTTTCCTGTTTAGAATCAATAGCAATTTTATTGCCTTGCATCTGTTTCTGAAATGCTAGCAAGGGAGCCTCTGTTTAGTGGGAAATAAGAAAGGAAAAAACAGGAGGGCTTTCATCTTCTTCACATGTTAGGATGGCGGAAAAATTCCCTTGGCTGTACCATATTAAGGCTTGAGGTCAGTACTTTCACAGGCCGTGTTTCTTTGTCCATCCTCCAAGAACAAACAAGTGGTGCTGATGCTTATAAATGTTCTGAATAACCTCCAAACAGAGAACATAAGCAGAATGTTTTAAAATTGGAACCCTTAAAACAGAGCAGGGTATTGCTTTGACTGTCTATGCTAATGAGCAACTAAATAATTGATGGAAATCTGGAATTATGGTCTGCTTTCCAGCTTTCAAATGAGCTGCTGTGGAAAGAGGAGATACAAAATGTTAAACTGAGATGTGCAATTCTCTGCCTCTCCTTTCATTTGGAAAAGCAGAGAGGTGTCCTCAAACATTTTCATTTTGATGCTGTTTCGTTCTACGTTCAAAGGATTGCAGAGGGATTTTTACTGGAGGAATGTGGGCAATCACTTCAGAAAAGTGCAGTTCTTATTCAAGCAAGCCTGGCATTTAAAATACCCCATTCAATAGGAAGTGATAAAACTCAAATTATTTTGTTCATAAAATTATTTACAAAAGTTTTCTGAGCATGTGCTGCATGCCAAATGTGGAATTAAATTGAATTTCAAAGAGTAAGAATGAGATTCCACATACGGGTCACTGTTGCAACTTTGCGAAGCTGTAACAAAGTGTCTCTCTTGCCTCAACACACAGCTCATGTGCCTCCTGTAGCATTAGACCAGTTTTCTTTTCTTTTTTTTTTAAAAAACCATACATCTTTTTATTGTTAAGTCAAAGAGGTATCAAAATTAAAAGCAAAACTTACAGGGTAAGACTTAACAAAACTACTAAGGAGCATCAAAGGAAGTGAGAATGGAACTAGGCGCAAGGCAATTATGAATCAATGAACACAGGAAAGGGAGAGGGTGAACAGTGAGACTGTGCTGAAGACACTAGGGGAGAGGATCTGGTGTTACTTCCATCTCTCACAAGCGCCTAGGTAAATGAATAATAACAGGATAAGATCTCTAAACTCCGCTATGTGCTTAGGAGTCATCCTCCCCATTGGCGCTGTCTCTGTCATCCTCTCTTTCCTCAGCTTCTTTTTCATCGTCCTTGATCAGTTCCAGCTGATCATCCCCTCGATCCTCATTGTCATCGTCATCCAGCAGGTCGCCCTCCTCAGCAGAGTCATCTGCGCCAGCCTCAGACTCCATCTTGACGTTCGTCTCGTCTTTCTTCACAGAGGCACTGCTCTGCTCCTCCTCCGACTTCTCATTCTTCATCTCTACTGGGGAGGAGAAGGACAAGTCTGCTTGTTTGCTTTGTTCTTTTTCAATTTTTTCCAGGCTTTCCAGCAGAGAATCCACTTTTTGTTTTATCTGAGTCAGCTCCTTCTTAATGGCCTGAAGGTCATCACCTTTCAATTTTCCGGATTTGGAAGAAGAGCCCCGTTGTCCACTCTTCGAATTGAATCCACTTTTGCCCCTCCGAGAGGTGTTTCCAGAAACACGTTGGCGTTTAGAAGGCACTACCGCTCGAGCAATAGGAGGAGGAGGAGGAACACGTGCTGGGTAACTGTACATCCTGTCATAATAATCCCGTTGAAAGTCATAGTCCAAATCAAATGAGGAACTGAGTAGAGGGGACGGAGAAGGGTGTTCTGGTACTGACCCGTACATCTCCGCTGCAGATCGTTTCACACCTGCTTTCCCTCGGTTCACTTTTGGCTCTGCAGCCAGATTAATATCTAAAACCTGGCCAGCTATCATTCTGCCATCCTCTCCAGCTACAGCGGCCCGGGCATTCCTTTCGTTAACATATTGGACAAAGGCAAAGCCCTTATGCACAGAGCAACCCACAATTTTGCCATACTTTGAAAAGATTGCCTCCACATCAGACTTCTTGACCACAAGAGTATTGAGATTCCCAATGAATACACGGGAATTCATGGATCGGGGATCTGTCTTGTTGGTAACGTTGCTGGCCATCTTCTTTGTTGATAAAGTTTCTCACAAAGCTGAAATGTAGCTGAAGATCAAAAAAATCTCACGGGAGGAAGGAGGAGGAAGAGACGGCCGCTACTGCTGCGGGTCCGTGCCGAGACCGAAGCTCCAGCGGGCGGGCAGCGCACGACCGTTCGCTCTCCGTCTCTTCACCTAGACCAGTTTTCTTTAAATGATGATTTTTGACTATTACTCAGGAAGTGGATGGGAAGATCAAATATGTCAGTTGCATAAGTCCCAAAGCCATGGTAATAATAATAATGATGATGAAGCTAACATTTTTGCATGGTTGATGCATGCCAGGCACCAAAATAAGTGCTTTATGTACATTTATCTTCTTTAATGCTATAATATCCCTATGAGAAAAGCACTGTCGTTACCCCATTTGCAAGATGAAGACATCAAGTCACAAAATGGATAGTAGTAGTAGTCATAGTGGCTATATCAGGATTTGAACATAGACAATTTGCCCCAGATGCTATACTTATACATATACTTACATGTGTGTGTGTGTATGTGTGTGTGTGTACAGTTAAAATAAAAAAAACAAAGAATACAGATGAAACTCTGTGATGAAATACTTGCTTACCATATCGAGGACATGAATTTGAGCTCTTGTGTGAAAGAAAGAAAGGGAAGGGAGAGAAGAGAAAGCGGGAGGGAGAGAGGGAAAGAAAGAAAAGAAAAGAATAAAAGATAGAGGAAAGTAGGAAGAGAAAAAAGTTAAATCAGTTTTAGAAATAAAATAGTCTCCTATCGTAGTTACAAATCAGTAGGATTCAATGAAAATGCTCCCTCTTACATTCATTCATCATAACAAGAAGCAACTTCCTTTTCTGTTTTCCTATTGCCACATACACAGAAATCTCTTTTTCAAAAGATTTATTTCACGTTTTAATTATGTGTACATGTGTGTCTGTGTATGGGTATGTGCAGTTGCGAGTGCAGATGTCTGCAGAGGTCAGAAACATCAGATTCCAAAGAGTTGAAGTTACAGGCAATTGTGAATCACCTGGCATATGTGCTGGAAAAGGAACTTGGGTCCTCTAGAAAAGCAGTAGGCTCATAATTATTGAGCCATCCCTTTAAATCCAGACCTCTGTTAAGGAATTTTTTTTAGCAACCAAGACTATGGAAGTCTATGAAACAGAAACTAAGATCTCATTTATTTATTTTCTAACTCAGTTACAACCAATAATATTAGAATGCCTGGGGGCTGGAGTTTTGGCTCAGTTGTTAAGAGCATTGACTGCCTTTCCAATAAGACCCAGGTTCAATTCCCAGCACCCACATGGCAGCTTACAACTGTTTGTAAGTCCAGTTCCACTATCACAGAGACATACATACAGGCAAAACACCAATGCACATAAAACAAAATTAATAAAAGTTTTCTTTTTAAAAAAAGAATGCCTGGAATGCTAGAGTTACTCATTAAATGATGCTGAGTTGGTGGACAAGATGTAATAGAAGGACCTGAATTGTCCAATGACTGTATGCACTTCTCTACACCACTCATAATGCCGTGCACGGAGTAAAAACTTCATTTCTTGAAATTATTAAAAAGTCCCCAAATTTCTGTACCCAAATAAGCTGTTCCTGAAAAATGGAGGAGCAAATTGACTCTTCTGTAAAATGTACTTGGAATCTCAATGCATAGACAATTCTTCTGGAGACAGATTCTACATCCTATATTCAGTCTGTCTCTCGGATCGATAAAACAAAATAACTTGAACAATAATAACATCCACATATATAATTTTAGAAGTTTATCATTAATTTTCCAAAATGTTAAAAACCCATCATGTTGCTGGGTGGTGGTGGCACATGCCTTTAATCCCAGCACTCCGGAGGCAGAGGCAGGTGGATCTCTGTGAGTTTGAGGCCAGCCTAGTCTACAAGAGCTAGTTCTAGGACAGGCTCCAAAGCAACAGAGAAACCCTATCTCAAAACAAAGAAGAAGAAGAAGAAAAAAAAAAAAAACCAAAACAACCAAAAAGAAACAAAACCTTATCATGTTTAATCTATTGCAACTCGGTGAGGTAAGTATATTTATTGCCAGTTTACAAATAAGAAAACTCAGGCGCCAAGTAGTTAAATGACTACAGTAACAGCTAGTATCTGGCAGAGTTTATATTCAAATGGAAGTCTCTGAAACCTGTGCCCTCTATACTTCGTCTCTCAACAGGCTTATGAGACTCTTATTTCTTTGCTCTGTTTACTATCCAAATATAGATGATGTAGTTACAATGCTACATTTTGTAAATGTCCCCAAATTATGCACTGGGATTAAACAGACTTGAATGTAGATATAGTTCTCCCACTAATAAGATGTATGTATATCTTTGAACAAGTAATCTTCTCTGAGTCTCTACTCCCTTGAATCTATTAAGAAAGTAAATATTGTATAACAGAGTGTGATGAATAAATTAAGCTCATGTAGATAAATGCCCCTGGACATACTAAGCAAAGGGTTCTTTATCTTTGCAAGTCCTACAATGGCTTTTTGTCCTTATTATAACAGACTGCTAATCTGTCAACATATCTCGATAAGATATACATGGAAGAGTATTGATAACTATCAACTCTTGCAAGTCAGTAGCAAATGAAGAGATAATTCTGATGAATGAGAAAGTGAAGGCACTACTGAGGTAGGACTCCACTGAAGGAACGTGGTGACTACTACTAAACCAGCCCACATGCCACAGCTGATAAAACAGGCCACGAGGTGCCAGTCCTTATAAACATCCGACTATTCATCGCTCCAGCCCACAAATGAAGATTGCTTTGGGAATGCTTGAGAGTTTCTCCCTAGCTCAGTGAATTGACTTCTTTAGAAACAAATTCAGCTTTCTTTCCTCTGTGGAAAAAAGAAAAAAAAAAAAAAAACCCTGGTTTCCTAGGCATAGGAAACCTATTTTCTTGGGATTCAATTATGCACGGTATGCCTAGTCGGTTTACAAAACCAAAGTACATGGAAGAAACAGAAACTGAAGCACACTGCCATTACAGTTCTTGCTCATTGTTTTTAACCCATTTGTAGCACACAGCATACAAATAATTTTCTGTGAGTCTTCAAGCCACTCTTTACTGTCTTCCATCCCAAGACTAATATTATTCAAAGTAAGATTACCTGACCCAAGTCCTTTCTAGCCAGTAATTATAAAATCTATGACTATGGTAAAAATCTAAAGCTAACCAAGTGGGGTTACTTTCGAATGAGAAAATTATTTGACTTGTCGGAAATACCACAATTTCAACCAAAAAGTTTTCTCATGTGCTGCCCTAAACATTGAGGTGGTTGGAGCAGATATTCTCCAGAGACCCTTCAAGCTCCAAAAGTTTCCATTCCAAGGTGATGGGAGAGCTGTGCTCTGTGTAGTGTCTGCACAAATTGTAAGTCACATGACAAAGTTTAAAGAAGTAACTGGCCTTCATCCTTCACAATATCGCTTCATGCTTTGTCCTGGGAAAACATGTCTTTATGGTTAACTCTATTGACAAAGGACAGAAGGATTCAAATTTCATCATTTCTATAACAACTTGAATTTTGCCCATACAGGTATAATTACTTGATAAACTCATGGGTGTATGTGAACAATTTAAGTAATCATTTGTTTATGATTTGTACTTTGTCAAATAGAACAGTTGAAAATGAAGCAATGGTATAGACAATGAAATTTACTTTTTAAAAAGTATATAAACTAGTAGAAGGATGAAGAGGATTCAGAGATCATACTCTAAAATACAGTCATCGCTCCTATTGATGACAAAAATTTTCAGAAATAGCTACTTTATTTTCCATGCATTTCAAATACTTTTATCACCCTGAATAAACATAAAGTCTTTTATACCAAGAGTTGGTGGGGAAAACTTTCCTAAAATATCATCTTATGAATTTAGTCCTATAGTAACATTTGCAGACTTAGAAATGTGTGATGTAAATGTAACTACTGCTATCACAGTATTAAAAAATAACATAGAAGACATTAAGCACGGAATAATAAATACAGTCCAGAAGAAAACAGAGATCAAAAAATCTCTGACAGAAACACTAAATAAAATCGAATGTGGAGGCTTGGAGAAGTACCTAAATTGAAAGAGTGGGTTCTTAACAGAAACAAAGCCTTCGGTTTGATCCCCGACATCACAAAAAGCAGTATACAGTGCTATACAAGTTTGTAATCACAGCAGTGGAGAGAAATCTGAAGTTCAAGGTCACCCTCTACTAAAAGTGGATTTCAGGGTCAGTCTTATCTAAATGAGATGTTGTCTCATAAAATTACAAAATAACGTGGCTATGGGTTGACTCAGTAAAGTGTTTCTTGTGCAAGCATGAAGACATGAATACAGATTCTGAGAACCCATGTTTAAAAAACAAAACCATAAAAACCAGGCACAACAACACATACCAGTAATCCCAACTCTGGGGAAGATACCTGGGGCTTGCTGCCAACTAGTCTTCTCCATGTTCAGTGACAGGCCCTGTCTCTAAAGGTAAAGTGGAAAACAATCAAAGAAGACACCCAATGGTAACCTCACACACAGTCACACACACACACACACACACACACACACAAATATACAAAAATATATCTTAAAACAAAATTGATTGTGAGAAAAACTCAATTCAAATCCAAAAATACAAGGAGCCAATTTTACAAGAGCAGGATCCAGAGAGGTTTGATTTAAGAACATAGGAAGAAAAAGTACACATTTGTTCTAGGTTAAAAAAAAAAAAAAAAGAGTGGGATGCTATTCTATATTAGAGGAATTTCCATAAAGGAAAGTCAGTTTTTGAATTCACAACTTGATGGAGCACACACAAACACATAGACATGCACACATAGGCATGCATGCATGCACACAAAGCTTGCTGTTCTTCTGACTGGCATTCATTGTCACTCATCATTCCAAATTGCTGATCAGTGTGCAATTGCCCCAAACAGTTCTTGTTTTTCATCAATTTTGCTCATTAGATGAAGCAAAATACCAATTTTCAATATTTTCCTTAGTTTCTCTTTACTTCATTTCAGGTTGTGCTCGGTTCTTATCTGTTACAGCACATACTGACGTTTTATTACTTATGCTGAAAGCAAATATTGCATATTATCTATCTGAACATTTTCAACATGTAGCATAGGATCTGGTACATGGTAGGTGCTAGACAAACTACTCTATTTTTTAATTATAAATGAATAGCTAAAAGAAATTGAGTTACCTTTGCCTAAGAATTGTAAGCATAGGCACACAGTCACTAGCCTCAAATGTTTCAAAGCTTGTCAGGTGAAAAGGAATTGAGTTTATTACCTTCAGTCATTAAGACGAAAACAAGAACCACTCTGCGCATAGAAGTTCTAAAGAAATGTGGAATGTTAACTTTCTTATAACTATTTTCCAACTAAAATAGAATGTTTCCTTCTAAGAACTTTTCGATTCACAGAACTGATCGACAAGAGAGTAGACTTTTCTAGGGCATGTGAAAAACATACTCAAGCCATATACATACGACTAATAGTTTCTAGAGCATGTGAAAAACATTCTCAAGCGATATACATACTGCGAATAGTTTTGTTTCCACCAGTCTATCATTCAGTATTTTTAGGTCTCTAGAGTATCAAATCTCTTTGGATTTATTCTTAGTTTTGCAACTTACTGATTGGTGATCTTATTAAACTGGTTTTAAATACAGATTCTTTATCTGTAAAATGATGAAACTAGACTAAAATATTACCTCTATTGCAAAAACTAAGAAGTAAATAATTTTAGTTGCATGGAATTTGTATATTATAAATATATTCATGTTGTCCCTTACTTAATCTTTATACCATTCCCTAAAGATTAGAGAGAAGGTGCTAGAATTTACTTGACAAATTAGAAAACTATGACACAGAAAATGAGATAATCTGTCCAATAGTGAATGTTCTTTCCATGGCACCACATTGAATTTAAAACTGAGGTTTTATGGTAAGTTTAACCATCTTCTTTTTGAAATCTAGACATTCATGCTAAGATCCATGGAAGGAAACCAAATCCATCACGGCATGTTTTCATTTACCATTAGCAAAAATAATTATGAAATTCCTGGGCAGATCCAGGCATGCCTTAATGAGCATAAACTTCTGAAACTGCTTGAAATGTCCCACCCAAACCATACAGTCTCAGTGTGTTATCTCATTGAGCAAATAAAAATGTGAATAAAAGGAGGTTAGAAATCTAAATGAAAGCAAAAAAAAAAAATGAGGTTAGGCTTGTTGCTCAAGACTTGGCCAGGAATAAATATGAGGACTCTTATTTAGGAGTTGAAGTCTAAAGCTTACATATTGGACAAAATCTATCATTTTATTTCCAAACTATGTCAAATCCCTTGGCTACAGGTAGTTATTTCAGTTTTAGAATCATAATACCTGTTAACTGTGATAACAAGTTAAAGTTAAAGGGGTCATTGTTCTACCTGCAGAAAATCCCTCTTGTTTTCACCATATAGAGAACTCCAGATAAAGTATAATGATAACCATGCATACAGAGAAAAGAAAAGCAGTACCCCAAGTCATCTGCTGTTCATTGAACAGCTGAATCAATTCATTTTCTTCCAAAGTCAGCAGAACATTTTTGGTCTCCTATAACTATTGAAAATCCTAGCTGCTATCAAAACTGAACCAATAGAAGAACATGGTGTTTCTTCAACTGCTTAACTTCATGCAGAATATTTCGTGTTCTGCCAACTTTTCCCTTTGAAATTAAGACAAATTCATTCTTATTTGCCTTTCTCTGAATATTGGAAAGAGCTCAAATACTACTGCAGTTTCTTCAAGCCTATTTTATCATGACAGGAGCCTGGACATTTTTCTCAGGTTAGGGGATAAATTCCTTAAGCAAAAGAAAGGTTCATTTCCTCTTTAAAAAGAAACGATATCCAGGTAGCTATCAGCTGATGATAACAAGCCTTGTTCTAGAGATACCTTGTGAACATTCTGTAAGTATTGGTGACATCCAAGAGTCTAAGCTGGTGGTGTCTGGGTGCAACAAATATATCAAACTAAAAAAAAATGAAAGAATGAAAAGGAGGAGGAGGAGGAGGAGGAGGAGGAGAAGAAGAAGAAGAAGAAGAAGAAGAAGAAGAAGAAGAAGAAGAAGAAGAAGAAGAAGAAGAAGAAGAAGAAGAAGACCACAATCTGATAAAATACTTTCTATACAAAGCAAATATATTTTTAAGCAACATCTCAGGTTTAATTGGTTCCTTTTTGAAAGTATAAACAATGGGAAAAATGTTGAAAAAGAATACATAAAATCCACAAATTCTTACAGTCCCCTCTGGTTTTAGAAATGCTGCAGAAAATGCATCTCCCATCTTGATACACATAAAGTGTAATACAAAACAATTTCAAAGATGGGTCATCTTTTGCTGACTGGCATGCCAATTTTGATAAGCATTTATTTTTCTTCAGGGACAGAATAATATCCAAGGATCTAAATAATGACTAGTAAATCTTTGAAGTTCCAAAGTAAATGCTATAGACATAGGAACAGTTAAAAAAGAATTTTAATATTTTAAAAAAGCATAATGTTTTTTGTCAAACCTAACCCAAAATGCAAGGTCTGTGTAAGGAATGAAGTCATTTCACACTGTAATTCAATCCCAGAAAAATCTGGCTTTCACTTGCAACAGCTTGACTATCACTGGCATTTCACAATCACCACTCACATGGTTTCATTTATATTGCTTCGTGTTGTTATTGTGCCCCCATTTGTTTTGCATATGAACCTCTCACAAGTTTTCTTAAAGTGCACAGAAGAGTTAGAGTTTTGAACAAAAGACAATTTTAAATATCAGATAAAAATATCTCTTCATAAAGAATAAAACACTAATCAATTTAGTCTGAAAATTTGAAAATTCAAAATCTAAGTGCTCACAGTGGTCATAATTTTCCATTTGGTTTTAAGCATTTATTTATTAAGAATAAATGTCCTAATGTCTAAGGATCCTTGAAATTATTGTAACCTAGCTTTCGGTCAATTTGTTGTTCTTATTTTGTGAAATATTTAACATCAGTGCTATAATGGTTGTGCTCTTCAAATATACCCATTGTTTGTGAAAAGGCTAATTTGCAGCACTAATAGAAAGTTGTGTTTTTCATTTTCATGCAATGCTCCGCAGTAACTCTCTAGGAATTTTCCTGTGAATTCAATTTTATTAGGGATAGTGTGCTCTGTTTACCTAAAAATGCTTTTAATTTTTATTACTTGCAAAGGCTTCAGGCATCATTTTGCTTTAAAGAATAGAAGCAACCTTAAATATCATGTAGTATAAACTTCTCATTGCAATTATGCAGAAAGTGAAACCTAGAGAAGGGAAAGTAGGGCTAGGATAGCGGCTTACTTGGTAAACTGCTTTCTGAGAAAGTACACAGAGGATTTGAATTCCCATAACCCCACACAGCCTGGTGAATCTGTAATGCCAGAAATCCTGCAGCAAGATGGGAAACAAAGACAGGAGATACTCAGAAACTCTCAGGCCAGCTAGTCTGGCATATGCAGAGGCAAACAAAAAGATCCTGTTTCAAACAGGATGGAAAGGTGAGAACTGAAACCTAAGATTGGCCTTCTACATCTGTACATAACACGTGCCTGCACTCACACACATGAATGCAAACATACATGCCACATGCACACACACACACCTCCCATCACATCATATTCAATTAAAGAAGGGAATTAGGCTAAAATACTCAGCTTGAAGAACAAGTTAATGAGTAAAACTCATTGATTAGTGGGTTATGTATAGACATTTGGGTAGTTAGTAATGGATAGATGAATGAATTGATAGGGCTGCATGAACTGATTGATCAATAGATAATATTAGCAGCAGTCAGAGTGGAGCCTGATTTTCCTGATAACTCACTGCATCTCACTTGTTCTATATGATACTGCTTCTCCAAGAAATATATATTTATGCTTTAAAAGTAATATATTTACCATTGTGAACTAGTGGAAAATATGTAGGCTTTGAAGCTGGATTTGAATGTCATAATTGATGAATAAAAGTTGTGTTATCTAGAGAAAGCTAATTTGCTAAGTTTAATTTTCTGAATTAAAAAAGAAACTAGAGATAATGAAGCAAAAATTCATTTAAATAAACTGTCAGTGTACAGCATGCAGAAAGGACATTATATACAGAAGATCTTCAATAACTATTCACACTCTTTCTTGTCAGTTTTGAATTCTAATTTGTAACTCACTAGATCCATTTTATCTCATATGAATATGGTAGAATTTTTTAAGCATACATGGTAGAAATGGCAATTGTATTTTCTCAGACTAACAATATCAACATCACTTCGGAACCTCTAGGTGAACCCATACTAGGTCTTCATTGTAAAAATCTCTAGAGGGTGGGGCATACTTATTTTTGTTTTAATAAATCCTCAGGATAATTTTAACAAACATTAAGGCTTGATAACCACTAATCTATACATTCAGTACTTCTAGACTCACTGCCCAGTGATCCAAAACTAACTACTGAAGACATGAAGGCCTTTGATTCTGTCTTTTCCTTAGATCTTCTCTGAAATAAGGCATCATATCTATCAGTCATGTCAATTCGTGATCCATGGGATGACATTAAGTGACCCTGGATGTCCAACAACAGTTTTCTAACAAGATGTAATAAATTTTCCTGAGCCAGTGTATTGCATTTACGACTTTGGCTTGTGAAATTTTTAAACTATCACAACATTTTCTAGGGAAGTCATTAAATGTCTTTGCTAAAAACAATAGCATTTACATTTCTTTACATTTTGCTTTAACTTAAGGATTTCTTTTTTTTAACAGTAATTCAACTTTAGTCAGTATTCATATAGATCACTGAATGAAGAGTGCCTTACTTTGATTTAGTTTGTTTTGGAATTAACAAGATTGAAAATGGGCATGTGACCTCAAGAAAAACAATGACTAAAAAGAAACAAATACTTTGTCCTTTTAAACCTAACCTTCAATAACAATGAAAATGTCATTCCTCTCCCTGCCAAATTTTGACCCTGATGACTGAGAACCAAAAGGCTTGTGATCATTGCAAAAGAAATAGAAGAGACAGCTACTGAAAGGTTTTGTGGGGTCAACATAAAGTCTTAGGCTAAATTGAATTTAATCACTTGGAGTATCTGTAGAATAGACTAAACTACACTGAAGTTCAATAAGATTCCAGCTGTGCTTCGAATATTATTATTTCAGCTGGTTTAGCAAACCAAAAATGTCTGCCACAACCCAATTCACCTGGGCAAATCTATTTGCTTTTGCATTTTATTTCTAATGTCTTTTTTTCATGCTCAATTCTAGTTCTTCTAGGACAAAAGATGACTTAGGAGAAACTTATCAAATACATATTAAGCATGCATCTAGTAGATCACTGAACTTTATAAAACATTCTAAAGTTTGCAAAGAAACTCTACAATATGAAAAATGATAAAGAGAAGAAACAAATTCCCTCACTCATCACAAAGCTCTGTCATTCTACCTTTATACAAGTATATATGACACCAAGAGAACTGGTCCAAGTCCTCGTGTCTGTATTATAATAGAATTTTGAATTTCTGAATAAATGAAAATGAATAATATAGACACTAAAATCAATACTGTAGAAATTGTGTCAGAAGGCACAATATGCCTTTAGATTTATTAATGAAAGTGATTTGTACATATGGTAGTAATTACATGATAGAAGAACAAATTTCATTTAATGCTATCTAGCATGTATTACCCATGGTGCCAACAAATATAATGTTTAGTATAGCAAAAAAAATACTGAATTTAAGCTTCAAGACAGTTAATTTAAAGGAAAATGGTAAGCAGCAACAGAAGTGATAAAATTATGGTAGATTATAAGAAAGCAGTGAAATGACCAAAATTTGAATTTAAGGAAAGCTAACTTTCTATAAAATTCACATGTTAAGGGAACCGGATATATATTTATAACCTGAACTTATTGAATCATTATACTTAATAATAGAATATTTGTTATATTTAGACTGTACTTAATGAACCAGAATTTTTAAACTGGCAGGGACCTACTAATCAAATTGACCAATGATTTGGAAAGCAAACATTTCAATTTGGAGTAAACACTTTACTTGAGACAGAAAAAATATATACATTTGCATTTTTATCGATTTCTGAAAAATCTTTTAGTAAGTTCAAATTAGGGTCTCTTTTTGGAATTCTGGGTTTCAGGATGAGATTAAATGGCTAATTAGTCTGAGTCTCAGACTCGGGACTATTTTATGTCTGCCTCTCTCGGAAAGACAGAAATATCCACATGAACGAACCTATGCCATATGTTTTATTCACTTGCACACAAAAGAATTTAGTGTAACACGGAACAATAGAAGTTGAGGGGGGCAAAGACCCTGAGAGTACAAGGTCTTCCTCCAGACTTCCTGCAGATTACATTCTCTTGAATTTGTGCTTTACTGGAGAAAAAAATAGAAAGAAGTTTTTTTTTTTTCTGTCATTCTTTTTTTTAAAAAGTTCCAGATAGGACAAGATGTACTGTTACAGTTTTTGAATCTGTGCTTGCCACAATGAAACAATAGAACACAGAGTTTGTATTTCACCCATTTATCCTGATGGAACACTGATTTAAGATTCTAATTATAAGGATCTCTGTCAGTACTAGCAGTATTGTTATTTCTCACAGATTCTACACCCAGAAATAAAGAAAACACGTACATCACATATTTCATGGACATATTTAGAATTTTATGTATATATGTGGGAATGCCTAAATAGTGTGTGTGCATCTGTGGAGAGATGTGTATGTAGAAATATAAAAATATCTGAAAAGTTAAGAATGATTGCAACGATCATTTCAAATTCTTGAGTGCTTTAATTTTTTAACTTTCCTAAAACTTTTGGCATCAGTCATTTCAAATAGTTTATGACCCTTCAAAAATGGGTGGGAAGCATGAAGAACAAATATTGCTTTTCTAAGTAGAATACACTCATTTCATTTTTGGATAGTGTTGCTACGCTAGCAGATTTGTGGGACGGTATAGGCCAAATATATCTGCATTTTGGCAAGTTATTTTATAAGGTCTTTCATGATATCCTGTGGACAGAATGATGAAGTGTGGAGTGAAACATAGGACATTTAGGGATAGAACATGTTGGATAGCTATACACATAAACTGCTGATGAAAGAGTTTCCATTTACCCAAGAGAGACTACTTGTAACATTGTGCACAAGACAGACTACAGTGCTGGTACCTATGTAAGGGACCAAAGAATAAAATAACGATAATGAGAGCTAGTCAAAAGTGTATACTATGAGAAATAGTTCAGTGCTGTTTTGTCCATGCAAGACTTAAGGACAATATAGTTGAAAGTGCAGTGTATTGAAAATTTCCAACTTATTTAATGTAGATTCAGAAAAAAAAGATAAAAACCAAGGAGCAACATTTTATGAAAGGAGATTTGAGGGGGCTGGAGAGATGGCTCAGCAGTTAAGAGCACTGACTACTCTTCCAGAGAACCTAGGGTTCAATTCCCAGCACCCACACAGCAACTAACAACTGTCTGTAACTCCAAGATCTGATACCCTCATACATACACACACGCAGGCAAAAGACCAATATACATAAAATAAAAATAAGTAAATTATTTTAAAGGAGATTTGAATTCAACACTAGGAAAAATATCTATAAAAACAATAAAATAAGTTATATGGGTAAAAGATGAGTACTCTATTCCTAAGAGGCTTGGGTTTAGACTGAAGGAAAGTTTGTTATGGTTGCTAAAGGTGTTGCTTTCTGAAGGTAATTATTTATTCATTGTCTCATAAGTATTTATTGAACTCTTAATAAATGAGAGGCAACATCCTAGGCATAAGAAAAACTGAAGATCAAGAGTTTCTGTCTTGACAGTTACTTCTATTCAAAGAAATAGATAATGGCCGGGCGGTGGTGGCGCACGCCTTTAATCCCAGCACTTGGGAGGCAGAGGCAGGTGAATCTCTGTGAGTTCGAGACCAGCCTGGTCTACAAGAGCTAGTTCCAGGACAGGCTCCAAAGCCACAGAGAAACCCTGTCTCGAAAAACCAAAAAAAAAAAAAAAAAAAAAAAAAAAGAAATAGATAATGAATAAAAAGGTAATTATTCTGGGGATTCTATGGACACTCCAAGTTCAACACACGAATCTAAAGATTAAACACTCCATATGTGTGTGTTGGCATGTGACATTTGTCCCTTTGGGTTTTATTTACTTCACTCAATTCAGTATTTTCCAGCTCCATCAGGTTACTTTCAATTTCACAATTATACTTTTATTTACAGCTGAATAAAAGTCTATTGTGCATAGGCTCTATAGTTTCATTACCCATTCATCAGATGATGGACAACGAGACTGTTTCCATGTCCTAGCTATTGCAAACAGAGCAGCTATGACTTTGGGTGACCATGTGTCACTATAAATAGGCAATAGAGTCTTATAGTTATATGCACAGGAATGGATTAGTTGAGTCACATGGTAGATCTATTGCTGATTTACTGAGAAAATACTACGGTAATTTCCACAGGGGATGCACAAATTTGTACTCTTAGCAGTAGTGCCTGATGAGCATGTACTTCTTCTCTATACCGTTGCTAGCCTTTGTTGCCTTCTGTTTTCTTAAGCTTTGTCATTCTGACTGGGGTAAGATGAAATCTCAAACTAGTTTTAATTTGCATTTCCCTGATGACTAAGGATAGTGAACCTTTTTTATTTTCATGAAGTTCCACTTGTTATTTGTCCTATTTTCTGGGTGATTGGAGTCCTATCAAGAAAGCCCCTATCTGATCCTATATCCTGAAGTGTACTCCTCTTACTTCAACATTGAAAAGTTTCAACATTTCAGTTCTAACATTGAGGTCTTTGATTCATTTGGAATAGACACATATGCAGGGTAGAAACAATAAAGTTTCATTCTTCAATATGTGGATATCTAGCTTTCATTTTTCAAGATGCTGTCTTCTCTCCAGTGTATATTTTTGGCAACTTTGTCAAATATCAGGTGACCGTTGGTGCATGTACTTATATCTGGAATCTTGATTTTATTCCAATGATTAATATGACTGTTTTGTACCAATACTATGCTAATTTTACTACTACAGCTCTACAATATGTTTTAAAATCAGGAGTGGTTATATTACACAAAAAGTACATTGCATGAAATTCTCAAGGAATTTTTTTTTTTTTTTTTTTTTTGGTTTTTCGAGACAGGGTTTCTCTGTAGCTTTGGTGCCCGTCCCGGAACTAGCTCTTGTACACCAGGCTGGCCCCGAACTCCCAGAGATCCGCCTGCCTCTGCCTCCCGAGTGCTGGAATTAAAGGCATGCACCACCACCGCCCAGCCTCAAGGAATTTTTTAACACAGTTTTGGATAGTGAAGGTGCTAGAAAGAAAATAATATCTTTGAACCGCATGTGCCTTATATTTACTGAAACAAAAATCTTTTGAGTTGGAGACCAGTACTATACCCACTAAACTGTCATAACAGATTGGGAGAGAGACTTTAACATTGTTTACTCTTGCTGAGACGAATACGATTCTCATAAAAACCCAAATTAATATTTGTAAATTAGAATCTGATGTTGTGGCACAAATCTCTAACTCTGGTGCTTGTGAGGCTGAGGCAGGAGGATCTTGAATTCAAACCCAACCTTGACTATACAGGGACTTCACCTCTAGCCTGGACTACTTGAGACCCTGTCTCAAAACACAAAAGCAGAATTACAGTCTAACTAAAGTGAGTGATGTATGCTACCCTATGTTCTTCAGTAAATGATTGTTTAGTA
Source organism: Chionomys nivalis (assembly GCF_950005125.1). Lineage (NCBI taxonomy): Eukaryota > Metazoa > Chordata > Mammalia > Rodentia > Cricetidae > Chionomys > Chionomys nivalis. The sequence goes on along the minus strand of NC_080112.1, from coordinate 76,448,488 downwards.
GATTTTGTATGGAAAAAAAATTAAAAACAGGTGAAACCAACCTAAGCATGCACCTGAAAGCTATTATCAGATCAACCATAAGCAAGCATTAAGTTAGTGACAGAAAAAGAAATCGTCAAAAGACCCTACCCCAGCAGCAGGTCACCTACTGGACAAATCTGTACTTTTTAAATATTCTTTTCCAGGAAAGCAGAGGTGCACCCTGGAAACAAGGTCAGTAATGCAGGGACCTAAAACTTAGGTATCATACCTTTGTATACTTGAGACAGCTACGGATCCACCCCAGTACTCACACAAGGCAGAAACATTTGAGATTTGTAAAGACAAGCAAATGAAAAGCATTTCCCAAGGAAACAAATTAGACCAAATGCAAACTGCAAAATGAGTTGGAAACCGTCACCTTGCTCTGGCCCTGTCAGTAAAATGCAAAGTAAATCCTAAGCACCCCTGGTCACCCCTACTCCCCTGAGTGGTGAGTCAAAATGGGACATCACCTGATGCAGAAAACAAAGCCAAGTTGAGTCAAACTCAGTGAAGCATTGCCAAAGGGAGATGTGCAGGGGGTGGGGTGGGGCGATAAATGACCAGATGAGCGTTCAAAAGGCAAACAACCAAAACAAATAAACGTTAAAGATAACTTTTAAAGGATAATAACAAATCTCCCAATTCTGATGGAAGAATAGGATCCACATAGGGAGCATTGTCTTGCCTGCCAGACTCTTTAGTACTCATGTAAATCATTCTGAGGTCAAGTGATGATTTCTGAGGCGGGAAAACACTGGGCAGGGCTCATGTCTCCAGGGTGTGGAAATTGTTTTCAACTCCCAGTTCCTGAACGCTTAGCTAGGGCGACAGCTGCTCACTGTTGATTCCATATTGGTATAAGACAGAAAGCTGGCGTGAGTAGGGGTACTTGAAGGAGTCTTCTGAGATTACTCTCCACAGAGCTGGTCCTTGATTGTGTAATCAGCAAAATGTGTTGTCTTCCCTCTGCTGTATCTGGTTCCGGTTCCAAATCTCTTTGCCCACTAGTCATTCCTGCCCTTCAACCAGTGCTCTGCTTCACCCCGTGGCATCTTTTTGGGAACTGGATAAAGCAATATTTGTTTCCTAGAGGTGCCACAACAAATTAGGACAGTATGGCTTAAAAAAAACAGAACTTTATTCTCTAAAAATTTGTTCTCTATACCCCCTTCACCCTGTCTCTCTTCCTGCAAGATAATCATTCAAAAGCCCATAGATTCAATCTAAAGCATACAAACAAACCATCTGAGTTAATTGTACATTTTTAAGAAAAGCAAGTTGAAGTTTTAGGTATTCCTTAAGTGTGAAAATTTGGAAACATTGGTGCATATTATACATTTTCATTTTTACCTTGGTGGATACCTAGGAGTTTGGGGAACCCAAATGTCCAGTCTTTCTGTGAAACATCAGTCCCATGCTGATATTAAGACTTACACCTTCACCCCTCACTAATCATGTGTGTTTGTGCCGTTCCTAACTCCCAGCACCTCAGTTTGTTCATATAAACTGGGATTAATAACTGTCCCTGCCTGATAAATTCATTGTGAATATTTAATAAAGCAATTTATGCAAAGCATTCAAGATAGTACCTGCCTCACACAAAACCAGTCCTTGATGTATGGTAATGGCTGACATTATTAACTCAGTGTTATTTTTACTTTGGAAGTTGGAGCAAACTATAAAATAATCTAAACACAGGTCCAATTTACTGTATTCACTAAGTGTAACTCATTATAAGCACTCCTTAAATATTTATCTTATTTTACATTTTAGTCTGGTTTTTAACTTAATATAGAATTTTGCTCTTGAATTTCACATTCTAAACTGTTTCTCTACTCCAATTTAAGAGCACATGATTTGGAGAAAGATTGTCTGGGTGCTAGATCTAATCCAAATTCCTAGCTACACAAGATTTAATAATCTTTTTGATTCTCAGTTTCCTCAACTAAAAAACTGAGCTCAATAACTATATTTATATTGTATGCATATTATGTGTATCAGATTACATAATCAATATACAGGACTGAGCACTGTGTCCAGAATATGGTCAGCTCTTAAGCAATGTTAGTCATTTCTCTTGTAATGAATGTAGCCCCCAGCTTTACACCAAATATGCTGATTTTATCCTTAATATTCTAAACAAAGTTATCATTATAATGATATGTAATTCTCCAGACCCAAATGATGTATAGCATTATTTCCACTTTACATAGCAGTAAATGGAGGCCTAGGTCACAGGTATTAATACATGGTGGGGATTTAAAAATAACCCCCCTCTGGTGATAGACTTTATTATTTACAGCTCACTCTCACACAGAAAGGCAGAATAACCAAAATAATGACAATAGCTACCAAGAGAGTCCTATGCTACAAGCAACATGCTCATTACTTTATCCATGCTCCCTTAGGAGATGGAAAACTTCAGGCAGTATTTATAAGGTATTTCTAGAAGGTATTATTATTGCTCATTGCCATTTTATAAACAAGAGTCCAGGAGCTCAAAAAACTAAATCATTTGTTCTAGAAAACAAAATTTCTTGTACAACAACAGAGCAGAATCTGAGACCCTGAGTTTTTCTTTTATGTAGTGAAATGAACCTGATTTTTTAATCTGGCTAGAACTTTGACTGATAAAAAATACAGATCCACAGAATAGTGGTTGTTCTATACATTACCAGAAGATGTTTTAAAAAAAAATAGAGAGACTACCTAATAAAAACCCCAACACCAGGCATTAGAAGTCCTCTTTTGAGTTGTTGGTCAGGGTTGTCTAAAAGACTCCCAAAACATTACAGGCTATTGCTATTGCCCTTGGCTGCCCCCCAGAGGTGGAAGGTAAATCCCAATTTCTGAAAACAGTGCACTTTAGTCAGGGACCAGAGACACTCTGAGCAGGAAGGGACCTGAATGCCTCCTCCCTGAGGACTAGTTTTCATGGTACCAGAAGGTGCCATGCAAGCTTCCAAAGCAGGAAGGCAATCAACAGTCCTGCCCAGGTATGGTGCCTATGAACCACATCAATGATTAACATGACACCATCACTCCAAGGGTGCTGTAGTGGTGCACATACCTTGTATTAACTAATGGCTCTCTAATTGTGTTTAAGACCCACTTGAAAAAAGGAAAATCATCCTTGGTACTGGAAACCAGCCAACTCACCAGGGCTAGTGAAATCATAGACGTTGGAAGAGAATCTACAATTCCCGATTTACTAAACTATATAATCCCTAACTACATTCTCAATATATTTCCCTATACCCACAGAGAAGTGTAGTCCTAACCCTTCATCAAGGAAACTTCTTCTTGCTACACCCACGAAGTCTAGCCAATGTGGCTGTCTAACTATGACCCAAGCAAGGACACCAATGGACATGCTAACATGGAAGAGGAAAATACAAGGCCTCAACCCTATAGAGAGAACTACAGGCAGCTAATGAATGCTGAAAGGGGAGAAATTGTCTTCCCCAGGGAGAAGCATACCAATTGATTATCGAATAACACATGGTTAGCACTGGAAACATACACATACAAAGAACGTTACATGGACTTAACAGGTTGTATTTAAGTATTTAGGAAAGAAACTTTGTCTGTTTTCCCATTGGCTACCCTAGCAGACATCTCTTTGGTTACTCAACTTCTAAAATGAGATACAAGAAGAGAAATTTATTCATTTCCACATAGAATACAGTAACACAAACCATGAGTAACCCTCCAAATATTTTTATAGTGAAATACCTCTCCAATTCCCCTGCAGTAGCGGTCCTAAGGCACTACCACAATAGAAGATGCTCTTTAGGGTTAGTCAACAAGGACTGCCTCCTAGGCAACCCATTAAACTCTGATGGTCTTTGAAGTGGCTCAGCTGGTAATCCCACTTGCTAGCCAACTCTTGGGACATTAGTTTAACCCCGAAAGAGAGAACTAAGCCATTACAGTTGTCCACTGAACTTCACACATGCCCCACAGTGAGTGTGCATACACACAGAGAGACAGACAGACAGGCAGGCAGGCAGACAGACAAACAGACAGATACAAAATAAATGCAAATTACTTCTGTAAATGCAGAAGAAATTGTTACTGATTTATAATAGCTTTTTGTGGGTTTGTGCTGCTGAAGAATATGGTTACCAATAACTGAACCTACCAGAGGAAAAATATCCAAAGCAGACACTGAGAAATTGAGTATGCTGCCAGTTTTTCAGAATTAGGAGGAAGTTAAGTATTCCTACCAATGCACACCCCGCCAGTCTTTAAATAATCTAACATGATGACACTTGTTCAGACGTGCAGAGCTCTTCTGGAAAAGAATTAGAATGAACGTCTGTTTAAAGCCAACATTTTCTCATCAATGTCCTCCCAATAATTAATCCCCTTCCACAAACACACCTCTCTACTAATCATGAGCATATGTGTAAGCAAGCTCCAAAACAAACTTTTGCTCAGAATGCTTTTGTTAAGGTTGAGTTTCTATTCTTTTTATCCCACCTGCACAACAGCTTAATTCAAAGCTGTATATAAAAGTGTCAGAAATAGAAAAGGGGGAAAGTTCCCAAATGTATCTCCTTCCTAAAGGTCTCAGTACACGTTAAGACCTAGATCTCCAGACTCTACTTCCAGATGGCCTGGGGCACTAGGGCTTCCATAGATCCTCAGAACATGCTTCTAAGAAAATTGTAAGAAGACTTTCAGAAAGGCAGGAACTTGCCATGATTACCAAGAGTGCAGACCAAAGCAGAGCAGTGCAGCTTCTAACAAAGAATTTGAAGACAGATGACCAAATGAAGTGTCACCTTTGCCACTTGCGCTCTTCATGGTCACTTTGCACATGATTAGGCTTCCTGGCCTTCAGTGTTCTCATTTGTGAAAGCAACTGCCTCATATATTGCTGGACAAACTGGGTGAGCTAATATATGGAGAGAGCTCATGTAGCACCTGGTGCAAGCGAAGTGACTAATCAGGACTTACTGTTTCTATTATTGTTACCATTCCCATGGGTGATGTTTGCGAACAGCAATATTCCTTATGATTTCTAAGAAGTTATTAAAATGTGATGTCAGGACACTTACAAATAAAGCATTCAAATGAGCTATTAACACAAAATGTTCATTAAATAAAGGTATGTTTAGGTGATTATTTTTTTCTTCTCAAAAATTAAACATGCTGTGGCCAACAGAAAATGAATGTTGAAATCTGTGTCCCTAATCAGTGAAAACCTGGGTTTCTATTTCTTGGGAATTTGGACTTTAGCTCAAACCAAAGAAACAGATTAAACTTTAAAATGATTTTATACGAGCAGTTTGTCAGAAATGCAAAGATCTCGTGTAGTAATGTAAGAGCTGGGGGGGGGGGGAGTTAAAAGGATAGTCTCAACATCAGTTTTTATTATTTAATGCTTTAGAGTCTTTGAAAGATCTTTCACAAACATAATAATCTTAGATTGTTAGAAATGGAAGCTACCACCTGTTGTAGCTGTGTGCAGCTGTAAATTACAGCATCCAGGAGATTGAAATAGGATTGTCAGTTCAAAGTAGTTTACACATAGCAGCTCAGCCTTGGCAATATAGTAAGACTCTGTCTCAAAAACTTTATACATTGTTTTTTGATACACGGTTTCTCTGTGTCACCCTGGCTGTCCTGGAACCAGCTCTCGTAGATCAGGCTGGCCTCGAATTCACAGAGATGGGCCTCTGCCTCCTGAGTGTTGGGATTAAAGGCACGCGTTAACACCCCCGACAAAAACAACAACAAAAAAATTAAAGAGTGAGAATTAACTTATAAAATTATCCAATACTGGGGAACATGCCTCAAATCATTGAACTTCTCCAACCACTTATGGAATACTGAAACAGGAAATAATGTCTTCCCAGGAATCACAAGCAGTGTGGCTACATTTGCAGCATTAGCAAAGAACCAGAGAAAGAGGTAGTTGTGGACGAGGGAAATGATGGAAGACTGCTTGGAGGAGACAAATTCTGGGCTCAACCAAAAGAAATGATCAAATTTCTAAAGACAGCTGTGGAAAGTCAAGTTTGTGGGGAGGATAGACAGGAGAACAAACAGAAGGAGAATGTGCCGCATGGGAGATGCTTTCCAGACAAAGGATATCAGAGTGTAGACAAAGGTATTGAGAAGGAAGTTTTGTCATAGAGCAAGGTTGGGACTACACATTAGAGGGTTTTGAATAACGAATAAATTCTAACACAAAGCTAAAACAGTGGGGTTACTTTTTTCCACGAAAGAATCGTCTGTTTGTATTTTATGAGCAATTCAATTGCTACAGAAAAATGTCAAATGAAAACAAAAAGATCCCTCTACCCTCAATACTCAGAGTCCCCATGATTAATGATTTTTTTTCTGAAATTTGCCCCAAACTGCTTCCTTGAAGTTCTTTTAAAACATCAGTCTTTATTTTGCAACTGTGTCATCCTCTGCAGTCATGCCAATGCAGCCCCGTGATTATATTGCACCATAACCCAGTTACACAAATTCTGAAATAGAAAGCAACACCATAAGTATTGAGTGTCCTCCTTAAAGGCAACAGAAAAAAAGAAGTTGCAATGCTCTTCTCCCTCTCTCCCTCCCCCGTCTCTTCTTTTGAGATTATAATATAATTTCATCATTCCTCCCTTCCTTCCCTTCATTCCAACCCTCCTTGTTTTTGCTGTCTTTCAATTTCTCCTTCATGGCCTATTTTCATGAATTGTTCTCTTTAAAAATTCAGTAAACCAAAATGGCTTTTTTCAGCCCTTGAAAAATAACTCATCAGTGTAATCTTTCCCATTTGCACATGCTGGCACACACTGAAAAAGTACAAATGTCCCAGGAATCTGATGTGACTCCTTGCTAATGACATTTTCTGCTTCATTCTTTCAGCCAAGAAATAATCAGAGAGTAAAAGGGGGCCTATCTTTTTGTCAGGGTGCACATAGAGAACAACGCTTGGTTTAGATGATACAGCTGTGCTAGAAAATCAGAGTAATGACAAGAAGAAAATAATGGCAGGGATGAGATGGAAGGTAGTGGGGAAATGGAAACTGGTTATACAAACATGTCCGAGAGGAAGTGATTGAGATAAAAAGATTAAACCAACAGGACCATGTTATGCTACAGTTGACATGAGCAAATCAGACCCAGAATTACAGAGTTTTAAAAAAATATACATTAGAAAGCTCATAAAAATATTGAGAGTAATACCTGATACTGCATATTAAAAATCTATCTGGCATTTCTTAATGAATGTTAGTAAGAGCCCATAGTTTAAAAAATTATGATATATAGAGCAGTTGGAAATTGCCAGGACCACATATTTCTTGAACAAGCATATTTAAAACATTTGCATGTTACTGTCATCTCTGCCAAATATCAGATTTCCCTTTGAGAATTTCTGTATCACATTATGTCTGTGAACTCATACACTTCCCTCACGTACTCTGTGCTTCATCCAAATTGGACTGCTGCTTCTCTATTCCCAGGCCATAATTTCCAACCGCTTTGCCTTTGTTTTAACATTTTTCCCCATCGAAAATGCTCTTGTTCTCATCCACTCTGACTTTATCCCCATATGGACATGTTCAAATCTTACCTTTTTCTAAAGTCCACCCCAAAATCTTGTTTTATGTCTTCACTGATTCTACTTGGCATTTCTTTCTACCGCCTTTCACAATAATATCAGACCCCCTCCTTTCATAGGACTTTCTGTCCCTCTGCTAGGATATTTAGCAACAGTAACATATTAATACTGAAGCACATGCTCTGTTCTTCTAACCTGTAAGTTCTTTCAGAAAGAACTTCAAGTGGGGTTATCTTTTTATACAACATGCAGCATACATACACCAACACATAACACACACAAAAGGGGGGGGGAAGCTTATACGTAGACAACTGTTGCATAGCACAATTAACTACCTGAGAATTCAATAACTATGGAAAGAAAGTGAAAAAGAAAGAATGTGAGTTTACTGTCTGGAAAGCAAATTATATTGGATTAATTATATACTCAGTTTACATAAACATAGTTGTGGGAATTTTGTTTAGATACCCTAGATAAACTGACAGGAAAACAGTGACAACCTTTTGAGGTAGAAATATGATTTTTATCATCTACTACAGCTCAGCAAATGTCTATTTTTAGATACTAGCATTGTTTCTAATCTTCATAACAACCCAGTAATTACCTATTATTATCCCCTGCTTTCCAGATGAGTAAAATGAATCTCAGACAATATAGATTACATAACTAGTAAAGAAAAAAAAATAAAGCAGAACTGGGAATTGGAACTGGACCTGCCTTACTTCAAAGCCTGCGTTCTTTGCAATAGCATGTTTTCCAAAACCATTCTCACAACTACTCTTCAATATGGTTCACACAGCACAACAGCAAAAGTGAGAGAGCTGGGTATTCACATTCCTTGATACTTAATCATGGTATCTTATACCGTTAAATGCCCACTTTCCTCTCTAGCCACATGGAAAGTCTTATCACCTCTTTTTCAACACCCCACAAACCTGTTACTAACGTACAACCCTCATAGCCTGATTAAAACCTTTTTCTAGCTGGGCGGTGGTGGTACATGTCTTTAATACCAGCACTCGGGAGTCAGATGCAGGCAGATCTCTGTGAGTTTGAGGGCACCCTGGTGTGCATTATTTCTTTTTCTTTGATTATTTTTTTACATATACATAAATACAGACTGTTGAGTCCATTTAGTGGTAAAAGTATGTATACCTTTTAAAACGCTCTCTTTACCTTACAATATCTTTTCTAACTTAAGGATTTTTGAAGGTTTGCATTCTTTCAAACTACCCTACAAAATTCCAAGACCCCCAAGAACTCTCCCTTTAAAGCCTTATGCAACAGGGTCTTCCCTTCCCCAACTGACATTTGACCAGAAGAAAAGGTTTCTTAAGTGTGGGGAGGTGGTGTCACGTGCATTTAATCCTAGCACTCGGGAGACAGAGGCAGGTGGATCTCTGTGAGTTTTAGGCTAGTCTGGTCTACAACGCTAGTTCCAGTACAGCTAGGGCTGTTACATGGAGAAACCCTGTCTCAATAGAAAAGTGTGGGGCAAGAAATAAAATTGGAAGATGATACTTGCCATTAAGGGAGACAAGTACAACAAATCATGACTTCTCCCAGAGACTTCCTGAGATGAATCCCTTTTCCACCCTATGAGCAGGCACTCTGAATCCCAGTCATATTGAGGAAGAAACCCTTTCCTGGCTTTTTTTTCAGCAGCCAAAGGAATCAGTGAGTACCACCGTCTTGGTGTATCATGGTGTGTTGCTTACAATCAAAAGGCTTCATACTATCGTAAGCACAGGAAGGGTTAAATTTAAGAAAGCACTGCAAGCTCTAATGTTACCATAGGAATAACATGTTGAACACAACAGACACCAGGGTGGGACTGCCCCCAAGGGGGAACTGGGCATTGTGCCAGAGACCTGTGGGCTAACCTGCCTGTTGGTTCTATATAGGGTTAATAGAGAGGCAAACAGGAGATTGTATAGCCGAAAGCTGCAGGAAAAAAGAGCCTGGCAGGGATCTAAAATGTTTCAGATTGTACATTTACCAACAAAATAAAATCACACTTTGCACGGGAATGTACAAAGTAGAACTTCATCTCATTCAACCTTTCCCTTCTCTTTCTAAGCTAACAATCAACATGTGCAACTTATTAACATAACTGAGCATGAACATTTCTTATTACTGTGCCGGCTTTGCATGTCTGTTAAATGAACAGATTTGTCTTCTTTTTCCTGAAATATTCATTTGCCTACTTAACAAAACTTCACTTGCTTAAAATGTTTTTATAACCATTCTGAAGACTCCATAAACTCCATCATGTGAGTGTAAGAAGGATTAGAATGTAGGGAACATGATGAAAGGTTGGATGTGATTACTTCCCTACTCTGACTCTCCTATTCTTACTTAACTAATTCAGGATACTAAAACCACTTTAGGCATTTTGACAAAAGTCAGTGTAGCTCTTTTTTTAACCACTCAAAAGAGAATAACTCTGTATGTTTAGGCAGTTTGAAACTTGTACTTAAGGACGTTGAAATTTGGTCGTTGCTCTTTAGTGAAGGGGAGTCAGGGAAGAAAGGTTCCCATGTTTACCCACTGAATAAATATGCCTCTAGGCAAGGCACTGTCTGGTGCTTTAGTCCATGGACTTTTTAAACATCTCTCTTGGCTGCTCCACAATCCCCATGCTAATCACCTCATCTTCCCGCTTAGGTGCCTCTAGTTCTAATTGAAGAGAATTATTTGGCAAAGTAAATGATCCATGACCCAACCGGGAAGGAAAGATAGAGGCTCCAGAATGAAGAAAAACTAATGCTGGAAAATCCCTGCACTGTAGATTTCTTCATATGGGAGTCCTTACTCAAACTAACAATTCTGGAAAGTTTACATATCCAACTCAATAATTTAAAGATGATTAGAAAGAATAAATTCAAAGTGTCACTGCTGCTACAGAGCTTATTATTGCTCTTAACTTTTATTAAGTGTGATTACCTGTCTTACTCTGGTAAGCATTTTGTACACATTATTTAATTCATTCACTGTTTGGTGTGTGTGTGTGTGTGTGTGAGAGAGAGAGAGAGAGAGAAAGAGAGAGAGAGAGAGAGAGAGAGAGAGAGAGAGAGAGAGAGAGAGAGAGAAAGAGAGAGAGAGATAGAGATAGTAGGGTCTCACATAGCCCAAATTGGCCTGGAATTCACTTTGTAGCTGAACATCACTTTGAACTCCTGCATCTATCTCCTGACTGTTTGGATTATAGGCATTCACCACTATCTCTGGATATTTGTCTGATTATTCGAACCACCCCACACAAAGTTAAATACTGTTATTAGCTCCATTTCACAGTTGCATAAACTGAGGGCTGGACTCTAAATTTTAGAAGGACTAAAAAGTTTAGCAAATCTGTGTAAATTTAGTATAGATAGGCAAAAAGGTTATGGTGTAGAGGATTATTTAATAGCAAATGAATATTAAATACAAAGAAAAGTTCCAAGATGCTAGAAAACATAACACTTTGAAGAGCTTTAGTTTGGAGACAGATTATTTTAAAATTCTCAGTATCTATTGGAGAACCACATAACCTCACAGCAGTGAAGCTAGTTGGTTTGTCTAAGCATGGCCATCATACAAACTCTGTCTCAAATTGCCCACTTACTAATGATAAGAAAATGAAACAAGGTCATAACTATAATTGTCTCCCTGCTTTTTTAATTGGTGAAGGCAATATCAATTATTATTTTCCTTCTCAGTGGGATAAAATGCTTCAATTCTCTGAAAATTTAGCACAGATAGAATACATTGTCAGATAATGGTGAAATTTTTATGTGTGGTTTACTTTTAAAATAATTGCAAGGTAGATAGAGAACAGATTCAATCTGTAAATGATCTTACTTTACTTCTTCAAGCCTCTGCATTCAGATTCAGCTAGCCTAGGCAGTCAACTTGCTGTGGTTTAGGCATATCCCACCACCAGGATTTATCCTACTATGCTAGTAAGTGGAGCTGATAATTTTAAAAAGAGACTTGGGACCACGGCTGAATTGATGTGTGATTTGAAGTGTTCTTATGTAACTCATTACTGCAATTAAAATAGCTGTCCCTGATTCAGCCACATGGTCCATGCCCAACATAAAACTGATTGTCATGAGAAAACAAAGTCAAATATGAAACAGAATCACTGTGCAAAAGACAGGTAAAAGTAGGGTACTTCTGTGCTGCCAGGGGCTACCTGAGCAGCTCAAGGGGGTAGAAGAACCTCAAACAGGTATATTCAGAATCAGTCATGAGCTTGTCGGGGTTGCTGCAAGTGCCTATCAAAAGTTTGCCTCTCCCGCATCCTTACTCTATTAGAAGTTGCCTAGATCTGTCCATGGTAAAGATTCTAAGAATTTATTGCAAGGAGAGACCCTTGGGACTGAGTGGGCAGGCAGGAGAAAGGACTGAGAGGACTATAGTTTGCTCTCTGAGTGAAAATTAAACAAACGTCCCAGTGTGAATGCCGTATGGGCAAGTAACGTGGGACAGACATAAAAAAAATCAAGTCCCAAACCACTGTGGTCATTCAGAAATATTTGCAACTTTTCACAAGGGGAGTGGTATTACTCCCAATTTCCTGGCCAAATATTTATTAAAGTAACCAAGGACTGAATATATGAAGCTGCCTCACATCGGCGCAGCATCCTACTTTCCTGCTAGCTCTGAACTGTGAGGTACTGTCAAAAGAAAAAAAAAAACACTCTTCCATACTCAAAATAGCTACGTTACGGAGGAGAGTTGGAACGTGTTCTGGGAGTGGGTGTGTTTGTTTGAGTTCAGTGTGTGCAGAAAAGGCAAGCCTCCACAGCCATTCACACACTTCTCTCCTCAGCGATGGCTACACAGACAGGCAGAGCTCCAGCCCACATCTCTGAATGGTAACGTACATCTACAAAGAGTATTTTACTAACTATTTTGAAGTATTTTATAAATAATAAGCATATGTTTGCTGGATATATATGTATGTATGTATATTTATTTATTGACTCAACTTTTGCTAACTTTCTCTTGTGTCTGGTTGTGTGCGGTTACTTGTATGATTTCTGAGATGTGACAAAGAGTTTCCCCCTAACTCCTATGTTAGTGATTCAAAAAATATCTCTTGAGATGGCCCCAGAACAGAACCTAAAATCTTCATATCGCTCTGAACATCTGATTTGGTCGCTGAAAGCAGTTGTTAACATCCAAATGTTACATTCAGATATTAGGCAGATACTAGAAATTAAAAACTTTGTAAAACAAAGAAATATGGGGCAATTGTTTCTGATACAATGTTAAGTTTCCAAAGAATGAAAAGTGACACGTAAAGTCTGGGTCATGTGCTAGCATAATGTCATGGGATGAAAACAAGTATATACACCCCAGTTCATGAACTTGAGCCTGTGGTAAAAGAAACCCAGCAGAGTTGGACAGATTTTGTTGCTTTGTACTGAATGAGTGCTTTTCACAGTTTCTGATCCTCAGCACCCTTTCTCTTCACAGTATGTTTCACACCTCCCTGTGCTGAGCTCCGGAGGCTCCCAGTGACCTCTTGGTAATCAGCCTTGGCTGGGTCCAAATCCCCACCCCTTGGAAAACTCACGGAGCCTGACGTCTGCCTGTGAGTTGCTTTCAGCAAAGACCTCACAGGCAGCTACCCAGTCTCTCTTGGAAGCAAATTGCCAAACCAGGCCCGTTTCCTCAAAAGATGGTAGAGGACTTAGCAGCTTCCTATGTTGCTCTGAAATTGGAGAATGAAATCCTGCAGGCTCAAGTGAAGAGGCTCATGGAAGAAAATGCTGCCCTCCAAGCCCAGATACCAGAGCTCCAGAAATCTGGAGCAGCCAAAGAGAATGAACCACTCCGAAAATACTCAGAGGTCCACGAGCCCCCAGAGGCCTCAGAGCTACTGCAACCTCCAGCAGCCGGGACCTCACAAAAGCCCTGGGAATCCCCAGGGACCACAGAGCCCGGGGGACTCCCAGAGATCAATGAGCCCAAGGAACCCTCAGTTATTAGAGAACCCAGGGGTAGCCCAGAGATCAAGGAGTCCAGGGACCCCTCAGCCATCAGGGAGCCCACGGGACTCCCAGAGATCAAGGAGTCCCAGAAGTCCCCAGAGATCAAGGAGCCCCAGATTCCCCCGGAAACCAAGGAGTCTAGGGGACCCTCAGCCATCACAGAGTTCAGGGGATCACCAGATTCATCCCCAAAGTTCAAGGAGTATCGGGAACCCTGGGAGCCTCCAGAGGTCAATGAGCCCTGGGAGCCCCCAGAGTCCCAGGATTCCACAGCAGCCTGGGAACTCCAAGAGCCTTCAAAGGCCAAGGAGGCCCCCAGTCCCCCAGAACTCCAGGAGCTTTCAACCTGGAAGCCTCCAGCAGTCAAGAAGATCCAGAAGGCTCTGGAGTCCCCAGCAGCCCAGAAGCCCCAGGCAACCTCAAGGGGTTATGAGCTCCCAGCAGACTGGGAGGCAGGGCCCACAGGCATCCAGGGTACCCCAGTCATCAAGGAGCTCCAGAATTTACAGCTCCACAACCTTACAAATGATGAGGAGTCTCAGAAGGTTCCAGAATACCAGGAGACCTCATCACAGCCGGAGCTCCTTGAGCACCCAGCTACCCAGGAGCCTCTGGACTCCTCAGATACCGAGGAGTTCCTAGAACTCTCAGTACCTGAAGAGTCCCTAGAGGGCCTAATAGTTGCAGGAACAGGAACAGCTGCTGCCTTTCCACAGGCCCACGTTAGATTAGAGGCTGCAACTTTACCCCTAGAGTACCCAGTGGCCTTTAATGGGAATTCTCAGAAACTTTCTGAGTTTTTAGTTCAGTTGAACAGCTACCTGAGAACCAGAGGGCACCTGTATCCCGCTGAAGCAGCTCTAGTAAGCTTTGTTGGCAGCTTCTTCTCAGGTGAGGCAGGAAGGTGGTTCCAGCCCTTAGCAGATACCCAAAGTCCCCTGCTGGAACAATTTGAAAGGTTTATTCGAGCGCTCCAAGACACTTTTGACGATCCAGAAAACATAGAAGTAGCTACACAAGGCCTCCCTCAGCTGCGCCAAGGGGAAAGCCTTGTCCACAGATATGCAACCCGCTTCCATCTCATTGCTCAAGAGTTAAATTTGGATGAAAGCACCTTCTGCATCCAATATCAAGAAGAGCTTGCCAGTTCTATTCAAAATGAACTGTCTTGCACAAGTCCAGCCACCAGCCTATCGGATGTGATCATTCAGTGTGTCACCCTTGAAGAGGAGACAAGTGGTAAGACTGATTCCAATTCATCATCCTCTGAAGAGGAAAATGGCTCTGAGAGTCCACCAACTGAAAATCAGGCTGTTCAAGCTACTAGTAATCGACCTCACCTCAGTGAGGCTGAGCGGGCCCGACGCCGTGAAGGCCACTTGTGCCTCTACTGTGGCCATCCGGGTCATTTTGCCAGAGACTGCCCTGTCAAGCCTCATCGTGCCCAGCAGGCGGGAAACATGGAGGCCCGGCGGTAAGGGGGATCCCGGGCGGGCCAATCTACAAATACGCTTCCCCCTCTCTTCCCATATCTATGTCCCGTACCCTATGGCTAACTGTTGAGATTCGGCTTGGAAGACGGCAATTCTTTGAGCAAGCAATGGTGGATTCAGGCTCCTACAGAAATAGCATCGACCGCTCTGTGGTTCTTCGAGAGAAGATACCAATCCGCAATAACATCTTTCCTCTCATGCTCGAAACAGTCGATGGGCGTCCACTGATTAATGGACCGGTAACCAAAGAAACACCACCTGTTGAAGTCAAAATTGGAAACCACGTTGAAGAGCTCCAGTTTGACATTATTCACGCACCACGTTACCCTCTGATTCTTGGAATCCACTGGCTTGAGACACATGACCCGAACATCGAGTGGAGTACCCGAACTGTGTCCTTTCCATCGCATTATTGTCATTACAACTGCTTCAGGCACAGATGGAATCGAAGACGGCGTGATGAAATAATTGCAGGTTAGATGGTGGGTCCTAGTGACTTCTGCCCATCTGTCTTCTGTTACCTCAGCTGTCATCAGCATTTGCTGCTCTCTGAACCTCTCTCTGGCTATGAACTAAGGCTACCTGTACAACGACGCTGCCTCTAGGATGATGGACTGAACCTGACGACTTTGAGCTGCTTTTCCCCACCCACCTTGCATGTCTCCCTCTTTGAACCCTGTATTATGTGGGGCTATTTTAATTACAATTCGCACTAACAAATATGCATGACAATAGATGTTAGAACTAATACTGGATGTAGTTGTTAGACTGATTTTTATTATTTTTTAATCAAGATTACATTACCACACATTTTCGTTTTTTTCCAATAAAAATAATTTTCAAGTGATATTTTAAAATAATCAATAAACAATGGCAACTGTTACTTTTGTTTATGTTGATTTATTGGGTTAGCTGAGCAAAGGGACAAATAAGTTGGGAGGGAGAAAGAGGGAGGGAGAGAGGGAGGGAGGGAGAAAAGCAAGAGGTAAGAAGGATGAATGGGTGGAGAGATGAAGGAGGGAAGGAGGGAGGGAGGAAGGAAGGGAAAGGGGAGGAAGTGAAAAATGGAAAAGGGGGGAGAAGGGAGAAAGACGAGAGGGAGGGACTTGGGAAAGACTTAAGGTTTGAATGGAGTCCTGTGAAATCCCAGAGTGACTGGTCAGAGGAAGGTAATGTAGGAAGAGAGAGAATCATAAAGGCTTGGACTTAGGATTGGGCAAAGTATGGAGTAAGTAGAGTCAAAAAGTTTGGGTAACATATGTAGAGCAATAATGGCTTGGGCTTAGGATTGGGCACAGTATGGAGAGGTAAGCAGTAGTAAGGCTGAGAAAAGCATTTTGGAGAAACTGGGAAGAAATGAGAATGGATTCTGAGGGCAGGGGTGAGGGGAGGGAAACTTCTGACAAAGGACAACACTGGCAGAGACACAAGCAGCTTTGAAACTTCTTGGACTTCAGAAGTTGACCAAAGAAGAGCACCAAAGCAGGTAATGAGACTCTATTGGTGACCTACCCCTCCCTGTAAATGGGTATGCATGGTTTATTCCGTGAAGGACCAGAACTTAACTTAGAAGACCTGAATAACTACTCTTACTTTGGCATATGAGCAGAGTGGTAGGAGTCAGATTTTAACAGAGTTAGGAGTCACCTCTCCTACATTTACAGGTTCCTCTACCCTGCTAGCCATGCTGCCTGCATGGCGCACACAGAGAAAGCAAAGTCCTAAGAGAGCCATGTCTTTGTGGCCCTGAGAGGGCCTATTGTCTAGACTTAAATTACAAACACACACACACACATGCACGCACACATATTTTGGATGATTAGATCACTGGGTGAAAGGTGAAGAACTTACCCATGCCCATCTTAACTTGCTTTTGTGTTCTCAACTTCCCCCTTGGAATTTCATTGAAGCCATATGAATGAGATTGTTCTTACATAGATGATCAAATAAAAAGAGTCCCTCATTTCCTTCAGATACAGTATCAGGCATCTTGCACACATTAATTATCTCATTACTTCTGAAACAAGCTAGTAAAGTAGTTGTGTATGTTTTCATTTTACAGTAAGCAGAGTACCCACATAGCTAGTCAGTCATACAGCTAGGAAGCAGGGGAGGCCTCTGAGCTCCAACCCCTATGCCTTTTGCACTACAGCATGTCAATCTCCCAAGTGCAGTGGTGAGTGCCAAACAAGACCATGGAAGCAGGAAGGCAGGCGTGGGAACCCTAAAAAGAAGGGGAAATGGAGAGAGAAAAACTTCATAGCCCTCTTATATACTAGTTTCTTTTCCCAGGTTCCCTTAACCTTCCCTTCCCCACTTGTCATCTCCTAAACTTCCCGTTTCAAGTCTTGGAAAATTTTGTTTCCTTTGAAACTAATGCCACACTCCCTTTTCATATTCCCTGGTGGTTTCCAGAACAATTGAGCATTCAGCAACCATGCATTACTTAAAACATCATGGCTAAAACTTTCTGCCTAGCCACCTCCAAACTGAAGCTAGATTCTGAGAAACATTAAGGCCCATGTCCATGTTTATTACCAGCACTCACTTTTCTGAACAGTCTAATGTGTTTTGCCACAACAACATCTTTGTGGCATGTAGAGAGGTTTCATGGGGAGTATGTCCTATATTTTTCTTCTCTACTTAATCCTACACTGCCTAGCTGAGGTACAGGGACACAATCGCCTGTATCTCTAACCTTGACAGCATAGCTTAATGTAGCACTTGCACACAGAAGGTTGTCCACAGCAACTCTGACTCAATATTTAAATATTATTCAGAGGGGGCTTGTTTGTATAATATGGGCTTGTCTCATGTTTTTTTTTCTACTGCATTCACCCCTAACTTTAAAAAACTTCAAGCAACAACAACAGAAAGAATGTCTTTTTTAATTTAAACTTCCCTAGAGATATGAAGACCAAATGTGGCTATTTCCCTAGGACTGAGGATTCATGGAACACAGAGTTTTCTGTGCAAAACTGGGAGAATCATGGGCAAAGTGAGATTATTGAACACCTTACTTATGCCCTGCAATTTTCTATTTAACTCTAAAGAGTTACTTAATGTCCAACCCTTCCTTTCAGCAAAGAATCAACAACTATAATCAGAGAATCACATACCCTGTGAACTAGAAAAGACACAGAATAGCCTATTTCCTTAATCTTGTGCATGGAGTCAAGGAAGCTCAGAGAAGTGGCAATTACTTACCATAAATAAAATTATTCTGTTGTGCTGATATCAAATCCAGTGTGCTCTTTTCAAGTTGGGAAGCTATTCCAAGCCACTAATTAAAACTCAAGTCTGCGGCCAGCACTGAGTGAGGTTCTGTAGACAGTAATAAACAATGATGCGAGAGGACTATAATGTGGTCAGAAAGAGGAAAAAAAGAGCAGCAGTCTACACAGTTAGCAGGGATAATCCAATTCTATATTCTATAGTAGCAACAAATACGCTATAACTGAAATGTATCAGTTGGTAAGGTTCACAAGACCTGGGACTGGAGCTATGGCTTAGCAGGTAAGAGTGCACATACTGTTCTTGAAGAAAACTCCAGTTTAGTTCCCAGCACCTACATCAGACAACTCATAAACACTTTTAACTGCAGTTCCAAGGGATCTGACACTGTCTTATGGCCTCTTCAGGCACTTTGACAAACACACACACACAAAACACACACACACACACACACACGAGGATGGGGAGAGAATTAAAAGTTAAACAAATCACTTTTTAAAAACTCATGATAACTTCTAGTTAATGACCACTTGATTTTTCACAAAAACTGCTAGATAAGATAATTTTTAGCCATTTCCACTGTACATATTATTATCTTCTTTCTAAAAATTAAAAAATGAAGCCTTCTTAATTCAGATTTGTTGTCAGGCTTCATAGTGCCTAGAATTGTTGTATGTTATAATTGAACCCTGGGTGCTGGGAAAATAGCTCAGTCTGGAAAGTGCTTACTGTGTGAGGATAAGGACCTGACTGAGTTCAGGACCCCAGCACTTAAGTAGAAGTGAGATGTGGAGGCAAGTGCAGGGAAGGAAGAAACAGGAGTGTCCCTGGAGCACACTGGCCAGCTAGTCTTGTAAAACTAGTGAAATAACCAGTCTCTAACAAGTAGAGAATGGAAGAAAAAAATACCCAACTCAATCAATGATCTCCATATCCCACACATAAAAACACACATGCATACACTCACAAAATTTTCCTGTCTCATTCCAAAACTGGGATTATGGGATGAAGATAGAGCTCAGTACTAAGTGTTTGGCTATCATGCTCAAGCATGTGCAAGGCCCTGAGAGCTTGGGTTCTAGCCAATGTATGGCAGTGACTCTCAGGATGAATGTAATCATTCACAGGACAATTTTACTCTGTATTAGCCACCATAATAATTTCGATTGATTAGCCATAAGTTCTATTGTCCTAGAAATTGATATTAATTGATTAATTCTCAAATAAGTATTTATTTAAAAAGGACATACGGAAAATCTTCTGCGTGTTTAGCACAGGCGTGGAAAGAAAGGCAGAATAAAAGAAAAGAAGGAAGATAGAGCTATTTCTAAGTTACTACTCACAGTTACTGCTGTGACCACAATTTAACTGGAGAAGCTGTTGTGTTAGTATACAGTGCTATGCACCCAGAGGACAGAGCACTAATTCTGCTTTGGAGTAAAGAAAGGCATTTTGAGTTGGGTCTTTCAGGAATCTCATGGAAGCAAGAGAAAGGGAAGGACTTTCTATGTTGACTTTGTGCTAGGCTAAAGATATCTACATAACTAAGTAGTTCAAATTTTATCCTGAAAAATATTTGGTCTCGAGTATTTTTCTGTTTTATATTTGAGCATAGTTTTCTCCCCACTTCTAAAGTAATGTATACTTAAAACAACAAATCTATATATGGCAGGCATCTATAGCATAAAATAGTAAATGACTCCTACCACTTTTCCTTGCCTTCTATTTCACAAGCTGGGAATAATTTGTTTCTATTTTAGTGATTTTATAAGCATATGAAAATCGTAAGAATGAGGGATAAGACTGCCACCATATTTTTTCCTTTGTAGATTTCATAAAGATATCAAATCAAAAGAATTAAAGTAAATCTGGCTATTTTTTTCAAATGTTCTTGAGCAAGCAATAAAGCATACAGCCATATTCAGAACAATATCCCTACCATTAAAAATTTGAAGATCTAGTGATGATCAAAGACTCATGGATGCTAAAGTTTACCTTTGCATGTAAGCCTTATTGGTTCTAACTTTTAAAGATTCTGTAAACACAAAAGTTTTCAACATTCTATAATATTTGGATAGAAATGAGCTCCCTCCAGCTAACTTTGATAGATTGAAATGTTATTAATCATCTTGGTACATTTTGTAACATCTCTTTTTAAATAATTTTACTAAATATCTCATGTTTCATGCTAATAAACTGTTCTTTGAGCTGTCATGGTCCTTCCACAGAAGTCTTTTGTGTTCCACGTCTCAAACAATTACAAAATTCTTAATGTTTGCCTTTTATAAAACTACATATGGGTAATTTTTAAAATGCTTGCTTACTGTAGTAAATGTAGATACCTAGCAATCGACTAGATGTAAAATTAAATGATAAAAGCAACTTAAGAGTCAAGAAATTAGTATTAAATTCCTAGGTTCGCCACTCTTTGGCCATACTTCATTTAGGGAAAGTACCAAATGAGAAAACTGATACTACAAAAGTTTTATGGAAGTAGAATGTGATTTAATAATATCTATTATTATAGTGCTTATAATAATAATAGCCAAAATCTTCAAGATACTGAAATGCTTGTTGAAACTCACTTCAGTTCTGCAGACTTGACTAAATACTGTGTATTTACTCCGGTTCATTAAAGAAAAATTAAAGTCAGTTTGATAAAATTATTTTATTAAATGATGTTTTTTATAACCAAAGCATTGGCTAGTGCTCTATTAACTACATTATCTGCCATGTCAGTCCTTCCCTGTGTTGGGTTGTTTTAACTAGATGATAACTTAGTAAAATGAGTCTGAGCTTGTCTCTTCATTTATTTAACACAACCTAAAGAGAAAATTCAGAAAAAAGTTAATCTTTGTCTCCACCAAAAAAAGCAATACATTAAAAAGATGAAACCCACAAGACAATTTTCATTTTTAATTTGCATGATTTCTAGGTAAAACTAATAGAAGGTTGAAAGGTCAAACTGTGCAGACCCATGAGTAAGTTCTAATGTCTATAGGAAACAACTGCCATCATCATTTAACATGACTAACAAGGCCTTGCTTCTGTTATTATTCTGTTCCACAGAAACTCAGATGTGTGAGAAAATTGGTGAAGGGTATTAGTTTGTAGAATGTGGGACATAGTCCAACACACTGGTGGGGAATGAAGAGGCAGGAACTAATGCCAACAGTAGTCAACTAACTGTGTCTGACTTGGCTCAAGTGGAGGGACCATTATGTATTCTGATATGGATGAAAATGGAATATGGCACAGAAACACAGAGCAGTCATATGTTCACAGTCCATCTGGCAACCTAAATTTCACATGAGAAAAAGAAAGCATGAAAATTTACAACCGCACAGAACAGAATGTCTGCAATGCTATAGCTGAGCTCACTGTTTTTCTTAGTCTTTCTCGTTGCTATTTTTCCTGTCAGTTATACCACAGATACCACATAATAGGCAACAAGTGAAGCAGCTGCACCGCCAGCAAAGTTCTGCTGATTATTAGAAGGAAAGCTGACTAAACTCTAATAAATTAAAGACATTCCCACAAAGGTAAATACGTAAAAGATTTGCCATATTTCAACTTGTATTTTTAATACCACCTCCTGCTATAAAATTTGGCTTATGTTGAAGGAATGGAGAAAAAAACAATCAGGGCCAAGTTAAAATAAAAGCACACTTAAGGGTTCACAATACTATCAGGCCTTGGTGTCAAATTTCTGTAATCCTAGCCCAAAAAAGGAAAGAGGAGGGGGACAACTGCTAATTCAAGGCCAACCTGGTCCACATAGTGAGTCCCAGGCTAGTTAAATAGTGAGACCCAACTCAAAAATATTTTTGTGTATATGTAGCTGTTTGGGTTTTTCTGATTGTTTTGTTTATTTGCTTGCTTTGGGGATGAGCTTGCTGCACAGCCTTGTTTAACCTAGAACTCATAAAGCTCAGGCTGGTTGCATACTCAGGACAGTTTTCCTGTCTCATTTTCTAAGGATTTTAGGAATGAACCATAATATCTGGTTCATTTTATTTTAATTCAATTTTGATTTTAATTAACACATAAAACACAACATAATACATGTTAATGAGGTACCATACAATGTGCTATACACATAGGCAATGAATTATGTTCAAATTAGGCTAGACATATTCACTTCCACAAATATTTCTAATTTATTTTTTTAATCTAGCTTCTTATTTTGTATGTAATTTGTTTTATTCTTATCTCATACTCTGACTGCAGCTACCCCTTTCTTTCTTTTTTTTTCATTTTTTTTATTCTTTTTTAATTAAAATTTCCAACTGCTCCCCGTTTCCCATTTCCCTCCCCCTCCTCCCACATATTGCCCCCTCCCCCCGCTCCCCTCCCCCTATACCCACTCCTCTTCTCCTCCCCCCAGTCCACTCCCCCTCCCTCTTGATACTGAAGAGCAGTCCAAATTCCCTGCCCTACAGGAAGACCAAGGTCCTCCCACTTCTATCTAGGTCCAGGAAGGTGAGCATCCAAACAGGCTAAGCTCCCACAAAGCCAGTTCATGTATTAGGATCGAAACCTAGTGCCGTTGTCCTTGGCTTCTCATCAGCCTTCATTGTCCGCCATGTTCAGAGAGTCCAGTTTCAACCCCTGCTTATTCAGTCCCAGTCCAGCTGGCCTTGGAGAGCTCCCAATAGATCAGTTCCACTGTCACAGTGGGTGGGTGCACGCCTCGTAGTCCTGATTTCCTTGCTCATGTTCTCCCTCCTTCTGCTCCTCATTTGGACCTTAAGAGCTCAGACCGTTGCTCCAAATTGGGTCTCTGTCTCTCTCTCGATCCATCGCCAGATGAAAGTTCCCGTGCCATTCTCCTTGGCCTCTTGTCAGCTCTCATTGTCCGCCACATTCAGAGAGTCCGGTTTTATCCCATGTTTTTTCAGTAGCAGTCCAGCTGGCCTTGGTGAGCTCCCAATAGATCGGCCCCACTGTCTCAGTGGTTGGGTGCACCCCTCATGGTCCTGACTTCCTTGTTCATGTTCTCTCTCCTTCTGCTCCTCATTATAACCTTGGGAGCTCAGTCCAGCTACCCCTTTCTTAAATCCTCCCAGTTTCCCCCATCAGCTCCCCTCTCTCTTACATCCTCTCTTTCTCCATTTTCCTTCAGAAAAGAGCAGATCTCCCAAGAATGTCCACCGAACATGGCATAGTATGTTACAATAAGACTAGGGAAAAACCCTTCTATTGGGGCTGGGCAAGGCAACCCAATAGGAGGAAAGGGGTCCCAAGAGTAGCCAAAATAGTCAAAGATACCCCCACTCCCACAAAAACACCAAGCTACATATCCACAGCATATGTGCAGAGGACTTAGCGCAGACCCATGAAGGCTCCATGATTGTCGCTTCAGTCTCTGTGAGCCTCTATGAACCCTGTTGGACTGTGTTCTCTGATGTCCCAGAACACTCTGGCTTCTACAATTCCTTTTCTCCTTCTTCCTCAATGTACAAGGGAAGAGACCCGATGGAGATATCTAGTTTGGGCTCTCTCTCTGCCTAATGGTTGACTGTGAGTCTCTGTATCTGCTCCCATCAGCTACCAGAGGAAGCCTCTGTGATGATGATTGGGCTAGAGACCCAGGATTTTTTTAAAAATCAATAAAATTATTCTTACTGATATTCTGCTGAACTCATAGATTGGTGCCTATCTAAATTATGATTTCTTTATGGTGAAAACTTTCAGAACAGTTAATAATTTGAGCCAACCTAAGACAAAGACTTTGAACGTTAAAGCCAAGAAAGCCATTGTGGCAAGGCTATCCCAAGCCTGCAGAACTAGCATCATGTCAGGACATGACCTGCATGCCAGAGATGGAGCTACAGGTTGTGTACCATCTTGGATTTCTGTTGTGCTCTGTAAAATTTGCTCCTTGCTATTTTACTATCTTCCTCTTTCACAATGGAAATGTTTACTTTGTACCATTGAATCAATTTTCTCTTATTTTACTGGGACCCCCAACTAAGAGTGTCTTAATTCTCAGAGAACAGTCCCTACTTAGACTCTTTTTTTTTGTCCTTTATATATTTCCCCCTCCTCCCACATATTGCCCCCTCCCCCCGCTCCCCTCCCCCTATACCCACTCCTCTTCTCCTCCCCCCAGTCCATTCCCCCTCCCTCTTGATACTGAAGAGCAGTCCAAATTCCCTGCCCTACAGGAAGACCAAGGTCCTCCCACTTCTATCTCTTAAACAACGTTGGTAGTCTTAAGATTTTAAGAACTTTTAGAGCTGATTAAGGGTAATTTTCATTATGAGATGGCCACAAGCCTTCAGAGACAGAGTGAAAACGTTATGGTCTGAACATTGAAATGTCTCTACAGGCTCGTGTGTAGAATATTTGAGTTTTAGCTAGGGGAGCTATTTTGGAAGGTGGCGGGGCAACGTGGAGGAAGAAGTTTACTGGAAGTGTACCTTTGAAGGCTATTATCTGATTTTAGCTGCTTCCTTACTGAGTGCTTTGTGTCCAACATGTGGTATGTTGCCTTTGTCACTTGCTTCTGCCACCATGATCTTCCACCTTATCACAAGCCAAAGATCAACCAAGCAAAGACCATGAACTAAAAACCTTGAAAATCTCAGCTAAAATAAATAATTCCTTACTTTATGTTGAACTCTTAGGTATTTTTTTTTACAGCAATGCAAAAGTAATACACATATTGTAGAAAATTACTCAGTCATTTGGAATAACTATAATTGAATGAATCAATAATTGAATTGAATGAAGTATTAATATATGAGCAAGGATAGATAAAGTTGGTAGCCCTTATAGGCAGAAGAAGCTAGTCACCAAAGACAAAAAACTGCACAGTTATATTAATTACAGGTACATATTTAAAACTGCCAAATTAATAAAGATATTAAGATAGGATAATAGAACATCCCCATTGTCTCAGTGTGTGGGTGCACCCCTCGTGGTCCTGAGTTCCTTGCTCGTGCTCTGTCTCCTGCTCTTGATTTGGACCTTGAGATTTCAGTCCAGTGCTCCAATGTGGGTCTTTGTCTCTGTCTCCTTTCATCTCCTAAATGTTTTTCTTTGGGTTCACCTTCTTAATTAGCTTCTCTAGGACCACGCATAATAGGCTCAACGTCCCCTATTCATGGCTAGAAACCAAATATGAGTGAGTACATCCCATGTTCCTCTTTTTGGGTCTGGCTCACCTCACTCAGGATAGTGTTTTCTATTTCCGTCCATTTGCCTGCAAAATTCAGGAAGTCATTGTTTTTTACTGCTGAGTAGTACTCTAATATGTATATATTCCATACTTTCTTCATCCATTCTTCCATTGAAGGGCATCTAGGTTGTTTCCAGGTTCTGGCTATTACAAACAATGCTGCTATGAACATAGTTGAGCATATACTTTTGTTGTATGATAGGGCATTTCTTGGGTATATTCCCAAGAGTGGTATTGCTGGACTTCCCACAGGGCAGGGAACCCGGATTACTCTTAGGGATGATGAGGGATGAGGACTTGATGGGGGAGGGGGAGGGAAATGGGAGGCGGGGAGAAGGCAGAAATCTTTAATAAATAAATAAACAATAAAAAAATTAATTAAAAAAAGATAGGATAATAGAGTAAAGTCAGAGTAAGTTTACAGACAACGAAAAAGAATGGGAGATTTTATATATGCATACTCATGAGTATTATTCATAAATATGATGTCATATAATCTGTAGAGAGTAGATAAAATTTGAGATCATCACATCAAATGAACTAAGCCAGAAAGACAAATGTTGCATGTCTTTTGCCCATATGTAGATTTTAGATTTTTAACAAGATGTGAAGGCAGAAAACAAGGAGAGGAAGGAAAGGAGACAAGAGAGGGAGGTGGGGGGATATGATCAAGTGTATTACATACACACATGAAAATGTTACAAAGAAATCTATATTACATACTCATATATTCAGTAAAAAATTTTAAAAGGAAAGAATGATTGCTCATGGATAGGAAATTTATTTGGGGAGTATTGAATGTGTTCTAAAATAAAACAGTGGTTTAGGATTACTCATAATTTTGTGAGTATATAAAAACATTGAATTGTAACTTTAAATAGTGAATTTTATGGTTTCTGAAAAAGTATTTAAATAATGCTGAAGAAAGAAATATCAGGGTAATGAAACATACCATTGCAGCTGTATTAATTGCACTCATCCCACTTTTGACATTTTGTAGCTGTGTTTTGAAAAAGCCAAGTTAACTTTCCTCTGCCTTAGGTTTCTTGTCTGTGAAAGTAAAAGAGAAAATCCCTAGAGTTATGACAATTAAATGAGATGATGCATGTAACAAACTAAGTACCACAACTGTCATATAGTAAATGCTCAATGAATTGTTGTTATTATGAGCATGTTTCAATAATCCAATCCTTGTCTTACTTCTTAGACATTCCATTGTGTTCTCAGTTTCCTCACAGTAAATTCAAGCAAACAGTTTACTAAATGTCCTCAGTCCAGTCTCAAGGTGCTAGATGGACAGATTTAACCATTTTCTTTATTTGTTGCCATGTTTTCTTGTCTACTTTTGACAAGGGGTGGGTGATAAAATTAGAGTGAACACATTAGAGAAATGGAACATAAGCCTAAGTAAACAGCAGAGTGAATATCATGTTTTTCAATCATATGGCTATTAGTCTCACATTCATTTAAAAAATAGAAAACAGTTGCTATGTGCTAGCCTGTTAGAAATTCTAGTAAAAGAAATGAACATTAATTAGTAAAAAGTTAATGGCTACAAATTTTAGTGACACGAAACAGAGGCACTCACACTCAGAAACTCATTAGATGAAGTTTTGCTCACAGTCTGAGAAGTGACATATAAACTTGGGTCAAAGAAAGATGTATCTGTACCTGACAGTATAGGGACTTCAGACTATATATAATATAAACCTGGGACTTCAGCTAGAATGCCAGTGAGTAGCTTTGTCTGAGCTCAGACCCAGGTTATGCAAGCAGTGCCCCCCTCAAGCATACACAGTGTCTTCTTATATTTTGTTTCAGGCCCTTTGCTAAAGTTCTTTCAAATTCAAGTCTTTTCAGACTGTGACTACTTAAGAAAGTTTAAGGGTTTAATACCACTAAACGATTATCCTTGACTCAGTGGGAACCTGGTAGACCAGTGGCATAGACTCCTCTTCCTTGTAGTGTCTGAGAGGCTTTGTTTCTATGGCAACCTGGCAGATAGCCCCTTGTCACAAAACAGTTTCAATAACATTCCCTAACAGTAATTTTCTTTTATTCGATTTTATTATCATATATTCATTGCACAAAATGATGGGCCTCTTTATCGTCCTCTCATGTAGGACTATCATGCATTTTGAACTTTTTTTTATTCACTCCTTCCATTACTGTTTGATGCTGCTCCCCTTCAGTTCATCCTCTTCTTCCTAAATGCTATCTCCTCTTCTTTCAAGTCTTATTTTATGTCTGAGTTCTTCACATGAGAAAGCATGGAATATTAGCTGTGTCTCATTCTCCCTGTTCACTTTCCAGTTCTTCTTAGAATTACTTTTCATACAAATCACCAACATTCAAATTTCCCTTCTTTATTTTGGGGAAACACAAAGGAAAACATTGAAGCTCTTTTCCCTCCAGGCAGAGGTCATGGTTTGTTGCTCAAGAGGAATTTAGTGACTGTGGAACAGTTAGGATTATATTTAAATATGGAGCAAAGATTCACTGGAGTTTTAGGCAGAGAAATAACTCTGTGTGTGTGTGTGTGTATGTGTGTGTACGTGCACACGCATGTTTGTGCATGTATGCACACTTGATTGTAAAACCTGACCAGTTCACGTTCACAGTTTTCTTACTATTGACTGACAGGAAACACAATACCTGCAAGGGAACACTAGATTTGGAGCCAATAAAATGTGTTTTAATAACATTCAACTTTACTTCTTTACAGATGTGAAATCTCAAAAAAGTGCCTTAATCTCTCCAAGCTTTACTCCGTCATTTGTCAACTGAAGACAGTTACATCCCTTTCACCAAGACTGTTGGGAATATCAAACAAGACCTCCCTAAAAGTGAACATTCTTTGTAATCTATAAAAATCCATCTAAATACATGACATTTTTGTACTTTGAGCACAGTAAATCACATCACACTGTTTTCAGGTGAAAATGAATAAATTGTTTTAATGAGTCTTAACACTGGTGCCAAGCTGGATGTATTGAGGCATAGCGTACTTACTGGTAAATATGTTCCCATACTTTATCATAGTGGATCCTCTAAGCTTTAAAAGAAAAAATAATCTACCTCTTGAGACAGCTGGAAAGAACACAACAGTTTCCATTCTTTCTTTCCAACAGCTGGATAATATGGAATGGCCTCCCTCTGACCTTGAGAATCTACAAATGTCCAATCCTGAGTCTAATAAACTCAGTACTTGATGATAATTATTTTTATCTCAGAATGCATTAATTGCCAGAAGTCAAAAAAGTAGAGAAATCACAAATGACAGAGCTTTTCCAGTATGCTACAAGTTGCCAACATCTGGATGAACTATTTATCAGTGGAATAGCAAGCATACCAAACATACCAGCAAGGAATTTGATAAATAAATTTGGAGGTGTTGCACAGCTATGTCCAATAATAATTTAATTATCAGCATCAGCCATCTTACCATTCTGTGCAAGACATCCCACTAATAGAGAACATTTGTTTGTAATAACTCAATCCCTGTTAAAGGTGATTTCCTCTATTATTAATTATAAAAGCGCATGTTTCAGAGGAAGTTTTAAGTGAGAGAGGAACTCAAACCTGGATGTCCTCCAACGAGAGAGTTGTGTATGTGTAACTTCTCAAAGCTATCTCCATTTTGGTTTGAAATTAACTCTGCACAGGACTGTAGTAGGTCCATAAGTACTTGCTGAGTCCTTTCATTCCAGGCAAGCAATCTGATTCTCGTCACTTTTTTTTTTTTTTAAAAAAAAAAAATACCTTTCCATCTCTGTAATTATGCCAAAACAGATAAGTCTGCTTCTTTAGGCCTCTTTCTGGTTGTAAACACTCGGTTGCTATCACAAATACAAGAGCTAAAAAGACATCCTTTATCGCTCCCCTCTTATCTTCTCACCACCATGGAGCATATTTTCATCCAGGCTGCAGTACTAAAGTAAGAAGCAAGGGGAGAATTTCTATTACATGTTAGCAATTCAAAAAGGAAAATACGATAAAATATACAGGGACAAGACATACAACTCTAAGTCATCTTCACTAATAAAGTTTTGAAAGAAGCAAAAACAGGAGTTTATGTTCTTTGTTTATATAAGTTTGGAAATTGAATAGTGATCTAAAATGAAAAAAAAATGTACTTTGCCATTAAGAGAAAAAGAAAAATTAAAAGATAAAACACCTGGTTTTGGTGGTAAGGAAATGATT
Organism: Chionomys nivalis; assembly: GCF_950005125.1. Classification (NCBI taxonomy): domain Eukaryota; kingdom Metazoa; phylum Chordata; class Mammalia; order Rodentia; family Cricetidae; genus Chionomys; species Chionomys nivalis. The sequence continues at coordinate 76,418,791 of NC_080112.1, read as the reverse complement.
AAAATCTCTAATAATGAAACAAATTATAGAGCCAAGCGCACAGCTTTCCAACTGTGAAATTTGTCTTAATACCTTTAAATACTTTGTCTCATCAGAATTTCTCTCTATTCCCACCATGACCCCTAGTCTTGGTTCTTAGAAATTCCTTCCCCCAATCTCTACAAGCTGTGTGTTCCCCTGTTCTCTCAGTTTGGCCTGTCTTTCAAGTCTTTGAAAGATACCTTCTCTCCATGCAAAAGCCTCTTTGATTTGACCAGGTAGTTATGCTGTGGTTGTTTATTTTTTTCCAAGTCCTGGTATTTTTGATCTCCAGCCGCATGTATTCTGGGTTTTTAGATAGTTTCCAGGCTCTCTCTGAGTTATTGACTTTTAAAATTCTACCTCCCAGGTATTTTTCCTACACAAAGTCTGCATTTTGTCAATGCTCTATTTCAAATTTAGAAAAATAACCTAATGTATTTCTTCTTCTTTTTTCATATCCACAAATGATGTTAAATTTTCTGAAATTTCAAAGTTGAAAGTAACTATATGATATCCAAGATCAGCTCTCTTAAGTTTTATTTTTTAATTTTGTTATTGTTCAAGAATTTCATACATGCACATAATGCATTTTTATCAAACTTATTCTCTTTTCCTCTTACCCAATATCTCCACTCTACACTATTTCTTCACAACTTACATGGTTCTTTTTAAAAGTTCACTCAGTCTATTTGGTGTACATGGGTGTCGGACCATCTAACGGAACATGATACTCTCTCAGAGGCCTCCTCTCTGAAGGAAACTGACACTCCTTGCCCAAGCAGCTGTCATTTGTCAATACAATAGCTACTCAGCAGGTAGTAGAACTTCATGAGTTCCTCTCTGATCCATGCTGAGAATTTAACAGGCTTTACCTTGTGTAGGTCTATTGTATCCAGTGACAACTGCTAAGAGTTCGTATAAGCAGGAGTAATTTCTTGTCCAGAAAATATGGCTTTACTGTAGATGTTCACCATCTCTGATTCCTAAAACCTTTTCACCACCTTACCCATGATGATCCGCGAATTTTGGGGATAGAAGGTACAACATAGCTGTCTATTTAGAGATAAATATGTCAAAGTCTCTTATTTTCTGTGTCCTGATTACTTGTGGCTTTGTATTTATTATTGTTGTTTGTGGTTTCTGTCCTGCCCGGTTGCCACAGTCATTAAGTCCCAAAGAAATCACACATAGGTCTGCTACATTAGTTATAAACTGATTACCCCATTAGCTCAGGCTTCTTATTAACTCTTGTAACTTATATTAGCCCATTATTGTTGTATATGTTAGCCACGTGGCTCGGTACCTTTTTTTGGCGAGGGAGTCACATCTTGCTTGTTCTGTGTCTGGATCACGACTGTAGACTGCAGAATCCTCTTCCCAGAATTCTCCTGTTCTTGTTGACCCACCTCTACTTTTCGCATGGCCATTCAGCCTGTACTTCCTGCCTAGCTACTGGCCAATCAGCATTTTATTAAACAAGTACAAGAAACAAATGTTTACAGGATAAAACCATTGTGCCACAACACCCCCCCCCATTTAAAAAAAAAAAAACAAGAACTCTGAATCTGATATTCTTTGTTTAGCTTTGTTCCTGACCATTATCTATAACAACTTGTAACCAACATTCTAAACAAAGGAATATATCCATAGTCCATTTTTTGAGAATGTGGTCATAGTTTTTCAGGATATTTGCTGCTGAATTGGGACACTGATACTCTTATGGGGATCTAAAGAAAATTTAGAATTATGTTCAAGTCATGACTAGAGAATCCTGTGAAGCTTGATCATCTCAGCTAGCAGTCTTGAGGCTGTTCTGGATGTAGAACCCAGACATCTGGGCCATCCACTTCTACTGGAGATTTCTCAGGGGGTCTTCCTTGATCAAACCTTACTTTTCTTAGCCCAGAATAAATCCATAGCCTCTCATTTTTTTTGTGGAAACAAAAGTAAAACCTCTTCTCCAATGTAACATATCTTTTGACTTCAATTTTGAAGTCAAGGCATTTACAAAATATTTATGTTTTATTAATCCAGCAGCATTTATATTTAAATGTCTTTTAGCAGCTGTTGCTCCTTCTTCAGCTGTCAAGCAATTCAAAGACAACATAATAATATACAATATCCAGACTCTCTGTATTTTCCATCTTTATGTGGCTTTACTTTAAATTCTATTTATTTTATTTTTACTTCTAAATTTTTGCTTTTTGAGACAGCATTTCTCTGTGTATCTTTGGCTGTCCTTGAACTCCCTCTGGGACCATGCTGTCCTGGAACTCACAGAGATCTGCCTGCCTCTGCCTTGCAAGCTCTGGGATTATAGGTGTGTACTACCACACCTTGAGCTCACAGAGGTCTGCCTGCCTCTGTCTCCCAAGTGTATGATTAAAGGTGTGTGCCACCATACCCAACTGCTCTCTGTCTTTTTTATTTTAAGGACTTTAACCTCTTTTCTTTTCTCTCCTAAGCCTACATATATTTTTAAACACTGTATAAACTATTTAGAGGCTTTTTCTTCTGAAACTATCTGTACTGTATCTCTCTTTTTCTGACCATATGAGTCTTTAATTTGCTAAGCGATATGGTTAGGAGTAAAGCTGTGGTTTTGATGGCTGAATTGCCCATTTTTAGTTTTCTGAGATTCCAGCCTCATGGCAGAGGTATCAGTAGGAGCAATGTTTATCACCACAAACCCTATGGCATTTCAAGGTCCCTGTCACCACCAAAAACCATGCAGTTAGCTTTTCATCAACACCATTTAAGCATTTCATAGTAGGACCTCTTTAAAAGAGCTGGAAGGTTTTGCAGCTAAATGTGATTCAGAAAGCCTCTTTTAAAGGAGAGCAGTTCCAAGAAATTGCTGCTACCAAGAAGCCATGCTTAATGCTGTTATTTTGTGTCTAGAAACTTCCCAAGCTCTCTCAGGTTTTCTGTGGATTCAGCTATCCACACGTTGGGCACCATTTTGTTGGAGGAGGGCTGTTTGTTGGTTCCCGGCCTCCCAGCTAGCCTAGACCTAAAATAATCATACAGAAACTGTATTAATTAAATCACTGCTTGGCCCATTAGCTCTAATTTCTTATTGGCTAACTCTTACATATTTATTTAGCCCATCTTCATTAATCTGTGTATTACCACGTGGCGGTGACTTACCAGCAAAGTTTCAGCATGTCTGGCTCTAGAAGCTCCATGGTGCCTCTCTTTCTCTACCTTCCTTCTCCCAGCATTCAGTTTAGTTTTCCCTGCCAACCTAAGTTCTGCCATATCAACAGACCAAGGCAGTTTCTTTATTCATTAACCAATAAAAGCAACACATAGACAGAAGGACATCCCACACCATATTATCATCTACTACAAACAGAAGTTTCTCTGATAAGAGTTGAGAAATGAACTAATCTATGTGTATAAAATAAGAATTTAAGGAGAAATTTATTGCTATGTCCATTTAGCAGAATAGTAGTAATAGGTTCTTCCCTAGAGCTTATAACCTAGCCAACTGTGGGTTTGGGTCCAAGTAACAGTACTAGGCATGAGTTCCATCATGTTATGCTGTCTTTAAATCTAATTAGAAAGTAGAAGGTTATTTCCATAACAACACTACCTCTATCACATCAGTGAATATATCTCATCAGGCTCATACTGTAGCTCAGGGTTCACAGCTGAGTAAGACCGTTGACATTTTTCCACCTAAGTGCTGTGCACAGCACCTTCCAGCACTATGAAAGCTGGTCGATGGGGATGAAATGTCTAGATCAGTACCAGTTTGATAGTTTTATAGCCTATGACTCAAGTTATGGTGTCCCTAGCAAAAGAATCTTACCATCAAGTTCTGAAGGGTAACCAAGAGCAAGACCTCATCCAAACCTTCTGCTAACCCATTTATTCTAGTAAGCTTCTTTAGAAAAGGGGATTAAAGAAAAAAAAAGTCTCCCTGGGTAGTGAATTTACTCAAGATAATAATTAAATACACAAATAAGGCTTTCCTATGATCAAGCATCTTTGGGCAAATCAACATCATAATAATACACAGTACAGTTATAAGAATCAAATGAAATAATTTACATAAAGCATTGAATTTTGTCTAGTACTTGTAAGTACTTAGTAAGTTATAAGAGGTGGAAAAAGGATTATTTTCCATTCAACTACATGTCTCACTCATAGATCTCTCCACTAAGCACATTATATTGTCTATTTTTCCTTCAATGAATTATATTTTCTTTGTTACCATTTCCTACTTGATTTGTGTATGGTGTCTCCTCTTCCCGAACCTTAAAGATGAAGAATCCTTAAGTTCTTCTTGTGTTTCTCTGGATTCCAATCAATTGCACCCTCTTCTGAAAAGTCTTCTTGTTATCCACACTCCCTAGATAAAATTAAATGAGCTATCTCTAGACATAGACCATTTGTATAATACTTTCTCATTTCTCACACCATAGACATATACAGAATTACAAGTTAGGGCTGGAGAGATGGCTCAGAGGTTAAGAGCATTGCCTGCTCTTCCTAAGGTCCTGAGTTCAATTCCCAGCAACCACATGGTGGCTCACAACCATCTGTAATGGGGTCTGGTGCCCTCTTCTGGCCTGCAGGCATACACACAGACAGAATATTGTATACATAATAAATAAGTATTAAAAAAAACAGAATTACAAGTTAGATCATAACACAAATGTTGGTGTTTAACTGTACTTGCCAGAAAAAAACCCAACAAGCATCCTGAATACCTATATTGGCAAGAATGTAGAATAATGTTACATATATGCATAAATGTATTTTTCCTTCTAGGCATGTTTATCAATGCATTTGCTAGTGACAACAAGTGAAAACACATATCTTCAAGCATTTTGCCAAATACTGGGTTTGTTGTTTTTCTACTATCTTCTTTTTATAAAGCTAATATTTGTTTTTGCCCAGTTGCCGTACATCTGTTTTATCTACCTTGATAAGATAGGGAAAGAAAATATGTATTACAATGATGTCTTTATTTTTATTTTTATTATTATTATTGTAAATTGGAATATAATTACATCACCCACCCCCTTGCCTTTCCTCTCTACAGACCCTTCCATGTCTCCTCCCTCAAAAGCCTCCTATGCCCTTATATTTTAATAAAGTTTTAAGCTAAGCAAATAATGCATTTTGTGGTATATGCATAAACTGTAGTTTATGACAGCATTTTTTTAGTTTTTAAAAATTGTTCTGTTATTGTTTTTTGCATGTTTAAGTGAACAAATGGTGTAGAAATGCTCTTGTTCTCATAAATAAAAAATAAAATGTAGATGCTTCATGTTTAGTTCTGGAACTAATCTTATTTTCTCCCAATTAATCTACAATAAATTACTCTGAGATAAAGTACAGCTTTCTGCTTATTACTGACCAAAGGCTGATGTGGGATTTCCCTCTATATATTGTGACTATGTTTTATTACCATTGGTTTGTAAAGAATCTGATTTGGGCTAATGGAAGTGTAGAATAGAGTAAGGTGGGAATTTTAAGCAGAGATAGAGGAGAAAAGAAGGCAGAGTCAGACAGATGCCATGTAGCCACCGAAGGAGACAGATGCCCGCCCACTGAAACCTTACCAATAACCACAAACATTGTGGTAAAATACAAAATAATGAAAATTGGTTAATTTAAAATATGAGTTAATTAATAAAAAGCCTAAGCTAATGTTTTAATTAATACAGTCTCTATGTGATTATTTCATGTCTAGGAGGCCAAAAACAAATAAGCAGTCTCCGCTTACAAAATACTTTTATTCTTAGTACAAGTAAAGCAATTCCTTACTCCTAAGCAAGGTTTTAATTGAATCTAATAGTTTCTATATACTGTTTTATTTTAATTTATTCCAAATATTTTCCTGTCCTTTTTGATGCATTTGAATCATATGACAATTAATACCTGAATACTCTGGATTTCTAGACAGCAATCTGCTATTGATTTAACTCAGAGAATATTTGGTCAGAGCATATTCTTTATATGAGTTCAATCCTTTTGAATCTTATTGGGAAGTTTTTTTTTTAATGAACCATAATATGGTATCTACTTTAAATGTATTTAACATAATTATTTTATTCTGCTCTTTGGCAACTTGTTCTACAAATATAAATTAGGTAAAGCTGGTTGATAGTAATGTTCAGTTGTTTGATATTTCTGCTGTTTTTTTTAAAAATCTGCTTTGTTTTTCACATACTGAGAGATACAATTAAATTACATTTGGATTTATCATTAGTCTGTTCTTGCTTTATGCATCCTGAAACTCTCTTATTAAGTGCATACACACTTGGGGTTATTTCTTTCGATTAATAAATTTCTTAAATAATTAATAGGTGCGCTTTTTTATACATGCTAATGCCCTCTGTTACGAAGATAAAATTAGTTGATATGAATGTGCTCACCCTGCTCTGTTTTGTTTAGTGTTTGCATGCTTCACTTGTTTAGATAAATGGATTTCAATATTGATCCTTGTATAACTTCTTGTATCACAGATTTCTCGTATAAAGTGAATAGCAGAGTATTACTTTCTATTCACTAAACCTGTATGCTTTAAATAGAGTATTTAGACTATTCACACTTAGCCTTATTCAATGTGTCTCAATTTTAATTTTTCAGCATATTTGTTTTGTTTTTATTGGTCCCATTTTTTGGTATTCATTTGTCCTATGTTCATTTTTTGGGGGGGGTTGTGTGTTTTTACAACGTCATTACATCTTCTTTATTGGCATATTATTTGCACATATTTGTGGGACCTTAACATTTATCATATGGTTTATTATATGTATTTAATTTGTCATAGTCCACTATCAAGCAATATCAAAGCAATCTAAAAACAATGCAACAATTTACACTATAGTTCTATTTCAAATCTAACCTCCATTTTGGTAATATGATATAGTTTACTTCTACATATGTTGTAAATTATGGATGTATAAATATCTAATATTTTATTTGTTGGGGGGAGTCCATTTAATGTTCTTCTTATGCGTTCATATGTTTAGGACTAACCACTTGGGGTTGGGTGACCTACCAAGAAGCTCATCCTTGAATAAAACTGATTATCCCTCTCTCTTGACTGCCTGTAGTTCTTCAGTTAGGGTGAAAATTCCCCCACCCACACTGCCCTTTTGGCTGGTGCTGTTATTATAGAGGTCTTGTTTAGACAACCATATTGTTGAGATTCAAAAGGCAAACTTCCTTGTTATATTTGAAAAGCATTATCTTGAAGTAGGTGTCATGGTCTTCTGATTCTTACAATCTTCAGTGATGTTTCCTGAGTCTTAGGTGTCAGGGTTGTATCGTAGATGTAACAACTGGAGTTGGATATTCCACTTACTTACTTTCGGCATTTTGACCAGGTACAGTTATCTGTAATAGTTGTCATCACCTGATAAAAAAAAACCTTCTTTGATGAATAGTGAGAACTACAATTAATCTATAGGTACAAAATAAGTATGTGGAATACAGTTAGAAATTATATTAATTAAAGAAATGTCCGTAAATAGGTTTTCCTCTGGGTTCTATGATCTCCCTAGCCACACCAAGAAAGAAATCAAGGAAATAATATTATTCACAATAGCTTCAAAAATGCCCTGAAATAAATCTAACAAAAAAAAAAGAATTGTGCAATGAAAACTTTAAGATACAAAAAAAAGTGGGAAATGATACCAGATGAAAAGACCTCTCATGTTCATGGATTGGCAGGGTTAATATTGTGAAGATATCCTTCCTACTAAAAGAACTCTACAGAATAAATACAACCCCCATCAAAACTCCAATGTAATTCTTTATAGAAATTTAAAAAAAATATTAAATTGAATATAAAAATACAAAAGACACAGTGTGGTCCAAACAATGCTAAATGACAAATTGTTGGAGAGATCATCATCCCAGATTTCAACTTCCACTACAGAGCTATGGTAATGAAAACAGCATGGTAATGGCATAGAAACAAAGTCAAAGTCATTGTTCAGTGGAATAGAATTGAGGACCCACATATGAATCCACATTCCCACAGTCATCTGATATTTAACAAAGAAATTAATAATACTTATTAGAGAAAAATTCTTCAATAAATGGTACTGATGAGAATGTATAGCTACATATAGAAGAATGAAATTTGATCCTCATTTCTCATGCTGAACAAAACTCAACCCCCAATAGATCAAGAACTTCAAAATTTGGAACCCTGAATCTGATAAAGGAGAAAGTAAGGAGTAGGTTTGCACATTGGCACAAAAAAAGACTTTCTAAACAGAACCTTGATAGTGTAGTCATTAATACAAACATTTAGTAAATGGGATCTCATGAAAATAAAAATGTTTCTGTACAACAAAGGATATCAATACTTGAGTAAAGAGGTAGCCTACACAATTGGGAAAATCTTTAACAGATGTACGTAGGACAGAGGGTCAGTACCTAAAAAATACTTTTAAAAACTTTAAATAATTAAATATTAAGAAAGCAAGCAACCAAATTAAAAATTGGGCATAGAACTAAATAGATTTATCAAAAGATAAAAAAAGAAGCTGTTGAGAAACAATTTTTTTTAAAAAAATCAACATCCTTAGCCAACAGGAAAGTGCTAATTAAAAGTACTTTGTGATTACATCTTTTCCCAGTCAAAATAGTTAAAATTAAAAACACAAATGATAGCGTATGCTAGCATAAATACAGAAGAAAAACAAATACTTATTTGCTACTGATGGAAATGTAAACTGATGCACCCCTGTGAAAATCAGTGTGGTGTTCCCTCCAAAACTAAAAAATAATTCAGTTATATCATTCTTGGGCATATACCCAAAAGGCTTCATTACCTACTCCAGAGGTATCTGCTTACCAGTATTCATCTATTCACAATGGCCAGAAAATGCAAATGACCTAGATTTCTATCAACTTGAATGAATAAATAAAACATGTTATATTTATACTCTGGAATTCTATGTAAGTATTAGGAAAAATGAAAACCCCAGATAAATAAATATAGGTGAAAATAATCGTTCTGGGTAGGGTAACCCGTATTCAGAAAGACAAACATCATGTGTTTTCTATCATCTGTGGATGCTATCTTGGAACCTTCAGGTATTTTTGCTTCATTTAGAATATCCATACATTCCAGGAAATTTCTAAGGCATCTTGAGGAGGGATATTTCTAGGAAGAGAGAATAGAAAACACTAGTATAAAGTCTTTAAAAAGGAATAATGAAACAAGGAGGGTTAAAGTATGGTGGGGGAAAAGGTTAGGGTAGAAGAGGGAGTAAAGGGAAGTATAGTGAAGACCTTTCAAAAAAATCTATGAAAACCTAGCACTACAGAAACTTCCTAATACATATATGCATATACATAAAGAGGGGTAAAATGTACTTACTCTATAACAGGGTACCAATGCTCCTACTAGATAGAACCAAAAGCCCAGTGCCAGCAATGGGCTACTTCTTTGGGAGTCATTGAACAATAAGGTCTCATAGACCCCCAAACATTACAGGCTATTGGTGTCTATTGCTCTTAGTTACCCTCCAGAACTTGCTGGTAAAACCCTATAGCTGAAGACAACATGTACTTGCGTCATAGAAAATAATGAAACAAAAGTTGGAATGGACCTAGAAGTTTCATCCCTATTGACTAGCTTTCATAGTACTAGAAGGTACAATGAAAGCTCACAGAGGAAAGCTAATCATTAATTATAGCCAGCTGTGGATTCTACAAGCTACAGCGATGTGAGCCTGGCAAAACATGCCCAGTGCTGCGATAGTCGCATGACCACCATGGGAGTAATCAATCACTTTCTGATTGAATATAAGTCACATTCTACAAGATGAGATCTATTCCTGGCACTTTTGTTGAACCAAGCTCCTAAGACTAGACAGGTCATGGCCTCAGAAAAGAACCTATTAGGATTATGCTACTAAATGAGCATGGTATTTCTCCTAATGAGCTATCATTATATCCATAGATAAGTATGTCCCTCAATCATTATGAAAGAAATTCCTATTTGCAGCAGATCGATAAGCACAGAACCCACAACTGGCCAAAATATAGAGAATAAGAGACTGAAGAATGTGAATTCCCTAAATGGAATAAATATACTTCACCCCATTCTCCCGAGGCTCAGAGATCATTGTGGAAGAATGCACAAAAAGTCTAAGGGCCATAGGACGTGGATGGCTACAAGGAAAAATCTTTGAGATTCAGAAGGACAGCTAAAAGTATAAACCACAGTGGTTGAGACACCATGCATAAAAGCAGTCCAACCTTAAGTCACACAAAATTCCAATATGGAGGGAGAGGTGGGCACTTAATTCCATGCCTAACCATGGATAAGTTAACCACTCTACAATGAATGATCACACTTTCAAGAATAGTTTTGAATGCCATGAGTAGGTCTTAAAGGAATTAAAAGAGAAATACACTAAGTTGGATAGATAGGGAGGCAGGGTAAATCTGGGAAAAGTTGGATGTGAATATAATCAAAACATGTTGTTCAGAACTCAAAACTCTCAAATATCTAACTTAAAAATTAAAGATAAAAATTAAAAAGTAAGAAATAAAATAAATGCTTATCATCTCCTTCCCTAATGTACATATGAGAATATGTTGATGGAAATGTCAAAGGTAAATACAATACAGCACTCTTCACTTTACAAATAAACTGAAGCCAAAGAAAGGACGGATGCTTCCTGAAGTCACATAGTAAGAGATGAAGCTAGAATTCTGATGGTTAGCTCTCTATCATATTAAAATTTAGGACTTAGAAGTAGCATCATGGCAGCAATAGTATAAAGAAGGTGGAGTAGGTGAAAGAGTGCAGAAAAGAAATCTGGGTTACCAACTTCACAGTTCAGAAACCACATCTTTGACTTTAAGTATCAATCTTAAGTAAATAGTATATAAAATGCCTTGCTTGAAGAATCAAATGATAGAATATACACTGAAAACCCTAGCACAGGGTTTGACCCAAAGGAGATAAACAGCAAATGGCTATTTACACGTGGTAATGAAAATTCTCAAATTTGGCTGGCCACAGTCTGTTCTTTTTTGAAAACAAATTTGGAACTCAGGTCTCGCTAATGCTGGTGGTCCAGAGAACCACAATTTGAGACCCTCTGAGTAAATAAAACAATGAAATATCAGGCCAACTCCCTTTTACTCATTACTCTAAATATGAAAAAGACAACATACATTTTCTATAATGTGAATCAAATACCCTAATTATCCTCATGACTTTTAAATGTTAAGATTCTATTTTAAAAATCAGGTAATGCAATAATTGATTATTTTCACAGCACAAATCCCATTAGCTAGACCTTCAGAGAGTTACTAGGTCTGAAGTTCCTTATGATACCCCTTTCCTCCTCCACAGCCACACCATTAATACAGAATTCCCTACATAAGATACTAGGCACAGTCCCAACTGGCCTCAATGGGAGTTGTTACCTAAGGATTAAGCTGGAATCTCAGCCGTTGCTCTTCTGAAAGCTGAAAAGATCACATCGTTAAACTATGTCTAGGGAGGAAAAAGAAGCTATTCATGGCCTCTGAACACATGCCTGTGTTTCAGTTCCAAATGCTTATACATTTGCATCTGTTTTCATTCTTGGAAATGTGATTGCCGTTTTTAGGATTATGGTAACAGACAAATATTGTACTGTGAGAATCTTTCCATTGCTGTTCTGAATCGTGCACTCCGGAAACATCCTTGGAACATTTGGAATGACTGATGGTTTTGTGATTATATTTCATAGGAATGGGCAATGTAACTGAACAGGTGTGGGGGAACGGAAAAAGAACTGCAAGAGTCTGGAGGATTTACCTCCCCAAGCTGCTTCTAGTACAGGCTGTGTCTGAATAAGCCATTTCATTTTCTGGATCAATTTCTTAATGTGTAAAATTAAGGGAGTCACACAAAATCAGAGCAGCTAATCCTACTCTGTGAACCGCAGTGACTTGAACGACAGCCCCTAAAATAAAGAGAAGTAAAAACAAGTATTTTTTTAGGGAAAAAAAAAACATAGAGAGTTTTAAAATAAAAGTTTCTCTACTCTTACCTCCTTAACAACTTCTCGGAGGTAGCAGTGTTAATAGCTTTGTGTAGTTTTCAACCATTTTATGCATATGTGAACATTTATATAATCTTTGGCATTTTAAAAGAATGAGAGCTTAATTGCATAAATAAAGATGACCTTAAATCAAGTAGTTTTACTTTTAATGTATTTATTGTGTCTTCCTGTACTTGTGTTAATTCATATAAAGCACAAATCCCTGAAAGCAAAACAAAAATAAAAATATTACATGTAAAATTTTAGAGATTGTTTTAGGAATATTTTCTACACTTAACTAAAAGTCAATTTTCTACCCAAATGTATTTATGTTGCTGACTTGTTAACTCTTCATGATACATACAAGTATATTCATACAGAGTACATATAGAGTTTTAGTTTTATACCATTTACAAAACCTTGGCTACCTACAAAATGATAGTTAACTACAGTATTAAATCATTTTATATCCCTACAAATCAATTATTCCACTAGCTTTACTAAAATGTTTATAATGAATAAAACCTTGAAACATACATATGTATGACAACTTAGATAATATGATTCAATTTAGAGTAATATTTTGAAGATTTATCCACATTGCAACATGTACTTTATCCATTTAATATCCCATTATATATTTATTCCATATTTTTAATCAATTAACCAGTGAATTAATAACTTCAGTTGTTTCTGTTCTCAGGTATTGTGATTTAGGTCACTAAAAATCATTACTGTGTAACTTTCAACATTTCTTTTATTATTTATTTTTGAGAGTTTCATACATGAGTGCTATATTTGCATTATTTCCACCTTAGCTTCCCCTTTCCAACTCTTCCTATGTACCCCACTTTTTCTCAGCTTCACGACCTCTTTTTCTATGTTATAGTTTTACACATATATAGATAAATATTTATATGTAAACAAAAGCTGTGGAGTCTAGTTAACATCGCTCATATGTATATGTATTTAGGGCTGACCAAAACCAGGTAAAGGCATAGCAGTAAAAGAAAACTGTAGAGTACAAACTTTTTTGAACATCTGTTTTTAATTTTCTTTTTTGTATACCTAAGACTTAAAGGGAAGAAACAAAAGCAGAAAAGAGCACACAGTGTTCCATCCAGTTTGTATGAAATGTAGGGAATAGGCAATTCCTTCATCAATTTAGTGTTTCCAAAGGCTGGGAGGAGTACAAAACAGAAAGTGATTACTTCATGGGTACAGAAAATTCTTTCTGAGGTGATCAAAATGCTCTAAAACTAGCTCTGATGGGCTAGAGAGCACTGTAAATGTGCTGAAATCCACTGACCTGTGTAGTATAAAAATCCTTAAGATGATGACTTTGATGTTTTATGATGCTTACCTTGAATACAAATCCATGTCATTATATTATGCAATACTATGCCACAGAGTTTTGTTTTTAGTATTATTTTGAAGCAATTCTGGGGTCACACAACAATTAGAAAAATAAAAATTCAGAAAAATAGAAGAAAAAATTAACAATTATAAAAATAATGCAGAGAACAGTAACCTTCAGCCAACTTTTCTGGTATTAACATCTAATAGCCATTACACAGTTACCAAAATGAGAAAATTACTTAAAAACTTCTCTCAAAGTTCACCAATTGTTATACTGATGTTCCTTTTAAAAAAATACAACATTTAATACAAGATTTATAGCTGCATTTGGTTCTAGCATGTATTTAAATCTGTTTCAGTTTTTTAAAGTTTATAAATGAGTCCTTGTCATTGACAATTCTGAAACTTTTGTAATGTGTTGTTCAGATACGTAAATAAATAGCTGCCAATTTGGGTTCCTCTGATGTTTTCTCTTTATTACACTGAGATACTGAGATTATTTATTTTCTCTGCAGGAGTCTCTCTCTCTCTCTCTCTCTCTCTCTCTCTCTCTCACACACACAACACTTGCAGAGGTGTTGATAAAACTTATCATCACTGGAGATGTTAAATTTGATCACATGTTCAGTGTTTTCTGCTGGGTTTCTCCACTATAAAATTATTGGATTTGCTCTGAAATTCACACTAAAAATTGGAGAAAAACTCCCAGAAATCCACATGGATGACCCCAGCTAAGACCCCTAAGAAGAGTGGAGAGGGTGCCTGAACTGGCCATCTACTGTAATCAGATTGGTGACTACTCTAATTGTCATCACAGAGCTTTTATCCAGTAAGTGATGGAAGCAGATGCAGAGATCCACAGCGCAGAACAACGCTCTGGGAGACCTCCTGAAGAAAAGGAGGAGGGAACGTATGATGGGGGGGTGTCCAAGGTTATGACAGAGGAGCCCACAGAGATAGCTGACCTCAGCTCGTGGGAGCTCACGGACTCTGAACCAACAGTTGTAGAGCCTGCACAGGTCCAACCTAATCGCACTGCACGTGTGTGATAGTTATGTACCTTGTTCTGTTTGTAAGGCTCCTTGCATTGCAGTGTGATCAGGTTTTATTACTTATAAACTGTTTGGCCTATTAGCTCAGTCTTATTATTAACTAGCTCCTACAACTTAAATTAAGCCATGATCTTATCTATGTTTAGCCATGTGGCTTGGTACTTTTTCTCAGTACAACATTTTCATCTTGCTTTTTTTGCATGTGGGTGGTGACTTCAGATTGAGCCTTCCTCTTCCCAGAATTCTTCTAGTCTGGTCGTCCCACCTATACTTCCTGCCTGGCTACTAGTCAGTCAGTGTTTAATAAACCAATATGAGTAACAAACCTTTACAGTGTACAAGAGCATTACCTCACAGCAGTTGCCCTTTTTTCTCTTCAAGACAAGAACTCTCATTCTAATCTCCTTTGTTTAGCTTTTTTTTCTGACCATTATCAATAACAACTTGTAACCTACACTCTAAACAAAGACAAACATCCATAATTCATTTTTGGGGAAATGTGGGTGTAGTTTTCTAGGCTACTTCCTGTTGATTGAGGGCACTGATAATCTCATGTGGATTTAAAGAAAATTTAGGATTATGGTCAAATCCTGACTGGAGTATTCTGTGATCCTCAATTATCTCAACCAGCAGTCTTGAGGCTGTTCTGGATATAGAATTCAGAGGAAACTGCAACAAGGTACTCTGAAAGGTTGGATCACCTGGGCCATCTGTTCCCATTGGAGATTTTTCAGGGGTTCTCCCTTGATCAAACTTTATTTTTCTTAACCCAGAATGAATCCACAGCCTCTCATTTCCTGTGGAAACCAAGCAAAACCTCTTATCCAAAGTAACATATTTTTTGACTTAAATTTTGAAAGCAAGGCATTTTTAAACAATTCAGAGACAATACAATAATATGCATTGTACAGAGTCTGCGCATTGTCCATTTTTTATGTGGCTTTTTAAAAAACTATTTTTATTTTTTAATTTTTCATTTTTTTGAGACAGGGTTTCTCTGTGTTTCTTTTGTTGTCCTGGAAAGACAACACACCGTAGACCAAGCTGGCCTCAAACTCACAGAGATCTGTCTGCCTCTGCCTCCCAAGTGCAGGGATTAAAGGTGTGTACCACCATGCCTGGGCCTCAAACTCAGAGATCTGCCTGTCTCTGCCTTCTAAGATCTGGGATTAAAGGTGTGTGTCAACACACCTGATTATATTTCTTTTTTTTTAAGGACTTTATCCTTTTTCTACCAAGCCTATGTATTTTTTAAACACTCTGTAAACCATTTAGAGGGTTTTTTTTTAATTCATCTGAATATGTTTTTATTGTATATCTTTATCTTTTCCTGACCACATGAGTCTTTAGTCTGCTAAGCAATATGGCTAGGATTAAAGTTGTGGCTTTGATGGCTGGATCTGTCCCATTCATTGGCTTCCTGAGAGTCTAGCTTCATTGTTGAGGTACTGGCAGGAGCCACATTTTTTTGCCATAACTCTGTGGAGTTTCTAGGTCATGACACCACCAAAAAGCATGCTATTGGCTGCTCATAAACACCATTTAAGTGTTTGGTGGCAGGGACTCTTAAAAGAGCTGCACATTTTTCTGCTGCTAATGCTGAGTCAGGAAGCCTTTCTTAAAGGAACCACGTCTCTGCTTGCCTCTAGAAAACAGAGACCACCAGAGACAATGTTGTTATCAAGAAGCTTACTTGACTTTGTTCTTTTGTCTGTCTAGAATCCTTTTACTTAAAAAAAAAGCTTTCTCATGCTTTATGTGGAAATTCTTGCCGTTTGGGAGCCATATATGTGGTGGAAGTTTCTGTCCCTCTTGGTAGGTAGCAGCAGTTCAGTACCAAACAAACCCATAGATGCTTATATGAATTATAAACTTTTTGTCCTATTATGTCAGGATTACTACTACCTAATTCTTACAACTTAAATTAACCTATAATTTTTATCTATGTTTAGCCATGTGGCTTGGTAGCTTTTCTCAGTGCAGCATTCTCATCATGCTTCCTCTGCAAGTTTGGGTAATAAAATTATCTTTAAAATATTAACTTTACCAATCTATGAGTATGAGAGGTCTTTTCAACATCTGGTATCTTATTCAGTGTGTTTCTTCAGAGTATTAAAGTGTTTATTATGGAGGTGTTTCACCTTCTGGCTGGACTTGTTCCTAGATATTTTAAAGTTCTTATGAATAGAACTCTTTGCAGATTTCTCTTTCTCTGCAAGTTTCTCATTGGCATACAGAAAAGCTGAAATATTATTGCATGTTGATTTTGTATCCTGCTAATTTGATAAGGATGCCTTATTGAATCTAAAATGTTTTTCATTTAGCTGTTAGGGTCTTTAAAAATAGGATCAAGATGGCTTCAAATGGTAGTGTTTTAATTATTACAGTACTATTTTTATCCATTTTGTTTCTCTCATTTTATTACCCCATTTAAGGTTTCAAGGACTATATTGAGTAAGAGTAGAGATTCATCATCTATATCATTTTTCACCATTTGATATAGATTGACTACAATTTTGTCGCAGGCTTTAGTTTGCTGAGGTATGTTCCTTCTGTGCCTAATTCCATAATCTTTTATCATGAAGGCATGATGAGCATTGCAAAAGACATGTGCTTTTTAAAATCTTTTTTCTAAGGCAATTTTTATCTCTATTGATATGATCATGTGATTTCTATTCTTACCTCAGTTTATGTGCTGTATTACATTTATTTGTTTGAGTACTGAAACATATATCAATGGTGTAAATCAACTTGTGCATGGTATACAAACTTTGGGAGATTATTACTAGTAGACTTCACTTATATTTTTCTTTATTCATGTTGAATGCAGCATTTTCTCATCTTTATTCCCTACCCCATATATTCTTTTATTCTACTTTATTGTGTCTTTGGTGATGTTTTTCACTGTTATTTGCTTGACTGTTTTATTTATTTTTAAAGATTTTATTTTTATTTATGTGAAAATGTTTATGTCTTTGTGTCAATTTGTGTACTTGAGTGCAGTGTCCACAGAAGGAGTCCTCTGGCAGTGAAAGTACATGCGGTTCTGAGATTCCCACTCTAAATTCTAGGAACTGAGCACCAACCCTCTGCATGGTCTTAAACCACTCATTTTTATCCAATCCCTAGCTTGTTAGTTTTATTAATTGAATTTGTTCTTTGACAATTACACGTATGTATAAAATACATACCGATCACTCTCACTCCCTACCCACTCTTGTTTCCTTACTACTGTTGTCTACCTGTTCACTTCCATAAAAGTTTGTTTTTCATATTCATATCTATTTGTTTTGTTTTATGACTCACTAAGTTTACCCAGGACCATCAGTGTGACCATGGGGTTTAGCGCTATCTGTTGGAGTTTGGTGGGTCCATCAATGGGAACACAACTGAAGACAATGATTCCCTCTCTCTAAAAATTTATCAGTAACCAATAATTCAGCAGTAAGGAATAAGGTTCAATGAGCCCTTACATCTTTCATGAGTGATTGTTGACAGAGCCAGTTTTGTGTATGCCCAGTACAGTTAACCAAAATCATGATCACATGATTGCAATGGTTGTATTTATTTTAAACGATGGCATTTCTCACCCATTTAACCTTTTCTTTGTGTCTTACATACTTCTCATCTTCTCTTCTATAATTCTAAGCTTTTGATATGGCTGTATAAATGTCTTATACCACCTAATGTAATATAATTCTAGGGTTACCATATGTAACTGTCATTTATTCTTGGTTTCTTGGTCAGCCATTAATCTCTTTGTTCACTGCAGAGAGGCTTCTCTGATTAAGGCCAAGAGTAGCTTTTGTCTATAACTACAAGCATAGGCATTTAGAATGCAGTAAATTTAACTAAGCAACAGTAGTAAATAATACCATTAGGCCTATGACTTGCCCAGGCATGGATACCTAACGAGGCTTATAGTACCAGGAATGGGCTCCATCTTGTACAGTGGATCTCATATCCAATCTAAAGGTGGCTGGTTACCCCTACAATAGTTTTACCTATATTGCACAGGTGGACAAATCTTGCCTATGCAAGTTGGTTTTGTAGTTTGTTTAGTTTACATCTGTGAAGTGTTCATCCCTCAGTAGCTAACAAGGTTGACAGCAGCATTTGTCTAAGGATATAAATAAAAATATTTCAAAGACATTTTAACTACATGTCCATTTAGCAAAACATTAGCAGTAAGTTCATTTTTAGAGACTGTCATTCCCCAAGCCTTAGGTTTTTCTTTTATAACCGAGATTCACAGTACCAGATATGTATCCCCTTTTGGAAGATTGGGCCTCATATTCAATAAGGAAGCAGTTAGTTACCCAAAAAATGAGCATGCCACTATTGTACCAGTAGGAAGGGTTTTCATGGCAAAATACTGGTTTTGGAGTATCTGAGGGCTGCCCAGAAACATACAGGGAGATATTCTATACCTGGCACATCTTTTTTCTTGTTCATGTTTTGTTTGTTTAGGCACAAGGACTTTTGTGTAAGAACTAATGGTTTCTAGGGGCAATATTATCATTTCATGAGGGGTACATCTCACCCCTTTAAAGATTAATTATATCTTTTAGTTGCTGGATAATATACTAGGTTTTTATGTGGCTTTTCTCTAAATGCATGAAAATTATTTCATTTTCCACTCATAATGCAACATTATATAGTTTATCTTAAAATAGATCAAAGATAAGCAGTAGTTAAGTTTATAAAACTTTTAGAAGAACTCCACGAGTTGCATGTTTGTAACCTTGTGTCTAGTAACAAATTCTTGCAAATGGTACTGCAACAAATCAGTAAAAAGAAAAAAATAGGTAAGTTATTTCATCAAAATTAAAAACATTTTGATTCAAACAATGCTATCAGGAGAGCAAAAAGATAACACACAGAATTGGAGAAGGCATTTTTAAAAAATGTGTCTAGTAAGTGTCCATTATTCAAAATATATTAATCCTACCTTTCAACAATAAAAAGAAATAATTTCAAAATCAAAAAAAATATTTGAATAGTATTTCTTCAACAAAGTTATGCAAGTGGTTAATAAACACATAAATATGTACAGTGCCATTAAGGAAGTACTAGGGGAGAAAGTAGGACATTGAGGGTAAGCTCTTGTGAGTTAACTGTCATTGCCCCTTGCTTTTCCCTTTTACCTGTGTCCTGATCACAGCGACATGAACTATACCTTCCTTTCCATTATGAACAGAACACTCTGAAACCATGAGCCAAAATAAATGTTTTCCCTTAGTTTGTTTTTTCATGATTTCAATGATAAATTGACTAATACAGAAAACTGGTTCCAGAGGAGTGGTTCTTTATTTTGATTAAAATTGGCCATAAGGTTCTTAACTCTTTGGAACGAGATTCTTGGAGGAATCTGAAAGAGTGTGGAAATAATAGATTTGAGAATATTTAGCTACAATCAGAGCATGTATGAAAGGACTTAAAAGACCAGAATATTGAAGTGATGAAGACGATGAAAGCCAGGAACTTGGGGCCTCAGAAAGGAGTAAGGATTCTACTGAGCTTTAAACTAGATCCATTGTCTTATTTAGAGTTTCTATGCCTGTGATGACATACCATGACCACAGACTGACTTACAGTTCAGAGGTTGAATCCATTATTGTTGTGGCGGTAAATACGGTAGCATACAGGCAGACATGATAAACTTGTAAGCCCAACACCAGTGGCACACTTCCTCCAACAAGGCTGCACCCACCCCAACAAAGCTACACCTCCAAGTAACACCACTCCCTGTGGGCTAACGGGGGCCTTTATCATTTGAACCAGCCCATCGATTCATGCCACAAAACATCTGTTTTTTTTGTCCAGATCTTTTGACTTTGAGTGAGGCTAAGTTTTTTTTTTTTTTTTTTTTTTTAAATCTCAATAATTTGGCAGAGAAATTTTCAAAGAAGAATAGCATTCAGGCTGAAGCATGGTCATTGCTGGCTGCTCTCAGGTCTGTAATGAGAATAGACAGCAAAAATATTTGAAAAACCTGATATTTATCCAGAAAAATTAATTAGTTAACTATTACAAATAAGCAGAGACTTGTTTTTAAAGAGATGGCCTCGTTAAATTAAAGCCAAGTGTCTTCTTACATTGGAACAATGGGAAAGAGGCTTTGCAGCATTCCAGGAATCATCCTACCCATTTCAGACTCAAAGGTATAAAACTGTGAATTCATCTGAAAGGCATTCTCCAAAGAAGAAAGAGCTGCTGGGATGACCCTCTGACACAGGGCCATCTAGGGAAGCATTTTCCTAGTTTCAGCAGCCTAGGCACTCAGAGGCTGTTGTAGATAGGCTGGGCACAGATACTGCGTGAGCTGGCAACAGTCTTTAACATCATCCTCGTAATGCTGATTTTACATAAACAGTAACATCATAGAGGCTGCCATAAAGATAACAAAGAAAAGCCTAAGAGGCCAGGCAATGTGTAATGGGATCTCTCGGAGAGACCACTCTTTGAAGAATAAATCCTACACTGCAGTTAAGAACTCAGGATGTTGGACATACCAGGAATGAGCAACATGCTGAGGAATGTTATAGGCAATGAATAGAGCCAGTCAAAGAGATAGAGAGAGATGATACAGACTGACACTTAAAAGGCCATGGGGACAAAACAACTTCCCAAGACAGTTGGAGCTCAAATCATATACTTCAGTAATGCCCCAGTATGCTATCCCTTATTAACCTCATATCCCTTCATTTTATGCTGGAAATGTTCATTTGTTGTCATTGCATATTAGAAGTGTGTAATTTTCCTTTTGATTTTTCAGGTGTTTCAAGAAACCTTTAGTCTCAGAACAGATTCTAGACTTAGACTTTTGAAACTTCTAGTGCTCTTAAGACATTAGAGATTTGCCACAAGAAGTGGACTTGAGTTTTGGGCGTGCAAGGGCAGAATTTTATCATTTGAAAATTAAATGGCTCCACAAGCTTATGTGTTAAATGTTTGGGTCCCAGAGAGTAAGAGTACTTTGGAGTGTTGTAAAAATTTCATAAGGCTGGACTAGCTGGATGCAGATCACTGAGAGGGCCTCTTGAGGGTATCTTGCTGGAAGGAAACTTGCTTGAGGGAAACTTACTGCATCCTTCTCTCTGTTTCCTATTCGGCCAGCAAGTGGACACCTCTCCTCGGACACCTGCTTTCAATGCCATAATGTTGTACCAAATGTTATAGAAACAAGTGGTCATATATTAAACCCTGTGATACAGTAAGACAAAACATATCCTTTATTCTTTAAGTTGTTTCTCTATGGCATTTTTTCACAGTAATAAGACTATAATTAATACAAATGGCCAGTGTATGAAAAACACTAAGCCTAGCCATCAGGGAACTGCAAATCTAATTATATTGAGAAATTATCACACCTCAGTTACAATAGCTGTTTTCAGATAAAAGATAACAAACATTGGTCAGGATATGGAGGAAAAAAGAACTATTATAAACTATCTTATGATATTGTAAATCAGCACAATCAGTATGGCCAAAAGTATAATGGACATGAAAAAACTAAAAATTGATCTACTATGTGATTCAGCTATTACACTCTGTACATAAACACAGAGGAAATGAAGTCACCATGGCAGTTATAGCTGCACTCTCATGTTTATTGAAACACTATTCACAATAGCTAAGATATGGAATCAGTCTAGTTTCCCATCAACTCATGAATGGATAAAGACAATGTGGTATATATACACACAATGGCAAAATTATCAGCTGGAAAGAAAAATAAAATTCTTTCATTTTCAGCAAAATGGAAGGAACTAAAGTACAGTAATCTAAGTGAAATCAGCCAGACAAAGACAAACACCATTCTCTGTCAGATTTAGAAGCAAAAACATAAAGTCAACTTGAAGGTGAAGCAATGATTACTGGAAATTAACCTAATATACAGTTTATAAAGAGCTAGAAGAGAGAAGTCTAAAGTCATCTGGAATAAAGAAATGGTGAAGAAAGGAAAATGCTTTGGTTTCGTGACTGCACAGTATTGAAATATTGCACTGCACTCCTGTGCTGGCTAGTTTTCAACTTGATACAGGCTAAAGGCATTAGAAAGACTGGACACTCATTTGAGAAAATTCTTCCATAAGATTGTACTGCAGGCAAGCCTGTAGGGCATTTCTTAATTAGTGGTTGATGGGAGAGGACTCAGTCCATGGTGGATGGTGCCACCCCTGGGCTGGTGGTCCAGGGTTCTATAAGACAGCAGGCTAAGCAAGCCAGGGAAAGCAAGACAGTAAGCAGCACCCCTCCATGGCCTCTTGATCAGTTTTTGGTTCCAGGTTCCTGCCCTGCTTGAGTTCCTGTTCTGACTTCTTTTGATGTTGAACAGATACGGGGAAATATAAGCCAAATAAGTCCTTTCTTCCCCAATATGCTTTTTGGTCATGATGTTTCATCATAGGAACCTAAGTAACACAGAAATTGCTGTGACAGACCTGATCATGGTTTGGGGAGGATTATGGAACTACTTTGGAGCTTTGGGCTAGAATAGCCACCGGGTGTTAGAGCTTAGTGAGCTGTTCTGTAGGAGCTTGGATGATAAGAATGTTGAGAGCAGTGCAGACAATGGAGGTCTGCCTTGTAAAGATTCAGGGGGAAGCAAAAACTCAACATTAAACCATTTGTGTGAAGAAAATATGGTTCTTGGTCAGTTGGGTCAAAAAGCTAACTGTGATTAAGAAGAGACCAGCATCATTAAGGTGAAATCCTCTGGGAAGTGGTTCCTCATGTTTGGCACACAGAAGCTGTGGTTCAGAGTCAATCAAGGTTGTACCTGGGGCTGGCAGCCAAACTTGGTAGTGTAAGAGGCACCCAGATGCCACCGGATTTGAAGGCATGAAGCGGTCGTGAAGAGAACCTGATGCTTGGCACTGTGTGACAGGGTTCAAGTCCCTGATGAGAGCCAAGGAGAAGCTATCAGTGAAAGTACTACCCAGTTACCCCAGAAGACCTGAGTACTTTGGAGATGCCAGCACCATGGGAAAACCAACAACTGGTCAATGTGCAAAGATATGAAGAGTTCAGCCCTAAATGGGACATATCACCCCTCCCCAAAAGGCTTATTTATTTTTGTGTAAGTAAGATTGTCAGAGCTGGAGATGAAGGACAACTTCAAGTAACAATATGTTCAAGACACAATAGGGTGGGTTTAATATGAATTCATATCAATTATGACAGCACGCACAGTCTTGCACAAACTCAAGAGAGACAAAATCCCAGCATGGAGCGGTGGAAAAAGGTAGGCATGAAATCCTGCCGTTAGCTGAAGAGCTCTTGGCATTTAAGAGCTTCTGGGAGACAGAGTGTCATGGATTTTTTATTTGTTTTGTTTTGTTTTGCTTTATGATGTGACCTGTGGTTTACCACACTACAGGAAAGGCTGCATTCCTAAAGTTGTTGGGAAACACAAACTGGAATCATTGGCGAAAAAAGAACTCATTGTTGGGTATGATGGGGGTATCAGGGTGGAGAGTATGGATCTAGGAGGAGTTTGGAGCAGAGGGAAATATGATAAAAAAAACACATTGTGTTAATTTGTCAAAGAATTATAATAAAATGATAAAACAAAATATTATTTTAAAGCACAATATCACGTGAAATGCATAGAATAATAAAATTCTAATAGATTTTATATTATCAAAAATTTCTACACACAGATAAACTGAAAGGCAGAAAAGAAAGTCATTTGCCAAAAGTCACATACTGAATTAATGCCTAAACTGTGGTGGGAAACAGACTTAAGGGATTATGGACACTCCAGTGTTCTTTCCTCTGGGTTGCATTGCCTGACTCCGTAGCAAATCATTCACGTTCAGTTAAACTTTAGGTAACAGGGTGTGAAGTTGGTAGTATTTGGTTTGATGCAGCTCTGCTGACAAGAGCGGGCCCCTTCCAGCAACAAAACACTCCCCTTTAGTTAATCTTGGTTCCCAGCTGTCAAAACAGGTGGCCAATGGAAGGAGCCTCAGAGAGTAGCACTGCTAGAGGGCAGAAACTACTGAGTTCTGGGAGAAGTCAGCTTATTAAGAAGGCTGAGTACAAAGGGGTTCATGGAGCCACGTAAGACAGAAGATAAGGTGAAAGGTGATACATGGGTAAGCAGTAAAAGATGTAAGAACACATGTAGGAATTTAATCTCAGTTTCTTTCCTGTCTCTCTGTCTCTGTCTCTCTCTGTCTCCCTCCCTCTCTCTCTCTCTCTCTCTCTCTCTCTCTCTCTCTCTCTCTCTCTCTCTCTCTCTCTCTCTATCTCTCCTGTGTGTGTTTAGATATGTTCTTGCCATGGTACATGTGTGGAGGTCAGAGGAAAACATCCAGTGTCAATTCTTTTATTGACCCTGTTTGATACATGCTCTTTTGTGGGTCCTCATTGCACACACCAGTCCAAGCTGTCCCATGAGTTTCTGTCTCTGCCTACCTTCTGGTAGTAGGAACAATGGGATTGCAACCATATGCTGCCACATATAGCTTAAGGAATCATACTATGAAACAAAACTGGACTCTGAACCTACTCCAATAAAAAATGTAAAAGACACAATGACATGTTATTAATACATATCTAATCCACAATTCTATTTAATGACCAATTTATACAATGAATGTTCACAAAAATATACCAAAATTTCACAACTAAAAATGGTGTTAGTATGTGTGTTAAACTTGATATATAGTATTTATAAAAAATATAATTTTGAGGGTTTGTTTCAAAGTCAAAGTAAAGATATAGTGTGGTTCTGGGTTCAAGCCTAGGGTTCTACTAGAGACTCTTACATATTAAGCAAGTAGTTTGCCATAGTACTATATCTCCACCCCCAGAATATATATGTATTTAAAGATTTGAGTATAGTTTGCTCCATGCTTAGTACAAAGACTCTGGATTCAACCCCAGCACAACAAAAAGAGTATTTTGCCTAGCAAAATATATGAAAACTAGAAAATAATTAAAACTAGAAAAAAAACATATTCAGACTATCTAGCCTTGTCTCGAAAACTCCTTTTCCCCAGAGAACATACAATAAACCATTGACTTAGTGTGTGCCTCTTTCCCCAGTAATACGGCACTCCATAGAAAGGGATAAAAGAAAAACCCTTTGATAGTTAAATGAATAAATGTTTAATAGAGAATTTCAAATTAAAGAATTTCTCAAAAACATCAGTTTCTAGGGTGACCATGTATGCAGACATGATTTGGATAAAAACAACATAATATTGAATACAGTAATTTGTTATCTAAAAAAGAAAAATTATTCTCTTGCTTCTTAATACAGAACACAAAAATGAAACCTGTCAAAATATTCTTAACAATTGGGGTGTCATGAAAAATTATAATTAATAAGGTGGGGGCGAAGCATCCTTTTTTTTTCTAGTTAAATTAATTTATTTGTTTTCAGGTTCCATTCAGCCATAGTTTTTTTAAATTTATTTATTTATTAAAGATTTCTGCCTCCTCCCCACCACCACCTCCCATTTCCCTTCCCTTCCCCCAATAAAGTCCCCCTCCCTCATCAGCCCGAAGAGCAATCAGGGTTCCCTGCCCTGTGGGAAGTCCAAGGACCATCCACCTCCATCCAGGTCTAGTAAGGTGAGCATCCAAACTGCCTAGGCTCCCACAAAGCCAGTACGTGCAGTAGGATCAAAAACCCATTGTCATTGTTCTTGAGTTCTCAGTAGTCCTCATTGTCCGCTATGTTCAGAGAGTCCGGTTTTATCCCATGCTTTTTCAGACCCAGACCAGCTGGCCTTGGTGAGTTCCTGATAGAATATCCCCATTGTCTCAGTGTGTGGGTGCACCCCTCGCGGTCCTGAGTTCATTGCTCGTGCTCTCTCTCCTGCTCCTCATTTGGACCTTGGGATTTCAGTCAGGTGCTCCAATGTGGGTCTCTGTCTCTGTCTCCTTTCATCGCCTGATGAAGGTTAATATCCAGGAGGATAACTATATGTTTTTCTTTGGGTTCACCTTCTTATTTAGCTTCTCTAGGATCACGAATTATAGGCTCAATGTCCTTTATTTATGGCTAGAAACCAAATATGAGTGAGTACATCCCATGTTCCTCTTTTTGGGTCTGGCTTACCTCACTCAGGATAGTGTTTTCTATTTCCACCCATTTGCATGCAAAATTCAAGAAGTCATTGTTTTTTACCGCTGAGTAGTACTCTAATATGTACATATTCCATACTTTCTTCATCCATTCTTCCATTGAAGGGCATCTAGGTTGTTTCCAGGTTCTGGCTTTGTAGATCAAGCTAGCCTCTATCTGCCTTCCTTTGGTGCTCAGATTTCAGGCATGTGCACCACCACGCAGATTGGTTGTTGTTGTTGTTATTATTTTATACATTAGTATTAGTTTGAAAGAGTTTGGGAAACACATTTTGCCTCCTATTTCACTGGAAATCATGAAAAATTTGAAAAAGTGTTTTATTTTACCGACTGATTTTTATACTTTTAGGATGGGTATGTGCTCGTTCATATTTGACTTAGTGGTGTGATGTGTTATACTAATATATTTTCTAATAATAAGTAATCCATGAGTTTCTGAGAAAAGAAGAAGACTTCAAATCTTGTTTTTCTTTTTAATAAGATGGGCTATAGTACTTACACTGAAGGGGTTAGATGAGGCTTGACAACAGTCATGTGTCACTTAATCCTCACCAAAAACAACATTTTCTGGGAAATGCATTCTTAGCTGATTTCATAATTCTGCTAACATCACTAAAAGTCCTTATGAAAGCTATAACAGCTAAGCCATGATTTGGCAACACACTCTGGGACGACCTATATGCATTCTTCTCGTGACAAATAATCATTATGCAGTACATGACTGTACTTTCCCTCATATAATCCGTGTCAGAGCTTCAGGGTATATTGGAATCCCATGAAATTTTTGTATATGTATTTTACCCGGAAGAGGTCTGTAGGTTTCAGCTTATTCGAAAAAAGAATTTGTGTCTCTCTTCCCAGGAAATAAAAGTTAAGAACATAAACCTAAAGTATTCTGATTCCAAAAGAAACTACATGGAGTTCCAGTTGAAAAGTTAAAAAAAAAAAAAAAAAAGAGGTAACATTATTTAAAAGATGGTGGATTTAATTAATGAAAAATCCCCAAATAATGAAGTGTTTCAAGAGCTGTTTTACTTTCACGATTTCAAATGTTAACCTGAGCAGTTTGTGGTAAGTGACTTTTGGTAAACGTGTGTTCAAGAAACTGGATTATGGCTGGAAATGAAGGCTCCGATAAAATGTGCTAGGAAACTTTTCAAAACTCTCTTCCTGTACTGTCTTAAGGGAGACAAAAAGGAACGTTTTGACCACATTAGTTTCTGAAACTGACGAAATACTTTCAGTCTGTTTTCTTTCTTTTCCTCCCCAGCATTTAATTTAATTCGCATTATAATACCACCATCTTGTGGAACATGGTAGAAACACATCATTCCAGGGGCTTCTCTCTTGTGGTTCTCAAACTGTGACCTGTGAACCCTTAGGAAAACATGAGTCTAATTCAGGAGCCAAGTCTACCAAATCTATTTTCATTATAATATCAGAATGCTGCTTATGAAGTTGATATTTATCCTTTTTAGTATGAGAAAACTAGGGCCAGGAGAGATTTAAGTGTTTTATTTCTGAAGTCTTATTGCTAAGTGCTGAGGAAAACTATAACTCTCACATTTCAATCCAAAAGGGCAGCAAAAATCCTTTTGTGAGATCTATAAAATGATAATTTCATGACATTTATAGAAAAGATAAAATCGTTATTGGGTACTTCTAAAGCAAACCCTGAGGACTCAATATATAATATAAAACAGAATATAGATGTCAATCCAGAGCTACATCTCATCTTTGTAAGATTTGTAACCAAAACCTCATGAAAGGAGTTAGCAGTTCTGACAGAGTGATAGGTTCCAGATTTATATCAATATTACGAAATGGCAAGATCGATGCCACAGCAGATTTGTCCTATAAGAACCTTGTTGCTTAATGTTTCCTGACCAAAATAGGATAGACCCTCAGGCACCTGACAGTTAGTGATATCGTAATTTACCAAAATGAAATATCAACACACCTCACACCCACAATTCAATTAAACAGTTTTAGCTTCCCAGCAACAGTGATTTATTTTTATTTTATGTGTGTGGGTGTTTTTGCCTGCACATGTGTCTGCAACATGTGTTTACCTGGTGCTTAAGAAGGGGTCAGATTTTCTGGAACTTGAGTTACAGACAGTTGTTAACTGTTGTGTGTAAGTCTGGAATGGAACCCAGGTCTTCTGAAAGAGCAGCTAGTGCTCTTAACCACTGGGACACCTCTCCAGCCCCACAGACAACAATAATTATCACGATATGTCTTTTGGACTTAAAATGTACAGCAAAGGAAGCTCTTAACACTAGTTTTTGCTGTTGTTGCTCATTTGAAGTCTCTACATTGTGCTTTACTGAATCATTTTGTCATGCCTAAACATGGAAATTCTGGGATCAAGAAAGTATCTGTAAACTGAGTCCCATGGCTCCCAAGTCTGATGACCAGAGTCTGATCCCAGTGACTCACAGAAAAAGCCAGTGTAGTGTCAGACATGCAATCCCAGCACCTGGTGGGGAGATGGAAGGAGGACACAGGGCAATCACCTGGAAGCTAATGGCCGATGAAACAAGAGAACCTGCCTCAATGAAGTAAAATAAAAAAAAGGAAAAGGAAGAACTAATTTTCAATAAGAACTTCTCCTCTGACTTCCACATATATTCATTCATAAATGTTAAAAATTTTATCTTTGTAGCCAAAATAATCTTGTACAATAAAAGAACTTCTGGAGGCATCACAATCCCTGACTCCAAACTCTACTACAGAGCTACAGTACTGAAAAAAGCCTGGTATTGGTATAAAAACAGACAGGAGGACCAATGGAACTGAATAGAAGACCCAGATATTAATCCACACCCCTTCGAACACCTGATTTTTGACAAAGAAACAAAAAATATCAAATGGAAAAAGGAAAGCATATTTAACAAATGGTGCTGGCATAACTGGATATCAACATGTAGAAGAATGAAAAAAGATCCATATCTATCACCATGCACAAAACTCAAGACCAAATGGATCAAGGACTTCAACATAAAACCAGCCACACTGAACCTTATAAAAGAGAAAGTAGGAAGGACACTTGAATGCATTGACACAAGGAACCACTTCCTAAATATAACCCCAGCAGCACAGACACTGAGAGAAACAATTAATGAATGGGACCTCCTGAAACTGAAAAGCTTCTGTAAAGGAAAGGACACGGTCAACAAAACAAAATGAGAGCCTACTGAATGGGAAAAGATCTTCATCAACCCCATATCAGATAGAGGTCTGATCTCCAAAATATACAAAGATCTCAAGAAATTGATCATCAAAAGAACAAATAATCCAATAAAAATGGAGTACAGACCTAAACAGAGAACTCTCAATAGAGGAATCTAAAATGGCTGAAAGACAGTTAAGGAAATGTTCAACATCCTTAGTCATCAGAGAAATGTAAATCAAAACAACTCTGAAATTCCATCTTATATGTAAGAATGGCCAAAATCAAAAACACTGATGAAAACTTATGCTGGAGAGATTGTGGGGAAAAAGAAACACTTTTGCATTGCTGGTGGGAATGCAAGCTGGTACAACCACTTTGGATGTCAGTGTGGTGATTTCTCAGAAAATTAGGAAACAACCTACCTCAAGACCCAGTAATACTTTTGGGGGGTATATACCCAAAGGATGCTCAATCATGCCACAAGGATATGTGTTCAACTATGTTCATAGCAGCTTTGTTTGTCATTGACAGAACCTGGAAACAACCTAAATGCCCCTCGACCAAAGAATGCATAAGGAAATGTGGTACATTTACACAATGGAGTACTGCACAGTAGAATAAATAACAACATCTTGAATTTTGCAGGAAAATGGATGGAGCTAGAAAACATTATTTTGAGTGAGGTAACCCAGACACAGAAAGACAATTATCACATATACTCACACACAGGTGGATTTTAAACATAAAGCAAAGAAAACCAGCCCACAAACCATAATCCTGAGAACTTAGACAACAATGAGGACACTAAGAAAGACTTACATAGATCTAATCTACATTGGAAGTAGAAAAAGACAAGATCTCATAAATAAATTGGGAGCATGGGGACCTTAGGGGAGGATTGAAGGGGAGAAGGGATAGGCAGGGAGGGGAGCAGAGAAAAATGTATAGCTCAATAAAAATCAATAAAAAATTTATCTTTAAATGAAATTCCCGAATAACCATAACCAGTCAGGTACATCTATCTCCTCTTTGGAAAAACATTCTACACAATCACCTTCTTGCCAATGATATGGCCTGAGGTCTCTGGTCTCCGTATCTGTCCTTTGACTTTCTACCTCTCTTCCTGCAATAAGCTTTGGTGTGGCTGGAACTACTTCTTGATGCGTACAGATACTCTATACCTCTGACAGAAATTTTTTTGGTCAGGGCTTAATTATATTTTTGCATGAACGATACTAATTTTTTTATTTTGTTTTTGAGACAGGGTCTCTCTTTGTAGCCTTGCTCATCCTAGAACTAAATCTGTAGAGCAGACTGCTCTTGAACTAACAAAGTTCCACATGCCTCTCTCTCCCAAGTGCTGGGATTAAAGGTGTGTACCACCACTTCCCATCACGATACTAATTTTTTAATGAAAATTTTACCTTTATTAGAAAAAATATAAGAGAATAGTCATTTATTGTTTGCTTTCATTAGTTCAAGAGGACATTAGAACAAGCCAACTTTATTAGAATTGACTTCTGAAAAAGAATATTTTAACTATAAACATTAATTAAATGATATCCCCCCCCAAGCTGTATTCTTTTCCTCCACTGATGCCTTAGTCATAGACTGTAAACATCTCTTTCTTCTGAAAGTGGTCTTTGGTGATGAATCCACTATTTCTTCACACCTTTTCTGCCTCCATCTTTATAGAAGTCTTATGCTTCCCTCCTTCCACCCGAGTTCCCTTCCAGCACTGACACAATGCTGTGCTTTCTTTGATTTGATCAGGAGCAAGTAAAGTTGGAAAGAGACTCTCACCTCTCATATTCAGGTTTAGAACCATTTTTTTTATTCTCCACCAGTGTGGGATATTCATTTGGGCCCTTATGCCTGCCCCTTCCCATTGTCATAGCAGGCTGATGTGTGTATGTACATTTTCAGCCCAGGCTCTTGATAAAAAAAGAAGAGGTGCTGTAGTTACTGAGAAATTCCAGCTCTAAATGTCCTTGGTAGGTAGGCTTGGAGAGAGAACACCATCAGGGACTAGTAAGCATCCTTGCCATCTGTATATGTTTTTCTTTTCTTGGAATCAATATTTGCTTTCAAAAACTGAATGGGCTTTCAATAAACAAGACTCTCATTTGGCCATTCTCACAATACAGCTCCTGGTCCGTTTAGAGGATGACAGTGCATACTTGGGTTTGGTTACTGCTATTTCTCGTGATATTTAGATAATGTTAAGAAAAAACTCAGTGTGAACAATGCATCCTTAAAAATGGCACAAAGGACTTTCACCTTTTCACACAGGACCACTAAACAAAGGCATGTGGATACATATCAAAACAGCACTTTTGTGGTCTAACAATAGTTCACTTGATTAAATCTCAATAGTCATGTTTTTTTTATGTAACAAAATAAGAATATGAGAAAATCACTTGTGAGATAGAGCTTCAAAATCAACCTATTTATATCACGGAACACCATTATTTGCTCAAAATCATAACTAAAAGATAAAATGTAACTTGTTTGTATGACTTGACTGTTTTATAGACACTTTACCAAAAATGAACAAAATGGTCATGCTACATCAGAGAAGACAATTGACAGAATTCAAACAAGAATTTAAATATTAGAAAATGCACAACTGCTATTGTGGATTGAGACATTTCTGACAGCTTTCTGATGAACTTGTTGATAATAATACTGAATTTTATTTTCTAACATTACACAATGACATTTATCAACATTCAGTATTTTTTTTATAAAACTTATACATTCATGACTTTACCCAATCAGGAATAAGCAAAAAAAAATACACTCATGGTATAGATGGGTAAATGGATTCACATAATAGAGAAGGAAAAGTTCTTTATGCTAAGCTTAAAGAAACTGCTAGTTATTTAGTGTTGATACTACTCAATTTAGAGTGCTCATTCCTTTTTTAAATATTTGTTTGTTACGTATACAGTATTTTGCCTGCTTGTGTGCTTGCAGGCCTGAAGAGACCACCAAAGGTCATTACAGATGGTTGTGAGTCACCATGTGGTTGCTAGGAATTGATCTCAGGACCTCTGGAAGAGCAGCCAGTGCTCTTAAGATCTGAGCCACGTCTTCAGCTCCTAGAGATTCTTAATTAAAAGACTATTCCTCCTTTAAATAATTATGAAACAATGTGAGGCCAGATTTTCCCTATATTTCAATTAAGATAGTGCCATAAAAATACCTTCAAAAACAAAAATGAGAATCCAGATTTCTTCTATTAAACTCGCCCATGAAGCATATACTCTACAAAAAAATAACAATAATCTTAGTAATTTTGTAAATTAGTCTATATAAGATATGTATCCTTTATCACCTTATGTAATTATTTGTTATTGTTGAATGTATTAACAGATAACTTTCAGTTTTAGATTATAACATCATAAGTATCAGTATGATCTTTTTAATATCTGTGATTTATACTGTAAAGATACCTTCGAAGTAAACCTTAGTTTGGTAAAATATTAATTCAAAGATGCATCCCTTTTGCAGGAGGAGGAATTTGCTGGCAAACATTTATCATGAACCCATTTCCTCTTCTAAATAAAAAAATAAGAAAATGAAACTGCCTTATGAGCCAATTTTGTAAAGCAAGTTGATAAGTATTATTTGGCATTAATTGGGCCTGAGTTCTCTAACTTTTGTTTGAAGTGAATGGTTTGGGGTCTTCCTTTCTGGGAAGGTAAAATGTGGGAACACACATCTAAAGCTCCAGATGCTACTGAATCAAAAGGGTGCAATGTCAGCCAAAGGCAGTTTATAGCATCTAATATGGAAAAGAATAGGACTGGTAATTGGCTAGAGAAAACACAAACATGCTTCTACCAAGGAAACAATTTCCTAATAAACCATTTATTAAAAGATAATTTTTATGGAAACGAGGGAACTTAATATATAACCCTGCCTTCTTCTGTAACCTAGAAAATCAACTTATCTTTCTATCTGTTTCTATTTTTCCTATGGACAAAACGGCAAAATTCTTATATGATCAATTAAAATGTAGATATCAAAGAATGATATATGCAAATATCTCCAATTTCAAATTATTTAACTAAATAGTGTTTCAGCTTATAGTCTCTTTTTAAAATATATCCTGTCTGCCTGTGTTAAATTCACCCAAAGAATACTATTGCTTAACACTTGCATGCTTTTTTAGTATATGTGCAGACAGATAAAGATTTTGATGGCAAAGAACATTATAAACAAATACAATAATGTATAAAGCCAGCCAGGGAAAATAATGAGATATGTTGAGATAACAGTAAAGAATACATTTGTTGAGCTCACTTTGGCAACACATATACTAAAAAAGCATGCAAGTGTTAAGCAATAGTATTCTTTGGGTGAATTTAACACAGGCAAACAGGAAATATTTGAAAAAGAGACTGTAAGTTGAAACACTATTTTGTTTCAGAAGGTCCCACTTATTAATTGTTTCTCTCAGTGTCTGTGCTACTGGGGTTATATTTAGGAAATCGTCTCCTGTGCCAATGCGTTCAAGTGTACTTCCCACTTTCTCTTCTATAAGGTTCAGTGTGGCTGGCTTTATGTTGAGGTCTTTGATCCATTTGAACTTGAGTTTTGTGCATGGCAATAGATATGGGTCGATTTTCATTCTTCTACATGTTGATATCCAGTTAAGTCAGGACCATTCTTTGAATATGCTTTTTTTTTCTATTTTATATTTTTTGCTTCTTTCTCAAAAATCAGATGTTCATAGGTGCATGGCTTGATATCTAAAATAGAAGTATTTGTTTCATTTTGTCCTCCTATCTGTTTTTATGCCAATACTAGGCTGTTTTCAGTACTGTAACTCTGTAGTAGAGTTTGAAGTCAGGGATTGTGATGCCTCCAGAAGTTCCTTTCTTGTACAGGATTGTTTAGTCTATCCTGAGTTTTTTGCTTTTACATATGAAGTTGGGTATTGTTCCTTCAAGGTCTGTGAAGAATTTTTCTGGGATTTTCATAGGCATTGCACTGAATCTGTAGATTGCTTTGGTAAGATTTCCTTTTTTACTGTGTGAATTCTACCTACCCAAAAGCATGGGAAAGCTTTCCATTTTCTGATATCTTCTCCAATTTCATTCTTCAAAGATTTAAAGTTCTTGTCATACAGGTCTTCCACTTGTTTGGTTAGAGTTGCTCCAAGATATTTGTTATTTGTTGATATTATAAAGGGCACTGTTTCTCTGATTTCCTTCTCAGCCCATTTATCATCTGTGTACAGGAGGGCTACTGATTTTTTTTGAGATAATCTTGTATCCTGATACCTATTTGATAGTGTTTATGAGTTGTAGAAGTTCCTTGGTAGAATTTTTGGGGTCACTTATGTAAACTATCTTATCATCAGCAAGTAGTGAGGGTTTTTATCTTCTTTTCCTATTTATATCCCCTTGATCTCCTTTTGTTGTCTTATTGCTCTAGCTAGAACCTCAAGTACTGTATTAAATAGATATGGAGAGAGTGGACAGCCTTGTCTTGTTCCTGATTTCAGTGGGATTGCTTTGAGTTTCTCTCCATTTAGTTTGATATTGTCTGTCAGATTGCTGTATATTGCCTTTATTATGTTTAAGTCTGTTTCTTGTATCCTTGCTCTCTCCAAGACCTTTATCATAAAGGGATGTTGTATTTTGTTGAGAGCTTTTTCAGCATCTAATGATTATGATTGTGTGTGGTTTTTTTTTCAGTTTGTTTATATGGTGGATTACATTGACAGATTTTCTTATGTTGAACCATCCCTGTATCTCTGGGATGAAGCTGATTGGTCATGGTGGATGATTTTTCTGATGTTTTCTTGGATTCAGTTTGCCAGTATTGAGTAATTTTGCATCAATGTTCTGAGAGAAATTGGTCTGTAATTTGCTTTCTTAGCAATGTCTTTGTATGGTTTGAGTTTCAGGGTGATTGTAGCCTTGTAAAAAGAGTTTGGCAATGTTCCTTCTGTTTGCATTGTGTGGAACAATTTGAGGAGTATGGTATTAGTCGTACTTTGAAAATTTTGTAGAATTCTGTGCTGAAATCATCTGGTCCTGGGCTTTTTGTGTGTGTGTGTGGAGGGGGAGACTTTTGATTACTGTTTCTATTTCTTTAGCAGTTATAGGTTTATTTAATTTGCTTATCTGGTCTTGATTTAATTTTGATAAATGATATTTATCCAGAAAGTTGTACTTTTCCTTTAAGTTTTCCAGTTTTGTAGAGTACAGGTTTTCTAATTATGACTTATTGATTCTCTGGATTTCCTCCATGTCTGTTGTTATGTCCCCCTTTCATTTCTGATTTTGTTATGTGGATATTCTCTCTGCCTTTTGGTTAGTTTGGATAAAAGCTTGTCTATTTTGTTGATTTTCTTGAAGAACCAACTCTTTTTCTCACTGATTCTTTATATTGTTTTCTTTGTTTCTCTTTTGTTGATTTCAGCTATCAATTTGATTATTTCCTGCCATCTAGTTCCCCTAGGTGAGTTTGTTTCTTTATGTTCTAGAGTTTTCAGGTGTTCTGTTAACTCACTAGTTTGGAATATTTCCAGCTTCTTTATGAAGGCATTTAGTGCTATGAACTTTCCTCTTAACAATGCCTTCACTGTATCCCATAAATTTGGGTGATGTTGTGTGGTCATTTTCATTTAATTTTAGGAAGTCTTTAATTTCTTCCTTTATTTCTTCCTTGACCCCTTGGTGATTCAGGTGAGCATTATTTAATTTCCATATGTTTCTGCACTCTTTGAAATTAGTGTTGCTGTTGAATTATAATTTTAAGTCATGGTGATCCAATAAGATACATGAGGTTACACAAAATTTTTTGTATCTGATGTGGTTTTCTTTGTTACCTAGTATGTGGTCAACTCTTGAGACAGTTCCATGAGATGCTGAGAAGAAGATATATTGTTTTATGTTTGGATCGAATGTTCTATAGATGTCTGTTAAGTCCATTTGAGTCATAACATCTGTTAGTTCCCTTATTTCTCTGTTAATTTTCTGTCTGGCAGACCTTTCCAGTGGTGATAGTGGAGTGCTAAAGTCTCCCACTATTAGTGTGTGGGGTTTAATGTGTGATTTAAGCTTTAGTATTGTTTCTTTTATATATGAGGCTGCCCTTGTATTTGAGGCATAGATGTTTAGTATTGAGATTTCCTCTTGATGTATTTTTCCTGTGACTAATATAAAGTGTCCTTCTTTGTCTATTCTCATTAATTTTAGTTTGAAGTGTATTTTGTTAGATATTAGGATAGTTTTACCAGCTTGTTTCTTAGGTACGTTTAATAGGAGAATTTTTTTCTAAAACCTTTACTCTGAGGTGATGTCTTTCTTTGAGGTTGATGTGTGTTTTTTGTATTTTGCAGATGGATGGATTCTGTTTTTGCATCCATTCTGTTAGCCTTTGTCTTTTTATAGGTGAGTTGAGTCCATTTATAATAAGGGATATTAATGATCGGTGGTTGCTAGTTCTTGTTGTTTTAGTTTTCGTTGTTGGTGATGTTATTGTGTGTGTTTTTCCCTTTTTGGTATTTGCTGTTGTGAGATCATCTATTGTTTGTGCTTTGTGGATGTAGTCAACTTCTTTGGGTTGGAGTTTCCTTCTAGTACTTTGGGTAGTATTGGGTTTGTAGCTAAGTACTGATTGAATCTGGTTCTGTCATGGAATATCTTGTTTTGTCTGACTATGGTGGTTGAAAGTTTTGTTGAGTATAGTAGTCTGGGCTGGCATCTGCATGTTTGCATAATGCTTGACCAGGATTCTCTGGTTTTTATTGTTTCCATCAAGAAATCAGGTGTAATTCTTATAGGTCTGCCTTTATTTGTTACTTGGCTTTTTTCCTTTGCAGCTCTTAATATTCTTTCTTTATTCTGTATATTTAGTGTTTTGAGTATTATGTGCTGAGGGGACTTCGATTTTTTTGATCCAGTCTTTTTAGTGTTCTGTAACCTTCTTGTATCTTCATATGCATATCTCTTTAGATTGGTAAAGTTTTCTTCTATGATTTTGTTGAATATATTTTCTGCGCTTTTCAGTTGGACTTCTTTCCCTTCTTCTATACCCATTATTCTTATGTTTGGTATTTTCATGGTATCCCATATTTGCTGGATATTTTGCATTAAACTTTTGTTAGATTTAATGGTGTCTTTCACTAATAAGTCTATTTCCTCTATTGTATCTTCAGCACTTGAGATTATTTCTTCTATCTCTTGTATTCTGCTATTTTTGCTTGCATTTGTAGTTCCTAACTGTTTTCTCATATTTTATCTTTCCAGAATTCCCCTGGTTTGTGTTTTCTTTATTGTCTCTATTTCAGTTTTCAAGTCTTGAATTATTTCTTCCATCTGTTTGATTGCTTTTTCTTGGTTTTCTTTGAGGGATTTATTGTTTTCTTCCAATTTTTTGTCTTTTCCTCCATTTCTTTGAGAGAATTTTTCATTTTCTCTTTAAGGCATTAAACATTCTCCTAAAGTTATTTGTCTTTTGCTTCATCTATATTGGGGTGTTCAAGTCTTGCTATTGTAGAGCCACTAGTTTTTGTTGGTATTGTGTAGCTCTTTGTGGTGTCGAATGTGTTCTTACCTTGTCTTCTATCTTTTCATCTGATTGGTGTAGTTGGGGCTGTGTCTCGGAGATTAATATTTCAGGTGCCAGTGGATCCAAGACTCAGATTGCTGTTCCTTGTGATGCAGTCAGGGCCATGGTTTCAGTCACCCCTGAGGTCACTCGGTGTTTCCAGGGATGCTCAGTACTCCTGGGGGTCGATCTTCAATACTAAAGGTGGTTTGGGCCTGTTCCCACAGAGGTCACTTGCTTGGGGCTGTTCCCACTGAGGTAGCTGTCTAAGGCATGGTCCTGTGGAGGTGGTTGGCTTAGGCCTGCTCCAGGAAAGGTTGTTGAGTCAGGCCTGCTCCCATGGAGGTCACTAGCTCGGGACTGTTCCCTTGGATATCCCTGGCTTGAGCCTGCTGCAGCAGAGGTTCATGGCTTCAGTCAGGTCCCACAGAGGTGTCTGGCTCAGACCTGCTCTGGTGGAAATCACTGGCTTGGTCCTGCTCTGGCAGTGATTGCCAGCTCAGGCCTACTCCAGCAGTGATCATTGGCTTGGGCCCATTCCCTCGGAGGTCCCTGGCTTGGGCCTGCTTCCTCGGTGATAGTTCCCTTTTGCCTGCTCCTGTTGAGGTCACTGCCACAGACCTGCTCTTGTGGAGGTTGCTGGCTCAGTCCTGCTCCAGCAGAGGTTTCTGGCTTAGGCTTGTTTCCTCAGATATTCCTAGCTTGGGCCTGCTCCTATAGAGGTCCCTAGCTTGGGCCCAGTCCCACAGAGGTCTCTGGATTGGGCCTGCTCCCTTGGTAGTCACTCTCTTGTACCTGCTTCTTGTGGAGGTCACTTGCAATAAATAGCCTGCTCTGGTGGAGGTTGCTGGGTTGGACCTGCTCCAGCCGGGGGTTTCTGGCTTGGGTCTGTTCCCATAGATGTCCCTGACTGGGACCTGCTCTCATAAAGGTCCCTGGTGTGGACCTGGTCCTGCAGAGGTCTCTGGCTCTGTCCTGATCCCTTGGCGGTTGCTCCTTCATTGCTGACTCAGGCCTGCTCTGGCAGAGGTCGCTGTCTAGGGTCCGCTCCCATGGATGTCCCTGGCTTGGACCTGGTCCTGTAGATATCTCTGTCTTGGGCCTGCTACCTCGGCGGTCACTCCCTTCGAAAGAAAATTTTTCTAACCTAAAGAATGAGATGCCTGTTAAGTACAAGAAGCATATAGAAGATTAAATAGATTGAATCAGAAAAGAAAGTCCCTATGACACATAATGATCAAAACACTAAATGTCCATCACCAAAAAAGAAAATTAAAAGCTGCAAGGGAGAAAGAGCAATTAACATATAAAGGCAGACCTATTAGACTTACACCCAACTTCTCAAAGGAGACTCTAAAAGCCAAAAGAGCTTGGACAGATATGCTACAGATTCTATGAGACAACAGATGTCAGTCCAGACTTTTTTTTTTTTTCTTCTTTCAGCAGTTTATTTAGGAACCTTGAACAATCTTCGAATACCGGGTAAAGTCAAGCCACAACTAAAGTAATCCCTGGTTAGCCAGCCCCAGCAAGCTACGTGGGAAAAGCGGATAGGTCTAGGTACACGGAAGCAAGCCACCTTCTCAGTATAGGCCATATATGGGATGGTATGTGACTGAGACCACCTTCTCAGTCTTAGCCATATATGGGAATAGTACATGACTTAGAGCACATTTTTAAGAGGGGGTGATGGGTGGAAACCAGCGCCACTCTCATGTCACTGCACAATGCAGCTCTGTACAAGTTATAAAGCAAGAATCACAGTTACAATATTTATATCTATTTTATCTTTTATCATAACTAAGGAAAACTATAATTATCTATCCATTCTTCAACTCCATCAAAGACTCCAGAAGGATATAATATTACCTAAGTAAACAAGAAATAAGAAACTTCAAACTCTAGAAATGACAGAGACATCTCGCCGCCTGGACAGTCACCCAAATTTCTTTTGTACTGTTGGGTCATCCATCTTCAGCCTTCAGGCCCATAGTATCCAGCAGACATTCCCATGAAGCAGGAAATTTCAAAGACAGTTCAGTCACTTTCTGCTGTGTCTTGCAGAATGTCTTGCAGACTCTTTCATGAATCAGGAACCCCGAAAGACCATCTCACTTTTAGGCAAGTTCAGCAGTCCTCTTTCTGTGGGTTCTTTGTGTCCAGTTTATGCGACAGTCCAGGCAAGTGCAGTTTCTTGCCCAAATGGCTATCAAACTCCATTAGGAGCCTCTTCAGTGCCCATCTTTCTCTTGAAGTAGCTGGTGCTGCCAGGAGCAGATGTGTCTCATTGCCATGAAAAACCCTAAGTTATTAAAATATTTTAAATGCCATATTCTGTAGTCTTTGAGAGATATGAAGAATGCCTATCCAACTGAAATCTCTCTATATATATCTAGAAAATCTAACTAACATGACTATAAACTTAACTATTATTGATGATTATTCATTAACAACCTATATTTCCTAATTATACATTACATTTTTAAATGAACTACACAATCACAATACCTTAATCAAGATTAGAAATATGCATATACACATAACAAAACTGACCTTAAAATACATACCAATGCAAATTATTCATACTTATATCATATCCCTCTTTAAATGTAAGAGAACATTTATAAAAAATATTTGGGAATATGGGCGCAGTTTTTTCTCTCCAAACTGCTTCCTGCTGAATTGGGGCGCTGTTAATCAGATCTTTCGTGGTGTAACCTGTGTGTTAGTTTCATCTCAGCAACCTTTCAGGAGGGCGTGGTCTATCATACATATTGGGATAGAAGCAATCCACAGGGTCTCATCCTCTGTGAAAACAAAAGAAGACCCTTTCCAAAGCATCATATCCTTAGACCCAAATTATATCTGTTCTGGTTCCACTTGGCAACCCATATAATGAAATGTCTCTCTGTACTTAGCTTCTTCACAGTCAAAAATTCTAAAGAAAACATAATGTACATAATCCAGACTCTGTGAATTTTCCATTTTTTTTTTTTATGGTTTTATTTTTTTATTTTTTTTTTACTTATTTATTTATTTTTATTCTTTTTTAATTAAAATTTCCACCTGCTCCCCATTTCCCATTTCCCTCCCCTCCTCCCAAATATTGCCCTCCCCCCACTTCCCTCCCCCTATCCCCACTCCTCTTCTCCTCCCCCCACTCCATTCCCCCTCCCTCTCGATACTGAAGAGCAGTCCAAATTCCCTGCCCTGCGGGAAGACCAAGGTCCTTCTATCTACGTCCAGAAAGGTGAGCGTCCAAACAGGCTAAGCTCCCACAAAGCCAGTTCATGTATTAGGATCGAAACCTAGTGCCATTGTCCTTGGCTTCTCATCAGTCTTCATTGACCGCCATGCTCAGAGAGTCCGGAATCAACCCATGCTTATTCAGTCCCAGACCAGCTGGCCTTGGTGGGCTCCCAATAAATCAGTTCCACTGTCACAGTGGGTGAGTGCATCCCTCGTGGTCCTGATTTTTTGCTCATGTTCTCCCTCCTTCTGCTCCTCATTTGGACCTTAAGAGCTCAGACCGTTGCTCCAAATTGAGACTCTGTCTCTACCTCGATCCATCGCCAGATGAAGGTTCTAAGGTGATATGCAAGATATTCATCAGTATAGGATAGGGTCATTTCAGGTTCCCTCTCCTTAGTTGCCCAAGGTACCAGCTGGGGACATATTCCTGGACACCTGCGAACCCCTCAAGAGTCAAGTCTCTTGCCAACCCTAAGATGGCTCCCTTAGATAGGATATATACTTCGCTGCTCCCGTATCCATCCTTCCTATATCCCAACCATCCCAATCCTCCGAGCTCCTCCCATCCTCCCCTTCTCATATTTCTCATCCCATTTCCCCTTTGCCCCATGCCACCTCACCCGCAAGTTCCCAGTTTTTGCCCTGGAATCTTGTCTACTTCCCCCTCTCCATGCGGATGACTATATGATTTTCTTTGGGTTCACTTTCTTATTTAGCTTCTATAGGATCACACATTATATGCTTAATGTCTTTTATTTTATGGCTAGAAACCGATTATGAGTGAGTACATCCCATGTTCCTCTTTTTGAGTCTGGGATACCTCACTCAGGATAGTGTTTTCTATTTCCATCCATTTGCACGCAAAATTCGAGAAGTCATTGTTTTTTACTGCTGAGTAGTACTCTAATATGTATATATTCCACACTTTCTTCATCCATTCCTCCATTGAAGGGCATCTAGGTTGTTTCCAGGTTTTGGCTATTACAAACAATGCTGCTATGAACATAGTTGAACAGATACTTTTGTCATTTGATGTGGCATCTCTTGGGCATATTCCCAATAGTGGTATTACTGGATCTTGGGGTAGGTTGATCCCAAATTTCCTGAGAAATCGCCACACTGATTTCCAAAGTGGTTGCACAAGTTTGCATTCCCACCAGCAATGAATGAGTGTGCCTCTTTCTCCACAACCTCTCCAGCAAAGGCTATCATTGGTGTTCTTGATTTTAGCCATTCTGACAGGTGTAAGATGGTATCTCAAAGTTGTTCTAATTTGCATTTCCCTTATCGCTAAGGAGGTTGAGCATGACCTTAGGTGTCTTTTGGCCATTTGAATTTCTTCTGTTGAGAATTCTCTGTTCAGATCAGTGCCCCATTTTTTTATTGGGTTCATTAGCATTTTAAAATTTAGTTTCTTGAGTTCTTTATATATTTTGGTGATCAGACCTTTGTCTGTTGCAGGGTTGGTGAAGATCTTCTCCCAGTCAGTGGGTTGCCTTTTTGTCTTAGTGACAGTGTCCTTTGCTTTACAGAAGCTACTCAGTTTCAGGAGGTCCCATTTATTCAATGTTGCCCTTAATGTCTGTGCTGCTGGGGATAAACGTAGGAAGTGATCTCCTGTACCCATATGTTGTAGAGTACTTCCAACTTTTTCTTCTATCCGGTTCAGTGTGTTCAGACTAATATTGAGGTCTTTAATCCATTTGGACTTGAGTTTTGTGCATGGTGATAGATATGGATCTATTTTCATTCTTCTACACGTTGACAACCAGTTCTGCCAGCACCATTTGTTGAAGATGCTCTCTTTTTTCCATTGAATACTTTTAGCTCCTTTATCAAAAATTAGGTGTTCATAAGTTTGTGGGTTAAAATCAGGGTCTTCTACTCGGTTCCATTGGTCGACTTCTCTGTTTTTATGCCAATACCAAACTGTTTTCAATACTGAGGCTCTGTAATAGAGTTTGAGGTCAGGGATGGTAATGCCTCCAGACGATCCTTTATTATATAAGATTGTTTTGGCTATCCTGGGTTTTTTGTTTCTCCATATAAAGTTGATTATTGTCCTCTCAAGATCTGTGAAGAATTTTGATGGGATTTTGATGGGGATTGCATTGAATCTATAAATTGCCCTTGGTAGAATTGCCATTTTTACTATGTTGATCCTCCCTATCCAAGAGCAAGGGAGATCCTTCCATTTTCTGGTATCCTCCTCAATTTCTTTCTTCATTGACTTAAAGTTCTTGTCAAATAGATCCTTTACTTCCTTGGTTAGGGTTACCCCAAGATATTTTATGCTATTTGTGGCTATCGTGAAGGGTGATGCTTCTCTGATTTCCATCTCTGCTTCCTTATCCTTTGTGTATAGGAGGGCAACTGATTTTTTGGAATTGATCTTGTATCCTGCAACGCTACTAAAGGTGTTTATCAGCTGAAGGAGTTCTTTGCTGGAGTTTTTGGGGTCGCTTATGTACACTATCATATCGTCTGCAAATAATGAAAGTTTAACTTCTTCCTTTCCGATTTGAATCCCTTTGATCCCCTTATGTTGTCTTATTGCTATTGCTAGAATTTCAAGCACTATATTAAAGAGGTATGGAGAGAGTGGACAACCTTGTCGTGTTCCTGATTTTAGTGGAATAGCTTTGAGTTTCTCTCCATTTAATTTGATGTTAGCTGACGGCTTGCTATAAATAGCTTTTATTATAGTTAGGAACGACCCTTGTATTCCTAATCTCTCTAAGACCTTTATCATAAAGGGATGTTGAATTTTGTCAAATGCTTTTTCAGCATCTAATGAAATGATCATATGGTTTTTTTCTTTCAGTTTATTTATATGATGGATTACATTGATAGATTTTCGTATGTTGAACCAGCCCTGCATCTCTGGGATGAAGCCTACTTGATCATAATGGATAATTTTTCTGATGTGTT
Organism: Chionomys nivalis; assembly: GCF_950005125.1. Classification (NCBI taxonomy): domain Eukaryota; kingdom Metazoa; phylum Chordata; class Mammalia; order Rodentia; family Cricetidae; genus Chionomys; species Chionomys nivalis. The sequence continues at coordinate 76,374,287 of NC_080112.1, read as the reverse complement.
CTTGGATTCGGTTTGCCAGTATTTTATTGAGTATTTTTGCGTCGATGTTCATGAGTGAGATTGGCCTGTAGTTCTCTTTCTTGGTTGTGTCTTTGTGTGGTTTTGGTATCAGAGTAACTTCAGCTTCATAAAAGGAATTTGGCAATGACTTCTCTGTTTCAATATTGTGAAATACATTAAGGAGTATAGGTATTAGGTCTTCTTGGAAGTTCTGGTAGAATTCTGCATTGAAGCCATCTGGACCTGGGCTTTTTTTGGTGGGGAGGTTTTTTATAACAACTTCTAATTCTTCGCGACTAACAGGTCTATTTAGATTGTTCACCTGGTCCTGGTTTAACTTTGGTATATGGTACTTATCTAAAAAAGTGTCCATTTCTATAACATTTTCCAATTTTGTGGCATACAGATTTTTGTAGTAAGATCTAATGATTCTCTGAATTTCCTCTGAGTCTGTGGTTATGTCTCCCTTTTCGTTTCTGATTTTGTTAATTTGCGTATTCTCTCTCCGCCGTTTGATTAGTTTGGATAGGGGTTTATCAATCTTATTGATTTTCTCCATGAACCAGCTTTTTGTTTCATTGATTCTTTGGATTGTTTTCTGTGTTTCTATTTTGTTGATTTCAGCCCTCAATTTGATTATTTCCAGTCTTCTACTTCTCCTAGGTGAGTCTGCTTCTTTTTTTTCTAAAGCTTTCAGGTGGGCTATTAAGTCTCCAATGTGTGCTTTCTCCGTTTTCTTTAAGTGGGCACTTAATGCTATGAATTTTCCTCTTAGCACTGCTTTCATAGTGTCCCATAGGTTTGAGTATGTTGAGTCTTCGTTTTCATTGAATTCTAGAAAGACTTTAATTTCTTTCTTTATTTCTTCCTTGATCCAGGTGAGGTTCAGTAGTTGACTGTCCAGTTTCCATGAGTTCATAGGCTTTCTGGGGATAGCATTGTTGTTGAATTCTAACTTTAATCCATGGTGATCTGATAAGACACAGGTGGTTACCGATATTTTTTTGTAACTGTGTAAGTTTGCTTTGTTACCGAGTATGTGGTCTATTTTCGAGAAGGTTCCATGAGCTGCAGAGAAGAAGGTATATTCTTTCCTATTTGGGTGGAATGTTCTATAGATGTCTGTTAAGTCCATTTGATTCATTACCTCCCTTAATCCTCTTATTTCTCTGTTAGGTTTCTGTTTGATTGACCTGTCCATTGGTGAGAGAGGAGTGTTGAAATCTCCTACTATTAGTGTGTGTGGTTTGATGACTGCCTTGAGTTTTAGTAACGTTTCTTTTACATAAGTGGGTGCTTTTATATTAGGGGCATATATATTCAGGATTGAGATTTCATCCTGGTGAATTGTTCCTGTTATGAGTAAAAAATGTCCATCTCCATCTCTTTTGATTGATTTTAGTTTGAAGTCAACTTTCTTAGAAATTAGTATGGCCACACCTGCTTGTTTCTTAGGTCCGTTTGCTTGATAAACCTTTTCCCAGCCCTTTACTCTGAGTAGATGTCTGTCTTTGTGGTTGAGGTGTGTTTCTTGTAAGCAGCAGAATGTTGGATCCTGTTTTCGTATCCAATCTCTTAGCCTGTGCCTCTTTATAGGTGAGTTGAGTCCATTGATATTAAGTGATATTAATGACCAGTGGTTGTTAACTCCGGTCATTTTCCCTTTCTTTCTTTCTTTTCTTTGGTAGTAGAGTTTGTGTGTTTCCCTTCTTCAAGTTGTGCTGGTGAAGGGTCTTTAGATGTCTGAGTTATTGTGGGCATTGTTGGACTCCTTGGTTTGTGATTTTCCTTCAATTACTTTCTGAAGGGCTGGATTTGTGGCTACGTATTGTTTAAATTTGTTTTTATCCTGGAAAACTTTGTTTTCTCCATTTATAGTGAACAAAAGCTTGGCTGGGTATAGTAGTCTGGGCTTGCATCCATGGTCTCGTAGTTTCTGCAGTATATCTATCCAGGACCTTCTGGCTTTCATGGTTTCCATGGAGAAATCAGGTGTAAGTCTGATAGGTTTACCTTTATAGGTAACTTGACCTTTTTCCTTTGCAGCTCTTAATATTCTTTCTTTATTCTGTATGTTTTGTGTTTTGATTATTATATGACGGGGAGATGTTTTTTTTTGATCCAGTCGATTTGGTGTTCTGTATGCTTCTTGGACCTTCAAAGGAATATCTTTCTTAAGGTTGGGAAAGTTTTCTTCTATAATTTTATTAAATATATTTTCTGGACCATTGAGCTGTACTTCTTCTCCTTCTTCTATCCCTATTATTCTTAGGTTTGGTCTTTTTATTGTGTCCCAGATTTCCTGAATGTTTTGTGATGAGAATTTGTTGGTTATGCTGTTTTCTTTGATGAGAGTGTTTATTTTCTCTATGGTATCTTCAGTGTCTGAGATTCTTTCTTCTATCTCTTGTAATCTGTTGGTGGTACTTGTCTCTGTAGTTCCTGTTCGTTTATCCAAATTTTCCATCTCCATCCTTCCCTCGGTTTGTGTTTTCTTTATTACTTCCACTTCGTTCTTCAAGTCTTGAACCGTTTCCCTTACCTGTTTGATTACTTTTTCTTGTTTCTCTTGGTTTTCTTGGGTATCTTTGAGATATTTATTCATTTCCTCTACCTTTTTGTTTGTAATCTCTAATTGGTTGTGGCAGTTTTTCACCTCCTGTTTAAGGTCCTCTATTATTTTCATAAAATTCACTTTTGAGTCGAATTCTTCTAATTCTTCTGTATTAGGGTTTAGACTTCTCATTTCGGGATTCCTGGATCCTGGTGATGTCACGTTGCCTTTCAAGTTGTTGGGGGAATTCTTGCATTGGCGCCTGCCCATCTTTTCCTTCAAATGGAGCCAGGCGAGGCCCGATGTCTTGGACCAGTCTTTGCTGTGACTAACTCTCTAGGTGTATCTCCTCAGTGTAGGGGCAGGAACCATTCCCTTCCAGGTGAACTCCTCAACACCAAAACATGGATGCGTGGTATTCCAATGACCCGCGAAAAGAAGGCCGAATGCAAGGGGTCGGGCGGGGTCCAGTAGAACACAGGCGACACTGCAGTACAAGCTGGAGGTGCCTGCGCTCCCTTTCGGGGGTTGCTGAGGCCTGCCCGCTGCTCTGGTTGGGTAGCCTTAGTGTAGTGGCGTTTGTGCTCTCTACCGGGACCGTCCGCCCCAGGATAGTACACACTCACCCGTCCCGATGAAACTTCTTGGCACCTACACAGGAACTCCTGGATGCCCCAATGAGCCAGGGACTAATGGAAGTAGGGCGCAGGCAGAGCAGGTCCAGCAGATCACAGCAGAGACTGCAGCCCCAGCAGCAGGGGCCCGCTTTCCCTGGTGGGGACCTTGAGGCCTGCCCTCTAGTCAGGGACTCACTGCTCTGGGTTGGTAGCCTTAGTGAAATGGCAGGAAACTGTTCCACAGCTAAGGACCTTGCAGACAAGGCAGGTTTGGGGGTGGGGGTGGGGGCGGGTGTGTAGGAGAGCAAGCCCTGCAGCAGGAGCTGGGGGAGGGGTGTTTGTGCTCTCTACCTGGACAGTCCGCCCCAGGATAGCACACACTCACCCGTCCCGATGAAACTTCTCGGCACCTACACAGGAACTCCTGGATCGTCAGTCCAGACTTTTATGCTCAACAAAACTTTCAATCTTTGTAGAAGGAGAAGACAAGCTATTCCATGCTAAAATATTAAATTAAAGCAATATCTATCTATAAATCTAGCACTATAGAAGTGTCTAGCAGGAAAACTCCAATATGAAAAGGTTAGCCACACCCAGGAAGTCACAAAGAATAAATAGTCCCAGACTAGCAAATCAAAAGAGGGAACACACACACACACACGCACTTTTTTAAAATTTAAAATAAAAAGAAATAAGTTGAACAGGGTAAATTATAAAATGTAAAATTTGAGAAGAAAAATAGAACCAGGAAGTAGAATGGAGCTAAATCCTCTGTTTAAGAAGAAAAATATATTTTAAAATGTAATAAATGGAGTGATGATCTCAGGGCAAGATTCCACCCAGCTAAATTTCCAACTTGTTGAAAGGAAATTAATCTTAGAGCCAGGTGGTGGTGGTGCATATCTTTAATCCAAGCACTCGGAAGGCAGAGGCTGGTGGATCTCTGAGTTTGAGGCCAACCTGGTCAATAGAGTAAGTTTCAGGACAACCAACCTTAGGTAGTGAAAGACAGAAAGCTGGTGAAGATGTAATTGAATGTGGGGGCCATGTTCCAGCCCCAGTAAGCAGCAGAACTTGGCCACAGGATTTGGGATGTCCTTCTGTATTTGTGTTGCTCTTATTGGTTAATGAATAAAGCTGCCTTGGCCTATGGCAGGGCAGAATATAGTCAGGAAGGAAGAGATATAGAAAGAGAGTAGGCAGAGTCAAGGAGATGCCATGTAGCTGCCAAGGAGAAAGACACCTGCCAGAAACTTACTGGTAGTCTACAGTCTCATGCTCATACATAGACGAAAAGAAATGGGTTAATTCAAGTTGTAAGAGCTAGCTAGAAATATGCCTAAATCATTGGCCAAACAGTGTTATAACTAATATAGTTTCTGTGTGATCATTTGGGTCTGAGCAGTTGGGAAATGAACACATGATTCTGGCTTTAAAGATAAGAAATGGGTCATGGAATTTGCCTTCACACCTAAGAAAAGCTGTTGAAGCATGTGTCAGGGTTGTCCCTGAATGGAAACTTAGAGAGGCCGTTGCAATCTATAGTTATAGATTGGTATCTAGCCCAACTGTCATCAGAGAGGCTTTGCCAGCAGATGTTGGAAACAATTGCAGAGACCTACTGCTTGGGAATCCTACTTAATAGGAGGAGAAAGTATTGTAAGTGCCAGAGAGGTCAAGGACACAACAACAACTAAAACAACAATAACAACAACAAACCCATAGAACCAACTAACCTGGGCAATATACTAAAATTCTTCTCTGAAACTACTTGACATGGCCCCTAACAATTCAAATAACTCTTAGCACCACTTTCTTCCATGATCCTACTAGTGTGATTCACTAAATAGTGCTTAAAGCATTTCACTGCTTTCCTAATGCAAATTTCCAAAGTCCATATTATTCCAAATAAAAACATGGTCCTGGTCTATCACAGCAACATGCCAGTATCTGTTACCAACTCTTGTTAAAGTTAGGGTGAATAGACAACTTTTGCTGTAAAGAGACACCATGAACAAGGGAGTTATAAAGGAAAACATTTAATTGATATGGCTTGCTTACAGTTTCAGAAGTTCTGTCCATTATCATGATGTGGAGCATGGCAATGTGCAGGCAGACATGGTGCTGGAAATGAAACTGAGAGTCCTCCATATTGTACACAACAGGAAGTCAACTGAGACACTCGGCAAGGCAACATCCTGAGCATAGGAAACCTTGAAGCCCACACCCACAGTGAGACATTTCATCCATCAAGGCCATACATATAGTTCAACATAGCCACACCTCCTAATAGTGTCACTCACTATGAGATTATATGGAACAATTACATTCAAAATACCACAGGTTAGGAAAGTATTCTATTACTTTGTTAAAGATACTTTCTGGGTCTATGAGCTGGGATTCTTTTCCTTCTTCTACTCTTATTTTTTTTAGGTTTGTTTTTTTTCATAGTGTCCCAGATTTCCTAGATGTTTTATGTCTGGAACTTTTTAGATTTAATATTTCCCTTGGCCACTGTATCAATTTCTTCTTCTACCTGTAGTTCCTGGTTGTGTATCTTTGTTTTCCATCTCTGGGATTCCCACAGCTTGTGTTTTCTTTACTGTTTCTATTTCCATTTTCAGGTCTTGAACAGTTTCATTCATTTTCCTCACCTGTTTATGTTTTCCCGGATTTCTTTAAGGATTTCTTTCTTTTTAGATGGATTCTGTTTTGTTATTAAGTCAGCTAGAACATGATTTTTTAATATTTATTTATTTATTATGTATACAATATTCTGTCTGCAGGCCAGAAGAGGGCACCAGACCTCATTATAGATGGTTGTGAGCCACCATGTGATTGCTGGGATTTGAACTCAGGACCTTTGGAAGAACAGGCAATGCTCTTAACCGCTGAGCCATTTCTAGAGCCCCTACGTTAAGGATTTCTAAAGGATTTGTTCACTCCTTTATGAAAACCTCCATCATCTTCCTAATATTGGACTTAAGGTCATTCTCTTGTGCTTCTGCCATGTTAGAGGATCCAGTTCTTGCTGAGGGAAGGATAGCTGGGCTCTTGTAGTGCTATATTGCCTGGGGGTCTAGTTGATTGTGTTCTTACACGGGCCCCTAGTACTCTGTGTTTGGGGTTATTAACAGTTTAGGTGCTGATTTCTGAGTTTATCTTTGTTGGATTGATGCTTCTTGGATGCTTTCTTCCCTTTTGTTATGTTTCCTCACTGGTCTTCTGGCCTGTGGTTCTGGTGACTTTAAAGTCTTCAAGTCCAGTAGTGCTGGTTTTTTTTCTCAGCTTTTTTTTTTTCTTTTTTCTTTTTTTTTTTTTGTTAAAAAATTTTCCGCCTCCTCCCCGCCTCCCATTTCTCTCCCCCTCTTTCTGCCCCCCTCTCTCTCCCCCCACTCCTCTTCTCCTCCCTCTCCAGTTCGAAGAGCAGTCAGGGTTCCCTGCCCTGTGGAAAGTCCAAGGTCCTCCCCCCTCCATCCAGGTCTAGGAAGGTGAACATCCAAACTGGCTAGGCTCCCACAAAGCCAGAACATGAAGTAGGATCAAAACCCCATGCCATTGTCCTTGGCCTCTTGTCAGCTCTCATTGTCTGCCATGTTCAGAGAGTCCGGTTTTATCCCATGGTTTTTCAGTCACAGTCCAGCTGGCCTTGGTGAGCTCCCAATAGATCAGGCCCATTGTCTCAGTGGGTGGGTGCACCCCTCATGGTCCTGACTTCCTTGCTCATGTCCTCCCTCCTTCTGCTCCTCAATGGGAACTTGGGAGCTCAGTCTGGTGCTCCAGTGTGGGTCTCTGTCTCTATCTCCATTCATCGTTAGATGAAGGTTCTATGGTGATATGCAAGATATTCATCAGTATGGCTATAGGATAGGGTCATTTGAGGTTCCCTATCCTCAGCTGCCCAAGGAACTAACTGGGGACATTGCCCTGGGTACCTGGTAGCCACTCCAGGTTTAAGTCTCTTGCCAACCCTTAGGTGGCTACCTTAACTAAGATATGTGCTTCCCTGCTCCCCTATCCAACCTTCCTTTATCCCCAATCATCCCGTATCCCCAAGATCCCCCCTCTCCTTCTCACTTTTCTCTCCCCATCTCCCCTCACCCCCATCCCACCCCACCCCCAAGATTCCAATTTTTTGCCCGGCAATCCTGTCTACTTCCCATAGCCAGGAGGATAACTATATGTTTTTCCTTGGGTTCACCCTCTTATTTAGCTTCTTTAGGATCATAAATTATAGACTCAGTAGTCCCTATCCATGGCTAGAAACCAATTATGAGTGAGTACATCCCATGATCTTCTTTTTTTGTTCTGGGTTACCTCACTCAGGATAGTGTTTTCTATTTCCAAGATCAACTCCAAAAAATCAGTCACCCTCTTATACACAAAGGATATGGAAGCAGAGAGGGAAATAAGAGAATCATCACCTTTCATGATAGCCACAAACAGCATAAAATATCTTGGGGTAACTCTAACCAAGGAACTGAAAGATCTATTTGACAAGAACTTTAAGGCATTGAAGAAAGAAATTGAAGAGGATACCTGAAAATGGAAGAATCTCCCTTGCTCTTGGATTGGGAGGATCAACATAGTAAAAATGACAATTCTACCAAAGGCAATTTATAGATTCAATGCAATCCCCATCAAGGTCCCATCAAAATTCTTCACAGATCTTGAGAGGACAATAATCAACTTTATATAGAAAAACAAAAAACCCAGGATAGCCAAAACAATCTTATACAATAAAGGATCGTCTGGAGGCATTACCATCCCTTCAAACTCTATTACAGAGCTACAGTAATGAAAACAGCATGGTACTGGCATAAAAACAGACAAGTCGACCAATGGAATCGTATAGAAGACCCGGATTTTAACCCACAAACATATGAACACCTCATTTTTGATGAAGGAGCTAAAAGTATACAATGGAAGAAAGAAAGCATCTTCAACAAATGGTGCTGGCACAACTGGATGTCAACCTGTAGAATGAAAATAGACCCATATCTATCAGCATGCACAAAACTCAAGTCCAAATGGATCAAAGACCTCAATATCAATTTGAACACACTGAACCTGATAGAAGAGAAAGTGGGAAGTACCCTACAACATATGGGCACAGGAGATCGCTTCCTATGTATAACCCCAGCAGCACAGACATTAAGGGCAACATTGAATAAATGGGACCTCCTGAAACTGAGAAGCTTCTGTAAAGCAAAGGACACTCTCACTAAGACAAAAAGGCAACCTACTGACTGGGAGAAGATCTTCACCAACCCCGCAACAGACAAAGGTCTGATCTCCAAAATATATAAAGAACTCAAGAAACTAGACGTTAAAGTGCTGGGCTTTTGATGGCCTGCTTGACCTCTGGGGTTTTTGGGTGCTCATTTTGCTTCTGAGATTCTTGTGTTCTGGAAATTGACATGGCCTCTGTCTGGGGTTCTGGATACCAGTTTGGTTTCTGAGGTTCTAGATACCTGGAGTTCCAGGGGTTCCTAATATCAGCCTGGTCTCCACTAGAGTGGGTATCTTCTAGGGTTTGTAGTACCTGGGTGAGCCGCTGTAGAGCAGGAGTTGTCCGCTTAGTTATGGAGCCCAGGGGAGGAGCTGATGCTGGGGACTGCCAGGCAGGCTATGAGGTTCCTAGTACTAGCAGGGCCTCCAGTAGAGCCAGAGATTTCTGCCAGGGGTTGTGAGCCAATATATGGAGCCCAGGGAAGGGATCCTTTTTCTTATTTTTAATGTATCACCCAGAGCTATATATTTCCCTCTTAAGGGGAAAATTAATTTTCTTCAATGGAGTGACGCTGGGTATATCAATCACTCCAGGACAGGACTCATACTCAGAAGCATTTGAGCAACAAATACACAGTGCTCTTGTGTATGCTTTTATTTGGTTACGATTAAAGGGTTTTATTTTTATTTTGCAGCATTGTTGTATTCTTTTTTTTAGGTTTGGGGGGTTTTGTTGTGGTAAGAGTTTTTTTTTTAAAAAAAAAACAAAGTTGGGTGAATAGTGAGAAGGAAAGAATCTGGAAGGACTTAGGGGAGGGAAAGAATATGATCAAAATATATTAAAATTTAAAAATTGTTTTAAATGACTAAAAAATAATAAAAATTTTCTTCTAAAATGATCACTAATTAGAACTAACTGCAACAGCCACATCACTGCCAATCACAAACCTTAACTTCAAGATGGACCTTGTTTGTAACACGCTTCAAGTAATAGAATAGAATAACTTTGGCATGAGGTCTCTTTGTCTCAAGAGAAAGAAGACTTCCAGGAAAGATTTTCCACCTGTTTGTTCATGGGCTGAAATGCATAGCTTTGAATTATGGGACGTTCTCTATCATAAGGGAAATATTACCTCCATAACACTTTCAATATTTGGATCACCAGTATGCAGAAGTTCACACTCTTCTGTATCCAAATCAAGAATGCTATTGATAAACTTTGAATCTGTGTAAACTGAAGGCTAAATATTCTTCAACATGGTCCTCCAGTTTTTTGTTAAGGGTATTGATAAACACATGTACTGATTCAGTTTGTATTTGTCTTCCTGAGAAGTGTAACTATTGTCTTTTGTTTTCTTTTTTAAAATTTATTTATTTATTTATTTATTTATTATGTATGCAATATTCTGTCTGTGTGTATGTCTGAAGGCCAGAAGAGGGCACCAGACCTCATTACAGATGGTTGTGAGCCACCATGTGGTTGTTGGGAATTGAACTCAGGACCTTTGGAAGAACAGGCAATGCTCTTAACTGCTGAGCCACCTCTCCAGCCCTTGCCTTTTGTTTTCTATTCCCATGATGTGTTTCCCTTTTTATGAGAGGTATGTAATTTTCTGCTTTCTCTCTATATATACTACACACACACACATTCATTCTCAAGTCTATTCATAGATGACACTTTTATGTTCTTCAGGGTGTTTGTTGGGTGACAAAATTTCTAGCATGTTAGTTTGTTTTTTAGAACTTTAAATATTTGTTTTAGAAATGTACTTAATCTTGAGGATATGACATTATTCTATTTTCTCCCACAGTTTGAAGGAATTGTCTCTTTAATTTAAATTAACTTCCTTGGAGCTCTATATAATGAGTACTATGACTATGATTCCGACTTTCCATGTAGATAAACAGTTGTTTTGTTCTATTTATTTGAGAAATTTATTTCCTCTATTGATTAATCTGGAATATAATTTTCATTAAATATTAAGCTGCAGAAAAAATAAAAAACTTATGATTTTTTTATTTCATCTCACAAACCCAAGTTTTATTTCTGGCCAGTACTACAACATCTTAAATATCACAGTTTTAAAGCAAAATTTCACATTACAGAAGTCAAATTTTCCATAAATATGAAAAGTAATTTTTATTTTTTAAAATTTATTAGATTTGTAAAAAAATACCAATCCAAGTTCCCATTCCCTCCTTTCCTCCCATTCCCTCCACATACCCTCCCACCTCACCCTCCTCCAGTTCTCAAAGAAGGTAAGGCACATTGCTTTGTGGAAGGTCCAAGGCCATTCCTACTATATCTGGGATAAGCAAGGAATACATACAAAGAGAATAGGATACCAAAAATCCAGTACATGCAGTAGGAATAAATCCTGGTACCACTGCCAGTAACCCTGCAGTCTGCCCCAGCCATGCAACTATCAATCACATTCAGAGGGACTAGGTTGACCTTATGCTTATTCCTTCCCAGTCTGGCTGGAGTTGGTGGGCTCCTATTAACTCAGGTAAACTGGGGGAACCCATCATGGTCTTGAATTTTTTGCTCATATTCTCGTTCCTTCTACTCTTCAACTGGACTTAGACAGCTCAGTCCAGTGCTCTGATGTGGGCCCCTGCCTCTGCCTCCATCAGTTGCTGGATGAATGTTTTATGGTGATATTTAAGATATTCATCAATCTGACTACAGGACAAGTCAAGATCTGACCCCCTTTCCTCTATTGCTTAGGGTCTTAGGTGGGGTCATCCTTGTGGTTTCTTGAGTATTTTTCTAGAGCCAGGTTTCTACTAACCCTATAATGGCTCACTCAATTAAGATATCTCTTTCCTTGCTCTCATCTCTATCCTTCTTCCATCTCGAATATCCCATTCCCTCAAGTTCTCCTCAACCATCACTTTCTTCCCTTCTCTTCCCTGTTTACCCTCTCTTCCCCATCCAGTGCTCCCAATTTTGTCAGGCAATCTTGTCTTTTTCCATTTTCCAGGTAGATCTATATATATTTTTCTTGGGGTTCAGTTTATTACTTAGCTTCTCTAGGATCATGAACTATAGGCTCAATGCCCCTTGTTTATAGCTAGTATCCACTTATGAGTGAGTACATACCATATTCATCTTTTGGGGTCTGCATTACCTCACTCAAAATAGTGTTTTCTAATTCCATCCATTTGCACGCAAAATTCAAGATGTATTTTTTAACCGCTGAGTAGTATTCTAATGTGTAAATGTACCACATTTTCTTTATCTATTCTTTAGTTGAGGGGAATCTAGGTTGTTTCCAGGTACTGGCTATTACAGATAATGGTGCTATGAACATAGTTGAACAAACATTTTTGGAGTATGATTGAGCATCTTTTGAGTATATGCCCAAGAGTGGTATCGCTGGATCCTGAGATAGGTTAAGTCCCAATTTTCTGAGAAACCGCCCTACTGATTTCCAAAGTGGTTGTACAAGTTTGCATTCCCACCATCAATGGATGAGTATTCCCCTTACTCCACATCCTCTCCAGCATAAGCTATCATTGGTATTTTTGATCTTAGACCTTCTGACAGGTGTAAGATGTCAGCTCAGGGTATTTTTGATTTGCATTTCCCTGATGGCTAAGGATGTTGAACATTTTCTTAAGTATCTTTTGGCCATTTGAAATTCTTCCTTTGAGAATTCTCTGTTTAATTCTGTGTCCCATTTTTAATTGGGTTATTTAGAATTTTAATGTCTAATTTCATGAATTATTTATATATTTTGGAGATCAGTCCTTTGTTTGATGGGAGGTTGGTGAAAATCTTTTCTCATTCAGTAGGCTGCCTTTTTGTCTTATTGACTGTTCCATTTGTTTTACAGAAGCTTCTTAGTTTCAGGAGGTCCCATTTATTTATTGTTGCTCTTAATGTCTGTGCTACTGGTATTATATTTAGGAAGTGGTCTCCAGTGCCACTGCATTGAAGACTACTTCCCACTTTCTCTTCTTTCAGGTTTGGTGTGTTTGGATTTATATTGAGGTCTTTAATCCATTTGAACTTGAGTTTTGTGCATGGCAATAGATATAGATTTATTTTCATCCTTCTACCTGTTGACATCCAGTTATGCAAGCACCATTTGTTGAAGATACTTTCTTTTTCCATTGTATAATTTTAGCTTCCTTGTCAAAAATCAGGTGTTCATTCGTGTGTGGATCAATAAACAAGTATTCCATTCAATTTCTTTGGTCTACCTCTCTGTTTTTATGCTAATACCAAGCTGTTTTGATTACTGTAGCTCTGTAATAGAGCCTAATATCAGGGATGGTATTGCTTCCAGAAGTTCCTTTATTGTATAGGATTGTTTTGGCTATTCTGTTTTTGTTTGTTTTTCCATAAGAAGTTGATTATTCTTTTTTCAAGGTCTGTAAAGAATTGTGTTGGGATTTTGATAAGGATTGCATTGAATCTTATGTTTTCATTTTCACTTAGTTCTAAGAATTTTTTTCTTTCTTGATTTCTTCTTTAACCCATTTATCATTCACATTTCTGTTGTTTAATTGCAATGAGATTTTGCATATATTAGATATTTGTTACCTATTGGGTTTAAGTTTTTTTCCATTTTGTTTAGACCTTTTTGTATCAAATATGTAACCTATTTTAGAGAAAATTTTGTGGGTTCCTAGTAGAAAGTATATTTTTGGTTATGTACAATTGATGTATGATGTATTATGTTGTTTTTGTTAAATGTTTATCCAGGTAGTCTGTCTGTTAAGAAAGTGGAATATTGAAATTACGAACTACTACTGAGTTAGAGTTCAATCTGTGTTTTTAAATCTAGTAGTACTTTTAAACGACATTTGGGTACACTAGCATTTGGCACATATATGTTCAGGATTCTTATGTATTTTTAGTTAATCATTCTTTTGTTTAGATTGTTTCCTTCTTTATCTCTTACGCTCACTTTCAATTGGAAGTCTATTTCATCAGATATTAGGAAAGAGTTACCTGCTTGCATTTTGGCCCCACTTGGTTTGAATATGATGTTTCTGACCTTTTCACTTTAAGAGGAAGATAAAATGAATTTTTAATTTTTTGCATCTGTTGCTATGATCATGTAGTTTGTCCTTGAGTCCTTTTATATGATATTTTATATATTTTGGTGTGCATATGTTTAACCAGTCTTGCGTCCATGAGATGAAACCAATTTGATCATATTAATATGTTAGCGATTTTGATTTGCAAGAAATTTATATTTTCACTTTATTTAGCATTCTTCAATAACTTATTACATATTACAGTGTATTTTGGTCATTTTACCTCCATTACCATTTTTCTTCCTCCTCTTCACCAAATAGAACATTCTCTTCTTCTAAACAAGTCTCCATCCTAGTTTCATGTTATTTTTGTTTGATGATTCACTGTGTATAATATTCTGGCATGAGCATGGACTGTGACTACATCATTGTAGAAAATAACTCTCCATGTCCAGCAACTGTTAACTTTCAATAGCTTCTCAGGGAGGGGTGGAACCTCATGAGCCCCTTATACAACAACTCTTAACAGCCAGTAGTTCTTATGAGCCTCTTCTTCAGCAACTGTCAACTGCAAATAGTTCCATAGGGAAGGTGGGGCCTTATGAACCTCCTTCCCTAACAACAACTAACTGTTCACAACTCTTTAGGGAAGAACTACCTTCTCATTTATGGTAGAATATTGACAGCTCAGGCTTGCATAAATCATGTTCAGGGATACACAGCTATTTGTTTTTCCAAGCATTTAAAAACAAACAAAACCCCAAAATCATTGCATTGGGCTGGAGAGATGGTTCAGCAGTTAAGAGCCCTAGTTGCTCTTTCAAAGGTCCTGGGTTTGATTTTTTAGCACTTATATGGTGGCTAACAACCATATAGAGTTCCAGTTCCAGAAGACACCACGCCCCCTTTAGGCATTTGTGAGCACTGCATGCATGTGGTGCACAGACATGCAAGCAGACAAAACATCCACAATATACACAATAAAATGGAAGATTACATTATATTTTATGTACTCACTTGTATTCCCCTGTGCATGTTCATGCATATTCCACGGCACACACGTGGAGGTCAAAGAACAACTTGCAGGAATTTATTCTCTCTTTCCACCATGTAGGTCTCAGAGATCAAACTCAGGTTGTTGGTATTGGTGACATGTGTCTTTACAAATTAAAGAGATTTTAACAAGCAACAAAACTGAAGCATCAAAGGAAAACCCAGGACTGGCCAGGTTCACTGCTGAATTCTACCAGAACATTAAAGAAATTTTGTATGCATAAGTTTATATTTTAGGAAGCTTCTCTTGTTAGAGTTTTACATATTGACTTTTTCAGAAAGTTTTTAGTGTTAGTTATCCCTCCCCACTTTCCCTTCTTTTCCCTGCCCTCTCCTCCCATCCCTGCAAACTACTTAACCCTTCCTGCTCCATGAGTTTCCCTTCCCTTTTTTTTTAATCACTGTGTTTTGTCTTTCCTCCCTTGAAAGCTCTCTCTCCTCATGGCCTCTGTCTAATTACCTGACCTCTGTGGGTATTTCAAACAAAGCACACATATCTAAAGGTTCAAAGCTAGCATCCACAAATGAGAAAAAACATGACAACTGTCTTTCAGGGTCTGTGTTATGTTACTCAGAATGATTGTTTCCAGCTCTAGCCATTTATCTGCACATTTCATGATTTCATTTTTCTTTAAAGAGAAGTGTGTACATCTTTAGGAAATACAAATTCAAGTGCTATGGGTAAAGGAGTTACCACATCTGTAACGAACGTTTGAATGTTTCAGAACAAAAACACTTTTCCTAGACTTATAGATAATAAGAAACCTCTTTATTATTATTATTATAAATTAATTATTATTAACAATAAATACAGAAGAGATCATAGCATTTAAAGAGACACAATTTTACAAACATTCTAATAAAAGTTGTTCAGAAAAGAATCATTGAGAGATGTTAAATACAAGAGAAGTGGGTGTGACAAGGAATAGAATTAACATACCTGAAAGTTCCTTGTCAAGTTATGAACAACACAAAGGAAAACAGACATCACACTATGTGAGAGTAAAAGTGGACCTCATCTTACCATGTGAACCAAGGTAGCATTATCACTAAATGGAGACAGTCTGTGCTTCTGGGTATTATACTTAAAAACCATCACTTAATATTATTCCCACCCACACTGCACAGTGCAGCCATGAGGCACAACAGAAAATATCCATCTCTTCTGTAGTTTTTTCTATTTTTCCAATGCATCAGAATTTAAAGACATATAAAACAAGAGCACTCCACATCAGAGTTCTGACAAGCATCATGAAATCCTGGGGTGGATTCCATAAGAGATGGAACTGATGAAACTGGAACACAAAGTGCCAGTTAGACAAAACTGTTACACAAATGTTCAGCCCTTGAGTTCCTAACTACACATAGGTTAGACCCTAACTATATTTATTTTATGAAGAATCTGTGTGATACTGAAGAATAAAGGGTATGTATGATGCCTACACTATACTCTCAAAATGGTTCAGAGAAAAGATAAATTTCAAGAAAAATATACCGTGAATTCAGCAAATATTTCAAAAAGAATTCGAATCAATGACTAACTCTTTTACCTAAAATTCCAGAAATATTGAATACTATAATGTACTATAATTAGTATGTTTTCTTGTGTAAAAGACCTGGAAGCTAAAAGACTGATGTAGCCCACACAATGATGGAAAGGGTGAAATCTCGTCCTAGAGAAAATAGCACTTAACTTTTAAAGCTTTCCCCATGTATACACAGACTTCTGCACACACTTATCACTTGGGGAGGATATATGTTACAGGTTTTCATCACTTTTATACTTTGCCAAATCATATTCTTGGTTTTAAGTCTACTGTCTTATTTTATCATATACCTTTTTTGTTGTTGTTGTTTTTTATCTAGTAACTACTTCTACTCAGTTGATGAGTCGTACTCTTCTTATCTATTAGTGTGAGGGCTATTAATCCTCACATTCTATTCTGAGATATAATAAAAATCTCTGGAGCATTTGCATCTGACTACTGGGCCTACTATGTAAGGAAGCTACTCGAGACAAACATAAGTGAGAGATACAATTTCTGGCCCAGAACGACCCTGAGAAATGTACCTTTCTCAAAGGGAATTAACCTAATTTTCAATGGACCTGTGACCAACTGGGTACTGTTATGAATTCCATGCTATGATTTTGGTTCAAGCAGAAACTTGATTAAAGCATGGATGGATTTTTCTTTTGTTCTCAGAGATATCATTTGTATTTTTCATTATCCTTATAATTTTTCTGTCATAAACAAATAACAATGTATCCCAGACAAAAACCAAAATAATCATACAAATTAAAAGTTTAAAACTTTAGATGTACTCCACAGTCATTTTAAGACAATAAAATACAACTGTTTTTCCATTAGTAATAGCACTTGACCTGTTATCCAGTGCTTTGCACTTAAAGATACCTCAGGTGGAAACAGGGAATACCTTTTTGGCTTCTTAATGGGCTGCAGGATTTAAAAGCAAAATGCTCAAACCTAAGAATGCACTATAAGAAAAATATTCACTTGAAAATATAAAATATCTCCTAGCAATCTACTCTGTTTATCAGAGGGAGTATAAGGGAGGAAGACCCACTTTGGAGATATCAGTTTGGGACATACCAAGGTCTCAGCACAAAGGAGAGTTATTGCCCCATAGGGAGGAGGGATGAAAGACTGGAGGAGGGATGAAAGACTCCAAAAGCAGACAGAAAGCAGTAGAAAACAAACAGGAGTGTTTGTTGTTGTTTGCAGGAGTAGGATTTTAAGAAGAAAAGTCTGTGCTAGAGTAATTTGGTAAATCTTGATTGGACATATTAGTCAAATAATGAATTTTGGTTCTTTGACCTTGGTGTTTTGTATCAGGAATGAACCAGTGGCCAAATAGACCTTGAGTGCTAGCTTTAGGAATGTAAGCTAATGCTTATTTTCTTAGCAAAGAAGAGTGAAAGGGGAAGAGTAAAAATTGTCAGTGCCATATTTGCCATGTTCAGTCCTGTTAGAATCCTTCAGGGAGGGGTAGAGAGGAAGAGATGGAAGAGGAGAGAAGAATGGAGGGGGAGAAGGAGAGAAATAAGCAAGAGAGAGGAGGGAGGGAGAAGGGAAATGGCAGGAGAATAGGGAGAGGAAGAAGGAAACAGTGAGGGAGGGAGAAAGAATGGGAGAGGGGGAGAAGGAGGAAGGGGGAGAGAATGGAAAAAGGGGAGAGGAAGAAGGAAAATAGAGAGCCAGAGCCAAGAATTCTCTGGGAGCAATTGGAGAGGTTTGTTTGCTTATTGATTGACTGATTGATTGATTGATTGATTGATTTTTAAAGTTTGTTTTCTGCTTCAAAGAGATGTCTCAAAAAGTAGGGATTCCTTTTCAATACATAAAAACCCAGGCAAGTATTATCAGGAAAAACAATGTTCTCTCAGCTTTCAGGAAATTTTTTATTTAAGACATTGTGAATATTGCATGTTTTCCTGAAATCTGGTGTACTCATTTGTACTAATGATTGCACCTTGGGTTCTTGTTCAGATGCCAAAGAAACTGGTACTTCTTTCAACAATAAAACTTAAAAGGAATAAAAATACAACTTGTCCTAAATTTGGGTTTGTACTAATTACTGAAGAACCACTCAGCATTAATAACTTCCAACATTTAAATAGCTCATTAATTAAGGGACTGTTGATTCTAAGAACTGTGATGTTTGTGAAGAATGAGAGAGGAATTCTAAGTGTGGATGTCAAGTTCAGAGTAAAGCATTACTAATTTAACCTATGTAATATCTATATATAAAACATGTGGATCAGACAAGAATTATAAGGATAATGTTAAATATAACACGAATACAGAGCTCAGAAATATATTTTAATTTTTCCCCACTTATTCTAGTTCAATAAAATGCTCATAAGAAAAATAATCACTTAACCACTTAAGGCCGAAGACTGTTTACAACATTGCTCTTCAGAACTTCTTCAGAACCAAAGACTGGATACTGATTAATTTCCATGGTTTAAGTTTAATAGTCTGTGGTGCTGGAGAGATTGGCTCCATGGTAGCGAGTACTTGCTGCTCTTGTAGATAACCAGGGTTTGGTTCCCAGCTCTCCAGTAACTGCTGACAACTACCTGTAATTCCATTTCCAGAAGCTCTGCCACCCTTTTTGCCACACATGGCACAAATTTCCTTTTTGTAGCCTGGCAGTAATGAGAACCTGGCTGGTATATAGAAAGTCTACAAATTCTTCAGGTGGAGAATGTTCATTTGGAACCTCTGGCTTGTCACTGCATGATCCAGAAAGCCCCATTCTTGTATCCCCCTTTCTCTCCAAACTCTGTCATCTGAGAGAGTCTCCTAACAAAGGAAAGGCACCAGAAAAGCCCAGTTTCACATTCTTCATGGCTGTTGAAGCTTCCTCCCCTGAAGTTGCCAGCTCCTGGAGTCCCAGACTAATTGCTCGGCTTTTAACCATACTTGGGAACAAAGCCAGTTTGTGGCGGTCACATCATCACACGTTGTCTATAACCATTAAAATCCCTAAAATCCCCTCACTTTAGTCCAGGGATGCAACTTTGTAAGCAGAGACTGCATGTTTGTTTCCCAGCCACCCAGACACAAATAATTACACAGAAACTTTATTAATTACAACACTGTTTGGTCCATAGTTCAGTCATTTTCCTAGCTAGCTCTTATATCTTAAATTAACTCATTTCTATTAATCTGTATTTCTCCACGAGGCTGTGGCTTACTGGGTAAGATTCTGTTCTAGCATTTTTTCTCCTTCAGCAGCTACATGTCATCTCTCTGACTCTGCCTACTCTCTATATATATCTTTTCCTGCCTGACTATATTCTGCCCTACCATAGGCCACAGGAACTTTATTCATTAACCAAGAAGAGGAACACGTATAGAGAAGGACATCCCATATCACAACTTCTCTGGTCTCAATCTCTGAGACTGGAGAATCCACCCATGAGTTGTTCTCAATGAACTTGTTAAACTTTTTTCAATTTGGCTTGATCTGGTTTACTGTATCAGCAGAGAAACTTTTTAGGAACAGGCAGAAAACCTATTAGAGAATTTATACTTTCTGTGTGGAAGAAATCTCGCTTTTTATGAAGCCAATTTTTTCATTGTCCCTGTTTTGTTCTTTGGGTCATGTTTCCATATACCTGAAGTAATGATTGAACCAGGCTTCCTTTCAAATTTTTCACATGCCTTCCTTCCACAGACTATTTGTTCAGCTGCAGAAGCAGCTGTACAAGTCTTTTTCTTTCCCACTAGCCAAATAATGGAGGGAGACTTATTGATTATGATAATTCAGCCTATAGCTTAGGCTTGTTCCTAACTAGCTCTCATAACTTAAATTAATCCATTTATATTAATCTACATTTTATCATGTAGAGTTATCACTCTTGATATTGTACATCCTGTTTCTTCTCCATGTCTTCTCAAATCTCTTTTAAGTGCCTCAATTCTTCCTTCTTCTTCTTCTTTCTCTTCAAGGAAATCCCACCTTCCTAGCTATTGGCCACTCAACTTTTTATTACACTAACCACAATGTATCTTCACACAGTGTGCAAATATCTCACAACATTTACCCTTATGTCTAAATAAAAGGGAAAGGTTTTAACTCTAACATAGTAAAACTACATACAATAAGAACAATTATCAAGTAAAAATTATACTTACAATCTCTAGCCTGTCTGTATAGGACAAATTCAGATAAATATTCAGAGAAAATATTCCATTATTTATCCTATCTCCAAAATTTCTTTCTTTTCTCTCCCTATCTGTATTTCCCCATCTTGACCATCCCATTACCTCACGTTCTCTTCTCTCCCTCTTCTTTTCCCCTCCCCTCTTCTTCTCTTTTTTTTAATTTTTTATTTTTATTATTTTTTAAATAAAATTTCCATCTACTCCCCGTTTCCCATTTCCCTCCCCTCCTCCCAATTATTGCCCCCTCCCCTAACTCCCCTCCCCCTATCCCCACTCCTCTTCTCTTCCTTCGAGAAGTCATTGTTTTTTACCGCTGAGTAGTACTCTAATATGTATATATTCCACACTTTCTTCATCCATTCCTCCATTGAAGGGCATCTAGGTTGTTTCCAGGTTCTGGATATTACAAACAATGCTGCTATGAACATAGTTGAACAGATACTTTTGTCATATGATAGGGCATCTCTTGGGTATATTCCCAACAGTGGTATTACTGGATCTTGGGGTAGGTTGATCACAAATTTCCTGAGAAATCGCCACACTGATTTCCAAAGTGGTTGCACAAGTTTGCATTCCCACCAGCAATGGATGAGTGTGCCCCTTTCTCCACAACCTCTCCAGCAAAGGCTATCATTGGTGTTTTTGATTTTAGCCATTCTGACAGGTGTAAGATGGTATCTCAAAGTTGTTTTAATTTGCATTTCCCTTATCGCTAAGGAGGTTGAGCATGACCTTAAGTGTCTTTTGGCCATTTGAATTTCTTCTGTTGGGAATTCTCTGTTCAGTTCAGCGCCCCATTTTTCAATTGGGTTAATTAGCATTTTAAAGTCTAGTTTCTTGAGTTCTTTATATATTTTGGAGATCAGACCTTTGTCTGTTGCAGGGTTGGTGAAGATCTTCTCCCAGTCAGTGGGTTGCCTTTTTGTCTTAGTGACAGTGTCCTTTGCTTTACAGAAGCTACTCAGTTTCAGGAGGTCCCATTAATTCAATGTCCTTAATGTCTGTGCTGCTGGGGATAAACGTAGGAAGTGATCTCCTGTACCCATATGTTGTAGAGTACTTCCCACTTTTTCTTCTATCAGGTTCAGTGTGTTCAGACTAATATTGAGGTCTTTAATCCATTTGGACTTGAGTTTTGTGCATGGCAATAGATATGGATCTATTTTCATTCTTCTACAGGTTGCCAACCAGTTCTGCCAACACCATTTGTTGAAGATGCTCTCTTTTTTCCATTGAATACTTTTAGCTCCTTTATCAAAAATTAGGTGTTCATATGTTTGTGGGTTAAAATCATGGTCTTCTACTCAGTTCCATTGATCGACTTCTCTGTTTTTATGCCAATACCAAGCTGTTTTCAATACTGAAGCTCTGTAATAGAGTTTGAAGTCAGGGATGGTAATGCCTCCAGACGATCCTTTATTATATAAGATTGTTTTGGCTATCCTGGGTTTTTTGTTTCTCCATATAAAGTTGATTATTGTCCTCTCAAGATCTGTGAAGAATTTTGATGGGATTTTAATGGGGATTGCATTGAATCTATAAATTGCCCTTGGTAGAATTGCCATTTTTACTATGTTGATCCTCCCAATCCAAGAGCAAGGGAGATCCTTCCATTTTCTGGTATCATCCTCAATTTCTTTCTTCATAGACTTAAAGTTCTTGTCAAATAGATCCTTCACTTCCTTGGTTAGAGTTACCCCAAGATATTTTATGCTATTTGTGGCTATCGTGAAGGGTGATGCTTCTCTGATTTCCATCTCTGCTTCCTTATTCTTTGTGTATAGGAGGGCAACTGATTTTTTGGAATTGATCTTGTATCCTGCAACGCTACTAAAGGTGTTTATCAGCTGAAGGAGTTCTTTGCTGGAGTTTTTGGGGTCGCTTATGTACACTATCATATGGTCTGCAAATAATGAAAGTTTGACTTCTTCCTTTCCAATTTGAATCCCTTTGATCCCTTTATGTTGTCTTATTGCTATTGCTAGAATTTCAAGCACTATATTAAAGAGGTATGGAGAGAGTGGATAACCTTGTCGTGTTCCTGATTTTAGTGGAATAGCTTTGAGTTTCTCTCCATTTAATTTGATGTTAGCTGACGGCTTGCTATAAATAGCTTTTATTAAACTTAGGTACAACCCTTGTATCCCTAATCTCTCTAAGACCTTTATCATAAAGGGATGTTGAATTTTGTCAAATGCTTTTTCCACATCTAATGAAATGATCATATGGTTTTTTTCTTTCAGTTTATTTATATGATGGATTACATTGATAGATTTTCGTATGTTGAACCAGCCCTGCATCTCTGGGATGAAGCCTACTTGATCAAAATGGATAATTTTTCTAATGTGTTCTTGGATTTGGTTTGCCAGTATTTTGTTGAGGATTTTTGCGTCGATGTTCATGAGTGAGATTGGCCTGTAGTTCTCTTTCTTGGATGTGTCTTTGTGTGGTTTTGGTATCAGAGTAACTGCAGCTTCATAAAAGGAATTTGGCAATGACTCTTCTGTTTCTATATTGTGAAATACATTAAGGAGTATAGGTATTAGGTCTTCTTGGAAGTTCTGGTAGAATTCTGCATTGAAGCCGTCTGGACCTGGGCTTTTTTTTGTTGGGGAGGTTTTTTATAACAACTTCTAATTCTTCGCTACTAACAGGTCTATTTAGATTGTTCACCTGGTCCTGGTTTAACTTTGGTATATGGTACTTATCTAAAAAAGTGTCCATTTCTTTTACATTTTCCAATTTTGTGGCATACAGGATTTTGTAGTAAGATCTAATGATTCTCTGAATTTCCTCTGTGTCTGTGGTTATGTCTCCCTTTTCGTTTCTGATTTTGTTAATTTGCGTATTCTCTCTCCGCCGTTTGATTAGTTTGGATAGGGGTTTATCAATCTTATTGATTTTCTCCAAGAACCAGCTTTTTGTTTCATTGATTCTTTGGATTGTTTTCTGTGTTTCTATTTTGTTGATTTCAGCCCTCAATTTGATTATTTCCAGTCTTCTACTTCTCCTAGATGAGTCTGCTTCTTTTTTTTCTAAAGCTTTCAGGTGGGCTATTAAGTCTCCAATGTGTGCTTTCTCCGTTTTCTTTAAGTGGGCACTTAATGCTATGAACTTTCCTCTTAGCACTGCTTTCTTTTTTTTTTTTTTTTTTTTTTTTTTTTTTTTTTTTTTTTTTTTTTTTTTTTTTTTTACTAGGCAAAGAATTTTATTAACCCTTTTCCAAACTTTATTCCCAGGCTTCTTCAGCTTAATTTGCTGCAAAGAATGAATTGTGTTTAAGCAAAAACTGAAAAGAGCTGCAGTGTCCAAGGGGCTTGGGCTTAAAAATATTAGCGATCTAGATTTGATCAGATCCATAAACAAAAGACCTTTAAAAAGCAGCCATGATATAAAATAGCAGCTCCTGTAACTTCTGCAAGAGTCACTTCTTCAGAAGTCCCCTCCGTTCAGTTTGCCTCGTTCTTAGAAGCCTCATCAAAATTCTCCACCAGGTCTGGGACTTCATCATCATCATCCTCTCCAGTAGCAAGGGGTGCTTTTCCATCCACAGATTGTTTGGGCAGAGCTTCAGCCAGTCTCCTTAAACTAGTCAGACTGTCTGCCCCAAGCTGGTTTAGAATGCTGGGAAGCATTTCTGTCAGTTGCTTTGTCTCGGCGTGGCCTGTAATGGTGAAGGTGTTTGCTGCCAGAGACGCCTGAACTTTAGGGTTGTTAAAATGGATCACTGTTCCTTGGTTTGTAAACATGTTCACCTCTTCAATACCAGAGATATTGTTCACCCCTAACTTCTTTAAGGAGAACTGCAGTTTTTTATCATCTGCTGTGGCTGTTCTGTGAACCACCTTCTTCTTTCTGCGAGCAGTTCCTTTTCCACCAATGCGCACTTGTGCCTGCAGCTTGGCCAGTTTTTCCTGGTTCATGATCGTTTCTTTCATCTTGTCGGAGTGGAAATGGGGCCGCGCGGGGGACTAGGGTTCGCGCTCAGGGGGTCTCGGGCGGACCAGCTGAGATAAGGCGCACACACGCGGGGACGCAAGATGGCAGCTAGAGGCTTAGCACTGCTTTCATAGTGTCCCATAGGTTTGAATATGTTGAGTCTTTGTTTTCATTGAATTCAAGAAAGACTTTAATTTCTTTCTTTATTTCTTCCTTGATCCAGGTATGGTTCACTAGTTGACTGTCCAGTTTCCATGAGTTCATAGGCTTTCTGGGGGTAGAATTGTTGTTGAATTCTAACTTTAATCCATGGTGATCTGATAAGACACAGGTGATTACTGATATTTTTTTGTAACTGTGTAAGTTTGCTTTGTTACCAAGTATGTGGTCTATTTTCGAGAAGGTTCCATGAGCTGTAGAGAAGAAGGTATATTCTTTCCTATTGGAGTGGAATGTTCTATAGATGTCTGTTAAGTCCATTTGATTCATTACCTCCCTTAATCCTCTTATTTCTCTGTTAGGTTTCTGTCTGATTGACCTGTCCATTGGTGAGAGAGGAGTGTTGAAATCTCCTACTATTAGTGTGTGTGGTTTGATGACTGCCTTGAGTTTTAGTAACGTTTCTTTTACATAAGTGGGTGCTTTTATATTAGGGGCATAGATATTCAGGATTGAGACTTCATCCTGATGAATTGTTCCTGTTATGAGTAAAAAATGTCCCTCTCCATCTCTTTTGATTGATTTTAGTTTGAAGTCAACTTTCTTAGAAATTAGTATGGCCACACCTGCCTGTTTCTTAGGTCCGTTTGCTTGATAAACCTTTTCCCAGCCCTTTACTCTGAGTAGATGTCTGTCTTTGTGGTTGAGGCGTGTTTCTTGTAAGCAGCAGAATGTTGGATCCTGTTTTCGTATCCAATCTCTTAGCCTGTGCCTCTTTATAGGTGAGTTGAGTCCATTAATATTAAGTGATATTAATGACCAGTGGTTGTTAACTCCAGTCATTTTTCCTTTCTTTCATTCTTTCTTTCTTTTGGTAGTAGAGTTTTGTGTTTCCCTTCTTCAAGTTGTGCTGGTGAAGGGTCATTAGATGTCTGAGTTATTGTGGGCATTGTTGGACTCCTTGGTTAGTGATTTTCCTTCTATTACTTTCTGTAAGGCTGGATTTGTGCCTACGTATTGTTTAAATTTGTTTTTATCCTGGAAAATTTTGTTTTCTCCATTTATAGTGAACGAAAGCTTGGCTGGGTATAGTAGTCTGGGCTTGCATCCATGGTCTCTTAGTTTCTGCAGTACATCTATCCAGGACCTTCTGGCTTTCATGGTTTCCATAGAGAAATCAGGTGTGAGTCTGATAGGTTTACCTTTATAGGTAACTTGACCTTTTTCCTTTGCAGCTCTTAATATTCTATCTTAATCTGTATGTTTTGTGTTTTGATTATTATATGACGAGGAGATTTTTTTTTTTTTGATCCAGTCGATTCGGTGTTCTGTATGCTTCTTGGACCTTCAAAGGAATATCTTTCTTAAGGTTGGGAAAGTTTTCTTCTATAATTTTATTAAATATATTTTCTGGACCATTGAGCTGTACTTCTTCTCCTTATTCTATCCCTATTATTCTTAGGTTTGGTCTTTTTATTGTGTCCCAGATTTCCTGAATGTTTTGTGATGAGAATTTGTTGGTTTTGCTGTGTTCTTTGATGAGAGTGTTTATTTTCTCTATGGTATCTTCAGTGTCTGAGATTCTTTCTTCTATCTCTTGTAATCTGTTGGTAGTACTTGTCTCTGTAGTTCCTGTTCGTTTATCCAAATTTTCCATCTCCATCCTTCCCTCGGTTTGTGTTTTCTTTATTACTTCCACTTCATTTTTCAAGTCTTGAACCGTTTCCCTTACCTGTTTGATTACTTTTTCTTGTTTTTCTTGGTTTTCTTGGGTATCTTTGAGAGATTTATTCATTTCCTCTACCTTTTTGTTTGTAATCTCTAATTGATTATGGCAGTTTTTCACCTCCTGTTTAAGGTCCTCTATTATTTTCATATAATTCACTTTTGCGTCGAATTCTTCTAATTCTTCTGGGTTAGGGTGTACACTTCTTATTTTGGGATTCCTGGATTCTGGTGATGTCACGTTGTCTTTCAAGTTGTTGGGGGAATTCTTTTTTTTTTTATTCTTTTTTAATTAATATTTCCACCTGCTCCCCGTTTCCCATTTCCCTCCCCTCCTCCCAAATATTGCCCTCTCCCCCCACTCCCCTCCCCCTATCCCCACTCCTCTTCTCCACCCCCCACACCATTTCCCCTTCCTCTCGATACTGAAGAGCAGTCCAAATTCTCTGCCCTGTGGGAAGACGAAGATCTTCTATCTATGTCCAGGAAGGTGAGCGTTTAAACAGGTTAAGCTCCCACAAAGCCAGTTCATGTATTAGGATCGAAACCTAGTGCCATTGTCCTTGGCTTCTCATCAGCCTTCGTTGTCCGCCATGCTCAGAGAGTCCAGTTTCAACCCATGCTTATTCAGTCCCAGACGAGCTGGCCTTGGTGGGCTCCCAATAAATCAGTTCCACTGTCACAGTGGGTGGGTGCATCCCTCGTGGTCCTGATTTCCTTGCTCATGATCTCCCTCCTTCTGCTCCTCATTTGGACCTTAAGAGCTCAGACCGTTGCTCCAAATTGAGTCTCTGTCTCTATCTCGATCCATCGCCAGATGAAGGTTCTAAGGTGATATGTAAGATATTCATCAGTATAGGACAGCGTCATTTCAGGTTCCCTCTCCTCAGTTGTGTTGGGGAAATTCTTGCATTGGCGCCTGCCCATCTCTTCCTTCAAATGTAGCCAGGAGAGGCCTGGTGTCTTGGACCAGTCTTTGCTGTGACTAACTCTCTGGGTGTATCTCCTCAGTGTAGGGGCAAGAACTGTTCCCTTCCAGATGAACTCCCGTCCAGATGGAACTTCTCAGCACCTACACAGGGACTCCTGGTAGCCCACTGAGCCAGGGACCAAGGAAGTCGGAGGCAGGCAGAGCGGGTCCAGGAGAGCACTCTCCTCTTCTTCTCCCATCCCTTCTCCTCCAACCTTGCTACCCCATGTCCCCAATTTTCTCGGAAGATCTTGTCTATTTCCCCTTCCCAGGAAGATCCATGTCTGTCTCTTTTAAAGTTCTCCTTGCTACTTAACTTCTCTGGGGTCGTGGACTATAGGCCAGTTATCCTATCTAATATCCACTTATGAGTGAGTCCATACCATGTTTGTCTATCTGTATCTGGGTTACCTCACTCAGGATGTTTTTTTTTCTAGTTCTGTATATTTACCTGCAAAGTTCAAGATGTCATTGTTTTACCACTGAATACTACTTCATTGTGTAAATGTACCACATTTTCTTTATCCATTCTTCAGTTGAGGAGCATCTAGGCTGTTTCCAGGTTCTAACTATTATGAATAATGCTGCTATCAACATGGTTGAGCAAATGTTCTTGTGGTATATGTCTGGGAGTAGTATTGCTGGGTCTTGAGGTAGACTGATTCCCACTTTTTTGAGAAACCACCAGACTGGTTTCCAAAGTGGCTGTACGAATTTGTACACCCACCAGCAATGGAAGTGTGTTCTCCTTCCTCTACATCCTCTCCAGCATAAGCTAACATTGGTGCTTTTGATCATAGCCATTCTTACCGGTGCAAGATAAAGTTTCTCAGAGTAATTTGAATTGTGTTTCTCTGATTGCTAAGGATGTTGAGCAATTCCTTAAGTGTCTTTCAGCCATTTGAGATTCTTCTGTTGAAAATTTTCTGTTTAGATCTGTATCCAATATTTTAATTGGATTATTTGATATTTTAATGTCTAGTTTGAGTTCTTTATGTATTTTTAATATCAGTCCTCTGTCTGATGTTGGGTTTGTGAAGATCTTTCCCCATTTAGTAGGCTGCTGTTTTGTCTTAGTGACTGTGTCTTTTGCTTTAAAGAAATTTCTCAGTTTCAGGAGGTCTCATTTATTTTTTGTTGCTTTCAGTGTCTGTGCTACTGGTGTTACATTTAAGAAGTGGTCTCCTGTGCCCATGCATTGAAGACTACTTCCTGCTTTCTCTTCTACAAGGTTCAATCTGGCTGGATTTATGTTGAAGTCTTTGATACATTTAGACTTGAGTTTTGTGCATGGGGATATATAAAGATTTATTTTCATTCTTCTACATGTTGACATCCAGTTGTGCCAGTACTATTTGCTGAAAATGCTGTCTTTGTTCCCTTGTATAATTTTAGCCTCTTTGTTAAAAATCAGGTGTTCATATGGTGCGGGAGAATTGTCTTATTCTGTCAATCATATTTTAAATAAATGCTGATTAGCTGATAGCCAGGCAGGAAGTATAGGTGAAAAAAAAAACAGACAGGAAGTAGAAGAGGGGCAATGAGAACAGGAGTATTCTGTAAAGAAGGAAGCTCTTTCCTCAGTCCTGCCCAGATCACCAAAGAAACAGGATGTGACCTGCCCTGCTGAAAAAGGTACTGATCCATGTGGCTAACATAGATAAAAATAATGGGTTAATATATGTTGTAAGAGTTAATAAGAAGCCTGAGCTAATGGGCCAATCAGTTGATCATTTATGGAGAACTCTGTGTGATTTTCTTTGGGACCTAACAACTATGGGAACTGGGCAGGACAGAAACCCCAACAAGCAGCCCTCCTGTTACATTCATAGGTGTGTGGCTTAATATCCAGGTCTTCAATTTGATTCCATTTGTCAACCTTTCTTTTTTTATGCCATTACAAAGCTGTTTTCATCACTATACCTCTATACTAGAGCTTGAAATCAGGATGGTGATGCCTCTGGAAGTTCTGTTATTGTACATGATTGTTTTGTCTATCCTGGGGTTTTTGTTTTTTTCATATGAAGTTGAATATTATTCTTTTGAGGTTAGTGAAGAATTGTGTCAGGATTTTTATGGGGATTGCATTGAACCTGTAGATTATTTTTGGTAAGATTGTGATTTTTATTATGTTGATTCTACCTATCCAAGAGCACAAGAGATCCCTTCATTTTCTGATATCTTCTTCAATTTCTTTCTTCAAAGACTTAAACTTCTTGTTGTATATTTCTTTCACTTCTTTGGTTAGCATTACCCCAAGATATATTTTGCTATTTGTGGCTAGGGTATTGTTTCTCTGATTTCTTTCTCAGCCCTTTTATCATTTGTGTATGGGACAGCTACTGTCTTTTTTGGGTTAATCTATCTGTAGAGGTTCCCTGGTAGAATTTATGGGGTTACTTATGTATATTATCATATCATCTGCAAATAGTCAAAGTTTAACTTCTTCCTTTCCAATTTGTATCCCCTTATCTCCTTTTGCTGGTTTAATGCTCTAGGTAGAACTTTGAGTACTATATTAAATACATACAGAGAGAATGGACAGTCTTGTCTTCTTCCTGATTTTAGGGGAATTGCTTTGAGTTTCTCTCCATTTAATTTGATGTTGGCAGTCAGTTTGCTGTATACTGCTTTTATTATGTTTAGATATGTTCCTTGTATCCCTGATCTCCCCAAGACCTTTATCACGCAGGGGTGTTGTATTTTGTCAAAATTTTTTCAGCATCTAATGAGATGATCATATATTTTTTCTCTTAGTTTGTTTATATGGTGGATGACATTGAGAGATTTTTGTATGTTGAACCATCCATGCAACTCTAGTATGAAGCCAACTTGATCATGATGGATGATTTTTTTGGAATAAATTTGTAAGTATTATATTGAACATTTTTGCATTAATGTTCATGAGGGCAATTAGTCTCTAATACTCTTTCTTGGTTGAGTCTGGTTTGGGTATCAGGGTAACTCTAGTCTCATAAAAAAGGCTGAGGGTGTTCCTTCTGTTTCTAGGAGTGTGGGGAGTATAGGTATTAGCTCTTCTTTGAAGTTCTGGTAGAACTCTGCACTGAAAGGATGTAGCCCTGGGCCTTTTTTGGTTTGGAGATTTTTGATGACTTCTTCTATTTCCTTAGGGGCTATAGGTCTATTTAATTTGTTTTTCTCATCATGATTTAATTTTGTTATGTGGTACCTATCCATAAAATTGTTCATTTCT
Organism: Chionomys nivalis; assembly: GCF_950005125.1. Lineage (NCBI taxonomy): Eukaryota > Metazoa > Chordata > Mammalia > Rodentia > Cricetidae > Chionomys > Chionomys nivalis. The sequence continues at coordinate 76,344,133 of NC_080112.1, read as the reverse complement.
TTTAGACTTTCTAATTTTGTGGAGTACAGGTTTTTCAAATATGACCTAATGATTCTATGAACTTCCTCAGTGTCTGTTACGTGCCCTTTCTCATTTCTGATTTTGTTAATTTGGATATGCCCTCTCTGCCTTCTGGTTAGTTTGGATAAAGGTTTGTCTATCTTGTTGATTTTCTTAAAGAACCAGCTCTTTGTTTCATTAATTCTGTGTATGTTTTTTTGTTTCTATTTCATTGATTTTAGCTCTCAATTTGATTATTTCATGTTGTCTATTCCTCCTGGGTGAGTTGCTTCTTTTTGTTCTAGAGCTTTCAAGTAGTTCGAGATTTTTCCATTTTCTTTATGTAGGCACTTAGGGTTAGAACTTTTCTCCTTGCACTTTTTTTTTCACAGTGTCCCATAGATTTGGGTATGTTGTGCTTCAATTTTCACTGAATTCTAGGAAGTTTTTAATTTCTTTCTTTATTTCGTACTTGATCCAGGAGTGATTCAGTTTAGTATTGCTCAATTTCCATGAGTTTGTAGACTTTCTGTAGTTAGTGTTATTGTTGAATTCTAACTTTAAACCATGGTGATCTGACAAGATACAGGGGGTTATTCCAATATTTTGTGTCTGTTGAGGTTTGCTTTTGTTACTGAGTATATTGTCAATTTTAGAGAAGGTTCCATGACGTGCTGAGAAGATATATTCTTTTGTGTTTTAGTGAAATGCTCTATAAATGTCTGTTAATTCCATTTGAGTCATGACATCTGTTAGTTCTCTTATTTTTCTGTTAAGTTTCTGTCTGGAAGACCTGTCCATTAGTGAGAGTGGAGTGCTGGAGTCTCCTACTATTAGTGTGTGGGGTTTAATGTATGATTTAAGCTTTAGAGATGCGCGTGCTCACGTATTTGGAGTGTAGATGATCAGAACTGAGATTTCATCTTCATGAATTTCTTTTATGAAGAGTATAAAGTGTCCTTCTCCATAGCTTTCAATTTTAGTTTAAAGTTTGTTTTGTTAGATATTAGGATAGTTACACCAGCTTGTTACTTAGGTCCATTTGATTGAAAAATCTTTTCCCAACCCTTTACTCTGAGGTAATGTCTGTCTTTGAGGTTGATGTGTGTTTCTTATATGCAAGAGAAGGATGGATCCTGTTTTTATTTCCACTCTGTTAACCTGTGTCTTTTTTATATGTGAATTGAGTCCATTGATATTAAGAGAAATTAATGGCCAGTGGTTGTTTATTCCTGTTATTTTTCAGTGGTAGTGGTTGTGTGTTTCCCTTATTTTTGGGTTTGCTAGTGTGATGTGTGAGGTTATCTGTTGCCCATGTATTCATGGGTGCAGCTAACTTTCTTGAGTGGGAGTTTTTCTTCTAGTACTTTTTGTAAGTCTGGATTTGTATATAAGTATTGTTTAAATCTGCTTCTGTCATGGGATATCTTGTTTTCTCCATCAACGGTGATTGAAAGCTTTGCTAGGTATAGTAGTCTGTGCTTACATCATGGTCTCTTAGTGTCTGCAGCACATATATCCAGGACCTTCTTTCTGCCTTTCAGAGTTTCTTTCGAGAAGTTGGGTTTAATCTGTCTTCCTTTATATGTTACTTTGCCTTTTTCCTTTGCAGCTCTTAATATATTTCTTTACTCTGTGTGTTTAGTGTTTTGTTATTATGTGATTAGGGAACTTTTCTTGGTCTGATCTGTTTGGTTTTTATAAGCTTCTTGTACCTTCATAGACATATTCTTCTTTAGTTTGGGGATGTTTTCTTCTATGATTTTGTTGTATGTATTTTCTGTGCCTTTGAGGTGGAGTTCTTCTCCTTCTATCCCTATTATTCTTAGGTTTGGTTTTTTCATGGTGTCCCAGGTTTCCTAGATGTTTTGTGTTAAGGATTTGTTGGATTTAATATTTTCTTTGACCTATGAATCTATTTTCTTTATCATTTCTTGAACTCCTCAGATTCTTCCTTCCGTATCTTGTAATCTTTTTTTTTATTTTTTATTAATTAATTAATTAATTAATTAAATTATTAAAGATTTCTGCCTCTTCCCCGCCACCACCTCCCATTTCTCCCCCTCCCCCAATCAAGTCTTCCTCCCTCCTCAGCCCAAAGAGCAATCAGGTTTCCCTGCCCTGTGGGAGGTCCAAGGACCACCCATCTCCATCCAGGTCTATTAAGGTGAGCATCCAAACTACCTAGGCTCCCACAAAGCCATTACGTGCAATAGGATCAAAAACCCATTGTCATTGTTCATGAGTTCTCAGTAGTCCTCATTGTCTGCTATGTTCAGCGAGTCCGGTTTTGTCCCATGCTTTTTCAGACCCCGGCCAGCTGGCCTTGGTGAGTTCCCGATAGAACATCCCCATTGCCTCAGTGTGTGGGTGCACCCCTCACGGTCCAATCTGTGGGCTATGCTAGCATCTGTAGTTTCTATTTGTTTACTCAGATTTTCAATTACCAGAATTACCTTTGTTTGTGTTGTCTTTATTGCCTCTATTTCAATTTTCAAGTCTTAAATTGTTTTAAGTGTTTACTTCACCTGCTTGACTGATTGTTCTTGGTATTCTTGGGTTTCTTTAAGAGATTGATTGATTTCTTCCATTTTTTTTGCTTGTCTTTTCTTCCATTTCTTTAAGGGAACTTTTCATTTCTCTTTATGGATCTCTTTAATTTTCATAAAGTTATATTTAAAGATGTTTTCTTCCGGGTTAGGATGTTCAGGTCTTCCTGTTGTAGGACCACTAGTTTCTGGTGTTGCCATATTGCTCTTGAGGTTGTTGAATATATTCTTACATTGGTATCTACCCACCTCTTCTTCAAATGGGTGTAGGTGGGGGCTTGTGTTTCAGCGGGTCTTTCTTTCTCCTGTTGGGGGCCTGTGGCTTAGGTGGTCATTCTTCCTCCTAGTGCCTGCCTCTGGTAGTTGCTGATGTCTCTCTGGAGGCTTCTTTCCAGGCACAGTCAGGTCAAGTTTCCAGTGGTCATAGATTCTGTGGGGGATGGTCTGCAGGTGTGGGGAGGCTTCTCCAGTGTCTCTGGGGTTCGGTGGTTGGGGGTGGAGTTTGGATGTGCCTCCAGGGGCTAGGGTTTAGAGGGCAAGGCCCTCCATCCGGAAACCCAAACACTCACCTCTCCACCTGCAGTCAGGGCCAAGGCTCTGGTAGTTAGACATGCTGTGGGAGATGGCTGTGGGTGTCAGAAGGTTGCTTCCAGGTCTCTGGGGCTTTGCTGGGTGGGTGTGGCATATGGGATGTGCATCAGGGGGCTAGGGTCTAGAGAGCAGGGCCCTCCACCTGGGAACCTAGACACTCACCTCTCCAGGAGTAGTCACGCCTCAGCCAGCTTTTCTGAGCTTATCACAAATATCTTTTGCCTTAGGGTTTTTTTCTTTTCTTATTTCTGTATATCTTACTTTCCCTCTTACTCCATGGCTAGCTGGTGGCTGACCCCTGAGGTCCTCCTCTCCTTGCTCCTTTTTGTTACTCTTCCTCATTTCCGCTTCTACTTATATTCTCTGTCTACCAGTCCCATCTATCTTTGCTCCTGAATCACTACTAGCCATTTGACTCTTTATTAGGACCATCAAGTGTTTTAAACAGGTAAAGAATCACAGCTTCACAGATTTAAACAAGTGCAGCATAAACAAAAGCCACACACCTTAAAATAATATTCCTAAAGACTTTATTATTTTCAAACTATTTTTTCTATGACCATTATACCCATTTTTTACAGTATCTGTTTAAAGGTTTTCTCAGTCTGGACCATTTTAATGGGTACCTGCAGTGTTATCTAACCGCATGAGACAAATCTTAAACTGACATGTCAGCCACCTTATGGTTCTGGCGCATCGTGCTGGCAGTAAGCTCCAGCCCACAGGCAGCATCCTAGAGACACATCTCTGTACACTGTGCCTCCTCACCCCAAGAGATTGCAGGACTAGGAAAGTATTCTGACACTGTGTTTGTGTATTTGGGACTTTTCTTTTAAGCTTCCTCAAGTCCTATGTGGGAAAACATAACCACACATTGGACTCCAAGCCTCAGCAGTCACAAAACAATTTCACTTTTCTTAACTGATGAATAATATTCCACTGTGCAAACATATCACAGGTTTATTATTCTTTCATCAGTTGATGGGCATCTGAGCTTTTTCTATTTCCTGAAAAGCAAAACAGAAACTCTAGTTTGTCTGATGAGCACAGTCAGAGATTCTCAATAAAATACTTGCCACCTGCTAGGCAGTGGTGGCACAAGCCTTTAATCCCGGTACTCGGGAGGCAAAGGCAGGCAGATGTCTGTGAGTTCGAGACCAGCCTAGTCTACAAAACTAGTTGAATGACAGTCAGGACTGTTTCACAGAGAAACTCTGTCTCAAAAAACAAACAAATAAACAACAACACCAAAACACTTGCCAACTGGACTGCATGTATATCTTTCATATCCTTGGATTCTGGTAACAGGGTGTCACACTGCCTTATGTTTTCATGTTTCCTGTGTTTCTCTGCTGTGATGTACACAGCTGTTGTAACGATGTCTCTTCTGAGTTTGTGATCCCAGTGAGCAGCCTTACTTGAGCACTCAGTCTTCAGTACTACTCAGAGCAGAGAAAGTTAAACACTGAACAGCAAAGCTGAAGAAATAAAATATAGACAGACACTCTAAAATGATTACAGCCAGCTCTGATAAACCAGTAACCATAAAAGGGAAAATGGCAAAAAAATAATGGAAAGGCTGGAGAGATGACTCATTGATTAAGAACACTGGCTGCTCTTCCAGAGGTCTTTAGTTTTGACCCCAGCATCCTGTAACTTCAACTTTAGGGTATCTGACTCTGTCTTCCATATTCCTTCAGTACCTGCACAAACATATAAACACACACATACATATAAAATCTGTGAAGAAATGCAGAATAAGGTAGAAAGTTAAAAATTAGTTAAGACAAAAATAGAAATAATAACGAAATGAAACAAAGGATGAGACAGGGGAAATGACTCTAAGTCTTTTACATTCAAATAACTGACAGAGTTTTGTTAGTTGTTTTCTAGATGTTATGTGTTTGTTTCCATTTTTCATAAAGTAAAAATCAACAAAATGTAAAATAGAAAATAATGTAGTAAATGATGGACCAAAACAATTTGCAAAGTCTGTAGAGAACAATAAGAAAATACAAGTCTCCCATTATTAGTGAATACTCTTAAAGTGAGATTTCTTAGTGGTTAAGAGCACCTGCTTCTTGGATTAGTTTCTTTTCTATCACCATGACAAAAGACTATACATCTTAGTTGGTATCAGCATATCCAGACTGTAGGCCTGACTTGGAATCAGAGTGCCCAGGATGGTACATGAGATTTAAAATCAGCATATCCAGAAATGTACATCTTACCTAGCATCCACGAATCAACATGTGTACATCTGACATGGCATCAGCATATACAGGAGCGAATGTCTGACTTGGCACTGATGTATCCAAGAGTGTATGTCTAACTTGGCATCAGCATATTCAGGAGTGAATGACTGACTTGGCATCAGTGTGTCCAGGAGTACACCTCTCACTTGGCATTGGCAAATCCAGGAGTGTAGTCTGACTTGGCATAGGCGTTCCACAAAAGTATGTCTAACTTGGCATTGGCATACTGAAGATTGTACGTCTAATTTAGCATCTATATATCCAGGGCTATAGGTCTGACATGGCATCAGCATATCCAGGAGTGTATGTGTGACTTAAAATTGGGATATCCAGGAGAGTACGTCTTACTTGGTGCCGGGGTATCCGATGCCCAAGGCAACTTAAGGAAGAAATAGTTCTGGAAGTACAATAGTCCATCATGGTGAGTAGGAAGGAGGCAGGCAGTAGGAATGACAGCAGGAGGCAGCTGTCCCGAGAGTGTCAAGCTGAGAGCTGAAATCTTGAAGCTCAAGCATGAAGCAGAGAGAGCTCACTGGAAAGAGCTTGTTTCTTTAAATTCTCACAGCCCAGCCCTCACACCTCCTAATTAAATATTCAAATGTTCAATACTATGGGGGAACACCTCATTCAAACTACACTATTATTGTAGAGGACACCTGAGTTCAGTTCCCAGCATGCATTTCAGGCAGTTCACAACCCCATGTAAGTCCAGTTCCAGGGGTTCCAATGCCACAACTGGAATAAAATAGTCATTACCGCAAATGGTACTGGGGAAAATACTGTCATAAAAATACTAAAATATTTTTGTTCACTCCCCTCAAGTACAAAAATGTATAACTCAATAAGAACAATAAAAACATTAAAATACAAAATTAGATAACACCACGTACAAAAACTATATCAAAATGAATCAAATACCTAAATACATACTGAAACTATGCAATTATTAGATGAAAACATAGAGGAATAAGACTGTATCATTATATTTGGCAAATTTTTCTTGGATGTGACACAGGCTAAAATGGAAAAGTAGATAAATTAGCCTTAATCAAGGTAAAAACCTCTCTACATTAAGGGACTACATCAGCATGGAATAAAGGAAAATTACTAGTAATCATATATCTGATAGGAAAATAACATCAAGGATATATAAAAACTTCAACCTAACATCAAAAATGGACAAAATATTTAAACAGCTATTTCTCCTAAGATATATAAATGACTTCTAAGCTTATAAAATGTATTTAAATATTACCAATATTTAAGGAAGTAAATAAAAATGACAAGGAGATATTACTTCATTAAATTGATTATCAGAAATAAAAGTCAAGTATTAACATTAATATGTAGAAACTAGAGCTCTCTGTGTTGTGGTTGGTATTTAAATTGAAAAAACCACTCTGAAAACTAGTATAGCAGTGCCTTCCTTCCCAAATTAAGTTTCACAAAACTATATGCTTGTGTATTTCTACATATGAGTATGCACACAAAAGAATTAAAAACAAAGCCAGACTACTTATATATAGACTTTCATAATAGTTGTGGTGATTTGAATGAAAAATGACCCCATAGGTTCCAATAGTGAACACTTGGTTCTCAGTTGGTAGCACTCTTTGGGGAGATTTAAGTGCTGCAGCCTTGATGGAGGAAGTACATCTTTGGGAAAGGTGTTTCGGAGTATATATAGCCTTGCCTTACTTCCACTTTGCTTTTCCTACTTCATGTTTACCTTGAGGATGCGATCTCTCAATTTTCTGTTCTGGTTCCCATGACTGCCTCCATCAGTCATGCCTTCCCAGCAATGACAGAATCTTACCTCTGGAACCCTAAGCCAAAACAAGCACCTTCTTCCACAAGTTGCTTTTTTTGGTTATAATGTTTCATCACACCCACAGAAAGAAAGCTAATATAATAGTATTATATAAAAGGAGGAGATAACTGGTGTTCATCAACTATATAAGTAAATGAATAGCATATAATAGAGTTTCATTCACACTTAAATGTAATCCAACACCATTTGCCTTTTTAAAATTTCTTAAATTTTTTTAAAAATACCAATCCAAGTTCACACTTCCTCCCCTCCTCCCATTCCCTCCACATACCATCCCACCCCACCCCCTCCAATCCTAAGAGAAGGTCAGGCACAATGCTTTGCGGAAGTTCCAAGGCCATCCCTACTATATCTGTGCTGAGCAAGGTAAACATCCAAAGATAATAGGTTCCCTAAAAGCCAGTACATGCAGTAGGGATAAATCCTGGTGCCACTGCCAGTGGCCCTTCATTCTGCCCCAGCCATGCAACTGTCAACCACATTCAGAGGGACCAGTTTGGTCCTATTCTTGTCCTCTCCCAGTCTAGCTGGAGTTGGTGAGCTCCCATTAGCTTAGGTAGATTCTTTCAGTAGGTGTACCCATCACGGTCTTGACCTCTTTGTGTAATAATAAGGAGCGGGCCTGCTTTTCTTCCCACCAGTCTCCCAGAGGCCCAGCTAGCTTATACCCGAAATAACAACACACAAATTGTATTAATTTAATTACTGCCTCACCCATTAGCTCTAGCCTCTTATTGGCTAACTCTCACATCTTCTTTAACCCATTTCTATTAAATCTGTATGTCACTACATGACTGTGGCTTACCGGGAGAGATTCAACATGTCTGACCTGGCGGCTGGCTCCATGGTAGCTCTCTCTGACTCTGCCTTCTTTCTCCCAGCATTCAGTTCTGTCTACTCCGCCTACCTAATTTTCTGCCCTATCAAAAGGACAAGGCAGTCGATGAAAGTAACACATAGACAGAAGATCCTCCTATATCATCTTTGTTCATATTCTCATTCCTCCCACTTTTCAACTGGACTTTGGCAGCTCAGTCCAGTGCTCCAATGTGGGTCTCTGATTTTGTTTCTATCAGTTACTGGACAAAGGTTCTATGGTGATATTTAAGATACTCATCAGTCTGACTACAGGGCAAATCAAGATCAGACCTCCACTCCTGTATTGCTTAGGGTCTTAGCTGGAGTCATTCTTGTAGATTCCAGGGAATTTCTCTAGAGTCTGGTTTCGGCTCTCCCTATATTGGCTGCCTCAATTAAGATATCTCTTTCCTTGCTCTCATCTCTGTCCTTCCTCTATCTCAACTATCACATTCCCACAAGTTCTTCTCAGCCCTCCTCTTCTCCCCTCCTCTTCCCTTTCTACCCTCCCTTCGCCCCTACCCCTATGTTCCCAATTTTGTCAGGCAATCTTGTCTGTTTAGAATTTCCAGGTGGATCTATATATGTTTTTCTTTGGGTTCAACTTATTACTTCACTTCTCTAGGGTCATGAACTATAGGTTCAATGCCCTTTGTTTATAGCTAGTATTATATGTGAGTATATACCATATTCATATTTAGGGGTTCTGGGTTACCTCACTCAGGATAGTGTTTTCTAATTCCATCCATTTTCATGCAAAATTCAAGATGTCATTGTTTTTTTACCACTGAGTAGTACTCTGATGTGTAAATGTTCCATCTTTTCTTTATCCATTCTTTGATTGAGGGGCATCTAGGTTGTTTCCAGATTCTGGCTATTATGAATATTGCTGCTATGAACATAGTTGAACAAAGATTTTTATAGTATGATTGAACATCTTTTGGGTATATGCCCAAGAGTGGTATTGCTGGATCCTAAGGTAGGTTGAGTTCCAGTTTGCTGAGAAACCACCCTACTGATTTCCAAAGTGGTTGTACAAGTTTGCATTTCCATCAGCAATGGATGAGTATTCCCCTTACTCCACATCCTCTCCAGCATAAGCTATCATTGGTGTTTTTGATCTTAGACATTCTGACAGGTATAAGATGGTATCTCAAAGTTGTTTTGGTTTGTTTTTTCCTAATAGCTAAGGATGTTGAACATTTTTGAAGTATCTGTTGGACATTTGAGATTCTTCTGTTGAGAATTCTCTGTTTAGTTTTGTACCCCATTTTTAATTGGGTTATTTAATATTTTAATGTCTAATTTTTTGAGTTCTTTATATATGTTGGAGATGAGTCCTTTGTCTGATGTGGGGTTGGTGAAAACATTTTCCCATTCAGTAGGCTGCCTTTTTGTCTTCTTGATTGTGTCATTTGCATTAGAAAAGCTACTCAGTTTCAGGAGATCCCATTTATTTATTGTTCTTCTTAGTGTCTGTGCTACTGGTGTTATATTTAGGAAGTGGTCTCCTATGCCCATGCATTGAAGACTACTTCTTACTTTCTCTTCTATCAGGTTCAGTGTGGTCTGATTTATATTTAGGTCTTTAATCCATTTAGACTTGAGTTTTGTGCATGGCGATAGATATGGGTCTATTTTCATTATTCTACATGTTGACATCTACATATGCTAGCACTATTTGTTGAAGATACTTTCTTTTTTCCATTATATAATTTTAGCTTTCTTGTCAAAAATCAGGTGTTCATAGGTATGTGGATTAATATCTTGGTCTTCGATAGGATTTCATCAATCAACCTCTTTGTTTTTATGCCAGTACCAAGCTGTTTTCATTACTGTAACTCTGTAATAGAGCCTGATGTCATGGATGGTGATGCCTACAGAAGCTCCTTTATTGTACAGGATTGTTTTGGCTATCCTGGTTTTTATGTTTGTCCCCTCAGTATTGGAGCAAGCTGTGTTTCAGAGTTCCATGGTGGTTGAAGTTGGATAGGCAGTTTTGGGGGCAGGGTGTGGCTAGTAACTTGGGGGGACCAGTGGATGGGTTTGGGTTTTGGGTGCACCTACCTGCCTGAAACTCTTCTGCTGGCTGCCTAGAAAAGTTGAGAGAGTTGGGGGAGGGGCCCTGGGTTTGGACCCCCTGTGGAGGTCCTAGAAAGTGGGGTGTCCCTGTTGTGTGGCTGTTCACTCACCTCTTAAGTCCCCTCAGTATTGGAGCAAGCTGTGTTTCAGAGTGCCACTGAGGTTACAGGATGATAAGCGGGTTTGGGGGCTGGGTGGAGCTAGTAGTTTGGAGGGGCTGCTAGATGGGTTTGGATTTGGGGGGAGCCTACCCGCCAGAAACTCCCTGCTGACCTGCTAGAAAAGTCAAGGGAGTTAGGGAAGAGGCCTGGGGTTTTGTCCCCCTGTGGAGGTCCTAGAGAGTAAGGTGTTCCACCGTGTAGCTGTTCACTCACCTTTTAAATCCTTTCAGTATTGGAGCAAGTTGTGACCACCATTTGGAAAAAAAAAAAAAAAACCTTTCTTATCTGAACTGTCTGAATTGAAAAGACATAGCAAGTTTGTTGGGCACCATTTGACTACAAACATAGTAGCTTAATGTTCAGCTCTCTCTTTTAGTCCATTGCTCAGTGTGGCTCAGTTAAAGCCTCTCACCTACTCTGGGGATACACGGGATCTAAGTAATTTGCCAGAATTGATGAGAGTGCTTGCAAACCTGGCTTTATAGAGACTCCAAATACAATTGGTGTCTGATGACAGAACCACCAACTGATGTGTTGTCACGGCCTGAACTCCATTCTGCAGATATCTCAGTGTGTTCATGTCTGCCACCATAGTCTTTTGTAGCCAATGCCTATAAAGCTGGCTTATTATGATGTGTACAGGGGCCATGATTTATGACAAACTGCTGTGAGATTTCTGCTCCCTAAAGCAGTTCAGTTCTGAACAATAGGACCTTTCTTAGGAGGGCACCTGACCCTGACACTTTGACAGAATTTATTGGTTGTGCATTGAATTTCTTCTCTAGATCAACCTATTCAGGAGGCCTCTCAAAACAAGTCCCTGAACTGAAAGATTGTACAAACCATGGATTTCTCCCACAGCTAGGGCAGATTTTCTCTGTTTATTGTTGTATTCTTTGTGTTCACTAGTGGTTTACCTTTTGCTTATGGAGTCTCTCTTTATTAATGAGATATTGGATTTTTTTCCACATCACATCTTTTATTCTTTTTTAACTTTTTACTGATTATTTGTGGATTTCACAACATGCAACCCAATCTCACTCATCTCCCCATCCACTTGCTTTTGCCCCCTGTCCTTGAAACCTCCCCACCAAAACAAAATTTAGAAGTAAAACAAAATAAAGTGAAAAACAAACAAATAAAAATTCTTGGCACGGGAGCTGAGGTGTTCAGTGAGTCACACAGTATACCCTTTTGTCCATACATCTTCTCTTGTAAGTCTTCATTGCAATGAGTCATCCAGTTCGAGGCCTCTGAGTTCCTTTGCACCCTTAACACTGGGCCCTTGTTGAGACTCCTCTTGAATATCTTGTTGTTGTTCTGTGTTGTGGGGATCCTGCAGCTTTGGATCTGCAGGTCCAGCTTCTTCACATGCTCTAGCAGTTCATAGATGAGGTGGTTATTGGGGTGGGCCAACTCTAACCCTGGTTCTGGGCCTGGGTCATAGCTGGGTTGGTCAGCCTGCCAGCTTTCTCTCATCATCACCACCCAGGAGGGCTCTTGGGCACTGCCCCAGCTAGTTCACTCAGCGTAGCCAACAGCAAGGAGCAGGGGCAGTTCTCCCGCTCTCACACTCCAGGTTCAGGTCACCCACAATCACATCATCAGGGCCAGATCTACTGTGTTGCCCAGGCAAGGTACAGGGCTTGCTTTCTGGGTTGCTGCACTTGGTGAGGGGCAGCATCAGCTTTTCCCTTCTCATACCCCCAAAGTCGGCTCTCTTGCCTGTTGCAGGTGTTAAGAGATGGGGTGGGGCATATTTCCATTATACTTGCTACCTAATGGCATAGCAGGGAGTGGGTGGGGGCAGCTCTTCTACCCTCAAGCCCACAGGCGCAGTTCACTTTCACACCCAACAATAGGGTCAGCTTGACTGTGTTTCACTGGGGAGGTTTACAGCTCACTCTTTCTGCAGCTGGTGCTGCAGCTTAGGGGTGGGGCAAACTCTGTGCAGCCCTTTCCTCACTACTTTTGGTGGTAACAGGAGTCATGGACCTCGACACAGACCATGGCCACAACAGGGACATGGACCCAGATAAGTCTCCTGGAAGCAGCCCAGGCCTGGATGACATCATGACTCATTGTGGCAGCATAGGCTACTCAGGTCTTCATGGTCCCAACAGAAACTTGACTCTCAAACACTAACCTGGTTCTAGGTAGGACCCCAGGCCCCTGACATCAACAAGGCCTTTAGTGGCACTATGGACCATGAACATCAACACAGTTTCCAGCTGGACCATGGACCCAGACATGGTCTTTGCCAACAGCCTGGGATCAAATGTCACTATGGCTAGCAGTGCAGTTCACTTAGATGGACATTAACCCAATGGCAGTATGGCTCCCGAACCCTCATATGGTTCCAGGTATGGGCCCAGATCCAAGCCTCAATGGTCTTCTATGGCAACAGGACCTTCAGACATTAGCACAGTAGGATCATGACCTCTCTGAATCTTATGCTGTTCAGATTTCCTACCACTTTTTTTTATTAGATCTTAGAGTTTTACCTTGCTTTCTCTTAACAAAATATTCTGTCTCTCTCTCTGTCTCTCTCTCTGTCTCTCTCTCTCTCTCTCTCTGTCTCTCTCTCTCTCTCTCTCTCTCTTCTTTGATGCCCTGACTTTTCTTACTTACAGAAGGCACTCGAAGGGCACTGGAATGCTACCTATTTTGTTCTGTCCCACTACTTTGATTCACTGTTCTGATGCATACTACGTATCTGTGAGCCTTGAAGATGTAACACCAATTTAAAAAGTCAGACAGAGCCTGGCGGTGGTGGCGCACGCCTTTAATCCCAGCACTCGGGAGGCAGAGGCAGGCAGATCTCTGTGAATTCGAGGCCAGCCTGGTCTACAAAGGGAGTTCCAGGACAGGTTCCAAAGCTACAGAAAAACCCTGTCTCGAAAAACCAAAAAATAAATAAATAAATAAATAAATAAATAAATAAATAAATAAAATAAAAAGTCAGACAGACATAAGAACAGCAGTCTTTAACGCCAGCACCCAGGAGGCAGAGATAGAGGCAGAGGCAGGCATATCTCTGTGAGTCAAAGGCCAGCTTGGCCTACACATCAAGTTCTAAGACGGCCAAGACTATATATAGAGAGACCCTGCCTCAAAATAGATAGATAGATAGATAGATAGATAGATAGATAGATAGATAGATAGATAGACAGATATATGATAGATAGATAGATAGATAGATAGATAGATAGATAGACAACCTAAAGTACAACTACAATTTTTTTTATATTACTTTGCTTGCTTGAAGTAACTTAAATAGTAAAATTTTTAAAGACAGAAAATAGAACTGCAGTTTTTTGGGTCTTGTCGGTGGACAAAGTGAGGCATGATTGTTTAGTGTTCAATGTTTCAGTTGCAATAATGAAAACTTTCTAGAAATAGACATTATTGACAAAATGCAAACTTAATAACACTGAGTGGCATACTTAAAGAGTGAAAATAATAAGTTTTACATCACTTATATTTTATCACAATTTAAAATAAACATGTAGATAAATAAATGGAGATTTCCCAGTATTTCTGGAGAACTACAATTCTTCATTGCATGGTTGATACAAAGCCAAACTTATTGAAATAATTTTATTCTAGAGGGCCAAAAACCATGGAGGACTACCAAATGAATACCAAGAGCTTTTAGAATATATTAACAAAATTCTAATGAATGAAACCATAGCCTACTGGGACAGATTACTTTTCATATAATGGCTTTATTTATTCCTTTAAATTTTCAGGCATTTTATATTGATCCTATCTGTCACAACCCCTCACCAAGTCCCTCTTGTAACCCAATCTCATCTCCTTGCTGACTTCACATCCTTTATTATTTTTTATCTTGAAGCTCCTGAATCCAATTGATGTTGCTGTCTTGGGCATAGGTATGAAAACACCCACTGAGAAATGGATAATTTACCAACATGAATGTCCCCAGATGAGAATGGGCCTCCCTTCCTAACCAACCATCCACTATCAATAGCTTCTCCACCAAAGGTGGGAAGGATTTCATGAACCCCTCCCTAGTCCATGTTGGAATTTTGATAGACTTGTTCTTGTTTAAGCCTTGTTCATGTAACCACAGCTGATATGGGTTCATGAGGGCTGTATCCATCTCAAGTTCAGAAGTCAGAGTTTCACAGCTTCCTTCTCATCTTCTAACCAACCCCTACATATTATTTTTACTTACTCTTCTTCTGTGATGTTCCCTGAGCCTTGGATGTGGGGATGTTAAAACATAGATGATTCATCCACAACTAGCACATGTGGTTGGTTAATAGTAATTGGCACATGGGCCAGTTCTCTTTGCATGAACCATAACCCTCTGCAGAGAGTGCTTTTTCTGACCAAAACTGAGAGCAACACAAATATTTATAGGGCCACTTGAAAGCATAATTACTTAATGTAAGTACACTAGTATATATGTCCCAGTGCCTATCATCTCTCTAGTCAAGAACTTTGGACCAGGTTTACAGTGCTGGGCATGAAATCCTGTAGAGCGGGCCTGATATCAAATCATAAAGCAGTTGATTATCCCCATAACTGCCACACCACTAATATATTAGCAGGTACATCTTGTCAGGTAGGTCAATGTTGTAGGATACAAGGTCAGTGTTGCAGAATTGCTAGGTAAGACCAGATGACTTTTCTCACTCAAAATCCTTCACAGCACCTTCTGACAGTATGCAAACTAGCCAATAAGGAAGATTTACTAGTCAGTCAAAGTTGATTACTCTATGTCTTGCATCTAATGTGTAGTTTCTTCACCAAGAAGGTCATAACATTTGATTGCAGAAAGCAACTAAGAACAATGGCAATATCCCGTGTTGTTTTTCCTGCCTTTGGGGCCTCTTTTATCAATAACTCATAGGGAGTTATCCTGTGCTTACACTGAGACTTTTACTTAATGACCTATGTTTTCTGGACAGTATTGTCTATGTTTCCAGAGTACATGCATACATAATGTTTAATTAACTTACAAACTAGTAGAGTTCTGTAAGGCTTCTTAAATGCCCTAGTTTTTGTTAATCTATCCTCCCCTAGCTCCCTATCCTCATTCCCACTCATACCTTAAACTCAAGGGATTTCCCATTGTTCTTTCAAATCAACTGTGTTCTGCCTCCTCCCTCTAATTAAATATTTTACTTGAGCTACATGGTTGCAGGTTTCAGTATATTTTTTCATAACACCCTGTATTTTGGTTAGGCCTTTCCAAACTCCTTCATTTCTCCATCCCCAATCCCTTTCCAAGTTTAAATCTTTCCCCTATTAGTATTGTCTTCCTATTTTTATTTTGACTGTATTTACCATCTCCTCTCCCTTAAATCATCTGCCCCAATGTACCATTTCCAATTATCTGGCTTTAATATTTGTTGCAAATTAAATATACAAAATGGAAGCATCAATGCTAATATGCACATATGAGAAAGAACATGTGG
Organism: Chionomys nivalis; assembly: GCF_950005125.1. Classification (NCBI taxonomy): domain Eukaryota; kingdom Metazoa; phylum Chordata; class Mammalia; order Rodentia; family Cricetidae; genus Chionomys; species Chionomys nivalis. The sequence goes on along the minus strand of NC_080112.1, from coordinate 76,328,356 downwards.
TTTTCGTCTTTTTAAAACTGAGTGATTGCCAGCAAAATTGTTTTTCCAGATCTACCAATTATCTGCAGATTTTATGATTTCACTTTTCTTTACAGCTGTGTAATATTCCACACTGACTTCCATATTGGTGGCACCATTTTACACTCCTACCAACAGTGAATAATACCTCCTCTTTCCTCACATCCTCATTAGCAATTTTTGTTCATTGACTTCCTGATAATCCTTTTGGTTGGGGTGAGCTGTAATCTCAAAGAAATCTAAATTTGCTTTTCTCCTGGTGGCTAATGATGCTGGACACTTTTCAAAGTGTTTATTGGCCATTTATATTTTTTCTTTTGAGACTTCTCTTTTCAGACCCATAGCTTTTTTTTTCAATTCTTATTTTATCTGTTTGAGAATTTCCTACATGTATAAAATATATTTTGGTCATATCTCTCCATTCTTTCTCCTCCCAGGCCTTTCTCACCTCTTCATTCTCTTCTTTTTTCCTTTATAATTCTATGAATGCTTTTAGTGGTCTTATATGTACACGAGTGTACAGCCATTCACTGAAGCATGGACAATCTGAGAAGTTACATGCCTAAAGCAAACTTCTGCTTCTCACAGCAGCCACTGATCAGGTTGTCGCCTCCATGTTTTGTTGCTGTTGCTGCTGTTATTATTGCTCAGTTGGAGCCTCTGGATCACCCCTGCATGGTCCTGGAAGCTCTCGTCTCTCTCTCTCTCCCTCCCTCTTTCTCTCTCTCTCCCTCTCTCTCTGTCTCTATCATTCTTCCTTTCTCTCTCTCTCTCTCTCTCTCTCTCTCTCTCTCTCTCTCTCTCTCTCTGTTTCTCTATCTCTCTGTCCCTCTCTCACCAAGCCCCTCCTATTCAGAGAATCTCTAAACAAAGGAAAGGTACCAAAAGTCCAGTTCCACATTCTTGGTGGTTATTGCAATGTCTTCCCCTGAAGCTGCCAGCCGCTCAAGTCCCTGACTAAGCACTCAGCTTTTGACCATACTTGGACACAAATGCCCCCTCCCAAATAAGTTTCTCTGCCCACACAGTAAGCCAGATCATGCTGAATTTATAAAGCATACTGATCAATGCAAATTCTGGGCTGGTTCTCAGGTCCCAGAGATCGAGGTCAGAGAAGTTGTGCACCAAGGCCAGGGCAGGAAAGTTTTATAGATAGTATATGAGAGATAGCATATGAGGGGTGATGATGTGTTCACCATAAGCTGGGTTTGGAACCAAGTATGGTCAAAAGCTGAGTGCTTAGGCAGGGATTTGGGTGGCTGGCAATTTCAGGGGAGGAAGTTGCAATAGCCTTCAAGAATGCAGAACTGGGCTTTTTGGAGGCCTTTCCTGTGTTTGAAGACTCTGAGCAGGTGGGGCTTGGAGACATGGTGGGAAATGGGACTCTCCTCCCACCTCCCCTCACTTCTGGATCCACTCCCTTTCTACCTCTCATTATAAAAGAAAAGGCTTCTAAGAAGTAACAACAAAACATGACAAAATAAAATATAAGATAATGCAAAAACTTTCATATTGAAGTTAGATATGGCAACCTAAAAGTCTTCGCCTGGAAGCATTAGATGCAAAAGTGTAGTAACGTTTCAAGGCTTTAAATTTCTGTAACTTGCCTAGTGAAGCAGATTCAGATTCTGCTGTGGCGAGTCCAATATGTTCAGAAGGTTAGCCATCCAGACACTTCACATCTCAACCAAGACAGCTTTTACACATGTTAACTCTCAAAGCCGTTGGCATGGAAGTACCACATATTGGATGTATATGTTTACTGTGTTAGGAAATAAAGTTATTTTGCTGAAAAAAAAGTGTCCCAAGACCAGACACAAGAGTCAGAAACTCACTCATTCTCAGTAGTCCCATAAAAGTACTAAGCTAATAGCTACAACATATATGTAGAGGGCCAGGTTCATATCCATGTTGCTTCATTATCTGTGAGCTCATACACACCTTGCTTAGCTGATTCAGATTGATTGCTTAGTTGTCCTCCTGGTGTCCTCCATCCCCTCTTACTTTTATAATCACTCATTCTCTCCTTTTGTGGGATTCCCTGAGCTCTGAGGGGAGGGATTTAATGAAGGCCTCATATTTAGACTCACTTTCTGCACAATGTCTGATTGTGGGTCTCTGCATCTGTTCCCATCTGCTGCCAAAGGAAGCCTCTCTCTGATGATGACTGGATAAGGTATTGATCTATGAGTATAACAGAATAACATTCAGAATAATTTTCTTATGTTTGGTTGGGTCTTGGTTTGTTTGTTTGTTTTGACCAGTCATGTTTGATTTTATCCTAGGTCTATCTAGTCTCTGGTTCTTCATCACCGAAGCAGCATCAGGGTATGAGTTCTGTCTTGTGGACTGGGCCTTAAGTCAAATCAGATTTTGGTTGGCTACTCCCACATGTTCTGTCCTGCCATTGTCACAGCATATTTTGCAGTCAGGACAGATTGTAGGTCAAAGGTTTCATGGTGAGGTTAGTGTCCACATTTCTCTTTCAGTAACCTCAGAGTACCTTCCCACACCAAAGAGACTATGTAAGTCATGTAGGCATGAACTGGACTTCCCCATATTCGGTGAGTTATGTGGATGTTGTCCTCAGCAATGGGACTTCACTGTCAGTGTGCAGAGAACACCCTTTACCATGAGCCTGGGTTGTCTGAGGATTTCCACCGAAATCCCATTGGCCAAAAACTCAACTAAATGCAATCCAGTCCCAAGACTGGAAGCTATGCATGGTTACAAGAGATGGCCAGTTGAGACTCTGCATCCTGCATTACTAGAAGTCCTCATTAAGATTACTTTCATAGATTCAAAAAAGTTTCTAATGCACTAGGTTTCTACACCACTCCTCAACTGTCCCCAAATTCCATCAGTCACTTCCAACACTCCCTTCCTCTATCCTATCTCCCCCCCCATGTACCCATGTATCTCTCCTGCTCCTGTGTCCATACCCACCCCAGTATCTATTCAATTTCTTCTTCCCAGGGAGATCCATGTGTACCACCATAGACCCTTCCTCTTTACCTATCCACTCTGGGTCTAAAGATTATAGCTTTGTTATCATTCACTTTACAGCTCATATCCACTTAAAAGTGAATACATACCATATTTGTCTTTCTGAGACTAGGTAACCTCAGTTGGGATGAACTTTTCTAGTTCTATTCATTTGCCTGAAATTTTCATGATTTTTTTCAGGAAAGAAGATGTTTATTTGGCTTACATTTCCATATTACAGTCTACCACTGAGAGAAACCAGGGCAGGGACTCCAATTGGGAACTTGGAGGCAGGAACTGAAGCAGAGATCACGGTAGTTTGCTGCTTTTAATGACCTTTCCACGTTTTGCTCAGTTTGCTTTCTTGTAAAACTCAGGACTACCTGCCCAGTCATGCCACCATCTCTAGTGATCAATCTCAATAAAGAAAATGCTCCACAGACCTGCCACAGATCTGATCGAAACAATTCTTCGGGTATCTGGAGCCTATTTCAAGTAAATAAAACAAACAAACCCCCCTTCCCAACAACAACCAAACAGCACAAATCTAAATGTTTAGAATATGTGTGGTAGCATGCCCCTGAAATTCTAACACATGGAAAAAAAACTGAGATAAAAAGATTTTGAATTTAGGCAAGTCTGGGGGTATTTAAGACCTTGTCTCAGGGGAAGCCACAGAGACAACTGATATGAGCTCATGGGAGCTCCTCATGGATTCTGGATCAACAGCTAGGGAGCCTGCATGGGACCAACAGCTAGGGAGCCTGCATGGGACAGAACTAAGTACTGTGTGTGTGTGTGTGTGTGTGTGTGTGTGTGTGTGTGTGTGTGTGTGTTTGAGAGAGAGAGAGAGAGAGAGAGGGAGAGAGAGAAAGAGAGAGAGAGAGAGAGAGAGAGAGAGAGAGAGAGAGAGAGAGAGAGTTGTGCAGTTTGGTATGTTTGCTCCTAGCAGTGAGATCAGGACCTGTCCCTGTTGCTTAGCTGACTTTTGCAAACCTGTTTCCCATGCTGGATTACCTTGCCTAGCTTTGATCCGGGGGGGGGGGGAGCTCAGTCCTTTCACAACAACTTGATGTGCCATGCTTTGTTCAAGCCCATGGAAGGCCTGTCCCTTTCTGAATGGAGAAGAAAGAAGAGTGGATGGAGAGTGGAGTAGAGGAAAGGTGGGGAATTGTGGGAGGAAAAGAGGAAGAGAAAACTGGTCATTACGTAAATAAATTAAAAATGTTAATAAAATAAAATAAAATACAAAGGAGAACCCTGTCACAAAAGAGAAGGATAATACACATAACCTAAACAATTTGTCGCATCTAAGGGTAACAATTCAATGTAATTATATGGATGTTTGTCTTGACTTCCTTGAATTGAAGCTCTATTTCTTTTTCTTTTTATTGATTCTTCAGGAATTATTTTACATCATACATCCCAATCCCACTCATCTCCCAGTCCCTCTCTATTTGCCCCTCACTCTTGTAGTGCTCCCTCAAGGAAAACTAAAAATGAAAAAATTAGATAAAACAAACAATAATAAAAAGGAAAACCACTTCATACCTTTGTCTTTTCCACCTCTCCATCACCTCTTCATTCATCTTAGTGGCATTGGGTGCTGCTGTGTGTCATGCTGTATACCCTTTTGTTCAAACAGCATTATTTTCAAATGGTCATTGTATGATGAGTGGTTGGTCAGGTTCAAGGCCTCTGGCTTTGGTATACCATCAATACCAGACACTCCCTATCCCCTGCTGACATTCCTCTCTGATACCCTGTTGTTGCCCAGAGCCATGGAGATACCTCAGGATCAGTCCTTTTACACACTCCAGATGGGGCAGATGCTGGGGTGTGCCAATTCCAAGCCCTGGATGTGTGTCTAGATAGCAGGTGAGTTGGTCAGTCCAGGCTGCCACTGGGATCATTCTTCTCAGAACAGAGGTGGAGCCAGCTTTCCTAAGCCCCGTGGTGAGGGGTGGGTTGAACTTTCCAAGTATGGGGGAACAGCTCTCCTATTAGGTGGAAGGGCCAGCTTTCCTGTGCCGGGATCATCAGAGTTCATTATCCCAGGTCTCAGGTTCAGGTCAGCTCTCAAGAAAGGTGGGGCATCACTTCTGGCCAGAGAAGGTTGAGGCCAGCTCAAAAGGGCCCTCATATTTAAACACATGGTTCAACATATAGCTTGCTTGGGCCCCTGTAGTGTTGCAGGCAACAGACATCCACATTGATCACATCTGCTGAAAGACCACAGACTCAGATTGTGGTCATTGGCCGCAGTTGGGACCAGTTGTCACCATGGTGGATGTGGCTATACAGGGCTCTTAAATGTCTACAACATGGCCCCATGTGGCAATTCAGGTGCAAGGCAGTTGTACAGCACCCAATGGCACCCAATGGAAACAGAAACCATGGATCTCAACAGAGACTCTGGGCCAGAGACCCAGAAATGGCCTCCAGCCACAACTTGGGCCAGGACATTGATATGTCCTCAGGTGTCAGCACAGACCACCCCATCTACATGGTGCTGGCAGTTCCTTTGTCATTGATATATGAAAAGGTTATGCATTTGTGTGTGTTAATCTTGTGTCCTGTCACTTTGTTGAAAGTGCTTATCAATTCTAAGAGTTCTATTTGATTTTGATGGCATCTTTAATGAATAGAATCATGTTATTTGCAAACAAAGATGTTTTGATTTCTCTTCAATTTGTATCCCTTTTATTCCTGCATTTTGTTTTATTTCTTTAGTTAAGACTTCAAGCACTCTGTTGAATAGGAGTAGAAAGAATAGACATCCTTGTCTTGTTCATGATCTTAGAGGAAATACAATAATGTAATCTTAATTGTTCTAGAACAAACTATGGGTTCAAACCCTAAAAGTTGTGTAATACCAAGTCTTGGGTCTTGATCCAGGAATTGATATTACAATAATTTTTTATCTCTGTCATTCACTCCAGAACCAGAATCTGTGGGGGAAAGAAAGACTGTAGGATCTGTAGCAGCTGTAATCAGAAAAGCGACCTTAGCTTCACAGGACAACCGAAGCAAAAGTCTCATTTCCGTGAACTTAACAGACTTTATTGCTTCTAAAATACATCCCTAAAAACTCAAGTAAATGTTTTAGACACGTAGCCCTGCTCTGGAACTCACTATGTAGCCCAGACTGGCCTTGACTGGGTTTAAAGGTCTGTGCCACCTCATCAGAAAACGTTTAATGTCATGAAGGTAAGATTCAAGAAAAAAAAATAATTCAATGTTAAAACAAATAAATACGTTTTATGTTTTCTCTTGTGTTTGCATACTAATTGTCAGGCACTACGGTAGAAGTTGAGCTGTAAGCTTTAAAATACTTACTAAAAACAATTTCTGAGCATAGTATGTAAGACTGAAAAATAATACAGTATGCCATGATAGTGTTGAACACTGAGGAAGTTTCTTTAAGAAAGGAAGACAAACTAAGAAAGACGGATAACACCACCAGCAGAGGGAGCAAGCAGCAAATGCAAAAGGTTCAGCATGTAAAAGCAAGCTGCAGTGGGAAATTCTTGAGGTTGTTTGCAGGAAGTAAATTTAGAAAAGAATCAAAAGTTAAACTGTGAAAAATAATTTACTCTGGTGTAATACCTGGGAATTGACGTTGAGAGAAAACTACTATTGAGTTGTGAGCAGGGTAATAACAAGACCAGTTAGTTGTTCAATTTTAAAGAATACTTGAATAGAAGAATGAAGCTGAAAGAAACGAGGCAAGGAGAATTGGTTAGAAGATTCTTGTAAAGGCATGAGATGAGATCTTAACTCAATTGGAAGAGACTTACACAGAGAAGGCTGAGCTAGTAGAGGACTAGAGGAACTGAAGAGCTGTTGGGATAGACTTGAAAAGGACTGGGTACTGCATGTGAGGAGAAAGAGTAAGGCTAAAAGGACTCTTGAAACTCTAGTCCAAACGACAGAGTGTGGAACCAAATACTGATATACAGAAAAATTCAAAAAGCTCAACACCGGGTAACAACAATAACAAATTAATTTTTGAACACAATTAAAATTTTAGATACAGAAATAGAGAAAGATACAAAATGAAAATAGATAATTTGAGTAATCTGTATGCTGGAAATCATTGTTTTGTCAGATAAGTTGATAGGATAAGAGCTATCTTGTTTAGCAGAAAAGTCATTTTATTTTTAAAATATAAATCGATTAATACTTCCACATAACAGGGCTATACTGAGGAAAATGCTATACATAGGATTTTCCTAAATTTAAAGTATTAGGATAAATTATGAGAAAGGATTTTTCCAAAAAGACAAACATTAGAAGTCAGAGAAGAAAGCAAGTTTTTCCTAATTAAAATTTAGAATGCTTTATGTTATATATACGTATAAAACATCCTAATGAAAGTCATTATGTATAATTAACATATATCACAAAAACTTAATTAAAATGTTCATTAAAGAGCATGTTTGCTTTTGCAAAGGATCCAGGTTCGGTTCCAGCACCAACATGGTGGCTCACAACCATCTTTAACTCCAGTTCCAACGGATAAATTGCCCACTTCTGGGCTTGACGTATTCCTGCTTACATGTGGTACACATATATACACCCTGGCACAAACACATATAATAAAATAAAGCAAATATTAAAATACCTTCATTTGGAACAGAGGCCTGAGCAGGTCTACCAGGACTTCCCAAGCCCCTGGCAGGCCTGTGGGCCTTGCCCAGTTCTGCTAGGTAGGACAGGACTTTGTGCCTGTAAGGTAAGTGGGCAACAGTGGACATGGTCCTTAGGCTGTTGGCCCTTGTGGGGGAAAAAAGAGTGAGCAAGGGAAAATCTAATGAAGGAAAATTCTCCACATACCCTTGACTTTTGTGGGTGTAAGAATACTTATTTTTGAAAGTAGGGTGAGGAGATATGGGTCTAAAATTGAGGTAGATACAAGATGTGTAGCCTGTGGATGATAACTTTGCCCCAAATCAGAATTTGTGCCTCTCCAAAGTGTATCAGGGAACTAAGGACAACCAATGCCATCTGAATTTTGATTGAATCACGGATAATCCCAGAAAAAAATAAGAGATCAATACTACAGTATAAAATATTTGGCACTCCACTGTTCCTAGTTGGTGCTATGTTGTTCCTAGCTAGTGTTGAATATTTTTGTACACTCAGCCTTTAATAAAAATTCTTTAAGCTTATAGTCATTTGCTATTTGGGAGCTTGTTTACTCAAGAGAAAAACATCACGTGAAGAAAAAGGGTTTTAGATCATGAATCCAATTCAAATTGTGGTTTAAAATGGTGTTCAGTTCTGGACAGAGGCAAAGCCTTCTGGGTGAAAAGTTTACTTTGGCTTAGAAGACACAGAGTATATTAATCACAATTTGAAATCATTATTGCTAATTTCCTGAAAGCAATGCTAACTTTCTCAAAGGAAAAAAACATATTAAAGAGCATTTTTTCCAACATTAGTCTTGTGACAGTTGCTAATTTTCAATACCTTCTGCATTTTTAAGCCAGTTCTTTATATGATTCTCATTAACTTGGCCATGGAAAACTTTCCTACTGGATAAAATAACTTTTGTACTTCTTAACAATGGAAGAAAGAAAGCATCTTCAACAAATGGTGCTGGCACAACTGGATGTCAACCTGTAGAAGAATGAAAATAGACCCATATCTATCACCATGCACAAAATTCAAGTCCAAATGGATGGAGATAGAGACAGAGACCCACACTGGAGCACCGGACTGAGCTCCCAAGGTCCTAACGAGGAGCAGAAGGAGGGAGAACATGAGCAAGGAAGTCAGGACCACGAGGGGTGCACCCACCCACTGAGACAGTGGGTCTGATCTATTGGGAGCTCACCAAGGCCAGCTGGACTGTGACTGAAAAACCATGGGATAAAACCGGACTCTCTGAACATGGCGGACAATGAGAGCTGATGAGAGGCCAAGGACAATGGCATGGGGTTTTGATCCTACTTCATGTTCTGGCTTTGTGGGAGCCTAGACAGTTTGGATGTTCACCTTCCTAGACCTGGATGGAGGTGGGAGGACCTTGAACTTTCCACAGGGCAGAGAACCCTGACTGCTCTTGGGACTGGAGAGGGAGGAGAAGAGGAGTGGGGGGAGGGGCGGGAGGGGGGGAATGGGAAGCGGGGAGGAAGCGGAAATTTTTTTTTTTTGCAATAAAAAAAAAATACAGCTAGCTTAATCCCAGCACTCAGGACGTAGAGGCAGGTGGATTTCTGTGAGTTCGAGGCCAGCCTGCTCTAAAGAGCATGTTCCAGTACAACCAGAGCAACACATAGAGAAACCCTGACTCAAAAAGCCCCCCCTTCAAAAAAAATACAACTAGAACAGAATGTCTCCATGAGAGCCTTAAGCCCCAACTAGAGTAGGCCCTGATAATTTTATTATAATTGAAGCATAAGGCTAGGATTTCAAAATAGCTATTTTGAGTATGATCAAGGAACTTAAAAAGAATATGAATAAATCAGTTAATAAAATCTATGAGAACACAAACAAACAGTGGAATGACATTATGAAGACACTTTAAGACATGACATTAGAATCACTAAATAAAACTCAAACTTAGGGGAAACAAAATTTAAGAACTCAAATTGGAACCTCAGAGGCAAGCCTCACCAAGAGAATACAAGACATGGAAGAGAGAATCTCAGACATTGAATACAAAATAGAAAAATGGATCCCTCAGTTAAGGAAAATGTTAAATATCAAAAAAATCCAGGCACAAGCTATCCAGAAAATCTGAAACACTATAAAAAGACCAAACCTACCAATAATAAAAATAGAGGAAGGAAAAGAAACACAGATCAAAGGCATAGAAATTATCTTCACAAATTCATAGAAAAAAATTTCTTAACCTAAAGGAGGTTCCTATCTTGATGTACATGAAACATACAAAACACAAAATAAAAAGAACCAGAAAGAAATTCTTCATGACACATAATAATTGAAATACTAAATTTACAGGACAAAGAGGAAATATTAAAAGCTGCAAGGGGAAGATAACAAGTAAAATATAAAGGCAGACCTGTTAGAATTACATCCAACTTCTCAGTGGCGACTCCAAAAGCCAGGAAGGCCTGGGAAGATGTCTTACAGACTAAAAGACCACAAATGCCAGTCTAGACTACTATACACAGCAAAACTTGAATTTAATTTAGATAATATTGAAACCAAAATTAAACTGTATCAATCTCCAAATCAAGCTCTACAGACAGCATTGGAAGGAAAACTTCAACCTGAAGAGGCTAACCACACCTAAGAAACACAAAATAAATAAATAAACAAACAAACAAATAATCTCAGAACAGTAAATCAAAAGAGAAGGAAAATCCACTGCATCACAACAAAACGACAGGAATCAGCAAACACTGCTCATTGGTAGAGCTTAAAAGCTGGGGTCTCATTTCTCAAATAAAAAGATGCAAACTAACAGAATGAATTTGAAAAATGGATCCATCCTTCTGTTGCACCCAGAAATTACAACTTAACATCAATGAATTTCTGCTGAATCCAAATCTGAAATGTTCCCAGCACATATTTCCAAAATTAGTTTCCATAAGGAAAGCAGTCATTGTTTTAATCCATTGTTTTAATTGGAAGGAAACTACTCAACAAGTTAAGATCAAGAAAAGAGATTCAGGTTATTTCAATTTGGCATCCTGTCTCAGATATCTAATTCCCTAACAGTGCCTTCTCCCTTCCCTACATGATACCACACTGTTTCCATAGTTTCACCAAAAAAGTAAAATAAGCTTGACATTTCATTAGTAAAACCTAACAAATTTCTACGTCACTTCTACCAAATGATCTGTTTCCATCTTAATAGCAACCTTCAGAAAATGTTTTCCCATTACAAAGTGGACAAAAGAATTGTAGTAGGAAGCCACTTGTTTGCTCCTGGCTGCTCAGGTAATCTGTACCAGGTAGGCATGTACACATACATCCAGGAAAACACTCATACACATAAAAATATGATGAAATAAAGTTGACATCAAGCTATCAAACTCTTTTAAGGATAAAGACAGTATGTAACTATAAATATGTTATGATTCTTCAGGGGAGCTTCAAAAAGCTTGGATGCTGTACTACTTGTTTGAGTATCCAGCTTCTTTAAAGATGCTCTGAAATTAAAACAAAAAGGAACTTGATGGCAAATTGCTTCGTTACAAAAGCCATGGTAGTGTAAAGAGATCTATGTAATGCTACTGCCTCTACTATAGGGAAAAGTGGAATGTACATCTAATACTCTGGCATTGCGTAGGTCTAGTTCAGGTACTAATTTCTCTATATTTTTTTTGTTTTGTGTTTTTTTGAGAGAATGTTTCTCTGTGTATCTCTGGCTGTCTTGGAACTTACTATGTAGACCAGGCTGGCCTTGAACTCACAGAGATCCACCTGCCTCTATCTCCCAAGTGCTGGCATTAAATGTTTGCACCACAACTGCTCAGGTTGATTTCTCTATATTCTTTATCAAGTTGTAGATGGACAGAACACACCTGGAAAGCTGAGTGGTACATTGCTTCTTTATAAGTCCCAGTATACAGAAGACAGATACCAAGGGGAGCAACAGATCTTGAGTTCCTGAGAAAAAAAAAAGAAAAACATCCTTCCAAGGAGGAGGAGAAAGGGAAGAGGAAGAAAAGGAGGATAAGAAAGAAGAAGACAATGATGACAATGACTTGATGTTGGGTAGTTGTGTAGGCATGGAGGTGAGGGTAGAGAAAGTAAATCTTAGAGGAGCTGAGTGGTAGTAATTATGATAAAATATATTGTATGAAATTCTCAAAGAATTAATCTAAATACTATTTTTAAAGAATCTACAACTATTTGATTCTCAACAAATGAGCCAAAAATATACATTGGAGGGAAAGTCTCTATAATAAGTGATACTAGGAAGTGGATATTGATATATAGAAGACTGAAACTAGACTGTTCTTTCTTGTTTACACAAACATCAATTCAATAAGATGCAAAAATTTGAAATTACTAAAGGAATATATGGGTAAGTTACCTCAATATCTACGAATAAGCAATGACATTCCAAATAACGCTCTAATTGTTCAGAAAACAATATTAACAATTGGCAAATAGGACTACTTTAATTTAAAAAGCATTTGCATAGCAAAAGAAATAAGAGTGAGGAGACACATCCCATATAAGTACACTTATTAAATAAATAAAATAGCACATAAGTACACTTTAAAATTTTTTGACATCCTTAATCATCAGAAAAATATGAATCAAAGCTATTTTTTTGATTCCATCTGATCCCATACATGGTGCCTATAATTAAGAATACAAATGACAAAAAACTATGACAAGAAAACAGAGGGATAGGAACTGTGTATTAGTCAGGGTTCTCTAAAGGAACAGAACTTATAGAATGGCTTAGAGATTGTGGTCTATATACTCCAATGATGGTTGTCTAGCAATCGACGGTTCAAGAATCCAGTAGTTCAGTCCATGAGGCTGGATGTCTCAGCTGGTCCTCAGTAGACTCTGGAATCCCAAAGAAGTAGTTTTAATGTTAGTGAAGGAATGAACTTGCTAGTGAGATCAGGAACAAGCAGGTAAAGAGAGAGCAAGCTTCATTCTTCCATGTCCTTTATACAGGCTGCCAGCAGAAGGTGCGGTCCAGATTAAAGGTAGATTATCCCACTTTAAAAGATCTGAATTGAAGGTATATCTTCCAGCCTCAAAGATCAGGATTAGAAGTGGGTCTTTTCCATTTCAAATGAATTAATTAAGGAAAAATGACTCACAGATATGCTCAGCCATTTGGGCTTTAGTTAATTCCAGATGTAGTCAAGTTGACAATCAAGAATGGTCATCCCAAACTGTTAAACGCTGCCAATAGGAATGTAAATGAGGTCAAGCACTACGGATAGCAGAATGGAGGCTCCTCAAAAAACTGAAAATAGAACAACCATATGATCTGCTATAATATTTCTAAGTAAATATCAAAAATAATCAAATCTTACTATGGGGATACATACATATCCAAGTTTAATATAGCAGTGTTCACAATAGCCAGATTACAGAATCAGCCTGTTAATGAATGAATAAAGAAAATATGCATGATCACACACACATATATCACAAAATAGTTTTTTCTGCCATAAAAATAATCAAATTGCAGAGGCAGAGGCAGGAGAATCATTGAGAGTTCAAGGCCAGCCTGGTCTTCAGAGTGAGTTCCAAGACAGCCAAAACTACACAGTCAGACTCTGCATTGAAAAATTAATAATAAAAATAATAATGATGATAATAAATCATATCATTTGTAGGAAATGGGTTGAGGTAAAGATCATTGTATTAAGAAAAGGAAAATAAGTCAGATTCATAAAGACTGGTGTCATTTGTTTTCTCTCATATATGAACATTGACTTCTTCCTTTCTAGTTTGTAGTCCCTTGATCTCCTTTTTTTACTTTATTGCTCTGTATAGAACCTTAAGCAATATATTGAAGAGATTTGGAGAAAGTGGACAGCCCCGTCTTGTCCCTGATTTTAGTGGAGTTGCTTTGAGTTTCTCTCCATTTAGTTTGTTGTTATCTGTTGGTTTGCTGTATATTGTCTTTATTATTTTTAGGTATGTTCTTTGTATCCCTGTTCTCTCCAGAACCTTTATCATGAAAGTGTGTTGGACTTTGTCAAAGGCTTTTAAAAAGGAGACTATCAGAATAGACAAAAATGAGAAGGAGAAAGAAGAAGAAGAAGATGAGATAAACTGATAGAAGGGCTGAATTTCATCAGCATATGTCACAAACATATATAGAAATATTATAATGAATGTCATTGTACTACATAATTAAAATGTGTCAGTAGAAATAAAATTAGAATGCTAGGGATGAAGCGCATTGGTAAAACAAGTGCTTAGTACAAGGCCCCAGATCTATATTGCAGCACCACTAAAAAGAATATGTATAATGAAATGAGTTCACCTTGCCTGCAAAGTAGCGAAACTGTTATTAGTACTAAAACATAAAAATATTCTCTCTCTCTCTCTCTACACACACACACACACACACAGGTTCAAAGAAGTGATGAGAACTGAGGAAGTTTAAGAGGCCTCCATAATTTCTAGCTGGGAAGGTTGACTAAGTCCCTGTTCAAAGACAGTCCATGCAGAACTGAAGTAGTCACATATTTTCAAATGTGTGGGTGTCAAAACAAAGTTTCAAGGAAAACAATAGAACAATGGCCAATTCAAAGTAAAGAGAAGTGTTCCTAAAGATAGAAAGCTCATGAACTACCTGAAAAACTCCAAACAATTTTCATAAACATGCTTGACAAAAATAAACAATGATTGAACAAGTTGAAATATGCAACGAAGGCGTAGGATCAGAAATACAAAATTCAACAGCATCCCTAATCAAGCAAAAGGCAGTGTGCATAATACAAAGGAGCAAAACTACTGGACTACACAAGATTGAATCAGTCTAAAACAGAAACAGAGCCAGGCAATGGTGGCTCACACCTTTTATCCCAGCACTAGGGCTGTGGAGATGGGAAGTGATATGGCTGGGTGGAGAGAGGAATATAAGGCAGGAGAAGAAAGGATTCATGACTCAGTATGAACTTTCTTAGAGATGGCATTTAGCCTGAGGACTTGTAAAAGCAGAATACCCCCATTTGGTCTGAGGATTTCATAGCAGTAAGAACAAGTGGCTGACTGCTCTGCTTCTCTGACATTTCAGCTTTCACCTCCTAATATCTAACTCCAGGTTTTTATTATTAAGACCAACTAGAAATTGCACAAGAAGGAGGAGCGAATGAGGGAAAAGAGAGGGAAATACTTGGGACCAGCCAGTCAGGCAGCTGCCAGCCATCTAGATAAAGTAAGACACACAGAAAGAGAAGGTAAAAATAAACAGAGGCAAAACAGAGATAAAGAGAAACAGATTAAGGTATAAGAGCTAGCAAACACACACACACACACACCAAAAAAAAAAAAAAAAAAAAAAAAAAGGTCTCACCAGCTCCACCTGTGCCTGGAGAGACAGATGAGTGCCTGATAATCTGGCTGGAGAGCCCTGCTCTCTAGGCCCTAGACCCTGCCCTTCCCCTGCCCACAGCACCACCGAAACAAGCAGCAGCACCCTCTCCTGCCAACCATCCCCTGTTGCACAAGCAAACCCCAGATACACGTATCCCACCTGCACATGGAGGGATGGCTACCACAAGAGCCACAGGCCCCAGCTGCACCTAGAAGAGGCTCCAACTGCACCTGGAGGAACAGTGACCACCAGAGCTACAAACCCCACCTGAACAGATTGCAGGAAGAGATAGGTGAGTAGACAACAGTGTAAGAAAACATTCAACAACATAAAGGGCAGTATGGTAGCACCAGGAACTAGTGGTTCTGCAACAGCAAGATCTGAATATCCCACTGCAGATGAAGCAGAAGAAAATAACCTAAAAAACAACTTTATGAAGATGATAGAAGCCCTTAAAGAGGAAATGAAAAATTCCCTTAAACAAGTGGAGGAAAAGACAGACAAAAAATGGAAGAAATCAACAAATCCCTTCAAGAAAGCCAAGAAAACCAAGGAAAAGCTATCAAGTGATGGAAGCAGTGAAAGACTTGGAAATCAAATAAAGGCAATAAAGAAAACACAAACCGAGGAAATTTTGGAAATGGAAAATCTTGGTAAACAAATAGAAATTACAGATACAAGCTTAACCAACAGAATGCTAGAGATGGAAGAGAGAATCTCAGGCATTGAAGATATAGTAGAGAAAATAGATTCATCGGTCAAAGAAAATATTAAATCTGACATTTTTAATTCCAATCAAATTCTTAATACAAAACACCTAGGGAATTGGGAACACCATGAAAAGACCAAACCTAAGAATAGCAGGGATAGAACAAGGAGAGAAATACCAGGTGGATCAAAGCAATCAAACTGAAGGCCTTGATATTAATTCAGCACTTACGAACACCTGATTTTTGACTGACGCCAAAATTGTACAATGACAAAAAGAAAACATCTTCAACAAATGATGCTGACATAACTGGATGTCAATGAAAATACATCCATATCTATCCACATGCACAAAACTCAAATCCAAATGGATCAAAGAACTCTACATAAATCCATAAATCCAACACTGAACCTAATAGAAGAGAAAGTGAGAAGTAGCCTTGAATGCATTGGCACAGAAGACCACTTTATAAATATAACCCCAGTAGCACAGACACTGAGAGAAATAATAAATAAATGGAACCTCCTGAAATGGAGACACTCTGGAAGGCAAAGTATATGGTAAATAAGACAAAATGGTAGTCTGCAGTTTGGGAAAATATCTATACCAATCCCACATCTGATAAAGAGCTGATCTCCAATATATATAAAGTACTCAAGAAACTAGAAATCAAAATACCAAATAATTCAATTTAAAAATGGAGCACAGATTTAAGCAGAAAATTCTCAACAAAAGAAACTCAAATGGCTGAAAGACATTTAAGGAATTTCTCAACATCTTTAGTCATCAAGGAAATGAAAATCAAAACAACCCTGAGATACTATCAGAATGACTAAGATCAAAGACACTGATGATAGCTTCTGTTGGAGAGGATATAGCTTAAGGGGAACACTCCTCCATTGCTGGTGGGAGTGCAAACTTGTATATCCACTTTGGAAATCAGAATGGTGGTTTCTCAGAAAATTGAAATTCAATCTACCTCAAGACCCAACAATACCACTCTTGGGCATATACCCAAATGATGCACCATCATACCTCTAGGACATTTGCTCAGCTTTGTTCATAGCAGCATTATTTGTACTAGCCAGAAACTGGAAACAACCTAGATGCCCCTTAACAAAAGTATCGATAAAGAAAATGTGGTACATCTACACAATGAAGTATTACTCAGCAATAAAAAACTAAAACATCTTGAAGTTTGCAGGCAAATGGATAGAAATAGAAAAAGCATTTTGAGTGAGGTTACCCAGGTCCAGAAAGACAAACATGGTATGTATTCACTCCTAAGTGGATATTAGATGAAAAGCAAAGGATATCCAAGCTACAATCCACAATCCCAGAGAACCTAGGTAAAAAAAAAAAAAAAAAAAAAAAAAAAAAGATACCCTAAGGCGGGTACACATGGAGGGTGAGGGTTCCAGAAAGAGCAAAAGTTAAGATCTCCTGGGTAAACTGAGAAGAAGATAGAAAGGAGGGGTGAGGGATGGGAACATGAGTGATCAAAAAGGACCATGTTGGGGGAGAGATGGAGGAGAGAGCAATGAAAGAGATATCTTGATAGAGGGAGCCATTATGGGGTTAGGGAGAAAACCGGTATTAGAAAAATTTTCAGGAATCCAGAAGGATGACCCCAGTTAAGACTCCTAACAGTAGTAGAGAGGGTGTTTGAAAGGGTCTTCCCCTGTAATCAGATTAGTGATTATCCTAATTGTCATCATAGAACCTAAGTCCAGTAACTGATGGAAGCAGATGCAGTGACCCACAGCCAAGCACTGTGCTGAGCTCCTGGAGTTCAGTTGAAGAGAGAGAGGAGGAATCATATGAGCAAGGGGTGGTCAAGATCATGATGGAAAATCACACAGACAGCTGATCCAAACTAGCAGGAGCTCACAGACAATGGACTGACAGCTGGGGAACCTGCATGGGACCAAACTAGACCCTTTGAATGTGGGTGACAATTATGTGGCTTGATCTGTTGGGGGGCCCTGACAGTCACTACAGGACCTATCCCAGGTGCATAAACTGACTTTATGGAGCCTATTCCCTATGGTGGGATACCTTGTTCAGTCTTGATATGGGGGAAGGGTGGAAGGCCTTGGTCCTGTCTCAAGTTGGTATGTCAGACAGACCTTGTTGACTCCCCAAGAAAGGCCTTACCCTCTCTGAGGAGTATATGGTAGATGAGAAGGGGGGTGGAGGGTAGGAGAAGAGGTGGGAGAGGGAACTGGGGTTGGTATATAAAATGAAAATTATTTTTTTAATAAAAAATATGAAAAGATAGCTCCAGGACAGACTCCAGAGTTACAGAGAAACTCTGGCTCAAAAAACAATCAAACAAATAAACAAACAAAAAAGTGATAAAAATGAAAAGAGAAAGCCTGGTACACATGTGATTAGACAGAAAAAATTCCCCAACAGTAAAAATGTTCAAAGGCAAAATTAGTTAGCTATAAGAAGGAGTGTAAGCCGGGCGATGGTGGCGCACGCCTTTAATCCCGGCACTCGGGAGGCAGAGGCAGACAGATCTCTGTGAGTTCGAGACCAGCCTGGTCTACAGAGCTAGTTCCAGGACAGGCTCCAAAGCCACAGAGAAAACCTGACTTGAAAAAAAAAAAAAGGAGTGTAAAAACTAAAATATGAATCCTTTAATAAGAATGGCAAACTAAGTCAGGTGTGGTAGTACATGATTTTAATCCCAGCACTTGGGAGGCAGAAGCAGGCACATTTCTTGTGTGGGTCTGAAGCCAGTCTGGTCTACACAGAGATGTTCCAGATGAGCCATAGTGAGGCATTGTCTAAATCAACTAAACCATCAAATGTAAAGACAGCAAACCTATGACTGAATGCATAGTAGAGAGGGAAAAGTGGCAACATGGGACAGTAAATAATACACGAAAGAAACATGTTGCCAACAATGAAAATTAGATAACTGTATGAAGGTGAATAGGTAAAAATTTTAAATGCTATAAAGTAAAATTCCTGCTGAAAGAATAGTAAGAAGAAAAGGGGTTGCACAATGAGGTGGAAGAGAAATGAAAAAAAGAGATTTGCTGGACCAGTTTTCTTCTCAGTCCTCAAAACCTGGAGACTGCCAGCTATACATATAGAGGGATCAGTTGAACTTGTGGACTCTTGTTTAGCCTGCAGTTTATCCTGGCATTGAGCCTCTATTGGACAAGTGCCCGCTTGTTTGCCAGAGCGTTTTTCTCTTTAGGGGTTGCCCTTTGTTTTGTACCAGGGACCTCTACTTGGCCACATTTTGCTTTGCAGTCTATAAGTTTGTCATATTTTCCTACCCTCTTGAGACTTCCAAGTTAAACTCTCTGGAGTCATTAGTGTTCAACTGCTGACCTGAGGATATTCAATCGAGGAAACCAACTCCTGGCCAGTGGGAGTGCTGTTCAGCACTTCACTGCCTAAACAGAGCTTCCTTTTGCCTGAATTTTCAGGTCAGAGTCTATCTAGCCTTACAGCTCTCTGCAACTGCTCCCAGGGCCGCCATTCACCTTGAGGCTGTGGCAGATTAAATTCAAGCTTCCTGATTTGTCTTTTTTCCCTATTATGAGGCTTCCAGGGTATCTCAGTTTTGCATAATAGGACTCCTCTCAAGATAGTGCCTGGTCAATGTTCTCTGTATTATATCATCTCCACTGCTGATCAGTCGGCCAGAGGAGTTATTGGCTCATTCAGATCCACACCTACATTTGCAGTTTAGATGGCTGTGAGCTTGACCTGCTTGTAGGACCGTATGTCTCTTTTCACAGGTTGTCTTTCCTTGCCCTGTGAAAGGACAGGACTTCTGCTTCCCTCCTCTTGCTAGAGAGCCACACAGCTGGAGCTGTGTTCAGCTTTGTTTCTTTCTGGTGTGGCACTTACCTTTTACTCTGGGCTTTTCTGCTGTTACATTATGGGCTTTGGAAAGTCCTGAAGTCTGTTTCTTTTCTCTCTTCAAAATAGAGTACTCCATCTTATGCTGACTCTTCTTAATTGCATCCCATGGAGGTAGCTTCTACTTCTACAACACCTGGAAGTCCCTTGATTTCTACCATGTACCTATGGGTTCATGAGGATTTCCTTTGACTTTCAGACAAATGTGGAAGAGACTCAAGCCTGGTTTATATATGGTTATGCTCGATGGTAAATTATGCTTGGACTCAGGCTACAGCTCATGGCTTGGATAGCTAGTGAGGAACTTGGAAAGGACATTGATTGGAAATTTTGTAACAACGACATCTGGAGAAGAAATACTTAAACGTTTTCCATTTTTAAACATTATTTTTACTATTTTTTTCCAAATTTCACACATTGTATTTTGAACATATTCAGCTCTCCAATTCCTTTCACAACTACCCTCTCCAACATCCTAAGCTTTTCCACCCAACTTTGAAATTTAGCCTTCATTTTATTTCCTCATTGAGTCCAGCTTGGGTTGACCAGTTAGTGATGAGAGTGGGGCCTGCCCTGGAGTGTGGTTGACCTACAAGGAGTTGCTTTATTTAAGAGAACTAAGCCTGCTTCTCCCCGCAGCTATCAAATGCCAATAGCTTTTCAGATAGTGATGGGATTTCATACCCCCCTTCCTTCCTCTATGTTGGGGTTTTGACTGACAGGTTTTGTGTATGCTGTCACAATCAGTGTGAATTCATATGTGCAATTGCCTGGTTGTGTCTGGAAAACACAATTTCTTTGATGTTACCGACCACCTCTGGCTCTTATGTCTATCCACCTCTTCTCTGAAGGCCCCTAAGCTTAGAGGGGAGGGCTATAATATAGATGTCCCACTTATGGCCGAGAACTCTGAAGTCTCTTCTCTCCATGCTGACCAGTTACACATTTCTGTGTTAATTGTAGATGGACTTACCTTAATGCAAATAATTTTGGTTTCCGTGAATGTTTATCAAAATAAAATCCATCTGAGGGGGATATATATATATATATATATATATATATATATATATATATATATATTCGTGGAAAAGATGACCCAGTCTGTGAATTCCGGAAACTCTCTTTCCCTAGTCACTTCTATCATTACGCAAATGGGCTTATAAAGAAAATGTCCATGGTGCCAAGTTATTCATGGACTCAGCCATGTGAACTTTGAGTTACTAAGACTAACCTGGATTTTGCAACTGTTGGATATCATTCCGGAAGATTAATCTTTATTTTTTAAAAAAGGACCCATCATAAAGATTAAAGTGCCAGGACCAAGTTTTTGAGCACAAACATCTCTACAATTGTCTTTGGATCACTAGTTTTGAAATCAAATACAGGAACATTTTAGGGCTGGGAAGGAGATAAGACTGTGAGAAGTTAGACATATCTTTACAGAGAATATGTGCTTGAGGATTTAACTCGGGATATTTCTAGGAAGAGGAACAGGATATATTTCATTTGAAAGTAGAAGGTGTATAAAAGCAGGCATCTTGGATACTGACTGATTTTTCCAGTACCTCTACTTCCCTCCTTGCTTCTTTCCCTAACATGACGGTGAAGACTGAAAAATCTATGCCTTGTTCTTTCTTTAATTATTTTCGTGCTTGTGAAACATTGGGGGATGAAATAAAGGAATCAATTGTAATCGGTAAACCAACATTGAATCCCCTTTTATGACGCTTCACTTTTTAGAGATCAAAAAGAGGAACTGGACATGTTCCTTTAGCACCTTAAACGAGGTCTGGTAAACCTAAGCAACTCAAGTTTTGGAATAGCTTCCTGGCTAGAGCAGTTCCTGAGTCAGTGTGCTTTGTCCCCAAATGGAAGAACCAATTTAAAAGTCTTATTCACTAAATCTTATGAGGTAAAATTAAGGATTAGTAGTGACTCTTCTCATTCTTTGGACACCAGAGAAATCTACTTTTACAGGAATACTAAATGACTCAATGCTTGCCCACATCAGGGCCAGTGCCAAGAAGTCAGGAAGACCTTAGACACAGAGAAAGCTTAATTAGTAACTTCAAAAGAATCACAAGCAGGGCCTGGAAAAAGTCAAGTGCTAAAGAGTTCTTTCTTTTTCAATAGCAAGAGAGGGTGCCAAGCATTATTTGGAAAAAAAGATGTAGAAAGGAAAGGCAAAACAGGAAATGTATGTGATTTGAACATGGAAGTGGTTTGATAAAACTGAATGAGCATGGGTTTACAGGTGTGCCAATGTGGGATGGACTGAAAGCAAGCAACTCTTCCTTTAAAACATATTTCCCACTTAAATTTAGATACTGAGAATTGATAAAGCTGTTCGATTGTGGCTTTGACTTGTTGTCCCTGAACTCAGTCATTTAAAGTAATTGCTCAGTGTCCCTTTTTTACATGAAAGAGGGAGCTAAGCGAGACTTTTAAAATGCTCTATAAAATATCTTTTTTAGATAGATGAGGTTCGATTCTGATGATGAGCTTTTTGGAAATTTGGTGTATTTGGAATTCTTTTTCTGACAATACTGGATACTTACACTATTACATAACTGGCCCATAAATTTCTCAGTCACCGCTAGTAAGCCTGTTTCTCATTTTTAATGAACTATGCCCCTAGTCCATTTCCCTCTTGAAGTACATACTTATAACTCCTTTCTCTTTCAATAGCTTCCCTTGTTCATTTGAACTTGATTTCCTCTGAAGACAGATTTAATAGAAGATGCTAGATTTTATTTCAAATTAGTTTCTGAATTTGCTTTTCTACTGCCACATTCTCAGAAACTGACATTACAATTAATTATTGGGAAATGTTAGAGGATTAAGGTGGATACACAGAGAGCATCTTCTGAACTCAGTTTCCAACATATTAGTACGTATTAAATATTATAGTTGAATACAGTAATTTTACTTTAATAAACAACAGTAACTTTTCCCAAATACAAAATAGAAATTTTATTACATGGTGAATGCTGATCTGAAGGCCCTGCCCCCCTCCCCCTTACTAGACGAGGAAGTCTAACATAGTGAATGCCATCAGAAAGATTTTCACAGGTAAACTCAAGCAGTTTTCTCTTTTCCTTTCATCAGAATATTTTTCACAAACACTAAATAGAAATCAGAATATCATAAAGAGTTTCTTTTTGCTATCATATTATGTATGAAAGTTGAAATTTCTGGTTAAAATGCTGCCATCAAATAAAGCTGCTATTTGCCTAAGACTGTGTTAGAAAATGATACTAAAATATTTTATTCACACAGTACTCATCGTGCAAAGTGATAGGTTTCACAGAAACATTTACCTTAAATTTATAATGTACAGAGATATTTTCCTTAAAATATATAATGTTCACTGGGTGATGGTGGCACATGCCTTTAATCCCAGGACTCAGGAGACCGAGGCAGGCAGATCTCCATGATTTCCAGGACAGCCCAAACTATTTCAGAAAGAATCCCTTTTCGAAAACCCAAAAATAAATAATATATACAATGTAGTTTGGGCATAGTCTCCTTCCTGTACCCCCCCTTCCTCACCTTCCCTTCTCCCCTCCTTTCACCCTTTCCTGTTCTCATCCCCTTCTAAGTAGCCTCTTTTCTGCTTTCATGTTATGCACGTGTATACATTTGCAAAATCCGGAACATTTTTGTTTTTTAAAGTATAAATAGTGTCTATAAATTTAGTGCACACATCAACATTGAAAGGTCAAAAGAGATGAGTCCATCCAGTGCCAGGAATTCTATTCGATGTCAGAAACATGTTATGCCGGGAACCTAAATTCTGACATTCCAAGATGCTAAAAACTTTCAAGTTTTCACTCAACAAATATTTATTCCTATGTGAAACAGTGTTCTAGGCTAATGCAATAGAAGAGAACAAAAAAACTTGTGCTTGCAATGCTCATATTCTAGTGAGCTAAATGAAAATGATAGTGAGTATCCTATGAAGACACTAGGCAGGAAAATGGAATATGCAATATTGAAGGAGGGAGGCTTTAAATTTTAGATAGAGTAGCTTGATTGGGAGGGTAAATTTTATTGTGTAGACATCTGGGGAAAGTATGGAAGAAAGACATGGATGAAAAGGAAAAGATTAAAAGAGTGTTAGAGATTACCTATGCTCTAGTTTTCAAATGGAAACTTTGTAACCCGAGTGACTCATGCTGAATTTCTGACTCACAGTTTCTCTGCTCCATGCTTTGTTTTTTATAAAACAAATCTGGACGTAACCAGGTGCATCAGGAGGTAGTTTTAAATAGCAGCTTTTTCCTATCCTGAAGCCACATGGAGCAGGAGCCTTGCTTTGGAATTTAGGATCTGTTCATAGAGTGTGGTTGAACATGAATAATATCAAACTTCAAGGAAGACTAGGCTGTTGCAGAGAGGTGCTATAGGACATCACCTGTGGCAGGAACCTGAGACTTAGAAATAATTCAGAGACAAGAAAACAAACAGCTGCAGAAGAACTTTATGTTCTTAGATGAAATTCAGAGTTAACCAAGTTGTGAATGGTGATTTTCAAGCTTTCAATTTGACCCCAAGACTCTCCAGTTATTCTGAACATTAAAGATACTGTCTATTTTTAACAGACAATCTCTAAGATTAGTATATTTTCAACTTTTAATGTAAACAATTTTTGACTTTTTATCTAATTAAGATTGGTCATATGCTTAATATAACTTTAATTTTCCAAAAGGCAGTAACTAGTCGTGTAGCCCTTTAAGTTTCTTCCTCTGATTTGATTGTGGGTTTACCACTGAGATTATGAATGGAGTTAGGTTGTAGTGGGATTTTCAACTCTGTAATTAAAGGCTTCTGGTTTTATTTGAGAAAAATTTTCTCCTGAAAGATAGGGAAAATAGTATATGATTTTTTAAACGTTAAAAGGTCTAGTGTACGCAAAAGCATTCTACTGCTATCAATACTACTGCCCCATTTACGCCTGGACATTTTGCTTTCTGAAGGGCAGCAGCGTCCATTCTAAATGAATTCCTTAATAAAAGCATTCCTCACACCAACATCTTGCATGTAAACTTTTAGTGGCTCCTCAATTACAAAAGGACAACATTAAAAAGTCATTTGGCTCTCCGGGCCATCTTAACTTACCTTTCCCACCTTGTCTTTCAGCATATCTCATTGTCTAGTTACATTACAATTGTTTCATTTTCTCAAGTGTTTCTGCCAGTTTGCCTTCCACCTGCTTAGTCCATCAGGGTGTGTTCAAACCTTGGCTAGTGTAGAAGGCCTTTCCAGATATTCTCTAGGCTGCTCATAGAAATAACTTCTGTCTTTTTGGTACTCATCATATTGAACTGTAACAACACACCTCCAACTAGTTACTTTCTCTATTAGTTATTTTCCTGTTGGTTGAGAATAAAACGTTCATTTTGGCTTGTAGTTCCTGAGAGATAAAGTGGCACATGGCAGGGAAGGCGTGGTATGGCAGCTGGGCAGGAAGAAGGAAGATCTATTACACAGGAACAGAGAGACAGGATGGGAAGTGAGGAGGGGCTGTAAAACTTTAAGGCCCACTCTTACTGACTTATTTCTTCCAGTAAGGTTGCAACACCTCACCAGTCAGTGCTCCAACTGGGCAACAAGTATTCAAATACATGAGCTTATGGAGGACTTCTCACTCAAACAACACTTGTTTTTGTGCCTTTCTTCTTGACAAGAGACAAGAGTCTGCCTATTTTGCCTAGAAAACATAACCTGCAAGCGATAGCTCATATATTTGTATGCATGCGTTTTTGAGTCAAATTAAATTATTCCCTAACATATATTGGCACATAGAGCACTTGGCGTGAATAAGAAAATTTCAAAACTGTATCAGTAATTGAATTTTTTCCTAAAATGTACAAAAAGTTGGAACAATTCAGCATTTTGAGTAGGACTTTTCTAAGAAGTATTACATTTTTACTAAACATATAAAAGTCATTTTTTTCTTCATGCAGGCTCCTTAATAGCTCCCTAAGTTAGGCAGTACTATTATGCTATGTTCTTTCAGGTGCCTTTTTATTTACATAAATGTGTCTCCAGATGAAATTATCCCAAAGTTCAATCACCAGTTTGGTAACATTTCTGTATCTTTTTGCTGACTAAAAGATGATGATTCTAAATTTAGTGTATCCGTGAATGAATTTGTAGTTCTTATTTAGAGTCAGTTTGAGAGTTACTAGGTAAAAAAAGATAATAAGCAAACTAATTTAATTGGGGTTGTTATCTGTCACATATTCTGGAAAAAGTTGGCAGACTTGGCAAACATCAATATGCCTGGAAACTTAGAGGTTATTTTCCATTAAATCTAGTTTTGAAGAAGCTTTCTAAATGGATGAAGTTGTTAGAAACTTATTTCCATTCCACAGAAGTATTGCCTGGCTTAACTGATGTGTAGTTTTTCACTGGATTGATATTTCCTATCAATAGAGAATTACTGTACAGTTTTAGCCTGTATTTTTCTGAATTTAAGATGTGAAATCATTTCTCTCTATATCAAGCAAGGATGATAAAATAAATAGATGATGTTCACTATGCTTTTCAAAGTAGATTCAGAGTACTTTCCTAAATTATATGGGTTATCTTCTGCTCTGACGCTTCTGTTTACTGAGCTACTTTTGGCTCGATAACTATGTCTTGCTCTAATACAGTGTTCCTAAAAGGTTCGAGACTCCATTGCCAAGGATGTATTATGACAAAAGTACTTGCAATGACATAAAGAGGAAATTTCTTTGACATAATCAAATTGATAAATGTAGTCCGCTCATTCTTTTAAAAGAAAACAAAATTCTTTCACATGAATCTCCTTTGGCAAAATGCATTTCTATCTGCAATTCACAAAGAACAGTTTTGAAACCCATTTTGTTTTCTTGGAAGGTCTTTTAATCATATTCATCATTTCCTTCTGTTCCAAATAATCAATTAAATATTTGATAATCAGAGGATGGTGTTGTATCCCAAAATAAAGGCATTAAAGGTTTTAATAAAGTAAGAAACAGTCTGAAGATTATCTATTCTAGCTTCTTAACCCCTCAGCAGTCAGGCCTCATCCTAATTTCACAAATGAGATGCATATATCGTTCATCTGCCTACAATGGCTGGGACCAGTTCAGTTTATTTAGTAATTAGTGCTCCTCTTTGATTTTAGATTTTTCTCTTTGATTTGTGATTTTTATCCTACTTGGTTTTTTTGAATTTTTTTATTTTTTTTATTAAAAATTTCCTCCCCCTCTTCCCACTCCCTCCCCTCCCCCCACTCCCTCTCCCCCTCCCTCTCCAGTCCAAGGAGCAGTCAGGGTTCCCTACCCTATGGGAAGTCCAAGGTCCTCCCCGCTCCCCCCAGGTCCAGGAAGGTGAGCATCCAAACAGACTAGGCTCCCACAAAGCCTGTCCATGCAGTAGAATCAAACCTACTTGTTTTTTTTGTTTGTTTGTTTGTTTTTTGTTTTTGTTTTTGTTTTTGTTTTTTTTTAACACGAATAAACTCTAGTTATCTCGTAGTCCATTTACTGGTCATCTTTTACTAGATTTACTCAGACAGTATCTTCACAGTTTGGCTTTGAGTAAACTCCCTCATGATCTCAATTCATGGCTTCTGGTTTTGACTTGAGCAACTTAGTGCCTAAGAATGGGATTGACATTTTTCTATAGGATTTCTAGAGTATATTTTATTGTCCTGAAGGTTCTTTGAACCTATTTCACCTTCTCAGACCCATTAAATAGTCCCTCAAATTTCCAATGTGTCATGTTCTTGCCTTTTGTTTCATGATACTGGATTAATGACATTAATTTGAGGTATGCCAACTTCCAAAGACATTAAAAAGTAACATTAGAGTAATAAATACAAAGATTCCAGAAACTTTAAGTCATTGTGTTGTATAGAAAATATGAGCTACTCCTTTTAAATTAACCCTACTTCTCATGAAAGTCCCTAGAAATCCTTATTTTGACTCCCTATAGTTTGCTTTTTGTTTTTTTAGCCAGAATATTATATAAATGAAATAACACAAGACACAGTTTGTTCCTCATTTGGCCTTTCTTCTTTTCTTAAATTAATTTACTTATTTTATATCTGGCCACAGTTTCACTGCCTTCTCTCCTCCCATTCCCTCCTTCCTCCCCTCTTCCTCCCCTCAATCCACTCCTCTGTTTCTATTCAGAAAGGGTGCAGGCCTCCCATGGGTATAAACAAAGGATAGCATATCAAGTTGAGGTAGGACTAAGCTCCTTCCCTTGTATTAATGCTAGGCAAGACAGTCCAGTATAAGGCCCAGGTTCCCAAAAGCCAGCTAAAGCCTTAAGGACAGCCTCTACTCCCACTGTTAGGAGATCCACAAGCAGACCAAGCCACACAACTGTCAGATACATGCTGAGTGCCTAGGTCAGTCCCATTCAGGCTCCCTGGTTGAAAGTTTAGTTTCTGCGAGTTCTTATGAGCCAGGTTACTTATTTCTGTGGGTTTTTTTTTTTTTTTTTTTTGTGTGTGTGTGTGTGTGTGTGTGTGTGTGTGTGTGTGTGTGTGATGTTCTTGACCACTTTATCTCCTACAATCCTCCTTCCATCTCTTTGGAAGGATCCCCCAAGTTCAGCCTAATGTTTGGCTGTGAGTCTCTGCATCTGTTTCTATCAGTTACTGGATAAAAGCTCTCTGATGACAACTGGAGTCACTAATCTGATTAGAGGAGACAATCAGTTTAGGCTTTCTATTCACTATTTCTAGGAGTCATTCTTGTAGATCATGGGAGTTTGCCCTTGCATCAGGTTTTTACCTAACCTTGAAGAACACCCCCCACACACTTCCAGTCATCTCTTTCAGTACTCTCACCCTCCACCAACATCCTAACTTGATCCCTCAAGTTCCCATGTCCACCCACCCCCAGTCCACCCAGGGGATCTCTTCGATTTCTTCTGCAAGTTATTAAGTATATCTATAGCACTTAGTTATACATCCTGGAACTGAAGAGATAATGGAAAAAAATAAATTTGGCAAGACATTAGACTTAAGGGGGGCTGAGCTTCACTGATCATTTTTCCCTTAAATTCCCCCATCCTGACTGACATATCACAGTGATGTTTTGGGTATTTTGAAATTAGTGTCACTTCAGACTCTCTACCTACCAATCTTCCAAAAGTCTATTTCCTGTTTCTCAATGCAAAGTCACCCCAGTAAGTAAAGCCATGGGACACTTTGACTTGTAGGATGTTTAACAGTATAATTATAGGCATACTCCCTTACACGAGGACACATATTCTCCACTTAATTCAAGTGAATATGGTTTGAAAATTGGCATTAGATGAGGAAATTGGAGACTCCTGCTTCTCTATTGTTATTATGCAGCCTAGGTTAACGTGAGACTTAACCATGCAGCCCAGGCTGACTTTAAACTCATGATTCTTCTATCTTGGTTTCCTGAGTTCTTTGATTACAGGGATGTACTACCATACCTAAACTGCTGCTGCTGCTACTGATGCCGCCTCTGCCGCTTCCTCTGCCTTCTCCTCCTTTTCTTCTTTGTCATTGTAGCCAGCTTTATGATTCAAATTTCAGTATTCTTTACTTGGCCTAGAATTCTTCAACATAGGAAAATCAAAAAAGAATTTAATAAACTTTCTAGATATTTCTATTTCTTTTCACAATGATCAATAAACTAAAACTATATATTTCTGAGTCTGTGCACTAGACTATTCTGAGGATGTCTTTGACTGTAGTGTACATTACTGTAACTGTAGTCTTATTAACTTTGGTGTCCTGTGCCACCAATGGGTTGATAGCATCCCAGACTCTACTATTCTATTATGACGAGGAATTCCTTTGTGATATAATTTTTTTGTCTATAAAAAGAAACCACAAAGTTCTTCAAGAACATTAGCCATAGGACTTAGAGAACTGTATTATTTAATCTTTACCTAAAATTACAAATATGTTTGTATACATTTTAACTAAAGATATATCACTTGTGATGACAATACTTTACCCCCAAACCATACACACTCTAACGAAGGACACAGTGCCAAACAAGGGAAACCCCCTTTTAGGGTTTTTCAGGAAACTCAAAGACAGACTTTGGTCTTATGACTTATAGGTCATAGTCATTGCCCTCTGTTGTCTTCCATAACAAAATAGTAAGACCCTATTGGTGAAGAAACCACATACTTTAGAGACAGGACTTGGAGAAACCAAACTTGGTAATGACCTGGAATCCTCCTCTTCAACAACTACCTCTCATGTGAAAGAGTCATACAAGCTGCTGAGAAATTAAAGCAATCAACAGTCTTATCCTGCTGTGATGCTGAAGAACCACAACAATGGCCAGCACAGATAGATAGGCACCTGATTGGATATGAGGAGGGAATTCATGCTTTAGAGTAGGCTGAATCATCTACTCATGGCTGGTGAGGCCGTGGAACCTCAGCGAGCACCTACTACTGCCACTTTCTAAAACCACTGTAATTTCAAACTAAAATTTAAACATTTATACTTATATCAACAGAAAAATGTAGTTTTTTCCCTCATCAAAGAAGGTTTTTATTTTCTTTTCAGAACCAGTAGTAGACAGAGGCCATTACAGAAAGTCAAAGTGCCATTAATAACTGACCATCAAATGCCCTTCCCAGTTAATAAATTTATAACACAAATCCTATACCTAAAGCTCAAGGAATGTAGTGGAAGAGGAAACAGAAAAATTGTAAGAGCCAGAGGACTAAGAGATCTGTTACATGACAACATCTTTTTTAAAAAATTCAAGAGAGAGAACACCAAAGTACAGGGGGTAAGGAGCAGGGAATGGATCTGCAAAGAGTTTCAACAAGGAGCAGAAGTGAATATGATCAAAACGCAGTGTACGTGCTTCCCTGCTCCCCTATCCAACCTTCCTTTATCCCCAATCATCCCGTTTCCCCAAGTTCCCCCCATCCTCTCCTTCACACTTTTCTCTCCCCATCTCCCCTTACCCCCATCCCACCCCACCCCCAAGATTCCAATTTTTTGCCCGGCAATCTTGTCTACTTCCCATAGCCAGGAGGATAACTATATGTTTTTCCTTGGGTTCACCCTCTTATTTAGCTTCTTTAGGATCACAAATTATGCAAGAGACTTGAACCTGGAGTGGCTACCAGGTGCTCAGGGCAATGTCCCTAGTTAGTTCCTTGGGCAGCTGAGGATAAGGAACCTCAAATGACCCTATCCTATAGCCATACTGATGAATATCTTGCATATCACCATAGAACCTTCATCCCGCGATGGATGGAGATAGAGACAGAGACCCACACTGGAGCACCAGACTGAGCTCCCAAGGTCCTAACGAGGAGCAGAAGGAGGGAGAACATGAGCAAGGAAGTCAGGACCACGAGGGGTGCACCCACCCACTGAGACAGTGGGTCTGATCTATTGGGAGCTCACCAAGGCCAGCTGGACTGTGACTGAAAAAGCATGGGATAAAACCGGACTCTGAACATGGTGGACAATGAGAGCTGATGAGAGGCCAAGGACAATGGCATGGGGTTTTGATCCTACGTCATGTTCTGGCTTTGTGGGAGCCTAGACAGTTTGGATGCTCACCTTCCTAGACCTGGATGGAGGGGGGAGGACCTTGGACTTTCCACAGGGCAGGGAACCCTGACTGCTCTTGGGGCTGGAGAGGGAGGAGAAGAGGAGTGGGGGGGAGGGGGAGAGGGGCGGGAGGAGGGGGAGGGAAATGGGAGGCGGGGAGGAGGCGGAAAATTTTTTTTAAAAAAAAACCCGCAGTGTATGTAAATCTCAAAGAAATAATAAAATACATTATTTTAAAATGAATGTTGGCAATCTCTAATAAACCTTTTTTTTCCATGTTCATGGCAAAAGAGTTGTGTTAATCACTCTAACATTCTAATCTCCATAAGCTTATTTGGCCTAATCCAATGCTATGTCCTTCTTACCCTTAGACTCCACCCTTAGTATCTATTACTTAACATTTCACTCAAGTTCCCATCTGTCTAAATTAGAAAACTCATACAGTTCTTGTACATCTTAACAAACATCCTTATGCAACACACCTCATCTTTTAGTGCTTACTGGGACTTGAGTTTAATTATATACCCAGAATTAGCAAAGATATAACTATAAGAACCTAAGAAGATACTTGACTGGTGCAAGAAAACCTTGATATGAGATTCTGTAAGAGTTTCTTTGGCAAAGGAGAGTTCTTCCTTTGATGAGACTGCTTCTACTGACAAATGAACTTGGCTAACCTTAGGGTTTCAGTGTCTTCAGGTCTTAAGCATTTGACTGTTTACCCCATGTCAATTTTGAATATCCCCTTCCTTCCCAATTAATGTCTTCACTTAACAGCAGACATCCTATGAGGTTAGAAGTTCTATTTAAGCTGTAACTTGCACAAATGAAGGCATCTAGATTCGACTTTTCATCATGTCAATTCTGTCACTACAGGGAAGAATCTTTCAGAGAAGATTTTGATGTTTTCAAATCATTACTTCAGCACTTGAACTAGGAATTAAAAACCTCTAATTCATTTCTTTCTTTTTTCACTTGGCAAAATTAGGAGTAATTCTTTAATCTCTGTAAACTCACTAGTTTTATAAGGATGCCCTAGGGTACCCAGCCAGGTGTCATAGTACACTTGAGCTGTCATCTCAACACTTGAGAGGTAGAATTGTGAGAATCAGGAGTCAAAGACTAGTCTCAGCAACATAATGAGTTCAAAGCCTCCCCTTTGTATGTGTTCACCAAGAAATTTCATTGACTCTATTCAGTCATGCTATTTTATACCTCTTGCCATATCATCTTATATCCTATCAGAGTTCTTTTTACTACTAGAAATAGAGACATCAAAACTCTTAAATTCAGTTACATTAGAGAAGAAATGTCAAAATCCCAAAACTAATTCAGAAAACTTGTAAGACTCTGTTTCTCTAGAATGACTCTCAGTAGCAAAAATCAGCATTAGTTAGGGTTCTCCAAAATTAAAACTAAAAATAAACAGAACATATAGGATATGACATTTTCTCTTTGTTTTTATTTTGAGATTATAATACTATTACAGTATTTTTCCCTTTTCTCCCCGCAAACCACCCCATATATTTACCCCTCCTTGCTCTCATTCAATTCCTGGCCTCTTTGCCATCAATTGTAATTGCTGAAGAGAAGGTGGAAAGATTCTAAGAGCTGGCAGATAAGGGAGACTTCTTTGAGGCTGTCTCTCCTAGTAATGTCAGAAGCTACATCCATGAAGTCTCACCAACATGGCTGCCTAAACAGGACCTGAACAAAGACAATGCCAACAGACAGGCTAACATGGAGAGGGAAAGCTCACAAGGCCTCAACATTAGACAAATAACTACAGGCAACTAAGTAAAGCAGGGAGCAAGAGAAAAATATCTTGCCCAGGGAAAAGCACCAATTGGTTATCCAGTCCCAAGTGATCAGTTCTGAAGACATACATACAAGTGTTATTACACAGACTGAGCAGGTTGTGGCTTCTCTTTCTTTTCAGTTAACCATCTTAGATGATTTTTCAGAGCTAGAAAGTTCAAACTTTGTGGCAGTGGACCACGAAGCTGGAACGTCGGGAACACAGTTGATGTAGTCTTGAGTCTGGAATGTGCAGTGCAGACAGCAGCTTCAAACCTCAAGTTACCAGTCTTCAGGCAATATTTCTTTTGCTGGAAAACCTGTGTTTTGCTCTCAAGGCCTTCCGCTGATTAGATGAGGTCCAGTTTCGCTACTGATGTTAGTCTCTTTTTCTTAATAGTAGCAAATAACAAGTTAATTGTATCTATAAAATGTCTTCACAGCACCATTAAACATGAATGTTTAACAAAACAACTGGGCACCAGATCTCACATTCCTAACAAACTAACTATAGCAGCCCCTGAAATAAATTTTATAAAAAAGATAAACATTGAAGATTCTTAAAAGAACTCCAGTCGGGTAAACAAGTAATTTCAGCAATGCTGTGGTGTCATAACAGAAATTCACCAATAGCTGAGTTTGCCTATGAATGCCAAGATAAGAAACGTTAAAGCCTTTGATGCACTCAAGCTGATAAAGGAAACACTCAATAATTACAGCAGCCCAGATGATCTTAGAAGCTACTCTGGCACACCTAACATTCCTTATCTGGCGAGTCTCTACTGGAAGAAAAGTAATCAGAAAAGCCTCTAGGCTAACACAGCTGAGTAAAAGGGAACTGGCATGAACATTTGCAATTTGGAAGTTCTGCCTCAAGGCAGATTGAAAAGAAGCTAAAGATGTTTCACTATTTGTCACTCCTGTTGTGATGGTAGAAAAAATGCTGCAGCCAACTAAGATGTCTGCCTGAGCTATGTTACTAATAAACACCACAGTGGATTTTCTGGATACAGAAGGAAATGTCAATATCAGCATGACATACAGACTAGCGGGCAATCCCAGTAGGGTCATGATGGCATTTGGAGAAGGTAAGACTAGATATTGGATGTATTTGAACACCAGGTACCTTCGGAGGTCTTTCATATGGTCTCGATGTATTAAAATGTGAAGTTGGGCAGGATTCCTAGAGTAAGGAAGAGAAGAAAAAAGATTCTATAATATTATATACAACACAACTTAAAGCACTTGAAACTATAGTTCTGTGCGAGAAAGTTAGTGGTTTTAATAGCTTTCCCATGGTTAGACCCAGTTTCGTATTATATCACACAGACATCTAAAATGACATCTTACTTTTGGTGGCAATTGATGGCAAAGACAAAAATCTTTTTTTCTAGTACTGAATAGAAGCACACAGGAGGCAGAGAGGCCAGCAGATCTGAGTTCAAGGCTAGTCTACTCTACACAGTGAGTTCCAGGAGTCAGTTCGGTGTTAGAGAGAACTTTTCTCAAAGAAAACAAAACAACAACTAAAAATCATGTTTCTTCTGTTTAAAAGCTTTCTATATATAAACTGATGTCTCAGGGTTTCATCTTTTCTTCTGATCACTTAGAGTAACCAAAGAATTAGAAGAAATTTTCCTGAGGAGATTGATTCATATATCAGAATCAGGAAAATTCTTGGGGCAGATGTCTAGTGGAGAGAAAACAGTATTCTTCTTGATCAATGCACTAGAAATGAGAGGGAAATGTTACACTTACAATTTCTAAATGAAATTATGACAATATTTAAATGATCTCTTCTCCTTCACACGGAAATACTTTTTAAAGCTAACAACTGTTTCTTCTACAGTTACCCCCCACCACAATAATTCTTCACATTGGTATCCTTTGCATTTAAAAACGGCATACCTAGAACATTTTTTTTCCATTCACCTGAAATCTCCTCTATGACTTCTGTCATATGTACCATCACGACACTAAGGAAGAGCATTTTGTGTAGCAGCTATTAAAACAAGAGTGACATGGAGAACATCCTCAAGGAAATCATTACACATAGATAGCATTTTCTAGTTAGGATTATCATTGCTGTGATGAAACAGCATGATCAAAGCAACTTGGGGAGGAAAGGATTTATATGGCTTGTGCTTCCACACCACAGATTATCATCAAAGAAAGTCAGGACAGGAACTCAAACAGGGCAGGAACCTGGAGGCAGAAACTGATACAGAGGCCATGGATGGGTTCTGCTTACTGGGTTGTTTCCCATGCCTTTCTCATCCTGCTTTCTTATAAAACCCAAGACTACCAACCCAACAATGGCATCACCACAATGCGCTGGACTCTCTCCCATCAATCAATAATTGAGAAAATGCTCTAAAGACTTGCCTACAACCTGATCTTATGGAGGCATTTTTTTCCTCAATAGTGGCTCCCTATTCTCAGATTACTTTTGCCTGTGTTTTGAAATGTAATTTGATACAAAGTGTAAAGTAGGGGTATTTTCACTGCAAAGAAAATTATATAAAAATCTATGTCTCCGATAGTGTCTCAAAATTCCAGAATGTAGTTTGTTATGTGAGATGCGTAAACTTTTTGTTGTTCTCAAGGCGGCATGACTAAGAGAAAATATGCATGGAAGACACAATTTAAAATGTCTAAGGTTCAGAAAGCCAATCTGAATGAGTTCCTAGCTGAAGGTTAATAATAAGCTTCAGCCTATCAGGGTCATTAAGCTGTGTTGTCTGTGGGGATACTTTATTTGTATTTTTAATAAATAAAGCTTTCCTGAAGGTCAGAGTACAAAGCAAAGGCACTAGAGGTCAGAGAGTGGTAGCAAACACCTTTAATCCCAGAACTCAGGAGAGAGAGGCAGATGGATCTCTGAATTCAAGGCTACTCTGAGCAACATAAAATCAATTGAGAAAAAGATCCAGGTGGTGGTGGCTCACACTTTTAATCCTAGTGTTTGGGAGTCATACACCTTAATCCCAGCACTAGGGAGGTGGAGTCAGGAGCAATGTAACTGGGCAGCAAGAGGAATATAAAGGGGAAAAGACAGGAACCCAGTGGAGTGTGGAGTCGGAGTATTTGTGGAGACAGGCTCTTGCCCTTTTGGTAGGAAGATTAGGTAGAGGTAAAAGGTCTCTATAGTGGTTAGCTGCTTTTCTTTTCTGATCTTCAGCTTGAACACCAATATATGTCTCTGGGTTTTTATTTTTCGTTCTACAGTTGTCAAAGCTTTCTGATTTTCCAAGAGACAGGCTTTTCAGTCAGATAATTCAAATTTGAAATGTTCAGAAGTGCTTACTTGCTTATGGAGTGTTCTGTTTTGTTTTTAACACCAGGGGAAACAGAGCTCAAGAGCTGCTTTGCAGCTTTTCATTGGAGTCCTACAAATTCCACCTCTAGCAAACAAGGGATTATGAATCACTGTGCCTGATGAACAGAACTGAAAAACTACTCAACAAATCTGTAGCAAGCCAAATTCAGTATTGTGTTTAGAATCACACAGCATGATAACATGGGATTTGTTCCTGGAATGAAAGGATGACAGGTTTTTGGTTTTTTTTTTTTTAAATATTTTGCACTCCCTTAAAAAGTTACCCTAAATTGGGCATAATGGCACAGGCCTTTAATCCTAGCACTTGGGAGAAAGAGTCAGGCAGATCTCTGAGTTCAAGGCCAATCTTGTCTACAGAATAAGTTCCAGGACAGCCAGAACTGTTACACAGAAACCCTGTCTTGAAAAATAAAAAAAAAAAAAAATGTAAAAAAGAAAGAAAAAGTGATCCTAATTGTAGTACTTAAAAAAAGACAAGGCTTTTGTAGGCTCTGTAACTTAAACAAACTCGCATAGGACTTAAAAATGCAGGGACTTTTAATACAGGCTTGTCTAAACAGCAAAGTTTTGCTCTTTGCATCCCAACATGTTTTCTAAGATTCTATAAGAACTTACCTTTGGATCCTTTTCATTAATGTAAAATTACAGCTTAGGATGTCAATATACAAAGAATTTTTCAAAAAAGTCAACCTTGCTATATTTCTTCTTTCACCACTTTCAAAACCAATCCTTTAAATTCTTCATTATTAAAGTAACCTTGGGATAGTTTAACAAAGAACTATAGGCAACTAAGGAAGGCTGAGAGTGAAAAAAAATAGTTTTCTCAAGGGAAGAGCACACCAATTGGTAATTCACTACCAAATGGTTAGCATTGAAAACATATATCTAAATAACATTATGCAGACTGAGAAGGCTATGTTTAGAAATATAGATGCATATGCATACATGCATGCAATAACATTTTTAAAGACTGAAAATTTGAAAGAAAATAAAAAGGGGGTTATGGAAGTGCTTGGAGGGAAAAAGAGAAGGGGAAATGATGTAATTATATTTCAATATTTAAAAAAGTGGAAGGAAGGAAAAAGAATATTAGGTGATTGGAACAGGCATATCAAAAGACACGGGTTTCAAGCTGCTTACAAATAGAATAAAAAGAAAGACACTGGCTACAGTATGAAATACTGAAAGAAGAAAAATAAATAATGAAGACAAAATAAATACCCAAAGAAAATTTCTTTTACTTGTCATTATGTTCAAAAGGATTTGAATCTCAAAAACAACCGAGTTCAGGTCAGATCTTATT
This sequence comes from Chionomys nivalis, assembly GCF_950005125.1. Taxonomy (NCBI): domain Eukaryota; kingdom Metazoa; phylum Chordata; class Mammalia; order Rodentia; family Cricetidae; genus Chionomys; species Chionomys nivalis. The sequence goes on along the minus strand of NC_080112.1, from coordinate 76,290,749 downwards.
TACTACCCCATGTGGCCTTTTCCATTTACCTCTTTTTCACTTTTAAAGCAAGGTCAGATGCATTATTCCAATCATCTGAGAGAGAGAGAGAGAGGGGGGGGGGACAACTGGAAGAGCCCCGCCAAAGAAAAAAATCAATGGGCAGCCAGGCTAATCTTAGGCTACTTATCACATTTATACATTTGTCGATGAGAAAGGGGATTGTTTCATGAATAATTCTTAGAGGAAAGTGGGCCAGGGCAGGCAATGGAGTCAGAAAACTGTTGTTTAGAATTCTGTAGATGGCCATATCTCCTGATCTGGGCCAGGAAATCCCACTTCAAAGACCCTTGCATGAGTGAGTACGTGCAAATGTCAAGTTACATCACCTCAGAAGGATGTGAAACCGAACAACTCCGAACCACACAGAAGTGTAGCTATGTACTATGATTTCTATCAAAAACAATCTGATTGTGTTTATCGCTTTGATTGTGGTAATATCTTCGTGGATGTGTGTGTATGCTTAAATTTGTCACATTAAAGGTGATCATTTTTATAAGCTATGTTTCATTACCTATTTTAAAAGAGAAATGTAACTCCATTTCAAAAACAAAATAGAGCAACCTGAAATTTGATCTTGTGAATTAAAGTTGATGAACTCTGTTTACATTGCCAAGCATAATTATGTGTTCCCACAAAATACAAAGTTTTTTTTTTATAAAAGTCAAGTGAATTGTTTTCTGAACTCAGACTAGTCGAACTGTACAGTTTAATTTCTTAATATAGCAAGACAGTGTCTAATCTGTACTATTATGACACCAAAGACAAAAATTTGATACAGATTTATAGCTTGCCCTCCATGAGTTCAGAATTCAGAGGAAGAACACAAACAGAAACATGCATATGTACATGCATACTAAAATATGCTAGCAGGCAGTAACAGATAGTAAGAGTTAGGTACTTAATGAGTATACTGGGTACAACGATTTAAGGCAACAACAACAAAAAAACCTTCACGTTCACATCTACTGGTAATTTGGCTACATTTTTCCCTTCATATCCAAACTGACATACGTATTTGTTGAGATTAGTTACAGACATGCTTAATGCTTCTAGTTAGACATATTCAAAAATAGAGGTCATACTTACATGATGATGAAGAATCCAACCAGATACACTCCCCAAGGGGTTGGTGTAGGTAAACAGAATTAGGGTAAACTTTGTGTTTAGATGTCTTCTTTTCTGGGCTGCATTTCACTGGAAGTCCTGGGTAAGCTGTTCATCTAATGGCTCTGCCAAGGAATTTGCTACAGCAGATTTCACAGGAAATGTCTGAATCATTGCTCTTAATAGATTTTTTGTGTGTGTGTGTAATATGGAAAAGTTGATACTTCTATTTTTGCAGCAACTTCTTATTTTCCCTTTGAAGATGCGAGGAATGCAGTCTTCATCAGATGGAAAACCACCTGAAGTTTTGAACAAGTTAAAGCTTGGCAATTAAAATCCTTTGTGAAAGAAGACAGGATATACATAAACAAATATCCACATACAGAAGAAATAAAATGGAATTTTAAGGGCGAGTCTGAGTCTGAAGGATAAAATGCCCTAAAATTCACAGCTTCTCGGTGATTCCATAAGAATTTATGCTAAGAAACGCACAGGGTTTTTTTTTTCTTCATTTTAGTGGTATTTTTACTATGAATGTTGTGTTTGGCGGGATGGAGAAACAGAGATAGACAGAAGGACAAGTACAGACAGATAAGACAGGAGATACAAGAAGAAAGAAAGGGAGGAAGAAAGAAAAGAAGGAAGGTTCAGGAATTTTAATCTGAATATTCAAGTAAAAGCAAATTCCAGGCCAGCAATGGAGCTTAAGTAACAATATTGTCTTGCATCAATGCTTGTCATCAACTTTCGCATAACACTTAAAAAAAAACCAACACACCTTGTGCACTTATGAGCTAAGTATTCCATTTTTCAGGTGGCAGAACTCAGCAACACCAATAAAGCCACGACTAGCATCCACATTTGTGTACTCTTGACTGCAGACTCTTTTCAGTAGAATAATAATAAAAAAAAAAAGTTTACATGTGAAACTGCAGGGATTGGAAAGACAGCTCAACAGTTAAGAGCACATACTGCTTTTGAAAAGGCAGTTTTATTCTTCGCAGTCACATTGAACTTTTTATAGCTGCCTGTAACTCCACTCCCAGAGGATCTAACATCTTTTTCTGACTTTCCCAGGTACCTGTATTCACAGGCACATACCCATACACATATGCAAAACTAAAAATAATTTTAAAAAATTTAAGAGTGGTTTGCCTGCATGTATGTGGATTTGCCACAATGTGTGCATTGCTCATGGAGGCCAGAATAGGGCACCATATCTCCGTGGAACTGGACTTGCAGATGGTTGTTAGGCTTCACGTGGTTGCTGGGAACCAAGCCTGGGTACTTTGCAAGAGCACCCGGTGCTCTTAACCTCTGAGCCATGTTTCCAGTCCAAAATAAAACATTTTTTAAAAATGTGAAACTGTAAGGAGTTGAGGCAAAGTGGGCAGGCCTCCAGGGACAAGTGTGAGAGACCATAGAAATCAGAAACTTCAAAATGACATCACAGTTTTAGGGACCCACAGCCTTCCCAAAACCCCTCCCTACTTCCAACATATTTTATAGTTTCTTCTTAAAAGACTCTGCTATGTATTTTATGGAAGATCAACATTTTGCAGATCATCCAGCGTTTACTGTGATAAAAATGTTCAACAGGAAGTGGGGACTTGCGCTGACAACATAATACCTATGGCACTGCAAACTCCTGTCTAACCAGGATTAACCCCCAAACAACTGGGAAAGGAACTGTTGGCAGCCTATATGTTTGTCCTTCATGATCTGCCACTGGAGAATGATAACAGACCTGTAGTCTATTTCAATATATGAGTTCTGGCACCATCTCTTTTTTCCCCTCTGCCAGAGACAAAACATATTCTCAACTTCATTCCTTGATGGGCAGAACAGAGCTTCTGGTGGTCAAAAATTCCCTGCTTAATTTTTCTATGCAAGCTTGCATACATTTTTCTTTTTGACCAAAAGAGAAGAGAAAAAATGCCTTTGGTTACCCCAAACCAAAATGCTTACCAGAAGTCTTCAGTAGTTTGGCTGGAATTAATATTAATATAATTAATTAACATGATATATATTAAATTCCCATCTCTTTGAAAAGGACCATCAAAGCTCATATGTATATTAACCTTCCTTCCCCTTATTCACAAGGTTTGCTGCCTTATTTTCAGAGCCTTTCCTTTAGACCTATTAAACATCACTATGTAGCAAAAAATAATATGTACAAATACTTGATCATTCCTCCACACAAATTTGGGTTTCCCCCCTAAAAAGAAATTTTGATTTCTGTAGCTCATCACAGTACCTTACACATAATGTACTAAACTCGCATAGTCAGAATTTTGAGGTGTTAAATACATAATGTCATTACCTGGCACTGAAGGTATCTTCCCCAAATCATTAAGAGGCATAAATCAAATTACAAAGTGTAATAACTCATACTAACTCTTAAATAAACTCTAACTGTACAACTCTCTAGCTTTGAATTTTGATCCCTACCTGTTTAAATAACTTTATATCTAAACAAGATTGATAAAGAGAGAAAGAAGACACAGACTCAGACACAGAGATTCAGACACAGAGAGATACAGAGAGACAGAAGATTGTTTTGTTGCCAATAGCTTATCTGGTCCAACTGTTTAACTGTTCTGGAAGTAAAGTACTATTGAATAAAATAAGCATTAGGTAAAGAAATTTTGAGTCCTCTTTCTACCATGTATACAATTCAAACACACTTAAAGTCCATATCAAACACAAAACGATTGTTTGGATCCTACAGATTATACTAAATTCTTTAAGTGTCCTCCTCCCATCAGATTTGTACCATCTATGTATTTAATCTCATCATCAACACCCCATTTAAGTCAGCAAAAAAAACATTGAATTAGGATAGGAACCAAGATGGACCTCTGTGATGCTTCACATTAAAGATCTGTCTCAGTCAACATAGATAAACTAAAATTTACTCTTTGAAGATAATAATCAGTCATGAACCTTAGTGTCCATCCATACTCCAAAATACTAGCTTATCCCTGAAAATATTTTCTGTAGAACAGCAGCCCTTCTTTATCAAAAATTAAAAATTAATTAATCAATTAAGAAAACAAAAACAAACAAACAAGCCAAAAGCACCAGAGACGCTAAGAGCAACAACTGGATATGAAATTGGGCAACTGAAGGAAAACAGCCTTAGAGTTTGGAAACCAGACACAATTCTCTGGTATCTAGATGCCATAATTCAAGTAATAGTACTCTTGACATTTTCAGGGGAAGGATGAATCACCCTCTAATCTTTTCAACTTCTCAAACTTTATTTTTCTTCTTAGAAAAGAAAATGGTAATTATTGTGAATAATGGCACGAGGAAAATGTAGAGAAAGTGAGCAAAGGGAACAAAATTCATTGGGTATTAATATGTTTTTAAAATGTAGATAGCATAGCATGGGGACTAAATTTCATGATACTTTTATATATTGTTGAAATTTGCCAATACTGTAGATCTTAGGGGTCTCACCATTAAATACATGTAAACAATATCTCCCTAAATCAAATCCTGTCTTTCTAAGGTCTACCCTCTTTATATCCTCACAGATATTACCTAAATTTCCAATTGAGGAAACTCATGAGATTATCTATTATAATGACTCCTTTCATTTACCAGATGATGAAAGTAAGTTCTAGAAAATTCAAATAATTTGGCATAGGGCCTACAGAAAACTAGCATATGAGTTGAAAGTAGAAGTTTTTTCATGTCTTTTGGCAGAATATCTTTCCATCATGATTCAGAATCTCATGGAGGCTAAAAAGTCTGTCTTGTCTTGGCCGCAAAAATTAAACTATATACTTCTTTTTCTCTCTCTGTGTAAATGTCTCTGTATGTATGCACATGCATTTGCAGGTACATGTGCTTATGTATATACACATATGAGGGGGACAAAAGCTGCGTCAAATATTCCTCAATAACTCTTGACTTAATTTTTTGAAACAGAGTCTCTTGCTGAACCTGGAGCTTAGTGATTTAGCTAGACTGGCTGGTTATACAAGCCCCTTGGATATTCCTGTCTCTGCCTCACCAGTGCAAGAATTACAGACATGCACTATTGCAGCATCCCTTTTCTATTGGCACAGGAGATCAAACTCAGGTCCTCATGTTTGCAGGTGATTGAACCACCTGTCCAGTGCCTATACATTGCTTTTTATATATTTCTTGGACACTTGTCAAGCTATGCTTTCTTTGACACTAGCTCTCTTTTTCACCGGTGTTGAGAACTGGAGAAAAAAAAAGAAAAAGAAAAAACAAGCAATTGAGATCGCGATATGCTTTACTCAGCATTTGTCCCTTGTAACTCAAAGCCTAATAGAGCTTTCATGTGACAGAATTGCTGTGAAACTTGTGGTAAGATTTAAAGTTTGGATAAGAATAAACATTTCTATCTAGCAGAGACAACATGAATAATATGAGATTGAGTGGTAAGATTATAAGTGAGAAATACTTCCATACTGCATGCTATTTTGAAACAGAAATGCTTACTTGCTACAAGCATATAATGATAGAAGTACAAATATAAATGTAATTCACCCCAAAGAAAAACATTTTTAATAATTTTTAAATGCTTAAAGAGTAAATTCAAACAATGATACAAGATATTACAAAGACATTAAGCTATCAAAAGAAATAATCTATGAAAACAGAGAAGCAGTCATGCTAAAGTCTTAAGTAAAAGTGAGAGTATATACAAATGCATATGTGAGAAAGGAAAATGAACATTTAAACACTACTAAGAGTTAGTCTACTCCCTGACATTGTAAATTACTCCACTGAAAGAAGAAAGGCAACCTGAACAAAAATAAAGAAACACAATCAACTATTCCAGATGCACAGTCTCGGTGCATAAACAGAAACCGTATGAAAAACCAAGACAACATGTCTCTTCAACGAATTATAACAATGACACCTAATGAAAATGATCTGGAAGGACTTCCAGACAAAGAATTCAAAAGAGTGACTATAAGCATGTTCATGCAATTCATAGAAGATACAAATATATTCCAGAAGAACAAAAACATAGAGATAATGAATGAAATAAGGATGCCAATCCAAAATGCGAAAAAAAATGAATTTAGCAAAGAAATAGAATCACTGAAGAAAGTCCATCTAAAATGATGCTAAAACTGAAAATTTTCAATGACTCTAATAAAATGTGAATGAAAATTCTCACCAAGAGAATGGATCATCTGAAAAATAAAAACAAAAACAAGCAAACAAAAAACTGAAAATCAAGACTGAAAGACAAGGTAGAAATATATCACTCAGTAAAGGCCAATAAGATTTTTCTTAATGAACAGAATGTGAACATCATGAAAAGACTGAAATTTTGAATTAGTGGCATTATCCTGATACCAAAAAAGATAAAAATATAACTAAAAATAAAAAACTATATACTAGTCTCCCTAATGAACATAGATGCAAAAATTTGCAATAAAATACAAACTGAATTCAAGAACACATCAAAAAAACTACCACAATCAAGTATCCCAGATATGCAGAAAGGGTATTAAAAGTTGAAGGAGGGAAAGTTCAAATAGTTTGTTACAGCAAGTCCAAATTAAATCACTGTCTTACAAACTGGAAGTATATCCACTAAAACCAGGAGGAAGATAAGTTTCCACTCCCGTTTAACGTAGAATTTGAGATCTTAGCTCTAGTAACAACACAACAGTAAAAAGCAAGGGTAAATAAAAAAAGAAGAAGTAGAAATATGCCTATTTGTCGATGATATGACTCTATGCATAAAAGTCCCGAATAACTCTACCATAAAATTCATACAGCTGATAAATACATTCAGCAAGGCAGCAGGTCACAGAATTAACACACAAAAATTTGTACCATCCTGATGGGGAACCTCCTTCAGCCAATAGCTTTTAAGAGGCTGGATCAAGTTAGGGTACCCAGAGAAAAACCCCGGCCTGCCCAGGGCTCGCCCTCTCTTTGGTTCTTGCATTACACACCTGAAGTTTGACTTCTCATTCCTGTTCCGTGAGTTTGCCTCTTATAATAAAGAAATATAATTGGAATCTTTTGAGGTTATCTTGGGATTCTTTGACTTGCCTCCTCATCCCCTTTTCCAGTAACATCTAATGCCCAAATTGTAGGTCGTGGGGACCGGCACACCCCCATTTCAGGACCCTCACAGCAGCTGCCTGGTGCATTGGGCACTGACTCTCCCCACCCGCGGCTACAGCCAGCCACCGCTGGGACCCATATGGTGTATTTGGGCACTGACCCTCCCCAACCTCAGCTCCAGCTGACTGCTCCTGATCTACAGCAGCAACACGTGACCCTCTACAGGCCGCTGCCTCCCCAGTCAGGGATCCCAGCAGAGTGCACAGTCTGTGACTTACAGAAGGCTCTGGGTTTTCTCTTTATCCTGGTCACCAACTCTCAGAATTGCTTTGATCGTCTTAATAACTGTTATTAATTTGTTTTTTAGAAAATCCCCTGGATTTGTATATCAGATATCCTGAATGCAAGATATTTACATTACTAATAACAACAGTAGCAAAATTACAATTATGAAGTAGCAGCAAAAATAATTTTATGGTTGGGGGGTCACCACAATGAGAGACTGTATTAAAGAGATACAGCATTAGAAAGTTTGAGAACTACTCCTATACATAAACAACAATCATACCTTAAAAAATAGGGAAATAATCTTATTTACAGTTGCCTCAAATATGTCTTGAAATAATTTAATCAAGGAAGTATAAAACTTGTACAATGGAAACTTCAAGACACCGAAGAAAGAAACTGAAGTAAATACAGAAGATGTAAAAAACTTCCCATGTTCATGGGTTGCTTGATTTACTACTGTGAAAATGGCCATCTTGCCAAAAGCAACTACTGACTCATGCAATCTGGATCTAAATGTCAATGCAATTCTTCACAGACATTGAAAATGATCTCAGAATCATGTGGAAACATGTAAAATCCAGGCTATCTGAAACAATAAAAGTGATGCTGATATGTAACCACCCCCAATTTCAAGTTATACCACGAGGACATTGTTATTAAAAAAAAAAAAAAGAAAAAAAAACCAGCATGGCACTGACACAAAAAGGAGACACACTGATCATTGAGGTCCCAGATATAACCCGTCTTTCCCACAACCACCTGCTTTTTGACAAAGGAGCCAAAAATACACAGCAGAGAAAAGGCAGCATCTTTAGTGGTGCCAGTCAAACCAGACGACATATAGAAGAATGAAACTAAATCCTTATCTCCCACTCTGTACAAAATCCAATTCCAATGCATCAAGGACCTCAACATAAGAGATAATATCCTGAATCTCTGAAAGGAGAAAATAGTAAATACCCTTCTACTTATAGGCACAGGGAAGAACTTTCTGAACAGGATGTCAGTAGTGCAGTCACTAAAAGAAACAATGGACAAGTGGGATCACATGAAACAAAAAAGCAAAAGCCACCATTATGTGTTGAAAGAGGCATTTTATAGTATAGGAAAAATATCTTTACCAGCAATTCATCTGACAGAATGCTAGTGTCTAGAAATACAAAGCCCTCAAACACTAAACACCAAGGAAACAAGCAACCCAATTAAAATTGAAAATGAAACTAATGAGAGATTTCTCAAAAGAAGAAATATTCAAATTTATGAGCCATTTATAGAATTGGGGGGAAAGGTAAACTGAGTGAGGTGATCTGGACTTATAAAGAAAAATGCCTTATGTTTTCTCTCATATGTGTATCTTAGCTTAAAAAAAATTGTGTTTAACTTGGAGCACATGCAGAAGCCAGGAAGCTAGAAATGGGACACTGTTAGATGTCATGTCATCACCTCAGTTATAGAGAATAGGGAACCCTATGGGGTACTGTATACTGATGAAGTGTCTTAGGGCTTCTATTGTTGCATCAAAACATCATGACCAAAAATCAAGTGATGGAGTGTGGTGATGTGGGATTCCCCTCTCTATGCCGTGAATACCAATGGTTAATAAAGAAACTGCTTTGGGCCTATTGCAGCACAGAATAGGGCAAGGTGGGAATTCCAAGCAGATAGAGGAGGAGAGAGTAGGTAGAGTAAAAGAGAAGCCATATATCTGCTAAAGGAGAAAACGCCTGCATGCCAGTACCAGTAACTCATGGGTCTCGTGGTAAAATATAAAATAATAGAAATGGGTTAATTTAAAATATAGGAGTTAGCTAGCTTAGGTGATTGGCTAGGCAGTATCTTATTTAATACAGCTTTGTGTGATTATTTTGGGTCTGGACATCTGGGAACGAGTAAGTGGCCTCTGACTACAGTGTGGTAGTTTGAATGCAATTGACCTCCATGAGCTAATAAAGAGTGACACTATTAAAAAGGTGTGGCATTGTTGAAGTGGGTATGGCCTCCTTAGAAGAAGTGTGTTACTATGGGGGTAGGCTTTCACATTTCCTATGATAAGGATACTGCCTAATGTCTCAGTTAACTTTCTGTTGCCTGCAAAGATGTAGAACTCTCAGCTACTTTTCCAGCATCATACTTCCTGCCGTGATGATATTTCATTAACCCTCTGAAATGTAAGTGGTCACCTCAATTTAAATGTTTCCTTTTATAAGAGTTGTTGGGGTCATGGTGTCTCCTCACAGCAATCAAAATCCTAACTAAGACATGGAGGAAAGGGTTTGTTTGGCACAACATTGTTTACCATAGAAAGAAGTGAGGACAGGAACTCAAATAGGGCAGAATCCTGGAGGCAGGAGTTGATGTAATGGCTTCATAACAGTAAACCATTTCACTATTTGTACATGCCCCATAACATCATTCACATGTCTTTAAAAAAACAGCAAAAAATAATCTTTCAAAAATATGTGTGTGTTGGCAAGAGATGATTCATTTATTAAGAGCACTTGCTCTTGCAGAAGACCTAGGATCCCTTCCTTACATTGACATGGCTGCTCACAACTGTCCATAATTCCGTGTCTGGGAATCTGGTACCCTGATCTGGTGTCTGCAAGTATTGTGTGCACATGGTACACAGACATAATGCGAACAAAAACATTCATATACACAAATAAAACTTAATTGCAAAAAAACCAATTTAATTGGAAGGAGAGAAGGGAGATGATAAATTATGTGATTATATTTTAGTTATATAGAATTATTTGTATTAAAAAAATTAAAAATAAATTAGTGTGGCATTCTCTTACCATTGTAGAAGAAGAGTGCAAGCAGTTTGGTTTATAATAGTTCAACTTACAAGTCGTAAACATTATAATGCTTTAAAAGTTATAGACACTGTTAGAGGCCATATTTCAGATTTGAATTATCATCTTTTCTTGAACTAATAATATGTGGGTATGATACTCTTATGCAATGCTGGGCAAGACCAAAGAGCAAAATCTTCCAGTCAGCCTTAATAAATAAAGGCAAAAACTCAGTACTCTACAGTGCAGCATGTCACAAAATCTATAGTTTCCTAGGTTAGGTGTTGTTAAACACATGTTTAATTTATGACATTTTAAAACTTACGATCACTTCATCAGTACTTAGTCCTACTGTAATTCAAGGACTACATGGGGGCAGAGGGAACCCATGAGAAATAGCACATAGTCAAGTCTAGATATCTATAATACATGGATAAAATGACAGTTATTTTTTCACTGTTTATACTTCCACATTTTTCTTACATTAGGCCTATTTCACATTTGTAGTATGAAAAACAGATTTTATTCCAGCCTGTGGAAAGTAATCTCTCCTTAGCCATATAAGGCGATAAATCCATTACTTTTAACTAAGGCTTTCTACTTCCTCAGAATTTTCACTTAATAACTTTGGATGAAAAATAATACAAGCACCATGGTCACTGAAGTTCTGCGATAGTGTTTATATAACTTTCTTAGTTTATAACTAGACACTTGAGGGTAGAACTCAGGCCCGAATGCATGGCTCTTAAGTTTTGAAGCAGAGTACAGTCCTGATATGCCACATGGTCTCCTTAAGGTATGGTTCATCACTGATATTCTAATGGAGAAACTAGTAAGTTTTAAGGAATTTTGTTATGGTTATATCTAGAATCCAATAACATTTACTCTCACCTCAAGAAAAATATTCACTGGTGGCTCTATACTGTTATTCTGTATTCCATATCTGGAAAAGTAGAAAGTGTGGAGACTGCCAGAGACCCCCGTGTAGAAGGAGCTGCGGAACGCTTCCCACCACCCGGCTCCCAGCCACAGGCTAGCTTTACCCAAAATAACAACATACAAACTATATTCATATAAACACTGCCTGGCCCATTATATTTAGCCTATTCTTGGCTAATTCTCACATCTTGCTTAACCCATTTCTAATAATCTGTGTAGCACCAAAAGTGGTGGCTTACCAGAAAAGATTCAGCATGTCTGACCTGCATCCATCTTGGGCCAGACCAGTCAGTCCTCCCACCCTCTAACCTACACCCCTTCACTCGTCAGAGAGGGTAAGGCTTCCTTCAGGGAGTCAACAAAGTCTGTCATATCACTTGAGGCAGGACCAAGGCCCTCCCCACTATATCTGGGCTGAACAAGGCATCCCTCCAGAGAAAATAGGTTCCAAAAAAGCCAGTACAAGCAGTAGGAATAAATCCTGTTCTCATTGCCAGTAGCCTCACAATCTGCCCCAGCCATACAACTGTCATCCACATTCAGAGGGTCTAGTTTGGTCCTATGCTTAAAACCAGTATTCTCAAAGAAAATACCCAGAAGAAAGTGATTTCACCCAGAGTCTTATAGGTATATAGTTATTTAAATCTGGAAGGAAAGAACTTGACTCAAAAATACATTTTGCATTATATTATGTGTATTTAGGCCATGCTCACTGCAGAAAAGATTTGCAGAATATTGAAATTTTCCTTGTTCAGCAAACCTTCCACTAACCAGGACATTCACAGAACTGGGAAATGAAGAGGAGAATCTGATGTCCTGTTGCAAAGACATGGTACACATTGTCTCTTAAGTGTTCAAAACATTGGGATATAAATAAAATCTTCAAGACTAAAACAAAAGGTATCTGCCTTTGTGCCTTCAGAAATTTAGGTGGAAATGTGTAGGCTGTATTTTCCTACAGTCATAAGAAATTCTTCTCCCCATATTGAATTGCTTGGGCCCACTACATAGTTACCTGAATCTTCTTAGTTTTTTTTTCCAGAATCAATCTCAATGTATTTTACCTCCATGAAATATTCTGTGGCCACACAAGTTCCCAAGTATATTTTCTGAGCCTTTCCAGATCTGGTCCTCTGGCTCAGACCATTAAGAATATCTTAATCTGAGCAACTGATGGCTCAGTCAGGAAAAGGTGCCTGACAACCTGAGTTCTGTCTCCAGAGCCCGTAGGGTCAAAGAACAGAACTAACTCCCTCAAGTTGTCCTCTGACCTGTAATATGTGCTGGGAATCAACCTATAACAAGTGAGTCCCCCACATATATGCACATGAACACAAGCAATTAAATAAATAAAAATATAACAATAAAACTAATGCCCTACTCCAATAGAAACTTCTAAATTTTCTTTTGTATATGCCCTGAATACTCCCCAAAATTAAATTAGTCAAGGTTAAATCTCCAGTTTTCTGTTTCTAAACAGGAGCTGGCCCAAAGCAATACAGTGAGGTCTTAGGGGAATATTAGTTGGATATTAACTTCATAGATAGAAAGTTGTTGCAAAAAATCCCAAAATGTTTGCATGAATATAAGACCGAAATATCCCTAGAACTGAAAAATATTCCTGAAAACCCATGCACTGTGATACAGTCAACAGTAATTCATATACCAAGTTTCTACAGGAGATAAAAATCAACTCAAGCTCCTAGAACTTAAAGATTGAACATCAGACCTTAGTGTGGTAATGACTGCATAATAGGTTGAAAAGGGCCTACTGTAAGCCTTGGGATCCACAACTATTCTTGGAGAAAGAGTTAGGAAAATATGAGATCCAAGATTTATTTCCTAGGGGTAAATACTTCAGAAATAGGGTGCAATACTAAAAGTTAAGGGTTGCAACAGGTAGGTTGACTCCCCAAGTGGCCTCTAATTGTCAATTTTATTTACAAGAATAACTTACCATATCATGGCAAGCAATTGTTTAAATTTCCCCTCTTCCATTCACTTTTCTAAAGATCAATTTTTATGTTGGGCAATGATGGTATGCACCTCTAATCTTAGTACTTGGGCAACAGAAGCTGGGGAATCTTTCAGTTCAAGGCCAGCCTGGTCTATAGCATGAGTTCTGGGACCACCAGGACTGCACAGAGAAATCCTGCCTTGAAAAAAAAAAACAAAGATGATTGATTTATTTTGATTTTATGCATCTGAGTATGTTTGCTTCATGTATGCCTGTGCTCCATATGTGTGTAGCACCTCTGGAGACTAGAAGAGAGCATCAGATACCCTGTAACTGGAGTTACAGATGACTGTAAACCACCATGTGGGTGCTGGGGATTGAACCCAGATCTTCTGGAAGAGCAACAAGTTCTCTTAACAGTTGAGCCATCTCTCCAGACCCCTATGCATTTTTGACAATGTGGAATAGTAATTTACTTCAGATGCTCTACATTCATGACTGCACTGACTAGTTTTATGTCATCTTGACATGAGCTAGATTCATAAGAGAGAACAGAGCCTCAATTTAGAAATATTTCCATAAGACCATGTTGTAGGACATTTTCTTTATTGGTGATTGATGTGGGAGGACCAAGCCCATTATGGGTGGTACTCCCTGAACTGGTGATCCTGAATTCTACAAGAAATCAAGTTGAGCAAGCCATGGGGAGCAAGCCAGTAAGCAGGACCCTTCCATGACCTTTGTATTGTCTCCTGATTCCAGGTCCTTGCCCTGCTGGAGTACCTGTCCTCATTGTTTTTGATGATGAACAGTGCTGTGGAAGTGTAAGCCAAATTAGCCCCTTTCTCCCCAAGTTACTTTGGTCATGATGTTTCATCACAGCAATGGTAACTCTAGCTAACACAATGATTTCCTTTCTCATAAATAATTTTTATCCATTAACATTTTTTGTGTTTGCTTATTTGTTTTTGGTACTGAAGATTGACACAAAGGTTTTATTCATGCTATGGACTTGTTCTACAACTAACATATCTATAAACAATAAGCCCCTATTTTTGACTCTTAAACACTATGTTGGCCCTGTAAAGCCTGAGCATCACTGGAAATGGAAAACATATATCTCAATTATTCAAATATTCATAAATCTAATCCTCTCTATACTCTTCTTTATAGTCAAAAAATAATGCATTTGAGGTAAGAAACTAGGTTCTAGTATAAGACAGAAGCAAATTCCAGCCCACGCTCTTTCTTTAGTTAAACTACCTTATTTTTCTGAACCTCAGCTTAAAATGGGCACGATCATAGTACAGAGAAGTTGGGATTTTGTTTGCCAAAATATCTGACACATAGGGAGTACACCAATAATTATTATTTTGCTAGCTCCACATGCTGTGGGACATTGGTCTTTTACCCTGTTACTTGTATTATTTTTAATAAAACACTAATTGGCCAGTAACCAGGTAGGAAATATAGGTGGGATGACCAGGCAGGAAGTAGAGGTGGGGCAATGAGAATTCTGGGAAGAGGGAAGTCTCATTCTGCAGTTGTGACCCAGACACAGAGGAAGCAAGATGTGACTGCCTTGTCAAATAAGGTACCGAGCCATGTGGCTAACATAGTCAAGAATAATGGGCTAGACTAAGGCTACCAACCCAGAGCAGTGAGTGCCTGACTAGAGGAGAGGCCTCAAGGTCCCTGCCAGGTAACGCGGGCCCCTGCTGCTGGGGCTGCAGGGTCTGCTGTGCTCTCCTGGACCCGCTCTGCCTGCATCCTACTTCCCTTGGTCCCTGGCTCATTGGGATAACAGGAGACCCTGTGTAGGTGCTGAGAAGTTCCATCTGGACGGGTGAGTATGTGCTATCCTGGGGCGGACTGTCCCAGTAGAGAGCACAAACCCCCCTACACTAAGGCTACCCAACCAGAGCAGTGAGTGCCTGCCTAGCGGGCAGGCCTCAACAACCCCTGAAAGGAAGCACAGGCACCTCCAGCTTGTACTGCAGTGTCGCCTGTGTTCTACTTGACCCGCCCTAACCCCTGCATTCGCCCATTTTTCCGCGGGTCATTGGAATAACAGGAGTCCCTGTTTTGGTGTTGAGGAGTTCATTGGAAGGGAACGGTTCCTGCCCCTACACAGAGGAGATACACCCAGAGAGTTAGTCACAGCAAAGACTGGTCCAAGAAACCAGGCCTCTCCTGGCTCCATTTGAAGGAAGAGATGGGCAGGCGCCAATGCAAGAATTCCCCCAACAACTTGAAAGGCAACGTGACATCACCAGAATCCAGGAATCCCGAAATAAGAATTGTACACCCTAATCCAGAAGAATTAGTAGAATTCGACTCAAAAGTGAATTATATGAAAATAATAGAGGACCTTAAACAGGAGGTGAAAAACTGCCATAATCAATTAGAGATTACAAACAAAAAGGTAGAGGAAATGAATAAATCTCTCAAAGATACCCAAGAAAACCAAGAGAAACAAGAAAAAGTAATCAAACAGGTAAGGGAAACGGTTCAAGACTTGAAGAATGAAGTGGAAGTAATAAAGAAAACACAAACCGAGGGAAGGATGGAGATGGAAAATTTGGATAAACGAACAGGAACTACAGAGACAAGTACTACCAACAGATTACAAGAGATAGAAGAAAGAATCTCAGACACTGAAGATACCATAGAGAAAATAAACACTCTGATCAAAGAACACAGCAAAACCAACAAATTCTCATCACAAAACATTCAGGAAATCTGGGACACAATAAAAAGACCAAACATAAGAATAATAGGGATAGAAGAAGGAGAAGAAGTACAGCTCAATGGTCTAGAAAATATATTTAATAAAATTATAGAAGAAAACTTTCCCAACCTTAAGAAAGATATTCCTTTGAAGGTCCAAGAAGCATACAGAACACCGAATCGACTGATTCAAAAAAAAAAAAAAATCTCCTCGTCATATAATAATCAAAACACAAAACATACAGAATAAAGAAAGAATATTAAGAGCTGCAAAGGAAAAAGGTCAAGTTACCTATAAAGGTAAACCTATCAGATTTACACCTGATTTCTCTATGGAAACCATGAAAGCCAGAAGGTCCTGGATAGATGTACTGCAGAAACTAAGAGACCATGGATGCAAGCCCAGACTACTATACCCAGCCAAGCTTTCGTTCACTATAAATGGAGAAAACAAAATTTTCCAGGATAAAAACAAATTTAAACAATACGTAGCCACAAATCCAGCCTTACAGAAAGTAATAGAAGGAAAATCACTAACCAAGGAGTCCAACAATGCCCACAATAACTCAGACATCTAATGACCCTTCACCAGCACAACTTGAAGAAGGGAAACACACAAACTCTACTACCAAAAGAAAGAAAGAATGAAAGAAAGGAAAAATGACTGGAGTTAACAACCACTGGTCATTAATATCACTTAATATCAATGGACTCAACTCACCTATAAAGAGGCACAGGCTAAGAGATTGGATATGAAAACAGGATCCAACATTCTGCTGCTTACAAGAAACACACCTCAACCACAAAGACAGACATCTACTCAGAGTAAAGGGCTGGGAAAAGGTTTATCAAGCAAACGGACCTAAGAAACAAGCAGGTGTGGCCATACTAATTTCTAAGAAAGTTGACTTCAAACTAAAATCAATCAAAAGAGATGGAGAGGGACATTTTTTACTCATAACAGGAACAATTCATCAGGATGAAGTGTCAATCCTGAATATCTATGCCCCTAATATAAAAGCACCCACTTATGTAAAAGAAACGTTACTAAAACTCAAGGCAGTCATCAAACCACACACACTAATAGTAGGAGATTTCAACACTCCTCTCTCACCAATGGACAGGTCAATCAGACAGAAACCTAACAGAGAAATAAGAGGATTAAGGGAGGTAATGAATCAAATGGACTTAACAGACATCTATAGAACATTCCACTCAAATAGGAAAGAATATACCTTCTTCTCTGCAGCTCATGGAACCTTCTCGAAAATAGACCACATACTCGGTAACAAAGCAAACTTACACAGTTACAAAAAAATATCGGTAACCACCTGTGTCTTATCAGATCACCATGGATTAAAGTTAGAATTCAACAACAATGCTATCCCCAGAAAGCCTACGAACTCATGGAAACTGGACAGTCAACTACTGAACCACACCTGGATCAAGGAAGAAATAAAGAAAGAAATTAAAGTCTTTCTTGAATTCAATGAAAACGAAGACTCAACATACTCAAACCTATGGGACACTATGAAAGCAGTGCTAAGAGGAAAGTTCATAGCATTAAGTGCCCACTTAAAGAAAACGGAGAAAGCACACATTGGAGACTTAATAGCCCACCTGAAAGCTTTAGAAAAAAAAAGAAGCAGACTCACCTAGGAGAAGTAGAAGACTCGAAATAATCAAATTGAGGGCTGAAATCAACAAAATAGAAACTCAGAAAACAATCCAAAGACTCAATGAAACAAAAAGCTGGTTCTTGGAGAAAATCAATAAGATTGATAAACCTCTATCCAAACTAATCAAACGGTAGAGAGAGAATACGCAAATTAACAAAATCAGAAACGAAAAGGGAGACATAACCACAGACACAGAGGAAATTCAGAGAATCATTAGATCTTACTACAAAAACCTGTATGCCACAAAATTGGAAAATGTAAAAGAAATGGACACTTTTTAAGATAAGTACCATATACCAAAGTTAAACCAGGACCAGGTGAACAATCTAAATAGACCTGTTAGTAGCGAAGTATTAGAAGTTGTTATAAAAAACCTCCCCACCCAAAAAAGCCCAGGTCCAGACGGCTTCAATGCAGACTTCTACCAGAACTTCCAAGAAGACCTAATACCTATACTCCTTAATGTATTTCACAACATAAAAGCAGAGAAGTCATTGCCAAATTCCTTCTATGAAGCTGCAGTTACTCTGATACCAAAACCACACAAAGACACATCCAAGAATGTAGTGTGAGCTGCGGCCTGCTTTTTGTCCTGCCTGGTTCCTGCACGGCTAGCTTTAAACCAGAAATAACAACTCACAGATTGTATTCATTTAAACACTGCTTGGCCCATTTCTATTCATGTTTGTAGCACCTTGAGATGCACTTACCAGGAAGATTCTAGCCTACGTCCATCCTGGGTTGGAGCTTCATCACGTCTGGCCGGGAGAGGGGAGCATGGCATCTGTCTCTCAGAGGAGCTGCCCTGCATCTGCCCGGGAGAGAGGACCATGGCGTCTGAGTTCACTTCCTCTTCCTCCCAGCATTCCATTCTGTTTACTCCACCCACCTAAAGGCTGACCTATCAAATGGGCCAAAGCAGTTTCTTTATTAGCCAATGACCTTTCTCCAACATTTCCCCTTTTTCTGTTTAAACAAAAAGAAAGGCTTTCACTTTAACATAGCAAAATTACATATAACAAAACAGTTATCAAGTAAGAATTACAGTTACAATATTTACATCTATTTTATCTTTATCATAACAAAGGAAAACTATAACTACAACTAACTATCTATTCTTCAACTTCATCAAAGACTCGAGAAGGATACAATATTACCCAAGCAAACAAGAAATAAGCAACTTCCAAACTCTAGAAATAACAGAGACATCTTGCTGCCTAGACAGTCATCCAAAGTTCCTCTGTACC
Source organism: Chionomys nivalis (assembly GCF_950005125.1). Taxonomy (NCBI): domain Eukaryota; kingdom Metazoa; phylum Chordata; class Mammalia; order Rodentia; family Cricetidae; genus Chionomys; species Chionomys nivalis. The sequence continues at coordinate 76,271,893 of NC_080112.1, read as the reverse complement.
GTTGGGGCATCCATCTTCAGCCTACAGGCCCATAGTATCCAGCAGACATTACCATGAAGCAGGAAATTTCAAAGGCAGTTCAGTCACTATCTGCTGTGTCCTGCAGATTGTCTTGCAGACTCTTTCATGAATCGGGAACCCCAAAAGATCACCTCACCTTTAGGCAAGTTCAGTAGTCCTCTCTCTGTGGGTTCTCTGTGTCCTGTTTATGCAATAGTCCAGACAAGAGCAGTTTCTTGCCCAAATGGCTATTAAACTCCATAAGGTGCCTCTTCAATGCCCATCTTCTTCTTGAAGTAGATTGGTGCTGCCAGGAGCAGAGTGTCTCATTGTCATGAAAAGTCTTAAGTTATTAAAACATTAAATAGCATATTCCGTAGTCTTTGAAAGATATGAAGAATGCCTATCTAAAATATATCTATGTACATCTAGAAAATCTTAACTAACATGACTACAAACTTGACTATTATGATTATCTATTAACAACCTATGTATATTACATTTTTAAATGAACTACACAATCACAATACCTTAATCAAGGTCAGAAATACATATACCTATAACAAAATTGACCTTAAAATCTATAGCAATGCAAATTATTCATACCTATATCATCTCCCCCTTTAAATGTAAAAGAACATTTATAAACAATATTTGGGAATATGGGCGCAGTTATTTCTCTCCAAACTGCTTCCTGCTCAATGGGGGCACTGTTAATCAGGTCTTTCATGGTATAACCTGTGTGCTAGGTTCCTCTCAGTAGGCAGTTGAGCAAAGTAATTTTTTGAAGGTGTTCACAGCAACCCTTCAGGAGGGCGTGGTCTATCATACCATATTGAAATAGAAGCAATTCAAAGAGTCTCATCCTCTGTGAAAACAAAAGAAGAAACTCTTTTCCAAAGTATCATATCCTTAGATCCAAATTCTGAAGTCAAGGTATTTTGAAAATATCTATCTTAGATTAGTTCAGCAGCATTTATAAACAAATATCTTTTAGCATCTGTTGCTCCTTCCTCAGCATTAAAACAATTCAAAGAGAGCATAATAGCATACAGTATCAAGATTCTCTGTGTATTTTCCATCTTTGTGCAGCTTTATTTTAACTCTATTTTGTTTACTTTTACTTTTATTTTATATTTTCTGTATATCTTCGTCCTGGAATAACTCTTTAGACCAGGCTGTCCTTGAACTCACAGAGATCTGTCTGTCTCTGCCTCCCAGGCAGTGGGATTAAAGGCGTGTGCTACCACACCTTGAAGTCTCAGAGGTCAATCTCCCTCTGCCTCCCAAGTGTTGGGATTAAAGGTGTGTACTACCACACCCAACTACTTCCTTATTTTTGTTTTTTTACTTTTAAGAACTTTATCTTTCAGCCTTCATATATTTTTAAACACTGTAAATCATTTAAAGTTTTCTTTGTCTTTGAATCTCTCTTTACTGTATATCTCTCTTTTTCTGACCACATGAGTCTTTAATTTATCAAGCAATATCAGTAGGATGAAAGCCGTGGCTTTAACAGCTGGATCCAGCCATTTCTTAGCTTTCCAGCCTCATGGCTGAGGTACCAGCTGTAGCCATGTTTATCATAACAACTCTGTGGCATTTCAAGGTCCTTGTCAGCAAACAAGCTACAACACTCTAATGCTCTCTCTGTAGCTGACCTCCTGCCTCAGAGTCAGAGGTTGCCCTGGCAGGATGGACCAGAACACCAGCATTTTAAAACAGCACAACTTTTTTTTTTTTTTTTTTTTTTTTTTTTTTTTTTTTGCTATGGCCGAAAACAAACAAGCATTCAGTCAGCTTTTATCAATACCATTTAAGTGTTTCGTGGCAGGAACTCTTAATGAGCTGAGGATTTTGCAGCTAAAGCTGAGTCAGGAAGCCTCTCAGATGAGAGCGCTTGCTTGCTTCTAGCAAGCAGAGCAGACCCGAGAAATTGTTGCTACCAAGAAAACATGCTTTACTCTATACTTTCCCAAGCTTTCTCAGGCTTTCTGTAGATTCAGTGCCCCATGTCTGGGCGCCATCTGTAGTAGGGGCTGATGCTGGGCAGATGCAGGGCAGCTCCTCTGAGAGACAGACACCAAGCTCCCCTCTCCCGGCCAGACGTGATGAAGCTTCGACCCAGGATGGACGTAGGCTAGAATCTTCCTGGTAAGCACACCTCAAGGTGCTACACACATGAATAGAAATGGGCCAGGCAGTGTTTAAAAGAATACCGTTTGTGTGTCATTATTTTGGGGCATAAGCTAGCCAGGCAGCCATGAGCCAGGCTGTGGGAAGAGGCCCACAGCTCCCCACTACACAAGAAAGAGAACTACAGGCCAATCTCACTCATGAACATCGACGCAAAAATACTCAATAAAATACTGGCAAACCGAATTCAAGAACACATTAGAAAAATTATCCATTATGATCAAGTAGGCTTCATCCCAGAGATGCAGGGCAGGTTCAACATACGAAAATCTATCAATGTAATCCATCATATAAATAAACTGAAAGAAAAAAACTATATGATCATTTCATTAGATGCTGAAAAAGCATTTGACAAAATTCAACATCACTTTACGATAAAAGTCTTAGAGAGATTAGGGATGCAAGGATCGTACCTAAGTTTAATAAAAGCTATTTATAGCAAGCCGTCAGCTAACATCAAATTAAATGGAGAGAAACTCAAAGCTATTCCACTAAAATCAGGAACACGACAAGGTTATCCACTCTCTCCATACCTCTTTAATATAGTGCTTGAAATTCTAGCAATAGCAATAAGACAACATAAAGGGATCAAAGGGATTCAAATTGGAAAGGAAGAAGTCAAACTTTCATTATTTGCAGACCATATGATAGTATACATAAGCGACCCCAAAAACTCCAGCAAAGAACTTCTTCAGCTGATAAACACCTTTAGTAGCGTTGCAGGATACAAGATCAATTCCAAAAAATCAGTTGCCCTCCTATACACAAATGATAAGGAAGCAGAGATGGAAATCAGAGAAGCATCACCGTTCACGATAGCCACAAATAGCATAAAATATCTTGGGGTAACTCTAACCAAGGAAGTGAAGGATCTATTTGACAAGAACTTTAAGTCTATGAAGAAAGAAATTGAGGAGGATACCAGAAAATGGAAGGATCTCCCTTGCTCTTGGATTGGGAGGATCAACATAGTAAAAATGGCAATTCTACCAAGGGCAATTTATAGATTCAATGCAATCCCCATTAAAATCCCATCAAAATTCTTCACAGATCTTGAGAGGACAATAATCAACTTTATATGGAGAAACAAAAAACCCAGGATAGCCAAAACAATCTTATATAATAAAGGATCGTCTGGAGGCATTACCATCCCTGACTTCAAACTCTATTACAGAGCTTCAGTATTGAAAACAGCTTGGTATTGGCATAAAAACAGAGAAGTCGATCAATGGAACCGAGTAGAAGACCCTGATTTTAACCCACAAACATATGAACACCTAATTTTTGATAAAGGAACTAAAAGTATTCAATGGAAAAAAGAGAGCATCTTCAACAAATGGTGCTGGCAGAACTGGTTGGCAACCTGTAGAAGAATGAAAATAGATCCATATCTATTGCCATGCACAAAACTCAAGTCCAAATGGATTAAAGACCTCAATATTAGTCTGAACACACTGAACCTGATAGAAGAAAAAGTGGGAAGTACTCTACAACATATGGGTACAGGAGATCACTTCCTATGTTTATTTCCACCAGCACAGACATTAAGGACAACATTGAATAAATGGGACCTCCTGAAACTGAGTAGCTTCTGTAAAGCAAAGGACACTGTCACTAAGACAAAAAGGCAACCCACTGACTGGGAGAAGATCTTCACCAACCCTGCAACAGACAAAGGTCTGATCACCAAAATATATAAAGAACTCAAGAAACTAGACTTTAAAATGCTAATTAACCCAATTAAAAAATGGGGCATTGAACTGAACAGAGAATTCTCAACAGAAGAAATTCAAATGGCCAAAAGACACTTAAGGTCATGCTCAACCTCCTTAGCGATAAGGGAAATGCAAATCAAAACAACTTTGAGATACCATCTTACACCTGTCAGAATGGCTAAAATCAAAAACACCAAGGATAGCCTTTGCTGGAGAGGTTGTGGAGAAAGGGGCACACTCATTCATTGCTGGTGGGAATGCAAACTTGTGCAACCACTTTGGAAATCAGTGTGGCGATTTCTCAGGAAATCTGGGATCAACCTAGCCCCAGATCCAGTAATACCACTGTTGGGAATATACCCAAGAGATGCCCTATCATATGACAAAAGTATCTGTTCAACTATGTTCATAGCAGCATTGTTTGTAATAGCCAGAACCTGGAAACAACCTAGGTGCTCTTCCAAGGAGGAATGGATGAAGAAAGTGTGGAATATATACATATTAGAGTACTACTCAGCGGTAAAAAACAATGACTTCTCGAATTTTGCATGCAAATGGATGGAAATAGAAAACAGTATCCTGAGTGAGGTATCTCAGACCCAAAAAGAGGAACAGGGGATGTACTCACTCATATTCGGTTTCTAGCCATAAATAAAGTCATTGAGCACATAATTTGTGATCCTAGAGAAGCTAAATAAGAAAGTGAACCCAAAGAAAATCGTATAGTCATCCGCTTGGATAGGGGAAGTAGACAAGATTGCAGGGCAAAAACTGGGAACTAGCGGGTGAGGTGGCATGGGGCAAAGGGGAAATGGGATGAGAAACGTGAGAAGGGGAGGACGGGAGGAGCTTGGGGGATTGGGATGGTTGGGATATAGGAAGGGTGGATACAGGAGCAGCGAAGTATATATCCTAACTAAGAGAGCCATCTTAGGGTTGGCAAGAGACTTGACTCTAGAGGGGTTCGCAGGTGTCCAGGGAGATGTCCCCAGCTGGTACCTTGGGCAACTGATGAGAGGGAACCTGAAATGACCCTATCCTATACTGATGAATATCTTACATATCACCTTAGAACCTTCATCTGGCGATGGATCGAGGTAGAGACAGAGACTCAATTTGGAGCAACGGTCTGAGCTCTTAAGGTCCAAATGAGGAGCAGAAGGAGGGAGAACATGAGCAAGGAAATCAGGACCACGAGGGGTGCACCCACCCACTGTGACAGTGGAACTGATTTATTGGGAGCCCACCAGGGCCAGCTGGTCTGGGACTGAATAAGCATGGGTTGAAACTGGACTCTCTGAGCATGGCGGACAATGAAGGGTGATGAGAAGCCAAGGACAATGGCACTAGGTTTCGATCCTAATACATGAACTGGCTTTGTGGGAGCTTAGCCTGTTTAGAAGCTCACCTTCCTGGAAGTAGATAGAAGACCTTCGTCTTCCCGCAGGGCAAGGAATTTGGACTGCTCTTCAGTATCAAGAGGGAGGGGGAATGGTGTGGGGGGAGGAGAAGAGGAGTGGGGATGGGGGGAGAGGAGTGGGGGGAGGGGGCAATATTTAGGAGGAGGGGAGGGAAATGGGAAACAGGGAGCAGGTGGAAATTTTAATTAAAAAAGAATAAAAATAAAAAATTTAAAAAAAAGAATAATGGGCTAATATAAGTTATAAGAGTTAATAAGAAGCTAATGTACCAGTTTTTTTTTTTTTAATTAATGTAGACCTCTTTGTGTTTCTTTGGGACTGAATGACTGCAGGACTGGGTGGGACAGAAACTTCGGTCAGCATCCACATGGTCACTTGATCAACTAAGCAAACAAAAATGATTTATATCAACTCGACAGTGGTGAAAATAATAGTTATTCCTCTTCCTTTTACTCCAGATACCGGAGTTCATAAGAATGAACCAATCACAAGAATCTTCTGAGAAATGACTGATTAATTTTATGTAAGAGTTTTCTGTTGCCCCTATCCAGTGTTGCAAAATCTTTCTTTACCAAAGCACCTCCATGAATCAGTATTAATATAGAAAAGGCAATGTACTATTAGTACCAAGGAAGAGTATTGTCTTTGAAACCAGACAATAGAGTGGTAATACTGGTTCCAACATTTTAACTTATGCTCTTTTTCAAGTTTTCTAAGAAAATTGCCTAACTTTGCCATGCATTGAACCTAGATTATGAATGATGATAGTAAGAATTAAATCAATATCTTGGAGGACTAATTAAATCCCATTCATGAAAATGGCTTACCTGAAAGAGTCAGTACATAGTAGCTACTTGGCAAACGTCTGTTCAGAAGCCTTGTGAATCTTCTCCATAAGTTAGAGCAGCAGTTCTCAACCTGGAAGTCAAAGCATCCTTTCATAGGGTTTTAAGACCATCTAAAAACACAAATATTTATATTACAATTCATAAAACTAGCAATATTGCAGTTACGAAGTAGCAATGAAAATAATTTTATGTTTCAGGTGTTACCACATCATAAGGAACTGTATTAAGGGGTCACAGCATTAGGAAAGGTCAAAATCACTGGCTTAGAGGTTTAATGTAAACTAAAGAACCCAGAAACACACAGTCTAATGTTGGCTAGGTATGAAAAGAAAGTAGATGAAAGGAGTGAGCAGGAGAGAGTTAAGGTTGGGCAGGAAGCTAAAAATGCAAATTATCAAGAATTGTTTATGGGATTCAACCGAAACAAATGTGGATGTAGAAGCAGTTTGAGTGGGATTGGTTCTTAGATAGAATACAAATAACAAATATAGTTGCCCCTGGCATGAAGAATTCAAGGTCTGGAGGAATGAGATGGTGTACAACAGGTCATTTTAGAAGAGAGAAATAATAGTAGACAGATGGGAAAGCCATTCTGGGAAGACTCTGGGAACTCAGACTGTCACTTACTAAAAGACCTTGGGCAAATTACTGAACTTGTTTGACATTCACTTTCTGTTTATCTAGAGTATAGGTCTTACTACCGAGATCCATTGTAAGGATAAGTGAAAGTATGTAAACACTCTAGTACAGTACTTGGCACTCAGGAAGGGGTGAACAAATAGTAGCTGACTTTAACAAATAAGGATGAAGTTCTACATGAGACAGCAAGAGTGCAGAGGTGGAGATCTAGTCATTGAAAGGGAGGCCAACCAAGTGCTAAAAAAAATTCACTACTTCAAACTGACTTCTGTTTGGGCACTGTATTTCTTTTTCAGAAGAAATCCAACCCAACCACATGTATATGCATGTATGTGTATATGTATAATAAATATTATACATATATATGTATGGACATATATATTTATATATATAACCATATATGTGTAGTATATATATAGTAAGAGTCAATAGAATTATCCAAGGAAATGACTAACAGTTATTAAGCATTGGAAAACTTAGAGTCAAGCAGGAAAAACGTAGTTGGAAGCTGGAGATTTGGTAGAGCTGTTGAAGACCCTAGCAAGAAACGATTATGATGATTCAAAAGGTGAGTGGATAGTGCTTCCATTGTCAAGCTAAGGGAATGGTTCTCTTTTTTATTATTTAATTGAAATTTTACATACCAATCCCAGTTCCCACTCCCTCCACTTCTCCTGCTCCCTCTACATTCTCCCCCAACCCATCCTCCATCCACTCCTCAGAGAGGGTAAGGCTTCATATGGGGAGTCTACAGAGTCTAGCACATCACTTTGAGGTAGGACTAAGACCCTACCCACTATATGTAGGCTGAGCAAGGTATGCCTCCAAAATGAATGGGCTCCAAAAAGCCAGTTCAAATACTAGGGATAAGTCCTGATCCCATTGCCAGTGGTTCCAAAGACTGTCCCAGCTATACAACTGTCATGCACATTCGGAGGGCCTAGGTTGGTCCTATTCTGGTTCTGCTGCTAATAGTCTGGAGTCAGTGAGCTTCCATTAGCTCAGGTCAGCTGTTTCTGTGGGTATCCCCATCATGGTCTTGACCCCTTTGCTCATATTATTTCTCCTCCCTCTCTTCCGCTGGATCTTGGGAGATTAACTCAGTACTTTGCTGTGGATCTCTGCATCTGCTTCTATCAGTTGCTCGATGAAGGTTCTATCATAACAATTAAGGTAATCATCAAGTTGATTGCAGAAAAGGCCAGTTCAGATACCCTCTCCACTATTGCTTAGGGTCTTAGCTGGGATCATCCTTATGGATTCCTCTGAATCCCTGGTGTTGGGTTTCTTGCTAGACCCATAATGACTCCCTTGATCAAGACATTTCTTTCTGAAGGCATAAGATGCCCTTAATAAAGGGTTTGATACTGCCTCAAAGCAATGTGCTAGGCTTTGATGACTTCTCATGGGAAGCCTCACCCTCTCTGAGTAGTGGATGGGGGTTGGGGTGGGGGGAAGTGGAGGGAACAGAAGGAGGGGAGGGAGTAGGAACTGGGATTAGTATGTAAATTGAGAAAGGATAGTATTTAAAATAAAGAAAGAAAGAAAAAAAGATATATCTTTCCTTGCTCTCCCTCTCTGTCAGAAAGGTTCTATTTTTATCTAAAAAGCAGTATGGACATAATAACAGAAGAAAAAAAAACCCATTCAGGATAAAGTAGTTTCTTCAGTTCAAGAGGATAGGATTCCTGGCCTGACAGGATATCTAACACTCAAAGATACCCAAAACATAAATGAATTAATACAGTTGGGCAGGTCAATCACCTAGTTAAGGGACCCCTCCATAGAAAGGTGGGAGTACTCCTAGGAAAATGGAAGCCCCTTAAGCCAATGGTTCTCAACTTTCCTAATGCTACAACTCTTTAATACAGTTCCTCATGTTGTGGTGACCTCCAGGCATAAAATTATTTTTGTTGTTACTTCATAACTGTAATTTTGCTACTGTTATGAATTAATGTAAATATTTGGTATGCAGGATATCTGATACACAACCTCCCAGGGGGTTCTAGACACACAGATTGAGAAGCACTGTTAATCCTTGCTTATGAGTTAAGCATAATAATTCTCCCTTTCATCAGATGCTGTAATTTTCTCTCCTAGAATCCCCACTTCTTAGTCCTGTCTCTACCAGAGCACCAGCCATGCTGCTACTGGAATCTGTATGCTTTTTTGAATTATGCAGAAAAGCAGAACTCTTTTTCCAAGCATTCTTTCTTTAATGCCTTGGGTTTCAAACTTCCTCTAGCCACCCCAACCACTGCTATGTGACTGACCTCCATGTTACCTTAACTCAAAACCTTGTTTTTTTTATTGTTTTCTTCCTTTCTCATCTCAGCTCTCCTAGTCCAGGCTGCTGCTGATATTTACAGCCTACCTACTTGGAGGTTTTCTTTTACATTCCACTAACATTGTCTTCTTTAAATAAACTTGGCTTTGATTAACTTTCAAATATTTATTGCCTTTAAATTCTTTAATCCCCAGAGAAACTGAACCCAATATTGTATCCCTAGATGGTACTGGAACAGCCTGTAAAAACAGCAATGTTCTCATAATGAAAGGCATTATGTTTGCTCAAATCAAACTTCTAGAAGTTTAATACTTGTAGAGCAAGTATACTTTTAAAACTGTACAAGGAAGAGTATGACTTAAAAGTGTCTAGATCTTAATTTATCACATTTCAGATACTATGAAGAAATTATTTGGAAGAAGAACTTCTTGGTCTATCCAGAAATCACACTGACAATAGAACACATCATCCTTGTCAAATACCAAGTTTCTATATAACTGTAATTTGCTGTACAGGCAACTTCCTAATTCAACTCAAAATTATGTCTCAAACCCCAAGAAGCTGACACCCTAAGCCAAACTGGTTAGAACTGTTATAAAAGGAACACTCTCTGTTGTTTAAAACCATAAAGAAAGCTCTACTATACAATCACATTTAGTGAAGTTATAGATAATACAATATCTTAATCAAGAACAAAAAGGTACATATAACAAAATTGACCTTAAATTTATATCAATAAATCAAGATCCATACCAATGCAAAATATTCATCTCTAGAGTATATCCCCCTTTAAATGTAAACAAACATTTATAAAGAATCAATTAGGGAATTTGGGTGTAGTTCTCTCCAAATTGCTTCTTGCTTTTTGTTGGGTGAAGTATTTTCTTCTTAGGGGTTCACAGACACCTTTCAAGAGGTCTTGGTCCATCAAGCCACATTAGTCTTGAAGGAAACCACAGGTTCTCATCCTCTGTGGAAACAAAAGCAGTACCTTTTTTCCAAAACAACAAATTATTAGACCAAAATTTTGAAGTCAAGATACCTTTAAAACTTATATGTTGGTTTAGCTTAGCAGTCCATAAAATGAAATATCTTTCTGTACTTAGCACATTCACTGCTAAAAATTCAAAGAAAACACAACAATATACATAATCTAGACTCTCAGTATTTTCATTTTATATGGCTTATTTTTTTCTTTCCTTCTTTAATCTATGACTGTCTGTACTCTGTCTCTTTATAGACTTTGTTTACATTTTTAAAACCATTTATGTCTTTTTTTTAAATGTTTATATTCTTATTCCTCTCTCTCTCTCTCTCTCTCTCTCTCTCTCTCTCTCTCTCTCTCTCTCTCTCTCTCATACATTTATCCAACATTTATCCAACACTGTGACCCATTCAGTGACGTTTTAAAAAATCTAAATCTGAGCCGGGCAGTGGTGGTGCATGCCTTTAATCCCAGCACTTGGGAGGCAGAGGCAGGCGGATCTCTGTGAGTTCGAGACCAGCCTGGTCTACAAGAGCTAGTTCCAGGACAGGCTCCAAAACCACAGAGAAACCCTGTCTCGAAAAATCAAAAAATAAAATCTAAATCTGTCTTTATTGCATATCTGTATTCCTTTTCTGACCAGGATTGCTACTTAAAAATGGTAAGCAGCTTGGTTTCAGAGGCTATGGATGTTGGCTGTACCTCTCTCCACCTTTCAGTATGGTGAAGGTACTATTATCGTCAGCTCTGGTACTGCCAGGTAGGAGCCATGCTCACTACCTTAACTCTGAGATGGAGTATGCAACACATAAACCCTTTGTATCTGAGTAATAGCTAAATCTGCCATGCAACTCATTGTGTGCCCTGAAAATATCTCTGTGTATTGTGGTGGTAATAAGCCATGCTTTTCTGCCTATGTACTACTAGCAGACCCCATCCTACAGCCTGCGCAGGTGGGGAATGCTGAGCCATGGGCATGGTCTCAGCTACTTTCTTCCAACCCCAAGTGGGCATAAAAACATCCAGACCTAAAGTGAGTGGTGGGCATCAGTCCCAAATGTTTCAGACCATGTTGGCATGGCAATCTGTTGGTGGAGGCTATTTGTTCATTCCTGGCTGCTCAGAACCAAAATAATCACACAGAAACTATATTATTTGCAATACTCTTTGGCCAATAGCTTAAGCATATTTTCTAGCTAGCACTTATATCCTAAACTAACCCATTTCCATTCATCTGTGCATGGCCTATGGCAAAGTTTTGGTGGGCTCCAGCAGAGGCATCTTGTGGCAGCTACATGGCTTCTCCCTTACTCTGCCTATTCTCTCTCTATATCTTTTCCAGCCTGCTATATTCTTGGTGCGGGAGAATTGTCTATATACTGTCAATTACATTTTAAATAAACACTGATTGGCCATAGCCAGGCAGGAAGTATAGGTGGGACCACCAGACAGGAAGTAGAGGTGAGGCAATGAGAACAGGAGAATTCTGGAAAGTAGGAAGCTCCTTCTCCAGTCCTGTCTAGACACCGAAGAAGCAGGATGTCATTTGCCCCACCAAAAATGGTACTGAGCCATGTGGTTAAATTAGATAAGAATAATAGGTTAATATAAGATATAAGAGCTAATAAGAAGCCTGAACTAATGGGCCAATCAGTTTAAAACTTATGTAGACCTCTATGATTTCTTTGGGGCTGAATGGCTGTGGAACCTGGTGGGAGGACAGAAACCCCAACAAGCATGGACCTCATGTTACAGAATGGCAACAGCCTTGAGCTCATAAAAGGCTGATTCAATTATCACACATTTATTGGAAGTTATGGCCATCATGGATATACCTGCACAAATAAAGACAGACAATGGTCCAGCATATGTATCTATGAAAATGAAACAGTTCTTTGCTTATTATAATATAAAGCACATTACAGGATACCAAATAATCCTACAGGACAGGCAGTTATAAAAAGGTCAAATCATACTATAGAAGATATGCTGAACAAACAGAAAGGGATGGAAAGTACTCCCAGAAATAGATTGCATAATGCTTTATTAACCTTAAATTTTCTTAATGCTAATGAGAAAGGAACAACAGCAGCAGAGAAGCATTGAATAATGAAAAAACTTCTGAATTGAACCAACCAGTATATTTCAAGGATGTGTTAACCTCACAATGGAAACCAGGAGATGTACTACATTGGGGAAGGTTTTTTCCTCATTTTTACAGGAGAAGAAAAATTATGGATACCATCAAAATTAATAAAGATTTACTTTGAAAATGAGCAAGCTCTTGAAAAAGAGAAATGATATCCCATCCACAATGATGACAATCATACAGGTAGCAAGTAAAACTCATAAGGGTTATGGCAGGGTTCTGCTCTTATCTTTGCAGGAAAATACACATGATCAAAATTTCAAGAGACCTTGAATGTTTGAATGCTGACCGAAGAAAAAATAACTATCCACTAAGGAGCATCTAGAAAACAGAATATGGTTTATGAATCCAGGTGTGGGTTACACTTACATTTATACACACACACACACACACACACACACACACACACACACACACACACACATATATATATATATATATATATATATATATATATATATATACTCAGCTGGTTTTGGAGTTGGAGAATGGCTCTGTACTTCTATGAATCCAAGCATGTTGTTAAAAGGAATATTCAGAGTTTCTGTCTCATATCAGGAGCCATTTGGTGTGGAACAGAAGAAAGACTTTAGGAAAAATTTTACTTTCTCCATGCCTTTTTTGTCTATATCATATTCTTTATTGAATGTATGTTTATATGAACGATGTTTAAGTTTTCATGATGAACAATAGATTTTCCTACAGATCCTTTTCCTGCAGTAATCTTTCGAATTTCTAGAAAGAAGATGAGGCCCCACAGCAACAACCCTGCCTAGTTGAGATGACATCATCATGTAGACAGTGCTACTAAAAGACCCCTTCTTTTTTGGGTACCAGCTGCTGAAATGGTACACCTTCTCATGACATTCTGGCCAGAACTCTAAATAAGAACTTTGAAAAAAAAAAACCCTATCTATCAACTGCTCGGAAATTGTTTGCAACTAAACTAGACAGTAATTTTGAAACTTAACCATCACTTTAATTTTGCAGGATCCCATTAAGAGAGCATCACCCCCATGACAGCAGGAAACAATTCTATAAGACAAAGCCCCCATCCCAAAAAAGTTTGTCCATAGGGTTGGGAACACTGTTTAGGGGTTGTTGATTATTACTTTTATTAGATAGAGGGTTGGGGTGAAAACTACATTTGTTTTTAAAAAGGGAGGGATAGTAATAGTGGGTAATAGAGTAAATACTTGTGATCTATTATTCATGGATAATTTACATTGGTATAGTTTTTGTATATTGATACAAGTTCAAATTATATTTGTTACTTTTGTTTACCTTATTTGTACACCTATACAAAGTTATAGGTCAGATTATATACATGCATGTTTCTACCTCGGTTTAGGACATTTTGTATATTGATACAAATTTTAGGATATATTTTCATATTGCATTATATATTACTCCTACCTCTGATCAAGATAGTTATATATTGTTTATATTTTGAGGACATTGTCCTCATTTGTTACACATTTGTTTACAGGTTATTTAATATTCTAACATTAAGTTTTAATCTTTAAGTTATACAGGTATTAATTATTATAGGTCAATAGTTGTTCATGTTTGTTGTACATACAGTTAAATTAATTAGGTTCTTTAGATATATAGAGACTGTATTCTGCCTAGATAGGGAATCTTCAACCACTTCCAGGATCTGTAGAACATGGGTTTAAATAACTTAGGGTTCTGTTGACATGAGACATGACTGCTTCTGATAGTGTACCAATTTATTCCCGAGAGAATATTGAGCACCAAAGACACTCCACTTGGAGCTTGTTTTCTTCTTGGCAAAACAGGCCTTTGGGCAAGGAACTGACAATACTTCAACCACTGACAAGTTACATGATATCCAAAAATGGATAAGCAGGACTTTCAAAGCTTGCCAAGACAAGATAAAATGGTTTTGAAAAATTTCCTGCCTTTGAAAATGGTCTGTTAATTATGCTAGGCCATAGCCAAAGTTGGTTGCTTTAATGTTGCAAAATGTGACTTTGGATGATTGCTCAGGTTGCTAATTGTCTCTGTCATATATTGCTCACTTTAGAAGCTACTTGATTGTACTTCCTGCCAGCTTAAGTAATATTATCTATCTTCTCAGGCCTTCAATAGGGTTGAAGATCAGTCATTGTTACCATCCTCTTATGATCTAGCCAAGCCATTTCTAATACAAGACTTAGACTCCTTAGGATAGAATGTTTATTAAAACATTTAACATATATTCCTTGTTTAATATTGTTTATGCTGATTGTAATTCTAATCTTATACTTGATATCTGTTCCTAGTGTATATTGTTTTGTATTGGGTTTGGAACAAAAGGGGGAGGTGCTGCGGGAGCTCCTTTGGCTCCTTCAGCCAATAGTCTTTAAGATACCAGCCTACTTGGGTGTGGTCTCTTTTGCTTTAAAAAGCAGTGGTAACCTTGTGCTCTGTCTCTTGCTTTGGACTCCGCTTCCGGGTACTCGACTCCTTTTCTGGTCGCACAGAAAACTGTAGTCTATGACGGTGATCTGTAAATTTTCCCTTTAAATAAATAACCCTTTTATTAATCATAATTCCAAACTGCTGTGGGATTATTTTGTGACTTATGCCTTCATATTCTGTTAAGTCATTGACTGAAAGCAGCCTCTTTATTAATCAATGGTATTCACAGCATACAGAGGGGAACCTCACATCATATCATAACTTGCTTTCTGTATCTGGAAAACAAAGGAAACTCTAACTATCTAGTCTTTAATTCCCCCAGAGACCCAAGAAGGAAATAATATTACCAGGAAGTATGAGCAAACAACTTTCAAAACTGTGAGAAATGACAGAAACGACTTGCTGTCTGGACAGTCATCCAAAGTTCCTCTGCAAAATTAGGGGATCCTTTTTCAGCCTACAGGCCTAGCATATCTGGCAGACTTTTCTGTGAAGCAAGATATTCTGAAGGACTTCCACTCCTTGTCTTGACAAGTTTTGGCAGTCACTTTTTTCCTGTTCTTGCTTGTCTAATTAGGACAGCATACTGTCATCTGTCAAGGCAAGGGCATTTTCTTGCCCAGTGGCTTACTTATGCTAAAAAAATAAACTTCATGTGGAATTTCTTCAATGCCCATTATCTTCTCTGAAATAGATTGGTGCTGCCAGGACCATGTCTTATTGTCATAAAAAAAAAAGAACAACATCTTAAATGCCATATTATGTAGATCTTTGAAGTGTTTGAAGACAGCCTGTCTATCTAAAATATCTTTGTTTTACATTTTGAACATATGTAATGTGAGTATAAGTTCAATTGTAAGAGGTGATTAACTCTTAACATGCATTTTCTTATTATCCTAAACTTTTGGTAATAATAATATTCAAAGACTAGGAATTTGCATAACATTGTTAATGAGTTGAATTGGTACAATACCTTGAACAGGAAGAGAAATGCATATACAATATGTTCTAACAAAGTTAATCTCAAATTTGTATCAATGTACAAATTTTGTATAAAATATATAAAATTCCAATCTAATGTAAAACATTTAAAATTAGTAGTTGCTTTTAAAAAGTAGATTCAATAATCTACCCTTTTATCTTATGATATCTGTACGCTCCATTTTTCTTTTCAAAACAAGAACTCTGAATCTAATCTCCTTTATTCAACTTTCCTCCTGGCCATAACCAATAACAACTTATAACTAACAACCCCCCTAAACAATGACAAATATTGATAACCAAATGAACAATCAAAAAATACCCACCCCACATTTTAGGAATGTGGGCGTTGTATTCTTAAATTTACTTCCTGCTGTCTGGAGGTGATGATATCTTTAGGTCATCCTGAAAAAAAAATTGGGTTAATTGTCAAGTCCTGGGAGAGGTAGTTGTATCATTTGTTTCCAGTCTCTGCATAATGGGAAAGTGCAGCGCTTGTGTCAAGTCTTGTTTAGAGTAGTCTTTAGGGTGGATCATCATAGACACCTTGAAATTGTTCAGAGCAGTTTGTAGTCCAAAAGCTGAGGTGGTATTTTTCAGCTTAGTTGTGTTATCATAATATCATAATTCCTGGAAGAATTATCATTGTGGGGCACAATCCTCCTTATGGAGAATTCAAAGGTTGCTGTCAGGTGTGATTATGGTTCACTGCAGATAACTGATGGA
Organism: Chionomys nivalis; assembly: GCF_950005125.1. NCBI lineage: Eukaryota > Metazoa > Chordata > Mammalia > Rodentia > Cricetidae > Chionomys > Chionomys nivalis. The sequence goes on along the minus strand of NC_080112.1, from coordinate 76,255,519 downwards.
AACTCAAACATGAAATCATATACAGGAAGGTAGATGAAACCTTTCTCTAGAATTAATTAGATTAGAATTAATCTTATAAAATTTGTACTTTAAAAAAAACTGTTAAAGAGTCAATATAAAACTAAAGGAGTATGAGATTAGTGGCAATAAAGTAGTCCTTAAATATCTGTGGGGTTTTTTTTTTGTCCATTAACAGGTGACTCCTCTGACATGAGACAGAAACTTTTGATTTTGCTTTAACAAGCATGCTTGGGTTTAGAGAAAGAGAGAGCCACACCCTTACTCCAAAGCCAATTTTAGTTTTTAATTGGACGGGGACTACTAAAAGACTACTTGCATTACATGCTTGTAGAGAATGGCAAAAATAAACATTTGGGAAGATTTATGAAATTTTATCCTGTTGGAAATATGATATACCAATAGGGCAATTTATTCTTCCCTTGGGGTATTTTTTTTCTGGATAATTTTTCCTTTTTCTTCATTTGTCTCATTTGTCCAGAAGTCTTCAAATTCCTTAGCTGAATACCTTTATTCTCCTTAAAAGGCAGCAACAAAACCCTTCCCCAACCCTAATTTTGTGGAGATTCTCCTTTGCCAAGTTATATATGATCAAATGAAAAGCATTTGTTAGTTTTAGAGGTTATTTTTGATTAAATGACCATGCTTTTTGATGAACTACCATCTCTTCAAATTAAGAATTATCTCTTGTTCAAACTGAATCATTATCAATTTTGATGGTATCCATAGCTTCTCTACTCCCGTAGAAATAAAAGCAAAACCCCATCCCTAACAGAACACATGTCCTGGTTTCCATTCTGAGGTCAGTACATCTTTAAAGTATATTGACTGATTTAATTCTATACTTTTTTCTACTATACAATGTCTCACCACAGTTGTTGTTCCTTTCTCATTAGCTTCTAGAATATTCAAAGTTAATAAAATATTATGAAATCTATTTCTAATGGTATGTATCATCCTTTTCTGTTTATTTAACATATCCTTTGGAGTTTGATTTGATCTTTCTATAACTGTCAGTCCTGTAGGATTGTGTGGTATTCCTATAATATGCTTTATATTATAAAAAAAACTTTCATTTTCTTAGAGGCATACACTAGAGTATTGTCTGTCTTTATTTGTGCAGGTATACACCCATGATGGCCATAACGTTTAGCAAATGTGTGATTAATAAACCAACCTTTCCCAAACTCAAAGCAGTTGCCCATTAAAAACCTGAATAGGGATTAATGGTATGGTGTATATATTTTAGTTTTCCAAATTCTACAAAATGGAATACATCCATCTGCCAGATTTTACTCCTTTGAGTAACCCTTGGGCTACTTCCTGCAAGAAGTAGTGTTTGGTTGTATAAAGAATAAGTAGTAAATTTCCTTATAGTTTACTTGGCTTATTGTCATATGATAGAAAAGACTATTTTGAAACCTTTGTTGTTGACATAATCTTTTTATGGAATTCTGAGGCTTTTTAGCAAATTTCCAATCAATAATTGATCAATTTCTGCATCACTTGGTGCTAGAGAACCTAGCATACCATATGGGATCAGATGTGTGTTATGTATATGGGATGATTCTTATTCCTGATTGTATCTTGTAACTGAATAAATAATAAAGTCAATTCTGTATCATTTGGTATAAATTCAGAGGTTTGAATATGCAAAACAACTCTCTGAATATTGAGAATGTGTAACTATGTTTGAGAGATTCTTTAAAATCCCGTAGTGTCCTGAGAAAAGCAAATAATTCTGACTTTTGGGCAGAATCATAAGCATTTTAATTCACTTTACTTAAATTTTCTGATTTCTAACCTTCCTTTTCTGACTATCAGGACTATCATCCACTTTACTTAAATTTTCTTATTTGTAACCTGCCTTTTCTGTTTTATTTTTATTAGTATAGAATGTAGGGACTCCCATTATTGGTGTATCCCATATAATGCAAGGAATAATTCAATATATTTCTGCTGGGTCTATTCCTGCTAATTGATAAAGTCTCAATTTTCCTTTTAGAATTAACTCAGAGACCTTTTCCACATTTTTAATTATTTTACTGAGTGTATTTGGTAAAACATCCATTCTAAGATAAGATGTTCCTGCTGCACTAAAATTAATGTATCTGAATTTTTGGCAGGCAATATGACCAGAGTGCTTTAAGATTTGGATCCATATGATCGACGTGTGCATTCTGTAATTTCTCTCCAATCAAAGCTTCTCAGCTTCTCTCTCAGCTTCATCTGATAATTTCTTGGGATCAGTTAAGTCCTTGTTACCATCTAAGGGTTTGTTTAAATTAATCAGTGCATCAGGTTTCATTCCAATACAGTACCATCAATGGGAAATGTCTCCTAGCAATATTTGGAAGCCTTTAAGATTCTGCAATTGATATCTCCTGATTTGTAACTCTGGGGTCTAAGATTTCATGAACTTATTTTATACCCTAAACACTTAATATAATCTCCTTTTTTTTTATTTTTTTCAGGAGCAATTTGTAATCCCAAGAAGGCAAAATTTTCTTTAAACATTCTAAATTATCTACATTTGAATCAGATAGTAAAATGTCATCCATGTAATGATAAACTATATATTCAGAAAATTGCTTACATATAATTTCCAATGGCTTCCATATAAAATATTGGCACAGGGTATGGGAGACTCTTTCACTGATATCTCCTAGTAGGCTGAGAAATATTTTTTTATTTATTTTTAATTAAAAATTTCCACCCCCTCTTCCCATTTCTCTCCTCCTCCCCCCCATCCCCTCCTGCTCCTTCTCCAGTCCAAAGAGTAGTCAGGGTTCCCTGCCCTGTGGGAAGTCCAAGGTCCTCCCCCCTCCATCCAAGTCTAGGAAGGTGAGCATACAAACAGACTAGGCTCCCACAAAGCCAGTGCATGCAGTAGGATCAAAACCTAGTGCCATTGTCCGTAGCTTTTTCAGTCAGCCCTCCTTGCCCATCATGTTCAGAGAGTCCAGTTTGATACATGCTCCATCAGTCCCAGTCCAGCTGGCCTTGGTGAGCTCCCATTAGATCAGCCCCACCGCCTCAGTGGGTGGGCGCACCCTTCGAGGTCCTGACTTCCTTGCTCATGTTCTCCCTCCTTCTGCTTCTCATTTGAACCTTGGGAGCTCAGTTCAGTGCTCCAATGTTGGTCTCTGTCTCTAGCTTCATCCATCACCAGATGAAGGTTCTATGGTGATATGAAAGATATTCATCAGTATGGCAATAGGATAGGGCCATTTCAGACTCCCTCTCCTTAGTTGCCCAAGGATCTAGCTAGGGACATCTCCATGGACACCTGGGAACCCCTCTAGAGTCAAGTCTCTTGCCAACACTAAAATGGCTCCCTTAGTTAAGATATATACTTCCCTGCTCCCATATCCACCCTTCCTCCATCCCAACCGTCCCATTCCCCCAAGCTCTCCCCATCCTCTCCTTCTCACTTTACTGAGAAATATTTTAAGTAGACACTGTGAAGGTAAAATTTTCTGTCTTTCTTATAAAGGCATAGAGAACAAACAATCTTTTAAATCAATATCTATAAGAGGTCATCCTTTAGGCAATAGAGAGGCAAAGGAATTCCAGATTGTAGAGGGCCCATAGGCTGAATAACCTTGTTGATAGCTCTAAGGTCTGTCACCATTCTCCATTTTCCAGATTTCTTTTTAACAAATACAGGAGAAATAAAAAAAAAATAAAAAAAAAAAACAAATACAGGAGAATTCCAAGGGCTGGTTGATTCTTTATGCTGAGCATCTAGTTGCTCCTGTACCAGCTGTTCTAAAGCCTGAAGCTTCCCTATTGCTAATGGACATTGATTAATATAAACAAGTTTGCTATCAACCATTAAAAGGTAGAGCTGTTGGTGCCTTTGAAACATCAGCATCTGTTGTGTTAATCTGAGTAATAAGAAAAATTTAATAAAACATCAAGAGATATTCAAATCTAGACAGAGGATTTTATCTGTTTTATTAAGTTTTTCTAAAACTTGTATCTTAGTGCTAGTTTAACCAACATTTTTAGTAAAAAAAAAATGATAAAACTGATAATGTTTACAATTGACATTACATAAATCCCGCCTAAATTAGTTATCCTCTCATTAAATAGTTCCATTTTCAAATGGTCTATATATTATCATACAAAGACACAAATCCTTCCATTGTAATGTTTTTTCTCATTTTTATGAGAAAAAATCCTCTCTGCTTTAATTAATTTCTCCCTTTAATAATTCCCAATTGTCTTACCATAACTGCCACCAATGTGATGAAGATGTGAGGCTTATTTCTGCCACATAGAACAGTAAAAGTCTGACTGGATTTCAAGGCAGCTAACTAGTTTGGCAACAGCCTGAGAGGGGGGTTCAGGAAGAGCCCACAAGGACAGAAGGAAGAAAAACCTAGCAGGTAGGTCCACGTGTAGCTCCAGCCTATGCTGGCGATTGCAAAGTCACAGACAAATGACTTTTTCATGAATTTGTACCCCAAATGTTGGGTGCAAAATGTAGCACGAATAACAAAAAGACAGAGACAGATATTCAACCTACAGATCAGAAAAGCAAAGCAGCCAACTAATAGAGAGACCCTTTACCTCTACCATATCTTCAGACCAAAGAAACAAGATCCTGTCTCCATGCATTCTCAAACTCCACACTCCACTGAGCTCCTGTCTCTTCTCCTTTATATTCCTCTCTCTGCCCAGCTTTATTGCTCCTATCTCCATCTCCCTAGTGCTGGGATTAAAGAACGTGTGTGAACCTAAGTGCTGGAATCTTTGTGTGAGCTCTGTTTGTCTTTTAGACAGAGTTAGACCTTTTAGCCCAAGGTGAACTTGAACTCACTGAGATTCTTTTGCCTCTGTCTCCTGAGTTCTGGGATTAAAAGTGTATGACACCACTCCCTGGTGTGTATGGCTGACTAGTATGGTTGCTTTGCCAGCCGATCTTCAGGCAAGCTTTATTTATTAAAACACAAATAATATGCCACTATAAAAAACCATAAAGAAACATAGTAGGAGGAACTTAACTCAATATACTAAAAGTTATATATAGCAAAGCTATAGCAAAATTATACTAAATGTGGAAAACAACTGAAAGAAGTTTCTCTAAAATCAAGGAGGTTGCAAGTATATAGGCTGTCTACACTCGTTCTCAGCATAGCACTCAAATCCCTAGCCAGAGCAATGGGTTGCTGAGAAAGAAATCAGGAAAATAATACCACCAGTTTTTATATTCTTTTTGTGTAGAAAGCTACTGAACTTTGTATGTTGATTTTTGTATCCTGATATTTTCCTTTTAATTATTTTAAAAAACTGCAAGGAGTAGGCCTACGCTCAAGCCAACTATTAGCTACAGATGAAAGAGAGGCTCTTGAGGTCACAAATCTTACTGCTAAAATATTGGCAACTAACAGATTCTAGGAAGGGAAGGACATAGTATTCAGTTGTGCAGAGACTGGTAAACTATTACTCTAGCCAAATTCAGTGGGACAGATTAAAAAAAGAAGAAAAATTATAAATATGGTAAATACTTTTAGGGAAAAAAAGGAATGCTAGGGTAGGAGGGAGATAAGAGGAACCAGAATTTTTGTCAAAAATTCATTACTTAAACTTTATTATTAAATGAATAAACCAAAACAAAAGGTGGAAGAACTCTCTAAGAAAACCTATAAAATACTGAAAAAAGAAATTGAAGAGGACATTAAAAGAGGGATAGTCTCCTGTACTATGGACTAGCACAAATTAATAATGTAGAAATGACTGTATTAACAATGGTGGCCTATAGATTGAATGTAATTTCCATCAACTTTCCATTGACATGTTTCAAAAAACTGAAAAATGTCCCAAAATTAATATAGAAACACCAAAGCTCATAGATAGCCAAAGCAATCCTGAACAGAAAGAGTAATGTTGGAAGCATCAAAACACCAGATTTTAAATTCTACTGCAGAGTCATAATAAGGAAATCAGAAACATCAAAAAGAGATTGTCATAAAAACCCATGCAACTACAAGCACTTATTTTTACAGGTGTCAAAACAAGTACTTAAGAAAAGATACTCTCATCCAGTATAGTGATACACACTTATTATTTTTGCACTTGAGGGGTGAAGCAGGAAAAAAAGAGATAAAAGACAGGAAAGAAGAGAAGAAGAGAAAGAAAGGAAAGGAAGGGAAAAGAAGGAAGGAAGGAGAGAGGGAAAGAAAGGAGGGAAGAAGTAAGGAAGCAAGGAAGGAAGCAAGCAAGGAAGCAAGCATGGAAGGAAGAGGGTTAGAAAAATGATTTAATGGTTAAGAGCACATACTGCTCTCCAGGGCACTGAGTTCTTAGCACCTTTATGCACACACCCACAAACAGCACGCACACACACACACACAGGGAGAGATAGACAGAGACAGAGACAGACAGAGACAGAGAGAGAAAAAAACAGGCAGCCTCCCCATGAGCAAAAAAAAAATCAATTCAAACTGGATCAGAGACTAATACAAGTTTGAAATTACTATGGAAAACAGTTTAAGAAACAGACACAGGCAAGATCTTTCTGAACATGATTCTAGTAATGTGGGGGTTATAACATGTATTAACAAATGGGTTTGCATGAAATTAAAACAAGCTTCTGCACAATGAAAGAAGTAATTACAACAGTAAAGACACAACTGGGTGTGGTGGCACATGTCTGTAATCCCAACACTCAGGGAGTAAGAGGCAGTCAGATCTTTGTGAGTTTGGAGCAGCCTGATCTACAGAGCAAGTTCCAGGACACCCTAGGTTACATACTGTATAAAATATATTTTCAATAAAAGAAACGTACAAAAAAGTAAAAAGACAAATTACAGATTCGAGAAAGATCATTATCTGATAAGATATTAATAAACAGAATATACACAGACCTCAAAGAAATTAAATGCCAAAAGAATAATTTAGTCCTAAGTGAGCAAATTATTTGAACAAGTCTTTCTCTAAAGAATAACTACAAATAATTAGCAGTAAATATATGAAAATTGTTTAAGAGGTGAACCATTAAAAAATTCAATCCAAAATTACAAAGATTCTATCTGGCCCACCCTGGCCAACATCAAGAAAACAAATATTGACTCAGATGTGAGGGAAACGGGATCCTGTTAATTGTTAAAATCAAAGAGTAAATAATCTCAATGACACACAGAAAAAAAAACAAGAAAAGGAAAAGTATCTCAGCAAAGCATTTTTGTTTCAAAAATGGTATGCCAGAACCCAATGTAGCAACGCACAAGGGCAAATAAAGCTCCCATCTTTTACCCCTCATGTAAGTGGTGGATGTTTTTCACCCCATTGGTGGGAGTTTGACTTCACAATCTGACATGATTGGCTAGTTTGTGCTAAGGGGGAGGGGAAAGTTCCGGAAAGTTGAATCCTCGTGAGGCTAACTACATTTGGGTAAAAAAATAATCACCATCTTCAATATACATTTTTTGCATATGTTATGGAAATCATTATAAAAGTGTCAAAAATAAAAGTATAACTGGCATATGAACCAGATACACCACTCCTGGGTCTATATCTGAAGAATCTAGGTCAATTTACCACAGAGATAATCTGTATGACCCCTTTAATTGTAACATTTGCTGGAGATGCATAGATGAAAAAGATAAGAGACATAGGCACTATGAAAAAGATATAGACACTATGGAGTTTCACTACTCAATCATAAAGAAAAATGAAATGCCATTTTCAGGGAAGGAGGCAGAACTCAAAATGATCATATTAAATGCAACAAGCCAGGCTCAGGAAAATAAAAACTGTACATTTTTTTTTTCTCACATGTGAAATTCAGATGGAACATTAAGTGTTTCTATTGAAGATATAGAAGTAATGAGGGGAACCATTTGGGAATCAGAAAAGGACCAATGGTGTTGTGATGGGGCAAGCAGGCCTGCTTTTCATCCCACCTGGCTCCCACATGGCTAGCTTAGCCTCAGAATAATTACACAGAAACTGTATTCTTTTAAACACTGCTTGGCCCATTAGCTCTAGCCTCTTACTGGCTAATTCTCACATCTTGATTAACCCATTTCTAATAATCTGTGTAGCACCACAAGGTGGTGGCTTACAAGGAAGGATCTTAACCTGTGTCCATCTTGGAGAGGAAAGCTATGGTGATTGTCTCACTTCCCTTCTTCCTAGCATTCTGTTCTGTCTACTCTGCCTATCTAAGCTGCTGTCCTATCAAAAGCCAAGGCAGTTTCTTTATTAACCAATGAAAGTAACACATAGACAGATGACGCTCCTCCATCACAGTGGGAGGAAGAAGCAGGACAAAGAAACACAATGGGAGAATATATTCATGTATATATGTGAAAATGTCAAAGGGAAAACAGTCTTTTTCTATAATTAATATATACTAATACAATTGGAAAACTGACAAAAGCAAATAATTTAAAATGAAAATATATTAATAAAAACTCTAGAATAAGAATCCGATTTGTTTGGTGTACATATTAAAAAAAATAAGCACAATTTTTTCTGGAGAATTTTTCTTTTATTTTTCTTTTGAGGCAGGATCACTTGTAGGTCAGACTGACACTGAACTTGATATGTAGCTAAGTGTAGCCTTGACCTTCCTATCATCCTCACACTACCACATGTGTGCTGGGATTGCAACCATGTACCACCCCATTGGGTTTTTTTATGTAGTGTTAGGTATCAAAACAAGTGCTCTGTGCTTTTTTAGACAAGTACTCTACTATTTGAATTACATTTCTCATCTTGGGGAAATGTATTTATTTTCTAATAATGTCTGTCAGAATTAGTAACAGAAAATAAAATGCAAATGACAAAGTCACACGTCCAACTTTCTCATCTTGTATCTCTGTACCCTCAGAGTCTCTTTCTTCACAGAGTAGAAGAACTATGATAGGCTGTAAAGTATACAACCAAATGTTCAGAGCTTTATAAGGATTTACTAAAAATAGCTATTCACAATGCTTAAATCATAAGGATCCAATCTAATGTCCCTCTACACCCACCATACTATTTTGTCTGAAATTTTCTTAGGCTTCACCCCACACCCTAACTTTTCTTCCTTATGTCCCAAGCCTTCATCTCACTAACAGATAAGAATCAAGATGGCAAAATACTTCCAAAGTTGAAGACAGCTCATATGTAGAAGCAATGCAGTAACTACTTAATCTTCCAATACATTATCCTCATTGGACCTCCCATGAACTAAGCCTGCATTGCTCTAACCCTGTGTTTGCCTCTGTGCTATTTCCCTTCCTCTGCTTTTCTGTCTCTGTCCATTCCCAATGCTTCCTTATTCTACTCCCTCCACATATTTAATTCTATCTATAGTTGAATGCAAAAAATTTAAATATTAGGATATCATAAACTTTCTTGCTTGGGTTGGAGATATGACTCAGCAGATAAAGTGCTTGCAACAGAAGCTTGGGGAAAAGAGTTTGTATCATGAAAACCCATGTAAAATCCAGTGGTCATGGCAGCCTGTCTGTGATTCAGCTCTCTGGAGCCAAAGACATAGAATACTCTCTGTACCAGACTTTCCTTTGAATCATCAACCAGCTCCCAAATCATGACATGGAGACTTACTATTAGTTATAAATGCTCAGCCTTATCATCTCTTATCTTCATCTGTTTCTCTTTATCTATGTTTTGTTCTGGGTATTTTTACCATTCTAACCTCCATATAAAATAGAAATCTTTGGGATCACCTTCTTATTTAGCTTCTCTAGGATTATGAATTATAGGCTCAATGTCCTTGATTTATGGTTAGAAACCAAATATAAGTGAGTACATCCCCTGTTCCTCTTTTTGGGTCTGGCTCACTTCACTCAGGATAGTGTTTTCTATTTCCGTCCATTTGCATGCAAAATTCAGGAAGTCATTGTTTTTTACTGCTGAGTAGTACTCTAATATGTATATATTCCATACTTTCTTCATCCATTCTTCCATTGAAGGGCATCTAGGTTGTTTCCAGGTTCTGGCTATTACAAACAATGCTGCTATGAACATAGTTGAGCATATACTTTTGTTGTATGATAGGGCATTTCTTGGGTATATTCCCAAGAGTGGTATTGCTGGGTCCAGGGGTAGGTTGATCCCGAATTTGGAGGATGGAAGTCCTTGGACTTCCCACAGGGCAGGGAACCCTGATTGCTCTTAGGGCTGATGAGGAAGGGGAACTTGATCGGGGGAGGGGGAGGGAAATGGGAGGTAGTGGTGGGGAGGAGGCAGAAATCTTTAATAAATAAATAAATAAATAAATAAAAATGAAATAAGTTGATGTAAATGTAAGATGTAGCTAGTAATATATCTGAGTCATTGGTCAAACATTTATAATATTAAGACTCAGAGTAGTTATTCAGGAACTGGCAGGCAGGAGAGAAACCTCCAGTTACAGATGTTTTCTTATGGTCTTAGGAACTGAGACACTATCTATCTCCAGCCAGGTACACCAACATGCAGTTATGCCCACTTACAACTATGTTAAAGTGAAAGCCTTTCTTTTTTGTTTAAACAGAAAAAGGGGAAATGATGGAGGAGTTAATTTCATTGGTTAAATAAAGAAACTGCCTTAGCCCTTTAATAGGACAGAAAATTAGGTAGGCGGAGTAGACAGAACAGAATGCTAGGAGAAAGAAGCTGAGTCAGTGCGTCACCATGATTCTCCCACTCCAGACAGACGCAGGTTAAGATCTTTCCTGGTAAGCCAGCTCTTGGTGCTACACAAAATATTAGAAATGGGTTAGATCAATATGTAAGAGCTAGCCAATAAAAGGCTGGAACTAATGGGCCAGGCAGTGTTTAAAAGAAAAAAAAAACAAATATTCAGGTATCCAGAGCTACAGTAAAGGGTCATGGCATTAGAAAGGTTGGGAATCACTGTTCTAAGTAGTACAAGGAACTAAAAAATAATTTAAAAATAGGGCATGGAACTAAAGAAGAAGTTCTCAAAAGATAAGATACAAATATCTGAGAAACAGTTTTGGAAAATCTTCAACATTCTTAATCATCAGAGACATGATTTTAATTGCCTTTGTTTTCTTTAACATCTAGAAAGTTTTGGGCACAGCTAAAAATATCTAATATTTAAGAATTATCTGTTTAATTAAAATTAAACTGAAATAAAATTTAATGAGAGGTAGTAAGAAATAATTTCTATGTATTATATAATTTTATCCTCATAATAATAACTCAGATTTTTTCTATTAATTTGGTCATGATAACTATATATAGTTCTACTTTCTACTTATTGCAGCATTGAAACTCCAGCATAATTTAGACCACGAGTACAGTTGCTACACTCACAAATGTTATTCATTGGCCAATTTTCTTTTTTTTATTCTTTTTTAATTAAAATTTCCACCTCCTCCCCATTTCCCATTTCTCTCCCCCTCCTCCCATGCATTGCCCCCTCCCCCCACTCCCCTCCCCCTATCCCCACTCTTCTCCCCCTCCCCCCACTCCATTACCCCTTCCTCTCGATGCTGAAGACCAGTCCAAATTCCCTGCCCTGCTGGAAGTCCAAGGTCCTCCCACTTCTATCTAGGTCCAAGAAGGTGAGCATCCAAACAGGCTAGGCTCCCACAAAGCTAGTTCATGTATCAGGATCGAAACCAAGTGCCTTTGTCCTTGGCTTCTCATCAGCCTTCATTGTCTGCCATGTTCAGAGAGTCCAGTTTCAACCCATGCTTATTCAGTCCCAGTCCAGCTGGCCTTGGTGGGCTCCAAATAGATCAGTTCCACTGTCACAGGAGGTGGGTGCACCCCTCATGGTCCTGACTTCCTTGCTCATGTTCTTCCTCCTTCTGCTCCTCATTTGGACCTTAAGAACTCAGTCTGTTGCTCCAAATTGGGTCTCTGTCTCTATCTCGATCCATCGCCAGATGCAGGTTGTAAGGTGATATGCAAGATATTCATCAGTATAGGATAGGGTCATTTCAGGTTCCCTCTCCACAGTTGCCCAAGGTACTAGCTGGGGGCCTCTCCCTGGACACCTGTGAGCCCCTCTAGAGTCAAGTCTCTTGTCAACCCTAAGATGGCTCCCTTAATTAGAATATATATTTCTCTGCTCCCATATCCACCCTTCCTATATCCCAACAGTCCCATTCCCCCCAAGTTCTCCCCATCCTCCCCTTCTCACGTTTCTCACCCCATTTCCCCTTAGCCCTATGCCACCTCATCTGCAAGTTCCCAGTTTTTGCCCTGCAATCTTGTCTACTTCCCCTATTCAGGCGGATGACTATACATTTTTCTTTGGGTTCACCTCTTATTTAGCTTCTCTAGGATCACAAATTATATCCTCAATGTCCTTTATTTATGGCTAGAAAACAGCAAAACCAACAAATTCTCATCACAAAACATTCAGGAAATCTGGGACACAATAAAAAGACCAAACCTAAGAATAATAGGGATAGAAGAAGGAGAAGAAGTACAGCTCAATGGTCCAGAAAATATATTTTAAAAAATTATGGAAAAAAACTTTCCCAACCTTAAGAAAGATATTCCTTTGAAGGTTCAAGAAGCATACAGAACACCGAATAGACTCGATCAAAAAAAAATCTCTTCGCCATATAATAATCAAAAGACAAAACATACAGAATAAAGAAAGAATATTAAGAGCTGCAAAGGAAAAAGGTCAAGTTACCTATAATGGTAAACCTATCAGACTTACACCTGACTTCTCTATGGAAACCATGAAAGCCAGAAGGTCCTGGATAGATGTACTGCAGAAACTAAGAGACCATGGTTGCAAGCCCAGAATACTATACTCATTGGCCAATTTTCACAGAAAATTAAATCTGATAAATCTTAAAACTTATGGTCATAAAATTTACCAACAATATCATTAAAAATGATAATTCCTTATTTTATGTAATGAATTTATACCAACACTCTATCCCCCAAAGGATTTCAAAGTGGCTATAATAATCTAACATTCCAAGGAAAATTTGCATGCATGGTCTCATTTAATCCTTCATAGAGCCAGTCATGTGGAGTAGATGTAACACCACAACTCATCATTTTAAAAAGTAAATTGAACCAAAGTGGTGAACTAACTTGTTCAGTGTTCCTCAATTCATAAGCAGCAAGACAAGTAAAGTCCTTTTGGTTTGTATCAATAGAGATCTTCTTTCTGTGTGTATTAAATTTAAGAATAGACAAACACTAGATTATACTACTTGAAATTTATTATTTGTTAATAGAAATAAAGAGTTCATGTGGAGCCTTTATTTTCATTATTGAATATAGAGCATTTTAATATTTCTGAGTAAGGTGGTAGCTAATAGGTGACATCCTAAACGTTTAAATCTAAAAATTATTATAGTGATGCAAGCAAACACTCTAAATTCATGCACTTGACAAACACTTAAAAGCCCTTTTTACATGCAATTTACTGTGCTAAGTTTGGAGGATAAATAAATCAGTAAGATAATCCCTCATAGAGCCTTAGTGAAGAGGCAGACAGTAAACAATTTGCTACTGTTTTGTTATCTTTAGAACTAAGCATGAGGTTGATTGGAAGCATGTGGCTAGACAGTACAGAGAAAGTAGAACATGAAGGATCTAGCTGAACTACAAACTAAGACCTTTAGAATCTACTCTGCAGACAGTGGTAACTTACTACTAAGAATTCCGTGCATATCTTCAGCTATTCCAAGAAGAGAAGAGAGGTAAAAAAAAAAACAATCATGTATAGGAGACTGGGTAAGAATGAGTCTTTATGAGGAAAGTAGGTAACTGGGAATTAGATGGAAGCAAATAGTTTTGAGAGATAGTTTGAGACAGATGGTAGAACTGAGATAAGCAGAGAATTATAAAAGAAAATTAACAGCAAGTCCTTCAGGCTTCTAGTTTGTAGGATTGCAAAATTGGGGTAAACTTCTTTGACAAAGAGAATATAGGTAGTGTGGTAAAGAGACGATAAACTGATATCTGGAAAAAGTCCACTAGGTAATTATAGCAACATTATTTATGATCTGTATTATGTGTAACCACACACTATTTCCAAAATTTTTCATCTCTCCCAATAGAAATCATATTCACTAAGCAACCCTCATTCTCATTATTTTCCTCTGATCACCTATAATATACTTCAAATATACACATCTGTCTTTTTTGGTTATTTCATATACATAGAATCATAATATTTTAATCTGACTTATTTGAAGTAGGATAATATTTTTAAGACCCATTGATGAGATAAGTGAGACTGTACTTGACACCAAGCCTGACAAGCTGAGTTCAATACCCAGGCTCCACCCCCATGTAGTAATCACACTTACCCACATTACACACATTATATATGGTATTTATTTGTTTTAACACATTAGAATTTTACTCTTTTTTATGGATTA